>NC_132854.1:33680000-34332500 GCF_048164855.1 Canis lupus baileyi | reverse complement strand
ATTAGAAGGTGGGGTAACCAGAGAGATGGCAGGAACATCAGAAAGACAGTAGAATCTGACCAGTGACAATGGGCTGTCAAGGGGCCAAGTCAAACAAAGATAAAAAAAAAAAAAAAAGCATCGGTTGAATTTTAGTAAGATGGTACAGCAGTTTCAGTGGAGCTAAAAAGCAGACCACAGTGAATTGATGAATGAGCAGAAGTTGAAAAGTGGTCTAGGAAAAATAGGCAATCTTTAAGATATTTAAATCAGAATATAGGATGATGGGAAGGAGGGAGAACATGAGATCAAGGACTTTTACCTCCCACAGCTAGAGAGTTTAAATGGTGATAGGAGCCAGGTAGAGACATTATAGGTACAAACAAGAGAAGATAATCAATTTCCCAGCAGAGTGTTGGAGAAGGAAGAGATCTAGAGCACAGTGATGGGATTTAACTTTAAACAGGAGGGGCACCTTTTCCATTTTGAAGATAGAAATAAAGATTATGTTAAGATAAAAGTTGAGTTCAGGGCAGCCTGGGTGGCTCAGCGGTTTAGCGCTGCCTTCAGCCCAGGGTGTAATCCTGGGGACCTGGGATCGAGTCCCATGTCAGGCTCCCTGCATAGAGACTGCTTCTCCCTCTGCCTGTGTCTCTGCCTCTGTGTGTGTGTGTGTGTGTGTGTGTGATGAATAAATAAATAAATAAAATCCTAAAAAAAGAAAAGATAAAAGTGAGTTTGTAGGTTTGGTTGTAAGAATTCAGGTAGTTTCCATCCAATGGCTGTGCTCTAATGGCAAGAGATGTGCTAGTGTCAGAATTTTGAGGAAAATAGAATTTTGAAATAACTACACAGTAAATGAGAAATATATATTATGAAAATATTAGGGGTGCCTGGGTGGCTCAGTGGTTGAGCACCTGCCTTCAGCTCAGGGTGTGATCCTGGGTCTGCAGATCAAGTCCCACATCCGGCTCCCTGCAGGGAGCCTGCTTCTTCCTCTGCCTATGTCTCTGCCTCTCTTTCTGTGTCTCTCATGAACAAATAAATACAATCTTTTAAAAAAATATATTAGATAATTGCCAAGTTGAAACACCATGTGTTTATAGTAGTACCATTCTGCACAATTTATCTCTAGTAGTGTGTAGCATGCTAGGTATAAACATGGAGAAGATGGACATCTGGATTGGTCCAGAATTGCATTCTACCTTCTAGTGTACATGCGTATATATATGTTCAAGTCTCTTCTTAAATTTTAAGGTTGGAATAACCTTTATATTCTTTATGTCACCTACATTTTGAAATACTGTGGGAAAAGCCAGTCAGACAAGATGAGTTCATAATCACAGCTCTGCTTCTTGATAGCTATAGATTCTTGTGACGATAAGTTAACCCCTTAAACTCAGTTTCCTCAGTGTAAAGGCAATGTTTCCCTTATATGATTGTATGGGAATTAAAAACTGTAGTAACATTCCTAGAATGTAATAGGCATATAACTCAATGAATGTGGTTCCTTTTTCTCTTTTCCTTCTGTTCCAAAAGTCAATTCAAATGGTATGTGTTCTTTGAAGTTCTCTTTAGCTCCACAAAGAAAAATTTAACCTTTTTTTCTACATTTTTCCAATAATTTTTTAGATATTTCTATTAATGTTCACATTATTATATACCATAATTATGCATATGACTTAGCCAGAAAAGTGCTTCATTTTTCCTAGTAAATTAGCCGTTAGCACAGTATTTAGCACATAATAATAAGTACTTAGTTGAATGTTTGTTTATGGTCCTTTACAGTCTTCAATTATAATTGTACTTGAAACTGTCAAATAGAACAAATAGAAAGCTTTAGAAACTAGCCTTCAATATATCCTCATCCTCTTCCTGCCCATAGTAAAGCACACTCTGACAACTGCTATCATTTTAACTGAAGAAGCTCTCCTATACCCAAGAACAATTTCAGAGATTTATCTAAAAGTAGCCACTAGGAAGTCGTATCTGTAAAGTTTGTCTAGAATAAAGCTACTCCTAAAACCCTGGATGTGGTATCTGTACCCACAAGCAAACTTTGGGGATATCAAGCCTCTCAAAAATGATACATATTTGTGGAAGATATCTAAGACCTGAGATTCTTCTACCTTTTCACTTACTGCTTCTACCAATACTATCTTTCAGGGCTTACTGGCATTTCAGTTAGTATTTAACCAGAATTAACTAGCCACTCCTTACTAAGGTACCTAGAATATGCAAAGCCCCATACTTGCCTGAATGGTGGACTCCCATTAGCCCAGATAATTTGCCTCTTACTGCAGTATGTATCACTTAACAAAAAGAAAACGAACCTGCAGTTAACCAGGTTTCCTAAAAGTGAAGTCACAGTATAATTATCATTCTTTTATGGTATGTTTATGTTCCGGGATTCTAACTTGTATGTTCTTTGTGATTTCTCGGAAAGTTTCAGGGACATTTCAGCACCACAAGTGCCCCTTAGGCAATCCACTTCATAAAGGGTTCAAACAAATTACATATTTCTATATGTATGTCATTCCTTTTGGTTCATACTTCACTGTTTTGACATTTTCTTAAGGATACCTTTTTACATGTTTTTCTTATATACCTGTGTAGTTAAATTTTACATCAACATGACTAAAAAAATACTGAGTGCTTAAGTTAATTTTTGTTAGATATAATAATTTCTCAGATTCATACATTTCTCCATGATGCTCTTCCACTTAAAATTTTTTATTTAGTAGGTTTTAGTGAATATTTCTTTTTAAGATTATTTGTTTATTTGAAAGAGAGAGAGAGAGAGAGACCACTCACATGGGTTTAAAAGTTAAAATATGCCAGAACTAAACCTATTATATATCAGTAATAATATCTTGAGTTTTTATAGCTTCTTTCTTCCAAAATGTTTAAAACATTTAAGTCTTACAGGAACCCTATGATGGTCATTTCACAGAAAGAGCAGCTGAATCTCAGTTATCCATCTTAAGGAATGTTAACTCTCCTCAATTTTGAGTTGCATAAAAGACACACGAATTTCTCTTAGGTTGTACTCTGTGGACCTCTATGTTTATGTGGACTTGTACAGAACTTAGTAAAACGAGGTTAAATTATTTTCATAAGTATTTTGACTGCTTTAATCTTTTTCATCATCTTTAAAATTACAAATATCCTTGTATCTTGCAAGTAAAACTCTTATGTGAAGCAATATAATGTCTCATCATAAAAATATTTTACCTGTGTATATATGCTATCTTAACTTTTTTCTCATCACACTTTCATATCTCTTAGGTATCATATAGGCCTGCTATTCTCTAGTTTTTTGAATATGTATTTTAGAATGAAATATGTATTTTTCCCACTATATTTTAGAAGTTTGGCATATTTTCTTTTAAATAGTACATTTCTCTAACCTTTTTTTTTTATCAGTAAGGAAAAAGTAAAGACCTCTTGCTGTCATTTCTATCCATGTGTTTTTATAATTCTCTTAGAATTGTAACAGTTTATAACAAACCAAACAATTATAGAACATGAGACACACAAAACTGCAAAGCTATAAATAAAAATAAGTCTCTGGAAATGTATGGTGGCCAGGAGGGATGAGATAATTATGATCATAATCCTGTCAGGTTCCATATTGGCAGTATTTTGATAGAAACTTAAGTCACTGATCACGTCTCAGGGAACTAACACTGAGAGAAGGCTAGGAATAAAACATGGAGAAAGTACAGGTACAGGAGTCAGCTACACTCTGGAAACCAGTCCTCAGAGTAGAACACAGTGTTCAGAGCCTGAAGTCAATGATGGAAATCAGCTGGAGTATCCATCAAAACCTATCAGATTATACTGAGATAGTAAAGGCCAGAAATTGGACAGCAACTAGAAGAATACTGTTACAGAGGAAGAGCAGGACACCAAGAGAGCTTGAGTACCAGAAGGCAGAGAAGTCAGAAGTCCAAAGGAGACCATCCAGCAATCAGAGGAGATAAAGGGTGTGTACAAGGCAATCAGAACAGAATCAGAGTGCCCACACTTCTGTTATGTCAATGATGTCAGTGATTTCAACTCGGGGCCTACTTATTGTGTTAATTCTAGCTTCCTCTACCTGGATCGCTGTTGAGCATGACCTTATGATTATATCCAAATTCAGGAAAGAATGTACTAGGTGATTAGTTATGTCCCTTAGGCTATGACAGCACAGTTGTGTCTCATTCATGTATATACTTGAGCTCTTGCTAAGCTTTCTTTTTTTTTTCTTTTCCTTGCTAAGCTTTCAATCACAGATAAGGTATGGTTTCAAAAATGTGAATGTCATCTTAAATACATTAGAATATGAAGTAAATAGGCTTTATTCTGCTCTGGCCAAGACTTCTTTCTTTGTTCTGTTCTAGACCCCAAACTTTTCAATAGTAGAAGGTAATCTGAGGAAAACAATCAGGGTGGTGAAAGAATTCAAGAATTATTTTTACATAGAAAAGGAATGAATGAACTGGGGGTGTTTACAGAAGAAATGATTTAGAGGGGGATCCCTGGGTGGCTCAGTGGTTTAGTGCCTGCCTTTGGCCCAGGGCGCTATCCTGGAGTCCCGGGATCAAGTCCCGCGTCGGGCTCCTGGCATGGAGTCTGCTTCTCCCTCTGCCTGTGTCTCTGCCTCTCTCTATGTCTATCATGAATGAATGAATGAATGAATGAATAAATAAATAAATAAATAAATAAATATTTTTTTAAAAATGAAATGATTTAGAGAGTTTTAAGAAATTCAAAGTAAACGTGTGAAAGAGATAGTAATAGACTTGTTATACATGTCTCCAAAGGCTAGAATTAAAACCTAAGAGTACACATTAAAAGGAGACACGTTTTGTTTTGTTTGGCTTTGTTTTTTGTTGTTGTTGTTATTGCTGTTGTTTTGTTTTGATTAGAGGGTGGGTTAAGTAACTTGAAGATCCCTTCCAAATCTGAAATTGTGTGATTGTGTGCATATGTGTGTATGTGTATGAAAGCCTTTGATAGAAGATACATGCACTATTATATAAATAATGACAGCTTTGAACCCAGGACGACCTGCATTTGAAAACTGGTTTCACTTACTAGTAACTAATGAACTTGGTTAAATTTCTTAAAACATCATAAGCTTATTTCTTCATCTTCAAAATTGAAGTAATATTTACCTCTTGGTATTTGGAAAAGGATTAATTTTTTTTAAAACATTTATTTGAGTGAGAGAGAGACTACAGAGGGGGAGAGGCAGAAGGAGAGGGAGAGGGAGTCTTAAGCAGACTCCACACTGAGCACAGAGCCTGACATGGGGCTTAATCTCATGACCCTGAAACCAAGAGTCGGGCACCCAACCAACTACACCGCCCAGGCACCTCTAGAAGAGGATTAAATTATTATGTAAAATACTTAACACAAGGTCTAGCACACAGTAGATGGACAGTGAATGTTAGCTCTTGCCCACTCTCTTCCTCTCTCCACACCTAAAAACTTTATATTCTCCCTATGATCCAAAGGGACAACCCCAGGGAAAGGTTCCCTACTAATAGGAACAAGTATTTAGACAGTAGGGACAGAGAACAGCGATTTGCAGTTGTAGATACTGATACTATTCTTTAACAGTTCTGCCATACAAAATCTGCTTTGTCCCTTGTTTAGAGTATAGTGGCATTGACATTCAAGGTATATTTTAACTTCCTCAAAACCATGTATTAAAAATCTCTACTAACGTATTTGTAAGTGAAATAATCTGAGTTCTGAAATCTGCTTTAGAATATTTTTTAAAAACTGGTAAGGAAATAGATAAAACACTGTTGACAGAACAATCTGGCAGTTCCTCAAACAACTAAACATAGAGTTAACCATATGACCCAGCAGTCCACCTCTAGGTTTGTACCCAAGAGAAATGAAACATGTCCGCACAGAAACTTACGCATGCATGTTTATAGCAGCATTATTCACAATAGCCAAGAAGTGGAAACAACCCAAATGTCCATCAGCTGATGAATGGATAAACAAAATATGGTATAGCCGTACAGTAGAGTATTATTTGGCCATAAAAAGAAATGAAGTACTGATATATGTTACAACATGGACGAATCTTGAAAACATTATGCTAAGTGAAAGAAGCTAGTAACAAAATTATATGACCACATATATTATGATTCCATTCATATGAGACATCTAGAACAGGGAAATCTATACAGGCAGAAAGTACATTAGCTGTTGCTTAGGGGTGGGAAGGTGAGAGTAAGGGGATTGAGGAGTGACTCCTAAGGAATCCAGGTTTCTTTTGAGGTAATAAAAAAGTTTTAAAATTGACTGTGGTGATGTGCACATATCCATGGATATACTAAAAACCATTGAATTACACACTTTAAATGAATGACTGTATGGTTGTGAATTATATCTCATTAAAGCTAGTTTAAGGGATCCCTGGGTGGCGCAGCGGTTTGGCGCCTGCCTTTGGCCCAGGGCGCGATCCTGGAGACCCGGGATCGAATCCCACGTCGGGCTTCCGGTGCATGGAGCCTGCTTCTCCCTCTGCCTGTGTCTCTGCCTCTCTCTCTCTCTCTCTCACTGTGTGCCTATCATAAATAAATAAAAAATTAAAAAAAAAAAAAAAAAGCTAGTTTAAAAAACAATATTGGCAAAATGTTTGTCATTGTTACAATTAAGTAGTAGAACTGAAGAGTTTCATATATTCTTTGTAAATTGGAAAATTTCCATAATAAAATGTTTTTTAAATACCCTTTCAGATAAAGTTTAAATATCCAAAATATGTATGTACTTGATTTAAAACAAGGTTGGTTTTTACCTTGTGTTTACCGCAAGTGGGAAAGATGCACAGAATTATCTGACTTGTTAGCTGTGATACATTATTATTCCTATGTAAAAACACTTACATTTGACCTTCAGTAGAGCACATACTTTGCATTATACTTGTCAGAGCTATTTTCATCAAGAAATGCCATCTATGTGTCCCCTTGCCAACATCTTTGCAGAGTTTACAACTTTCAGCAATTTATTGGCATCAACTATGCAATACTGTTAAGCAGCTGCTCTGCAGTTGAGCTGTTTTAATATACCACCACTCTATGCAAATAGTTTGTATTCAATGGCCATGATATGTGATTTTGGATTCAAGAGAGCAGTTTATCTGTTTTATAGATATTATTTATGCAATAACAGTCGTCATCCTTCTCTTCCTCCTCCTCCTGCTCATCATCATCTAGAAGTTTCATAAGAATATCCTTGCCCTTAATTCTTCCATTTTGAGTAGTAATTATTTTACTACAGTGTGGTTTTTATTTTTTTATTTCAGTTTTATCCTAAGTCTCAATTGTATAACCAGATGCAATTCTAGAGCTGTTCATTTTAATGAATGGTTAATTAATTCTTGAAGTTACTATAATTTTTTTATGTATTTGATATCCTGGATTATAACATATATAATATTAGCTTTTTGAAAATCAGTGTAAAAGTGTTAGAATTTATGACTATTATTATAAATCAGACTATGTGTATAGAATACTATTTAAAGATCTCAAACCAGTGGTTAAAGGGAAAGAGGATTAGGGTGTGTCCCTTTTACAGTATTTGAATTTTTACAGTGAACAAGTAATGCTTGTATAATTTGTAAAAATGGGAATTTTAAAAAATATTTTGAGACATTAATGGAGCATTTGCCAAGAATAGGCTAAAACAGCCAAAGTGAAAGACTCCAGATTAGAGCACTCTGCGTTTTGTCATTTTGGAGAAGAGAGCCTGCTTTCTGCATGAGGACCCCTAGAGTGAAGCCACTAAACAGATTTTCTCATCCACATATTCAGAGAGAGTTTTCCGTTGCTTTCTTTCCATAAATGAAACAAAAAACCAAAATAATCTGGTTCTTTGTTCATAAATTGGAACACACACCAAAGACTGTCAAAAATTGGAAGAAAATTAGGACAAAAGAGAAAAAAATCACAGTAAACAGAGAAACTGACCCTGTTCTGCAAAGAAAACAAAAACAAAATTCCATAGCAGAAAAACACAACATATTATAATTCTTTTTTTTCCAGAAAGATTTGAGAAACTAGTATTTCCATAAAATAAGAAACAACGAGGGGATCCCTGGGTGGCTCAGCGGTTTAGCGCCTGCCTTTGGCCCAGGGCACAATTCTGGAGTCCCGGGATCGAGTCCCACATCAGACTCCCGGCATGCATTGAGCCTGCTTCTCCCTCCTCCTGAATAAATAAATAAATAAATATTGAAAGAAAAGAAAAGAAAAGAAAAGAAAAGAAAAGAAAAGAAAAGAAAAGAAAGAACAAAAAAACATTAGTGCTATTTTATTTTCAAAAATTGTAGGAGAAGGATGTGAGGAAAAGTCAATGAACTCTCCTAAAACTGAGAAAAAGGTAAAAAGATGGAAACTAACAGAGAAAAACTAAACAATATAGAAGATCATAGAAAGAAAGAAAACAATTACTAAGAAATAAGAATCAGCTTGGCATCATAGTTCTCAGAAATTTGGCTTTAGAAAACAAACTAATACCATCAAAGTCCTGAAGGAAAGCACAATACTTTCTTCCACAATGCCCTCAGAATAATGAAACTTGCCAAGATAAATAATAAAGAAAGTAACCAGGAGAAATTTCAGAATAACAGCTGTGCATCAGTCTTAAAAGCAATCAGTACAAAATTGAACCCAGCTAATAAATAGCATGATTAAGAAGCTAGATAATCTTAAGTGATATGGAAAAAGGCATATATTGTTTCCATCAATGAGGGAAAAAAACTAAAAAGCAAGCACTTTAAGAAGGAGGAAAATCTCTGTAAGAAAATCAGAGTACAAAATAGGAACCCAAATATGATTTGGAACAATAGATGCAATGTAAGAAAAAGAATTCAATTGAACATGATACTTGAAACATTCTTTGAATATCAGAGGTTCCTTTCTTGTGCATCTAATCACACTCTGCAGTGAACAGTATTTGTAAGTCATCAAATACTAGTACAAATAATCCTACTGACCAATCAGAAAAGGACAGTGATAGAACAGAGAAAAGCAGAACCCAAACTAAGGAAATGAAATGCAAAAATGAAGTCCAAACAGTAAGAGTGGAATCTTAAATAGAAGATGGAACCAGCAATCAGGAGCCAGACAAGAACATGGTAAAAACCAAACCAGATCAGGACCAAAACAGAAGATCTCAGGGTGACTTCATCCTACCTAAAGATTCTCTTTTGTAGTGACAAGTTTTCTAGCTCATCTATGCTATGTTGGTTTATTTATTTTTTGTTTTGTCAGTCTGAGAATTGAGATCTTGTAATTATAACCATTTATTTGTAATGGTAATACCAATTAGGGCATGACAATTTATGCCAAAAGTGTAGGTGAAAAATCTATTAAAATATTGTTATGGGTAGAAAGACCCAATATCCTAAAAATCAGTTCTAAGTTTTTCTCCTACTTTAATAGAGGTCCACCCCTGTCTGTAAGAGCCAAAAACATACCCGAATCAGTAAACATTTTACAGTGTGACATAGGGTGCATGAATTGACAGACTATTGAAATAGAGTTTGAAAGTCCAGGAATAAATCATATATTTAATGGAAGTTTAGTGCATGATAAAGATAAGCATCTGAAATGGGTGAGTACATAATTTTATCACAGAATACCTATGGGGGAAAGATGTTGAATCCACACCCTTCACCACAAGCCAGGATAAACTTCAAACAGATCAGAGGTCTAACTGAAAAGGAAAAGAAAAAGAAAGCATAAAAGTAACTGGAGGAAAATGGAAGAAGACACGGAGAAGGCTGTAAAATAAAGATTGACATATTCAGCTACATCAGAATCATAAAGTTCTGCATAGCAAAAAAATATATATATATAAACATAGATAAAAGATAAACAGGGGGCGGAAAACTGCCACTCATACTACAAAGGGCTAAAATCTCTAACATATAAAGAGCTCTTTGAAATGTGTAAGAAAACGACCAATCACCCAGGAGAAAAATGGGCCAAGGATATCAAATACCCTTAAGTATATGAAAAGCTGCTCAACCTCACAATAAAAGAAATGCAAAATAAACATACTCACTTATCGAACTGGCAAATAGCCAAAAAGGTAACACAAGCACACATTTTATCAATTAGGAAACTGAATCTCATTGAACCAGAGTAGATTGCCTAAGTTTACAGAGTTAGTAACAGGAGTAGAGGTGTCTTCAACTTCTAACCTAATGCTAAAATAATTCCAGTACATGTCTTTGTTTGGCTGTGTGTTCAGTGCATGATGGGATTGCAGATACTATTTGTTGTTAAAGTAAAATATTCCTTCCCAAAATTTACCATTGATATGAAAGGGATGGATCATTTCTATGACCAAACATAATAAAACTGAACAAAATTTTTCTACATGTTCTTTTAGTATCCATTGTAGCTGTCTTTTTTTAATAGGAATTTTTTAGAACTGTGTTGCTCGTAAAATGTTCTTTACCTAGGTTTCAGAAACGGTGCTAACATTATTGTTTAATACAGTTAGAAGAATGAAAATAGACTGTGACAACAGCCTAAATTAAAGTGATCCTAGTTTGGATGAAGCAAAGATCAAGAATTTCTTGAATAGAGAATAAATCAAAGAATAAATCAAGAATTTCTCTTCTGTCTCCTGACCAGCACCAGGAATGAGCTATTTCCTGTAACTGCTCCTATACCAGCAGTAGAAGGAAGCCAAAGAGAAACAAAATGATGGCCTCCTCCCGGACACTTAGGAGCCAAAACCCTCTGCCTTACTATACCTACAACTTATTCCTGTTTGTTGTGTAGATGATTTAGGCACTTAACGTTTTCTCTTCTACCTTTTCAATTATTCCATTTCCTTTTGAAGTCTTTTAAGAAAATGGTAGAGGAAAGAGCCCCAAACTTTTTTAATTGCCTACTAATCACCAGTTAATCTCCTCAGCCTCATTGCCCCACTGGTCCCCTTCCCCAGCAAATATGATCCCCTTTACGTATTAACTGTAGATTAGTAGTAGGTTGTGCTAAAGGTTATTTTTTCCTATTATTGTATCTTCATGCCAAGATACAAAAGTTAAGGCAAGTAAACATGGGTTCTTTCAGATGCAAAGCTTTCTTTTGATAGACCGAGAGCCCATCATCTTATCTCCCCTTTCCCTTCTTACAATGGTCAGTAGAACAGGAGCTAAAATCTACTATAATACCAGACATGTTTAACACCAAATTGGTGATTATGTACTTCACTACAGAGAACACATAAGCGAAATAACATAATATTGAAAGCAAAAAGATCCCTCAAAAGGCCCAAATGAAAAAAAAAAAAAAAAAGGCCCAAATGATGTTATATCAGATTGGCACCGTCTGAAGGTGTACACATTGTCATGGACTTCAGAAAGGAGAAAAAGGGTTCTGGCACCATTTCTTCCAGCTCCTCTCCAAGATTTATTAAAGCTTAGTGGCTTGAACTCAACAGCTCTGTTTTAAAATACCCACTCAAGCTAGATGGTTCTAAATAGAACTCATGACAGCCAGGGGGAAAAAAAAGGCTTGTAGAAACTTGCTCTGACACAGAGATGATGTCTATAAACAGATTAGTAGAAGGGAGCAGAACATCTCTCTGTCACCGTAACTTTTGTCTCTTGGCATGAAAATGAAATCAAATCATAGGGAAAAAATGACTTCCAACATAGCCCACCACTATTCTACAGATAATTAAGGTAATGGAGAGTTTAGTCTGTCCTGTCTCCATTTGCTTGCGTTTGATTCAGTGAATTTAGTAATTAATCATAAATACCCACTAATTAGTGTTAAATGCTAAAGTTTGCACTGTTGGGAGAAATAAAAGACAAAATAGAGTTAGAAGAGGGAATGACTGAAAGTTGTGATCTGAGCCCTTTAACAAGTTCAGCATGATTAATTCTTAGTTGAAACAGTAACTGCTAAAGCAAACTCTAGTTTTCATTTGTAAAAGAATAGTGGTTAAAGAAATCCTGAAATTGTATTAAACTTAAGACTCAAACTGGTGATTAGTAGGCAAGGAAAAAAGTTTGGGGCTCTTTCCCCTACCATCTTCTTAAAAGACTTCAAAAGGAAATGGAATAATTGAAAAGGTAGAAGAGAAACAGTTAAGTGCCTAAATCATCTACACAACAAACAGGTGCAGAGAAACTACGGTGGGTGGAACGGTGGGTGGAACGTAGCTCTGCCAGTGGTTTCCAGATTTGTCTGTTAGAATCTCAAGGAGATCTTTAGAAAATCCCAAAGCCAAGGCCATCTCCCAGCCCAATTACTCACAATCTCTGGGGGTGGGACACAGACATCACTAGTTTTTGAAGTACCACAGGTGATGCCAATATTTAGAAAAATCAAGGATCCATTAGAGTATGGAATGATATATTTATCAGTTACCATACCAAAAATACTGATGATATGAAACTATTATGTGCATTACTTTACATTGACATGTTTCACAGCTTTCCTCATTCATATAGTGTGATTGCTTCAAATGTTTCTTCTATTTCAAGAATAAAAATAAATGCTTTAACATCAATCATTTTTAGTCTGCTTCCTAAAATCATACTTGCCGTTATCTTCTGTTTTTGTATCAACAGGAATTGGCAGCAATGAAACAGATTGTCACCAATATGCGTAGTAAGCGTTCTGAGGACCAGTTACTTCTTACTAAAACAGATGCAAAAAATATGACAGAAAATCATAAATCAAAAACTTTAAATGTGCCAAGAGAACATGAAGACAATATATTTATACCCAAACCAACACTCTTTGTAAGTAAAATCAAAATTAACTTAGAATTTTAATATCTCTGATTTTCATAAATATATTTTACTTAAATTTCTAACCTCTTCTTCATATGGGTTTTGAACTAATTTTCAGTTTCATTAAAGGGCTTTGAGAGATCTATATTAATCTCCAAATATATGTCTTACCGCTGATAATTGGGTTTTATATTTTTAGTGAACATATTGGACTTGCCCAGAAATTAGCCTTAATCTACCATTTACCTCCTCTAATCTTCAGGACTTGTTGTAGGGGAATCAGGGAGACATTTTGTATACTTTTTTAATTTACCCAAGAATAAAAAGATGCAAAATATCTCCTTTGCCCTCTTATTTTTAATTAGTATATTTTGCTCTAAGTAGTTCTTCATAAAATACAAAACCAATCATATTAACATAAACTGAAATGCATTAAGTAGAAACCTACATGTACAGAAATCAAAGGACAAAAAATTAGAAAAATTTGGATTAAAAGTAGAGAAAATACCAAAAATGATGTTTTAGCAAATAAGAATAAAAATTAAAAGGCAACAATCAAAATAGTAATATTATCAAATATTACACTTTAACATGGTTTCCCATGCTTGCTTTAATTTCTCAGAAGATATGTAATTTTTACCATCTGAACAGTGACTCAAAACCAGACAGATTTTCTCTATGAGATTCTGATTTAGTGAGTCCCCAGAATCTTAGTTTTTTAAAACTTCCAAGATGATTATAATAATTGGTCAAGTATGGGAGCTTCTGATCTAAGCTACTTCATTATACATTCAGATAATGCTGCTCAAGATCAATGAAACATGAGATTGCTTGGTGATTACATGGTTCAACATACTTTTTTTAAAAATGACAGAGTTAGAATTTAGATGAAACAAGGGATAATTACTGTAAGGATCCATGTGGCAGTAATGGAGACTGAGCTGACAGAAGAGAGAAAACAGGAAGCCTAGATTGACCAGCCAGGAAACAAGGCAGCTATACGGATTTCCGGATTTCCGCAGCTGTGTCCTGGGATCTTTCCCTCTGGTGGTACACCAGCTTCTCTTTGTTTCTCTCCTAGTTTCTGCTTACTCATAGTTTCCACTTCCTCATTGACTTGCTCTTGGCCCCTTGTCTTGAGACATGTTTCCTTCCCACATCTACTCTCTTATAGTCTAGTTCTTTGTATTTTCCAAAAACAGGAATCTCATTGGTGCAGCTTATTTTTGTTGGGCGATACCCTTTGTGGCAAGACCTGTTAAGGTTATTAGCCAGGCTACTGAAAGGCCACTCAAACTAGTGAGCAGGAATCGCATGGTACCAAATAAAGCTGCCTAGAGCTATTTATTTCAAAGGACCATGGCTCAGACACGGGGCTAAGATTATGGCAGACAATATGATATGTCTATTATGTTAAAATCTATAAGAAGAGAGCAGAGTGAAACCTAGATGTTGATGGGAAAAGTAAGGTCAGATGAAAACCACAAGATAACAGCCAAATACTTAAACCTGTCACATCCTCTGATCTGCTTTTCTGACCCTTCTCCGTTCCAAGCAGTGAGCTGTTCCTTGTGACTCTGAACTCCTATATTTCTAACTTTGGCTGGTAACCTGATTGTGATATCCTGACTGCAGCCAGTATATAATTAACAGTAAAAGTTCTTCAGTACCTCAAAACAAGGTTCTGCAGTGAGAATAAAATTAAGAAGATTCAAAATACAAAGTATCAAGTGGGTGGCTTATATTTCCTTCTTTTTCCATATCTGTGTTTTCTGGGGGTGGGGGGGGGTGTTCTATAATAACCTTATTTTATAATAAGGGAAAATTTTTCAAAAGAGGTATGAGCTCAGCTATACCCTAATGAAAACTGAGAGCTACTACTGAAAACCAGTCAAATCAAGACTATGTGCTAACACAAAATTGTTAGTGTGAATTGACTGAGTAACCGGGAGCAAATCATTGAACACTCTGAGCTGGTTCTAATCTGTAAAACTAGAGGGAGATCATATGAAATGAGGTCTGGACATCTTTTATACTAACATACTATTATTCTTTTCAGGCATTATACTTTTTATAGTTACTGTTCTGATAGTTTCAATTTTTCATAGCAATATTTCCCTTATATCTTTTCAAGATATATTTTCTTATATCTTGTTAATAAGGAATTTATGATGCAAATATTTGAAAATTAGATCTAATTATTTCATAGTCTTACAGTTTTATAACTAAAGTGGAAACATTTCTAATTTGCTTCCAGATCCTTTGGCTGATATTATTTGCTATTGATAGTTTTCCCTGATATCGAATTTAATGCTGGATAGATAGATGGGTATATATTCATATATGCATTGAAAATATGAGGAAAGGCAACCTGGGTGGCTCAGCGGTTTAGCGCCACCTTCGGCCCAGGGCATGATCCTGGAGACTGGGATCGAATCCCACATTGGGCTCCCTGCATGGAGCCTACTTCTCCCTCTGCCTGTGTCTCTACCTCGCTGTCGAATAAATAAATAAAATATTTTTTTAAAAAAAGAAAATACAGGGATCCCTGGGTGGCGCAGCGGTTTGGCGCCTGCCTTTGGCCCAGGGCGCGATCCTGGAGACCCGGGATCGAATCCCACGTCGGGCTCCCGGTGCATGGAGCCTGCTTCTCTCTCTGCCTGTGTCTCTGCCTCTCTCTCTCTCTCTCTCTCTGTGACTATCATAAATAAATTAAAAAAAAAAAATTTAAAAAAAAAAAGAAAATACAAAACTACTTCCAACTGGGCAACAGGGTGGAGGTAGAGCTGTGATGTAGAAGAAAATGAAGCATAAGAGCTTGAGACATTTTCCTTTGTATGCTTTTATATTCATATGAACCTTTTATAAGGCTCATGTGATATTTATATATGAAGAGAACCCCAAGAGGTGCATTTTATAGACACCTTTCTTAAGTTCTGGCCATGGAAATCACAGATATGGCAGTTGTTTTTCAGGCATTAGATGCACTAACAAAGACTAGATTGAACCCCAGAATGTAAGTGCTTTAAGGATAGGAGTGTGTTTCCATTGCCTTGCACAGCTGATAAAGCTGATACTCAATAAATATTTGCTAATTGAGAACTTAAAAAAAAAATGGTTCTGTGCCTTCCTGATTTACTTATCTTCTTAACTGTTAAAACTCTACTGGGTGGAGAACTTGAGTGGTGAACTAAAAGGACCTGGAGAGCTAAAGCAGCAACTCCCAAAGCTATGGTTAGTGCCGGAGACTATGGTTAGTGCCACTTCTGCAACAGGCAGCACCATTTCAGTCCCTTTCATTCATAAAACCCAGCTCATTCCGCTAATCATCATCTTCTCTCTCAAGCTAGCTTTTACCTGTGCTTACCCTTTTCTCTAGCCTTGCCTCTCTCCTCTCTAGGAAGAACTGGAGCTCTTCTAATCTCTTTGGAGCAACTTTCCTTTTTCCTTCCAGAGCAGCATAGTACTAATTTTTGCTAGTATTCTGCTACCATCCTTTTCCAAACCAGTACTTTTGACTCAGGATTCATATCGTTGTCACTATTTTCTCAGTAAAAATGCAGATGTTAGCAATCCTGCTTTAGTCTTTTTGAAACAATGAAAAGCCTCAGGATCCAGGGAGGGCAGGGAACATGATAAAAATAGTAACACTAGTAAATTGTGTATGAAGTTTCCAAATTACAGTGAGTTTATGGTAGGGTTCAGATGGTAACTTAGATTTGTTATCTCAATGACTGGCATCTGTTGGATGGGTAAATTAAGTTTATGTAATTGATACATAAATGGCTATGTGACCACATGACTCTCTGTAGAAGTGATTTAAAAGGCTACATGTGGTCATCTGGAAGACAGCTTTCAAATAAGTACAATTTAGTTCAACAACTTTGTCCTGACTATATGCAGAAACCCTTGCTAAACATTATAGAATATTTGATCATTTTGATATAGATAAAATTGAGTGGACTACTTTAAAGGAAAATAAAGAAAATGCTAAGTGCTATGGAAATTTAAAGAAAGAATAGATACTTTTATGTTGATGCACTCCTGCAGAAAGAACTTGAGGTTGGCCTTGAAGAAGGTCTAAGATTTTGACAGGTGACAAGGAGGTCTAGTTAAAGTGTGAGAAATACCCAAGGCAAAAAAAAGTACAGTATTTACAAATTATTTTCTAATTTGTGCTTCTTTCCATTGTTCAATAATAGAATGTCTAATATGCATTTTTTTTATATCTAGACTTTATTCCTCTCTTTCTACATTCTTATCCCTGGCTTCAGTCACTTCATGATCCATTAACACTTTCCTTAGGACAAAAAGGGAGATAAAAGTAGAGAGGATATACCTAGAAGACTCAGATTCATAGAAGCAGAAAATAGAACCGTGGCTGCTAGGAACTGGGGGTGTAGGGAGTCACTGTAATGGAGACAGTTTCAGTTACACAGGGGGAAAGAGCACTGTGGATGGATGGTGGTGATGGTCACACAACAGTGTTGATATACTTAATGCCACTGACCTGTACACTTAATAATGATGGCAAATTTTATATTGTTTATATTTTACCACAATTTAAAAATTACTTTTTCTGAGTAGATAAATTATAAAAACAGCTTTTCTCATTATTCACCACAAATGAATTGAGCAGTTATTTATAAGATAGTAATGTAATGAGTGCAACTGAACGGAGAAAGACAAATGACACAGGATGCCACACTGGTGTAGCATCACTACAGAGTCATATGCTAACTCTGTGCCTCCCAACCTTTTTCAAGACATAACTACATACTTGAGCAACACACTGGGTTAAATGAACTTTGCTGGTAGATTGAAGGGACTCCAGCCATCTCTGGAAACTGAGGGGATCAACAACTCATTATACCTATAACACTTTCTTGTGAATTTGTATGGAAGTTCTGGACTCACTTTTTTTTTTTTTTTTTTGGTGGTGAATCTGGATTTATCTCACCAAAGTATGCTCGGACCTCAAGATATCTAGCTACATACATTTACATTTCAAAAAAATAACTTTTCAATTTCTAGCATCATGAGTTCTTTTTTTTTTTAAGATTTTATTTATTTATTCATGAGAAACACAAAGAGGCAGAGACACAGGCAGAGGGAGAAGCAGGCTCCATGCAGGGAGCCCAACATGGGACTCGATCCCGGGGCTGCAGGCAGCGCTAAACCACTGAGCCACCAGGGCTGCCCAGCATCTTGAGTTCTAACTGCAACTTCTTCCTGATATACATAATTAGAAATAAATAATTTCTTTGTGAGCATGCAAGTAGGAAAGTGAAGGTCAAATAATAGGGGACAATCTCTCATTCAGTCGATAGGAAAGCCAAGTAAGCTATCCTAGACTCACTTAAGTTGGGCCCTGCCTGTGAAGCTGTGAAGACTCTGTAAGTATTATATTCTGTGATTCCCAGCTTATATCTTTTTTGGAAAACAAAGTCATTATATCTAGTAGAGATCATCTTTCTTTTCTTTAGAAAAGTGACACTTTTCTGGTGATTGAATACTAATATATTCTTAATTTCTAGCTCTTTTTCTAGATTCCAGGAATAATCCACCAGGCTTATTCTATCTGCATTATCATCATTCTTTCTCATTTTAACATACTTTCTCAATATGTTAGAACCCCCAAATAATATATGAATGTTTTAGTTGACTGCTTCTCCATGACACAAAAGTGCCTATCTTATCAGTTATTTATCTCCAGAATCACATGTAACCTGGTAGATTAGTCCTGGTAGGATTCCAGTTAATCCTGTCATTTGTTTTCTACCACAGCTCTCTGAGTTCCTCCCTAAATCTGGAGTGCAGCTCTCTTAGGGTTTGTTAACACTCATCTAATAATTCAAAGTTTTCACTAATTTGTACTATTTCTTTATAAAACCACAAACAGGGGATCCCTGGGTGGCGCAGCGGTTTGGCGCCTGCCTTTGGCCCAGGGCGCGATCCTGAAGACCGGGGATCGAGTCCCACGTCGGGCTCCCGGTGCATGGAGCCTGCTTCTCCCTCTGCCTATGTCTCTGCCTCTCTCTCTCTCTCTCTCTCTGTGTGACTATCATAAATAAATTATATATATATATATATAACCACAAACACAATTAATCTAAGCCATCACATAAAAAATAAAGCTATGTGCCATATGTACATATAAAAAAGATTTCATGTAATGGAACCTATGAAAGATCAAATATCTCAAAAGTCAGTTTATGAAGTGGAAAAGCGGCTAATCCCTGGAAAGAGGTACACTTGATTGTGGCAAATCTACTTCATTAACACATCTGATAAAAAAATGTATTGGTGGGGAGGGGAGGGAGGAGAGGTGGTCTGCTTTGGACAAAACACAGTAAAAGGAGTCAGGAAGAATTGCCACTGAAATTCTTGTACTGTCCTTTTTTGAGTCTTAAGATTTCTTTTTAATATCAAAAGTTTTATTCAGGGATCCCTGGGTGGCGCAGAGGTTTGGCGCCTGCCTTTGGCTCAGGGCGTGATCCTGGAGACCCGGGATCGAATCCCACGTCGGGCTCCTGGTGCATGGAACCTGCTTCTCCCTCTGCCTGTGTCTCTGCCTCTCTTTCTCTCTCTGTGACTATCATAAATAAATAAAAATTTTAAAAAAAGGGTCATGTCCCCATTAAAAAAAAAAAAAAGTTTTATTCATCATCTTCCCATGTACACAGAGCAGTAATATTTTTTGTATCAGTTGATTGAAAAAACAGAGATGTACAAATTCTCTACCCTTTGCTATAAGCTCGAGGATCTATAGCTTGGTCTGCAGAAGGTGCTTTCAGATTTTTTTGCCCAGGAGCTACAGTTAAAAAAACCAGCTCACCTTGTGACCTAGTGATGATCATACTTTCTCAAAACAGAGTTTACTCCAGCTATAGCAGATACTCTGGCATTTTCTATTCTAGTCTGTTGACTTTTTTCTTCTCAAGTCCAGTCTTCACCCATTAAATTGATTTTCTTACCTATGGGTGGGGACCTACAGTTTCTTTTTTTTTTCCTCCAGTTTTATCGAGATATAATTGAAGAGGCCTACAGTTTCAAAAACACTGGCATAGGTGTGCTACTGAGACTGATTGTGTCAGCCTTAGACTTTTCCAGTCACTCAAAACTTCTCCATCTCTTTATATAAGAACAATGCAATTTTTCAGTTTTACTGTGACTTATGATCTAGAACTATTTTAAAAAACGAAAGAAAGAAAGAAAGAAAGAAAGAAAGAAAGAAAGAAAGAAAGAAAGAAAGAAAGAAAGAAAGAAAGAAAGAAAGAAAGAAAGAAAGAAAGAAAGAAAGAAAGAAAGGGAAAGAGGAAGGAAGGAAGGAAGGAAGGAAGGAAGGAAGGAAGGAAGGAAGGAAGGAAGGAAGGAAGGAAGGAAGGAAAAGAAAAAAGAGTACTGGTAAAACTAGCAGGCATTTATGGCCAAATGACAATTATTTTTTTTGTTTGTTTGTTTTGTTTTGTTTTGTTTTGTTTTGTTTTGTTTTGTTTGTTGGCCAAATGACAATTATATGTCTTATTACCAATTAATAGCATTCTGATTTGTACCCTGGTATCTTTTGGATTTAGCTAGCCTCTGCCACTTATTTTTTAAGAATTATGTATACATCCTTGCACATGTGCTTGCACGCACACACACACAGACTGGGGAAGGGAAAGAGGGAGAGAGAATGCCAAGCAGATTCCTTGCTGAGCACAGGGCCAACTCTGGACTCTGGGGTCCATCCCACGACCTTGAGATCACGACCCCATCCAAAATCATAAGTCAGATGCTCAAATGACTGAGCCACCCTAGGCATCCTGCCACTTTTTTTTTTTTTAAGTCATCTCCACACCCAACATGGAGCTCAAACTCACAACCCAGGATCAAGAGTCGCATGCTCTACCATCTAAGCTAGCCAGGTGCCCCAGCCTCTGTCACTTTTCAGTTAATTTTCTTAGCAGACAGCACCTGACCTTCTCTATGATTTCCTGATTTTGCCATGGAAGCTTCTTTGACCTTTTTTTTGCATTTTTATTCTTTTTTTAAGTAGGCTCACATCACTGAGATAAAGAGTTGCATGCTCTACTGACTGAGCCAGCCAGGAGCCTCTCTTTTACCTTTAATACTAAGGACTTTGAACTTTCTTTTAAAGAAGGAAATACTGAGGTGTTTTAATACAGATTTGCATTTTAGAAAGATAAGCTTGGGAGAACTGTGGATGAATAATTAAACAGAATAGGAGAGCCAGATCAGAATTAGGAAGGTCTTACAGAAACAATGAAGGCCCCGTGGGGTCGAGATAGGAACAAAATGAGTTAAAAAGATATTTCAATAAAATCTAAGTTTTAGACTGTCTAGAATGGATGTAGTAGGTGAAAAGAAGAAATCTAGGATGAAGAAGAATCAGATATTTCTGGTTTGACTGAGTAAAGTATGATACTATTCACTAAGACAGAGACTATGGAGGATTGGGAGAGTTCATTCTGACCTACTGAATTTCAGTCACCTCTGGAGGCCCTCCTGTGAAAGTATCTATAGCTCAAGTTAGAGCCATAGTGTAAAGATTAAAGTGGAGGAGAATCTACCAGCTTATTTAGTGGTAATTGAAGCTGGCCAAAGCATAAATAAGGTCAAGAGGAGCTGATCGTTGATATCACTTCCAACAGTTTGTATGTCAACTAGGGACTATAAAACAATATAGAAATTACAAGTTATCATACTCCTCTATATGCTTACACATATGTGTATATATTTAGGAATAGGGTCCTTCATAGTTTGAAGCAGATCTAAGTAGGAAAGAAACTGCATATTTAATTTATTGTAATATATTGTATAAAATAGGACATTTTGGTCAGAATCAGTGCCTTATATATGGAGTTCTGAGTGCTTTATTCTGTAATAGTCCACCTCCCCTGCTTTTTTGTTACTACTCTGAAGAGCAAGGCTCATTTTAGATTGAAACAATTAGGGCAGCCCCGGTGGCCCAGTGGTTTAGCACCATCTTCGGCCCAAGGCATGGTGATCCTGGAGACCCGGGATTGAGTCCCAAGTCAGGCTTCTCCCTCTGCCTGTGTCTAAGCGCCTCTCTCTCTCTGTGTCTCTCATGAATAAATAAATAAAATCTTAAAAAAAAAAAAAGAAACAATTGAATAGTAAAGCTAAGAAGTACTCTGACAAATAGCAATTCAGAAGCTCAAAGTACAGTGATTTGAATCTAATAATTCTTCAGAAAATACCCATTGTGTGAATAAATATCCATATATAGACAGATAAGAGAAATGAAAAGAGCCACGTCCTAGATTTTTTTATAATTCTCTTTGAAAATAAAATCAATTCATAAATACTTATGTCTGTACAATATGTTAAATATAGGCTTTGAGCCAGAAAACACAGATGTACATTTTTTCTACACACATACCAGGAGGGAGATTATTTCTGACAAAAGACAGAACCTTTGCCCTTAAGTATTTTTCTGAATTAAGAAAAGCACTTATTTACTGTAATTTTACATGCAGAGCCTCAATATTATATAGGTACTTAGTTCTCTGAATTGCATCTCTTATTTTACTTGATTTTTATATTTTTTTCTTTTTTCTTTTTTTTAACAGACCAAAAAAGAAGCACCTGAGTGGTCTAAGAAACAAAAGATGAAGACCTAGTGTTTGGACTGATTTGCTACACCATTATTTACTCCCAGAGTTCTTTCTTTGATGAACAAAAAGTTTATCATAATCATGTACTTGGCATTTTTTTAAATAACTAAAGTTTATTTTAACAATGTTAAATTAACAGATTTCAGCATAAGAATCAAAATGTATGAAATGCAAACAATAGTATGCTTTGTATTAGGTTTTATTTTTTGTTACAAAATAAATATATACTCATGATTTAAATTTTAGAGCTTTCATCATTCTCAAATTATGAAAATAATATTTTAAAATATTTGGCTAAATATTGTTAGATTGGTGAGTATATTTTCTACTATATAAATACCAGGTTTAAATGTCATAACAGAAATACCAAGACACTGTAGATTTTTTTTAATTAAGAATCAACTGTGAAATCTACTAAAAGACACTATAAATGCCCAGTAATGGTGATCAGATATCACATATTTAGGTGGATATGAATTACTGGTTATTTCTTTGGCTTCTGTTTTTCCCTATATTTCATATGATCGTTAATAAAATATCGTAGAAAATCTGTTATTTCATTGGTCAAGGAAAAATTTGGGGGAAGGTCTCTCCTTACATTGATCAAAACAATGCTGATTGGACCAAATTTCTAGTCAGTGAGGTAAAAAAGAGTAGCGTGTCTTTTTCTCAACATAAAATTAACATTCCATTTCTCATTCAAGAGATAAAACTTAAAGAAGAGTGGGAAGAAGGGAAATAGAGAAAGAAAAGAAAAGAAAGTTTTATATATCAGGTTTTCTCAACCACTATTAAACTTAGTGGCTGGGTGGGAGTGGGGGGCAGTCCTTTGCATTGCCGCATGTTTAGCAGCTTCTCTGGCCTCCACCACTAGATGACAGTAGCATCTCCCCCCACTTGTGATCATCTGAAATGTCTCCTGTCCCCAAAATCACTCCCTACTTCCCAATGCAGAACCAGTGATACCAATGATTAACCTTGTAGATATGAAACAATCCTATCTGTTGTGTGTTCTCTAAAAATCACAATAGTACAGAACTGTTAGTTGAATGAGAAAACAGAAAAATTATTATTATTATTATTTGATAATAATATATACTTGTAAATCTATCCTTAGTCTGAAGACCCTAATCTCATTCCCCTTCATTTCATTTAACTAAGCATCTTCTAACATATGACTTTCTGCAACAAAGATTTGTGAATGTGACCTTTCTTAGGCATGCATTTTAAATCTAGATTACTTGTATAATTCATTAAAACTAAATTAACTTGTAGACAGACATATTTTGTTTCCTTCTAAAATGATAGAAGAAAATGTCTTATTTTCAACTCTATTAATCTAAAAGCATTTAATGATTTAGTTTAGTCAATCCATTATTATATGATATTTTAATATAAAGGAATAGTGATTGATTATCCAGGTTAAAGAGTAGGAAAATTTGGACCTCATTTAAGAAATAGAAGCCACAGTGATGAAGAAATTGAAGAAGTCTTCCTCCATCCAAATCCTTAACTTTCTTCCCTCATTCCTTCCTTTCAATTCTAGATGTAATTACTTTAAAAAAAAGTTCCTACTCTCATTTGTCACCATAATATCTATTAATACATCTCAGAGTTAGATTGTTTTGTTTTTTATTGAGTTCAGTTGGACATATCATAATGTATTGGTTTCAGATGTACAACATAGTGAGTTGATCTTTTTATACGTTATGAAATGACCACCACAATAGGTGTAGTTACCCTCTGTCACCATACAAAGTTAATACAATATTACTGACTATATTCCCTAGTTGTACACATTTCATCCCCATGACTTACTTATTTTATAACCGGAAGCTTGTACCTCTTAATCTCTATTGCCTATTTTACCCTTCCCTTAATCTTCTTCTAGATTGTGATATGACAGCTTCTTGGAAGACCTTTGGGGATTTCTAATTCGATGGCACTTTTTCCAGAAAGTCTTATCTGTTCTACCATAATAATCTGTATTGAGTTCTCATACTTTATATCTCTTTAATTCTGTTTATCATATTTTATATAATTGTTTATACTTATCCATTTCCTTGGAAGGCAAGAAATGTTTCTTACGCTTTTTTTGGTCCTTCATATCTAGCATATCTAGCCCTGTTCCTTGAACTTAAGCAGTGAATGTTTATTTGATAAGTTTGGGCATAGGTGAGATAAAGTGATATAAATTTTTGTTTCATCGATGTCTTGATGAAAAAATTAGAGACTTTTATTATCATGGAATCTATTATAGTTCATTTCTTTTCTTTTTTTTTTTTATAGCTCATTTCTTGATGTCACCACAACACTTGCCTGTTCTCCAAATTTCAAGACCTTCACTTTTTCACTTTTTTTTCTCCTTACCACTTCCTTTTTTTTTTTTATTATGGTAAAAAACACATAAGATAAAATTTACTATCTTACTCATTTTTAAGTGTGCAGTTCAATAGTACTGAGTATGTTCACATAGATATGCAGCAAATCTTCAGACTTTTTCATCCTTCAAATCTGAAACTATACTCATTAAATAGCTTCTCTTTTCTTGTTTTTCCCCTCGCTGGCAGCCCACCATACTTCTTTCTATTTCTATGAATTTGACTACTTTAGATTTCATATAAGGGGGAGCCATACAGTATTTGTCTTTTGTTGACTGTCTTACTACACTTAGCAAAATGTCCTCAAGGTTCATCCATATGTAGCATATGTCAAAATTTCCTTCTTACTTAAGACTCAATAATACTCCATTATGAGTATATACCACATTTTGTTTATCCATTCATCCCTTGATGGACATCTGGGTTGCTTCCACTTCTTGGCTATTATGAATCTCCTTACTTCCTAACTTTATCATATCCTTTCCTGGCTTTGGCATTTTCTTATTGAAAAATAAATAAAAACATAAAATTCTTTTTTTTATTGCTAAGTGTTTTATGAAATGTTGCTCAAATGTAAGAGTAATAGCTACCATTATCAACCTCATTCTATCAGCCAGTTGCTGCGTTACATGCTTTCTACTCCTCAATTTACTTAATCTTCTCAGTAACTTTGCCAAGTAAGCATTATCTTCATTTTTAAAATGAAGAAACTGAGACTCAGAGTAACTTAATGGCCCAAGATCAGACACATAATAAATAGTAGAAGTGGATCTGAACCAAGACTGTCTAATTCTAATGGCCATGCTCTTTCCAGTATACTCTATTGCTTGTATCTCCACCCCCTACCCCAGTAAGATGGAAAGGAGGGGGGAAAAAATCTTGATTTAACAGCTTTCTTTAAGAAAAAAAAACATATAGGACTTAGCATAGTTGGATTTTCATTCAAGAAAATTTCATGGATATAAGATCTATTCCTAAAGATAATAGTGTTGCAGTGCTAAAGGATTCTGGCAAAGAAATTCCGTGTTCTTCTAGCAGTTCTTACTAAGTTAATAGTATATAGTCAACTTTTCAGAACCAGCTAAATGGTCTCTGTTAATTAATCCATGCATTCATTCAACAAATAAGAAAAACCTAAAATGTACAAGACATTAAAACTTTGCATGGTTTGTTCTCATTCTTTTCTCAAAGGGCTTTGAAAAAGAACTCTATGATGTCTCAAACACCAGAGATGAGGTTTTATTCTTATCAACCTCAATATAAGAATTTCTAAAGAGAACTATTACAGTGACTCAGAGTACTCCAAATTCACTATCTTGTACTGACAGTGGTTGGATAATCATCCATCAGAAAATTTAAAGCAAGATTCCCACACTTAAGAGAAGGTTGACGCTATTAATAAGCCAGATTCCCTTTTATACTAAAATTCTGGAAGGCTAAGAATATGCAAAAAGAGAACGGGGGGGGGGGGGGCAGGAGAAAAAAATAGTTTAATCTTATTTTAGAAAGTAATTAGTACTATAAATGCTTCAAAGGAAGGTTTCCTGGGGCTTAGAGTCACCAGATAAAGCCAACCAGTTAGCTGCTATCAAGAGTCCTCCCAAGATATCATTTACTTTGGTTGATTTACAAGAGTCCATAGTCCAGACCTCAGCTCTACAGGCTCAGAAACTTAATTGTATTAATGTTTTGAAGGTAACATCTTTCAAGAGTATGCCCCCACTTAACTGGTGTAAAAATCATGTATTTTGAGCAAGAAGTAAAACTACAGAATATGACGCTTGGATCAGCACAGGTGGAGTATTCTTTATTTCTCTGTGGCTTTTGCAATATTATATACTCATCATTTTCCTCCTTTCTCCTCTTCTAGCTGATCATAAAACATGAGAATTTTTCAGGGTTTATTCTTCCCCTTAAATCTTTTTCCTATTCTGTACTGAATGTCTTGATAATTTCTACTCCCTGGCTTTAGTCACTATATACCCATATTCCCAAATTTTCACCTCTAGTCCAAAATGTCCCTTTAAATTTAACACCTGCTTACTTGACATTTCTATTTGGATATCCCTTTGTGACCTCAAACCTAACATGTACAAAACTGAATTCAAGTTTCTTCTTCAGTCCCTCAGTTTCAATAAATGGTACCACCACCTACTCAGGGGCTCATATCACAAACCTAGGAATCATTCTAGACCCTTCTCTTATTAACTCCCAAGCATTAGATCACCAGGCCTTGTTGATCTCCCTCATAAATATTTTCTCTTTTTAAAAATTTTTTGATTATGAAAATTTTCAAATATACAAAAGGACAGAATAGACAGTGGTGGGTACAAGGGAAGAGACAGATATGTTCACTGTTTGATTGTGGTAATGGTTTCATGCGTGTTTACATATATCAACGTTTATCAAATTATACATTTTTTAAGTGTGCAGTTTATTATATGTTAATTGAACCTCAATAGGGATGTCTAAAAAGAACAATGAGAGGCACCTGGGTGACTCAGTTGGCTAAGCATCCAGTTAAGCATCCTACTCTTGGTTTTGGCTCAGGTCATTATCTCATCATCATGGGATAGAGCCCTACACTGGGCTCTGCACTGAGCTGAGAGTGGACCCTGCTTGGGATTCTCTCCTCTCCCTCTGCCCCCTTCCTCCCCACATGTGTGCTTGCTCTCTCTCTAAAAAATACATAAATAAATTTTTTTGTTAAGTTTGGGAAGATAGAAAAACAATTAGGAAATCACTACTTAGTAACCCATGATGAAATAAGTGATTCAGGCATCAGTCATCAATGAATACTAAAACAATGAGAGGGGATCCCTGGGTGGCTCAGCAGTTTAGTGCCTGCCTTTGGCTCAGGGCATGATCCTGGAGTGGCAAGATCCAGTCCCACATCGGGCTCCCGGCATGGAACCTGCTTCTCCTTCTGCCTGTGTCTCTGCCTCTCTCTCTCTCTCTCTCTCTCTCTGTGTGTGTGTGTGTGTGTGTGTGCGCGCACGCGCGCATGTGTCTTTCATGAATAAATAAATAAAATCTTTAAAAAATAAAAACAATGAGATACAAGGATAATAGGTAACTTCGGATCAGGCCATAAACACCTAAATTTTTTTTCTTTCTTTATTCCTTCCTTCCTTCCTTCCTTCCTTTCTTTCTTTCTTTCTTTCTTTCTTTCTTTCTTTCTTTCTTTCTTCTTTCTTTCTTCTTTCTTCTTTCGAAAAAAAGTATAATGACGTTAGCTTGGAAGGGAGAAACATCTCTTCTTTTGAGATCAGGGCAAAAAGAAGAAGATGTAAAGATAAAGAGATAAATTCTGACCTTATTTTCCTGGGTAACACGAGAGAAAGAATAATTAGTTATTAAAAATTTTTTCTGCCACAGACTCTTTGTTTTCCCCAAAATTCATATATTGAAAACTAATTCCCAATGTGTTGGTATTTAGGGGTGGGGCTTTGGGGAGGTGACTGTCATGAGGGTCAAGCTCTCATGAATATGGTTAGTGCCTTTATAAAGAGACATCAGAGAGCTCCCTAACCCTGCAGGTGAGGACATAGCAATAAGACATAGCTACCCATGAACCAAGAAGTGGAATTTCATCAGATGTTGAATTTGCTGGTGCCATGATCTTGGGCTTCCTAAATGCTAGAATGGAGAAATAAATATCTGGTATTTACAAGTCACTCAGTGTATGTATTTTGTTTTAGCAGCCCAAATGGACTAAGGCATTCTTCCAAACAAAATGCAATATGAAAAAAAAAAAATCAAATGCCATGTTCCTTCTTTCCCTTCCTTTCTTCCTACCATTCAACACAATTTGCAGGGGCAATTATTCTGTGCCTGGCACTGTGCTAGGTGCTGGGATACAGCAGTGTCAGGTAAGACTAGACTATTGGTTTTCAGGATATGTGTATTCTATTTAGGAGGGACGGGCTATGAACAAATAAATAAGAATTTCAGATATTGCTCTAAATAAAATAAAACAGATGGAATATAGAGTGGTAAGTGTCTATGTGTTGAGGAAGGCACTGAACCCTAAGCTTCAAAATAGGAATTTAAGAAATTATCTGTCTAACTTTTGAAGAAGTTAAAAAAAAAAGAAAAAAACCTCTTGTATTTAAAAATTAAATTCAAGGGCAGCCCAGGTGGCTCAGCAGTTTAGCGCCGCCTTCAGCCCAGGGCCTGATCCTGGAGACCCGGGATCAAGTACCAAGCCGGGCTCCTTGCATGGAGTCTGCTTCTCCCTCCGCCTGTATCTCTGCCTCTCTCTCTCTCTCTCTCTCTCTCTCTGTCATGAATAAATGAATAAAATCTTAAAAAAAAATTAAATTCAAGACTATTGATGAGGTCAAAGAAAACCATACCAACATCCATATAGTTCTGCCGAAACCACTAACTCCTGATTCTATAAAACTAAAATCAGTATCATTTTTTTTAAATACTCAATCCACCTGCCTGCATGAATATTTGCTAGACAATCACATGCTAAACTTTATTTCACCTTTATTGAAAAAACAGATACATAAAGAACCTGTGAAGATCCCACATGGAGGTGTGGGGTATTTGGCCATATAATTTATTTTGATCAATGCATATGGCTTAATCAAACTGGATGGAAACTAGCCCAGTTATTTCTACAATAAATTGAAATACATATTTGGGGCATCTGGCTGGCTTAGTTGGCAAAGCATGTACCTCTTGATCTTGAGGTTGTGAGTTCAAGCCCTGCACTGGGTATGGAGATTACTTTAAAAAAAAAAAGTCTTAAAGAAAAAGAAATACATATATATTTGTGGGCATTCAGCACCACACAAATAAAGACATCACTGTTTTCCCTGCCCGTCCTCAAATTCATTGATAAAACCAACCTCTATTAAGTATTCATGTGTAAGGAGTTGTTCTAAGCTCTGAGGATGCCAGCAGTAAATATGCCACCCTCAAGTTATTTTTACCCTCCTAGAGTTTGCTCTAATTGACATAGCGTTTTGTCCTTCAGTCACCAAAGGTAGTAGGAATTAGATAAATGATTTCATTATTTGTTCTAGGTCCTTAGGGTCATAGCTTTGTTCTAGCTCCTGGTGAGGGTCTTTTGGGGACAAGTGCTTTTAAAAATTTATAAAATACTGAAGGAAGAAAACAAAAGTGGAGGTAACATTTTACAGAGCAGACAGTATGTTCCTGGAACTCTACTGGTAACCAGTAAGGATAATGATCCTATCACACCAATAATAGTAAATCAAGATGATCATACCAGAAATAAATGGAAGGAACTGGAAGTAAAAGGGGCAGAAGATTTATGACTCTGAGTGCAGTATTGCAGATAAGCGAGGAGAGTAATAAGAGAGAAGTGATCAGTAGTGTAGAATGTCTAAACACATTTTAGAGCACAATTTTTAATGTTAGTGACATTTCTGCTATATAACATTAACAGCTTGGTAATGAAAGCACTAACAGATGGGTTTGAGGAATTCAAATGCTATGAACTTTGAGGGTGTAGGGGATAGGTATTTAGATTCTCAGTAAATGTTTTAATTGTTCTATAGTTATTAAACAGAGAATAAAGTATGATTAGATGTAGAAAATACATATTCAATAAATACCTGATACAAAGTAATAAATCAAAGAAGATACAAAAACACTCATTTTTATGTAGATAGGTACCAATTTATTAACTAAAGGAAATAAAAAAGAAAGCTCTTTTAAGGAAAGGAAAGGCAAAAAAAAAAAAAAGGCAAGATGAAGAAGGTAAGAAGGAAGAGAGGGAGAGAGAGGAGAAAACGTAATAAGTATATACCATGGAGAATTTCATAGTACTTTCCAGAAAATGATGTCATTTATTTATTTATAAATAAATCCATTATTTAAAGACAATGTTTATAAGATGATTAAAATGACTTATATTTCCATTGTATTTAAATGATATAGGTGGGATCCCTGGGTGGCGCAGCGGTTTGGCGCCTGCCTTTGGCCCAGGGCGCGATCCTGGAGACCCTGGATCGAATCCCACATCGGGCTCCCGGTGCATGGAGCCTGCTTCTCCCTCTGCCTGTGTCTCTGCCTCTCTCTCTCTCTCTCTGTGTGACTATCATAAATAAATAAAAATTTAAAAAAATAAATAAATAAATAAATGATATAGGTAAGATATGAGGTACTTTTTTTTTTTTTTTTAAGTAGGCCCCATGCCAAGAGTGGGGCCCAACAAGGGCTTGAATTCACAATTCTGAGATGGGAGACCTGAGCTGAGATCAAGAGTTCAATGCTTCACCAACTGAGCCATCTACATACCCTACACTCTTCTTTTTTCAAGAGGGATATTAAAACATTAGAAATCTCATTACAGGGCAGCCTGGGTGGCTCAGCAGTTTAGCGCCACCTTCAGCCCAGGGCGTGATCCTGGAGACTTGGGATAGAGTCCCACATTGGGTTCCCTGCATGGAGCCTGCTTCTCCCTCTGCCTGTGTCTCTGCCTCTCTCTCTCTCTGTGTCTCTCATGAATAAATAAATAAAATCTTAAAAAAAAAAAAACTGTATATAAAAAAATCCACCAAAACCCAAAAAATCAAACCCAAACCAAATCCAAACAAACCTCTACATTTTATATCATAATCCAAGTTCTCTTGTAGTGCATGTGATAGCAGGAGCCTGAGGTCTAAGGCAGGAGGAGCACCCAGGGAAGGAGGATGCAGTTTTCTAGGTAGAAAAGGCAGCATGTGGTGAAAACCCTGAGAAAAGAGCAAACTGGGAGAGAATAAGGAACTGTGGTAAGGTCGTTGAGTAACTTAGGGAGTAGCTCAAGAGGAGTTTGAAAGCATCCAGGGTTTGCACTCTGGTGGGTCTCCACAGCGTGTGCTGAAATCAATCAGTTTGGAGCCTCCTGTGTGCATCTCTGCCCAGCGCCCCTGTGGTGGTTTGATGCTGGTCCCAGTGGGAGTATTTATTTCATTCCACCATGGAAATCTGGATCTTACCAAATTCTGGTATTTTACCCCCCTGAAAGCCTCTTGTTAAACATTCACAAGCGTACCATTCAATATTGTAATGGACACTTAAAAATTAAGAGGGTAAAACTTTTGTTGCGTTTTTTTTTGTTTTTTTTTAACAATTAAAAAAAAAAAGTGTCAAAGACCTGGCTGAGGCTTTATGAATCAACATGCTAAAAAATTATAGTGTCTAATAAATAGTATAAGAGTAGTAGTAGAATATAAGTTCTTACAAATATTTAGAAGTCATGACCAACAATCCTCCTACCATCTCTGGCTTTATCTGGAAGGAAACTGTAATGATAAATTAACTGAAGGGTGTTCAATGCATTTCCCTAAAACAGCAAAGCTGCTATTCAAGTTTTTTGATCAGCTTCTAACATTTCTTCTCATTTTGGGGGGCTTATGTTTTGATTATTTGAGGGATGAAATTGCAACTAATTTTTTTTTCTCTGCTCTTAATCCATTTATTCCAAACGAGAGGGCATTTTAGACAATTAAAAACAATACCTATACTTTTCTCTTTTTCTGTGCTTGAAACTACTTATTAGTTTTTATGAAGCTGTCAACAATAAAGAACACAACTGCTATTTGCTGTGAAATTGAATGAATTTAAAATGTTTAGAGCTTAAAACTTTTTTTCCTCCTAGTAAGCAATACATAAGCATTTCCATTATTAGAAGAAAAGAAACATTTTATATTGTATCTGGGTTAAGAGGACAGTCATTTCTATTCTTTTTCATCTCATTCCATTTAGGACAATATGTTAGATTCTAAACTGCTAAATACAGTTTGGAGCCTGTTTCATTAGTCACAGAATTAACTGTATTACATGCTGTTTTGTGTTTGAATTGGAAAGTGCTCAACTATAAAATAAGATAAATGAAAAGTAAAGCCCAAAAGACAAAATAATGTCTCAAAATTTGTTTAAAGGAAATCTATGAAGATTTTTTTCTGAACTACAAATATTCTCCTTCCATATAAAAGAAGCACAACATACTTCTGGTACAAGAACTAAAAGAATTGGCTAAATTTAGGATATTTTGAGATCTATAGAGTCGGGGTAATAAACTATATGTTTTTATCCCTCTATTTAGAAGCATCTACTTTATGTTATGCCAACAGCAGTCTTTTTAATTCAAATTTATTTTTATTTATTCTTAAAGTATAATTGACATACAATGTTATATTAGTTTCAGGTATATAATATAGCTATTTGACATTTCTATACCTTACTCAATGTTCACCATCTGTCACCATACAATGTTATTACAATATTATTGACAATATATCCTTTGCTGTACTTTTTATCTTCATGACTTATTTATTTCATAACTGGAAGTTTGTACCTGTTAATCCCCTTCATCTATTTTGCCCACCACCCAACCTTCCTCCCCTCTGGCAGCTACCAGTTTGTTCTCTGTATTTAAGAGTCTGTTTTTTGTTTATTCATTTGTGGGGTTTTGGGGGTTCTTGTTTTTGTTTTTGTTTTTTTTAGAATCCACATAGAATAGAAATCAAATGGTATTTGCCTTTCTCTGTCTGACTTATTTCACTTAGCATAATATCCTATAGGTCCATCCTTGTTGTTGCAAATGACAAGATTTCATTCTTTTTTTATGGCTAAAATTCCTTTGTATATGTATATACCACATCTTTGCTCATTCATCTAACAATGAACACTTGGTTTGTTTCCATATCTTGGCTATTGTAAATAATTCTGTAATAAACCTAGGAATGGGTATGCCTTTTTATTTTTTTTATTATTTATTTATTTATTTATTTATTTATTTATTTGGTATGCCTTTTTAAATCAGAATTTTTGTTTTTTGAAAGATAAAAGCCCAGTAGTGGAGTTGCTGAATCAAATGCTATTTCTATTTTTTTTAATTACTTAATTCTTTGGTATTTCTATATTTAATTTTTTGAGAAGCCTTTTTACTGTTTTCCACAGTGGTCGCACCAATTTATAGTCTCACCAAAAGTGTATGAAGGTTTTTCTCCCCACAACCTTGCTAACACTTGTTATTTCTTCTTTTTTTTTTATGGTACCTATTCTGACAGGCATGAGGTGATAATTCATTGTGTTTTGTTTTTTTTTAAGATTTTATTTGTTTATTCCTGAGAGATGCACAGAGAGAGAGAGAGAGGGGGGCAGAGACACAGGCAGAGGGAGAAGCAGGCTTCATGCAGGGAGCCTGATGTGGAACTCGATCTTGGGTCTCCAGGATCACGCCCTGAGCTGAAGGCAGGTGCTAAACCGCTGAGCCACCCGGGCTGCCCCCATTGTGATTTTGATTTGCATTTTCCTGACAATGAACATTGAGCATCTTTTCATGTGTCTGTTGGCCATCTTATGTCTTTTTTTGAAAAATGTCTACTCGGGTCCTCTCCCCAATTTTTAATTAGATTATTTATGCTTTTTTATGTTGAGTTGTTCCTTTTTTTTTTTTTTTTTTTTTTTTTGGTAGGTTCTATGCCCAGCATGGAGCCCAATGTGAGGGTTGAACTCACAACCCTGATATCAAGACCTGAACTGAGATAGAGAGTTGGATGCTTAACTTACTGAGTCTACCCCCACCCCCAGTGCCCCAAGTTGTGTAAGTTTTCTGTACAAGAACTGGATATTAACCCCTTACACAGTAGTCTTCAAAGTTAATTCTCAGGGGTAGCTGGGTGGCTCAGTTTTAAAAGAAAAAAAAAAAGGTAATTCTTGTCTATGATTCACTGTAGCTTTCTAGTCCTAAATTGCAATTTATCTGCTATTCCAGAATGAACTCATTCTGCTGATTTAAAAAAAAAAAAAGAAGAAGAAAGAAAAGGTAATTCTGAACTTCTAGTCTGTGAAGGCAGCAAGTGAAATACTTTTGGCAACCATTGCAAAAAATTTTTAGATTATGATCCATATAGTCAATAATTTAAAAATTTTCCAGTGATGTACAATTTTATAATTAAAATTGTCATGATTATATTAAATGAAAAATAGATTTATTCTCTGTCTCATATGAAATCAATATTTAACATGGGTTTAATAAAAATAAGGCTCATATATCTGGTCATTTAAAATTTTTGAATTAAATTTATTGAACCATGGTACTGTGCTCTTCGTTTATACCTCAGTTGCATTTTTTTCTGTTTTTCAAATTCATGATTTACAAATAGCTTGTATAGACTATAGATTACATTTTATTTATTTATTTATTTATTTATTTAATTTTTTAAGATTTTATTTATTCATGAGAAGCACAGAGAGAGAGAGAGAGGCAGAGACATAGGCAGAGACATAGGCAGAGAGAGAAGCAGGCTCCCTGTGGGGAACCTGATGTGGGATTCAATCCCAGGACCCCAGGTTCATGACCTGAGCCAAAGGCACACACTCAACCACTGAGCCACCCAGGTGACCCACCATTATACTTTACATTAAGGTCCATGGGTGGGCATGGGTGCAGGAAGAGAGTAGAGTACCTAATGCAGAGGGCCTGAGGCAAAATACCAACAAATACCCACATGTGGGGAGATAGGACAAAGAAAGGGGACAAACAGAAAGAAGAACCTTCTTCACTATCGTTTACCCCTTGTCATCTGGTTTCTGCCTAAACCACCAAATTAAGACTCTTCTCCCCCAAAGTGCCAACTACACCTCCTATTATTGAATTTTTAAGCTTTCATCTCTCACTACTTCGTTTCTAAACCCCATAGTCCCTTGGAGAGTCATTCTCAATGTTCAGTCACAAGCCCCGTGTTTTGTATTTCTTTATTCTTTGAGGAAAAAAAAAATACAGAGAAATAAATGTATTTTCCCTTGCCTTAGTGCCACCCTCTCACCTTGTCTTTCACAAGGAGGAATTTCCCCAAATATCCCTGCCCTTTTCCACACTCTGATTGGTACATTCTATGGAAGAGACTGTGCTTGTATCCTTTTCCTGCTCCTTTCCAGTTTTTTCTACAGAAGGACCAGCCTATTCTGTTCCTGGGTCAGTTCTTAGCACCTCTTCTTCTAAGTCACAGTCATCACCATGTGGCTGAGGAGGTAAACCAGGCACAGAGGGGAGAGGTAACGGCTGAAGTCTCACATGGCCTTCCCATTCAACTACTTCCTCCAAGATAGCATTTATTAATTAGAAAAATGATATTTTAAATCTCTACCCACCACTTTTGTTTACCTAACCTATTTGTTCAGACCCTGCCTGGGAAGAAGGAAGCTATTCATTGAGCCCTTCACATCTCCACAATATTAAAGACTTATATATGTATGTATTTTATCTATTTTAAATAAGCTCTCCACCCAGCATGGGGCTTGAACTAACCACCCAGAGATCAAGAGTCACATGCTCTACGGACTGAGCCAGCCAGGTGCTCCAGAGTTTTTTAGTTTTTAAGGAGATCTGTATACTCCCATCATGATATATTGTAAATTTCTTTTTCTTTCTTTCTTTCTTTCTTTCTTTCTTTCTTTCTTTCTTTCTTTCTTTTTCTTTCTTTTTTTTTTTTTTTACATTTCTCCTCCTGAGATACCTTTCTGGTCTCTCTTCAAACATACAGAATTTGTTTCTCCCAAGTCAGTAAAAGACTATTTGATCAAGGGGTGCCTGGCTGGCTCAGTTGGTAGAGCATGCAACTCTTCATCTCCAGGTACTAAGTGTGAGCCCCACATTGGGCGTGGAGTTTACTTTAAAAAAAAAAAAAAAAGTTAACGAAATAAATTTTTTTAAGATTTTATTTATTTATTAATGAGAGACACAGAGAGAGAGAGAGAGAGAAAGAGGCAGAGACACAGACTGAGGGAGAAGCAGGCTCCACGCAGGAAGCCCGATGTGAGACTTGATCCCAGGTCTCCAGGATCAGGCCCTGGGCTGAAGGCGGGGCTAAACCGCTGAGCCACCCAGGCTCCCTGAAATAAAATTAAAAAAAATAATAAATTTATTTAACTGCAAAGTCTTCATCACTTTGGAGAAAAAGGTGGTGGTAAAATCTAAACAGTACAACTGTATTTTTTTTAATATTCTAAATGATTAAAAGTATTTTTCTGAGAAAATGGACAAAAGGAATAAATCAAATGTTGTCATATATGACTTTCAAATTCTCTCTGTAGCCTATATAAATACTTAGAGTCTTCTTCTTTCAGTCCCCCTTTACCAATTGTCTACGACTATTTCCTTTTAATATTTTCATGGCCCTACGTATTTTTTAATTCTTTGAAACTTTTTGAGTTTACAGAGAAGTCTCAAGAATAATGCAAATAATGTCCATTTATCCCTTATCCAGAGTCTCTAAATGTTAACATTTCGTCACATTTGTTTTATCCTCTCCCCACTGATTTTGTTGATGGTGGTGCTGTTGTTCTGAACCGTTGCGAATACTTTGAAGACATGGTTTCCTTTCTCTGCCAAATGTTTCAATGAACATCTCCTAAGAACAAGAACATTCTTTCACATCAACACAGGACAGTGATCAAAATCAGGAAATTAACATTGTTACAATACAATTATCTAATCTAAAGACCTGATTCAGATCTCACCAATTGTCCCAATCATGGCCTTTATGCCAAGAAAATCTCTATTCACTACATTCAGTTGTCCTATCTCTTAAATCTCCTTTAATCTGGGACAGTTCCTCAGTCATTCTTTGTCTTTTATGACGTTGATGATTTCGAAGAGCACATGTCAGTTATTCTGTAGACTGCCCTTCAATTAAATACTACTTTGATCTTATCCATTCGCTTTGATTTGTCCCTTGGATATTTTATGAACATTTTCTGTATCCATATTCCAGCTTCATATTCCAGTACCACTTCTTACTAAAATGTATGATCACTTAACCTCCCTGAGCCTTAGTTCCTCATCTTTAAACTGGGACAATTAAAAAATAAAGTAAAAACAAACAAAAAAACTGGTATAATTATATATACCTGATGAGTTATAGAGAGGAGGATTAAAGGAAGTGATATATTTAAGAGGAATTTACCCTCCAAATATATACAACTTTTTATACACCAATCATATTCAATAAAGTGTTCTTGCTTTTGTTTTCAGGAATTTACCCAAGGCATGTCACGAGGTCATTTGCTTTTCATGTGATTTGACTTCTCAACTCTTTATCATCTGGCCATGCTTACATAGACACCATGTGTCTCTAAAAATGGGGTTCTAGAACTACTTAGAACTCACCTAAATAATGTCATCCTCATCAAATTATTCACTGCTATTGAACCTGTGGTCAGTTAAAACCCCTAAACTGGGCGCCTGGGTGGCTCAGGCAGTTAAGAAGTTCTGCCTTGGGCTTAGGTGATTCCAGGGTCCTGGGATGGAGCCCCATATTGAGCTCCCTACTCAGTGGGGAGTCTGCTTCTCCCTCTCCCTCTGCCCCCCTGTTTATGCTGTCTTGGTCACTCTCTCTCATATAGATAAATAAAATCTTCAAAAAAATAATAATAAAATCCTAAACCTTTTCCTACATATGCTTTATTAGTATTACTAGTAATGTTAGTCTCATTATTGATGTTACTTCTAGCGCTGTACTTGTTGAACTGACCAGCTATACGTGTCAGAACATTTGATGCCTCCTCAAGTGAGCCCTTTCTATTATGTAATTCTCCCAGCTAGATCATGAGGTAGTTTATTATCAGCATTTTGGGGAAACAGATTCAAAGGACTTCCATCACAGGACTTATATAAGTGAGAGTGCTGGGATTTAGTCCCAAGTTGAATTTTCAGAACACAAGTATAATCTTCCTTTCTGTATTACATATCATTTTTAATTTCTACTCATCATTCTAGCCTATTGGAACCTTTATGATTTTGCCATCCAACATATAAGCTTTTCCTCCCAAGTTAGATCATGTGTGACTCCAGTGTTTTCCTCCAAGTCATTGATTAAAAATGATGTTCAAGAGAGAATCCTGTGATAAATGGTAACATTTCCTTCTAGGGTGAAATAAGCCACTCTCCGTATATAGGTTGTTTGTTTTTTTTGTTTTGTTTTGTTTTTCCCCCGCAAAATAGCTGTAAATAAATCTTGCTGGATTGTGGGCTACTTTACCTATAACCATCTTACCCACAAGAACAACCAAAGACATTTTTTTTTCCTCGCTGTTGGCATCCACCCTCCGCCCCCCCCACACACACACCCCCAAGCTCCTGCCAGGCTATGAACCTAATAGCATGGCTAGGAAAGAAAAAATGCTCGTCTTACTTTGGCCCAACTTGTTTATATTGATATAATATTGATCCCTAGTGACTATTCCTTTTCTCCTTACAAATCTTCTCTTTAATAAACTATTCTAGAATTTCAGTAGAAGGGAATCCAGATGATAGTAGTTTCTAAAATTCTGGTCCCTTTCTAACAATGTCACTGAGCTGCTATGTGACCTAGATAAGGTCATTTTTTAAAATATTTTATTTATTTAATCATGAGAGGCAGAGACATAGACAGAGGGAGAAGTAGGCTCCCTATGGGGAGTGTGACATGGGACCCCATCAAAGGACCCTGGGATCATGACCTGAGCCAAAGGCAGACGCTCAACCACTGAGCCACCCATGGGCCCCAAGAAGGTCACTCTTTTAACTTAGACATTTCTGAACAAACAATGAGAAAATTAAACCTACCATTTTTTTTTTTTAAGATTTTATTTATTTATTCATGAGAGACACAGAGAGAGTGAGGCAGAGACACAGGCAGAGGGAGAAGCAGGCTCCATGCAGAAGCCTGATGTGGGACTCGATCCCGGGACTCCAGGATCATGCCTTCGACCGAAGGCAGGCGCCAAACCGCTGAGCCACCCAGGGATCCCCTACCATTTATTATTTTTTAAAGGGATTTCTTTGATTTTGGCCATTTATGCAATAAATATTATCTCTGTCTTACAGATGAAAACAATAAGACTTGGAGAGATTTTCAAACTTACCTAAAGTCACTCAGGTTATAAATGGTGGAACGGCTAGATACACTGTCTCAAAGTAGCAGATTGTTGCAAACTCCTTATGCTGTGATTTATTTTAGGACAGTCTGCTGCCACTAACTGTTCATTTGTACCAAATGGCAGAGACTAAAAAGTAGATTTGCCTGAGCATCTAAGTACTCCCTACCCAATGAAATCAGAAGCACTCCAGAAGGCAACAATTCCCAAAGTGTTTTCAAAGGAATACCCGTCCCTCCAACAGCCTCAGGATAAAGCAGTTCTGTCAAATGTTTGACATACGTCTCATACTACTGTGATTCTCTTGGAGATTCAAAGGGTTCTGAGGGGCCTATTAGAAGAAAGGAACTCATTTAAGTCTCTTGAACCCCAGAGCTAGAGTTTCATGAAGTAAGTTTGGTTTACACTGTTACAATGTTAAGGGTTTTTTTGCGTTTGTCTTTTTTAATTTTTACTCTTTGGGACTCCAAGGATGTCCATCCAAAGATACAATGAGGTTTCAAAGCATATATTCTTATTTAAATGAGCATTCCTTGTTTTGGGAAGTGCCTTAAGGCTTACAGAAGGCTTCCTCTTGCCTGAGGTATCGTTTGGCCTTCACAACCACGGAGGATAGGGTTGTGCTGTTCTCCTTATTTTTCATTTACAGAGAAAGGTCTGGAGCTAAGGAATTTGCTCAATACTTTACAAGAGAAGGGGCCAAAGGGAAAATTGAAATTTTCTCAAACCAAATTCAGTACTCTTGCATTTCACTGTCTTTGTTTTGCCTTTGATCATTTGCAAAGCTCGTTGACGTGTTCAAAACAAGCAACTCAGAAATGAACAAGGTTACATTACAAATGTAAGATGACCTTTTACATTATGACTGTTTGGGTACTAAAGACCATATTTGGAATTTTTCCGTTACAAAAAGTTATGGTTCCTTAGTATGGTCAGCTTGGGCTTTGGAACGGGAAGCAGGGTATACCCCACCAAGTTTGAGCCTTGTGGGAAAACCATGGGCTCCTGGAAACAGCAGATTAGCCCACAGCTATCCCTGCTTACACAGTCGATGTGTGTTTGTTCTGTTTGAAGATACTTCAAAAATAACAATTGTAAAAGAGATTACTGCTTTGATCAGAGAATCTGAATCTCCTTTGTTTGACCATGAATAATTGGTCTTTGTAATGTTAATGCTTCTTTTAAGGAATATCAGATCTGTAAATGCACCTTAATTACAGGCAAGCAGTTTTGGAGGGAATCTGTGACAGCACTTACTGACGGTCTTGCTAGTTCCCCTTCAAATCTAATTATAGTAGAAAGATTATTTTAGGCCAAGCAGTAAAAAGCTATAATTATTCGTGTTTTGATTAATGTTCACATCGGTCAAAATAGTTATCTTGTTGAAGAGCAAGATTTAAATCTTTAAAATGCCCTATTTTTCCTATAAAGCACGGAACAAAAGGGAAAGCCTTAACTGAGATGTATTTGCGAACCTGTCAACAACCATCATTCTGCGGGCAGCTCAGAAGTCTGTTTTCTCCAGCCTTTACATTCAGATGCACCCCATGGGAATCCACCACTTAAACATCGTTTCATTCCTAAAATGTTTCATTTTCATTTGAAGCCAACCAAATAAATCCCCTTATAGTATATAAGCACAGTATGGAGAGAAGGAAATACTTAAAAAAAAAAAAAAAAGTTGTTCTATTTTAATTTTGCTGTTGTTGGAAGGAAATACATGTTAATATAGAATGTTAGATGTTGCTGAAGATGTGAGGAAATGGGATTGCCACAGTGCAGATCGGGCAATTTAGTTAGATAGGAGGAAGAATTTCTCAACAGCAGAGTGAAATCTCCTTATGTAGAGGTGGTTTGAAAGTTGCATATTTTATGAAATGGTGTGAGGCAAAGCCTGTGTGCCAAGCAAGGCCGGGTCTAAGAAGAGAATCTTTCCACTGATTGCTCTTGTTATCTTAGATCATATTAAATCCCAAAATGGGATTTTCTCCTCACCTGACTAGAATGGTTGTGACAATTAAGCACTTATACCTGCTACTAGCTGCTACCTTCCAACGTGGAGGAGTTTTTTCAGTTCGTGATAACATTTAAACCTATCACTGAATAGAGCCGATCACCCCTCTATATACGAGGGGAAATATCTCTGAGGTCTAAGCCGTAATGAATTAACACATTCCGAGTCCTGTGTGTGTGTGTGTGTGTGTGTGTGTTTCCTAATTATGGCAGCAATTAGCTTTGCAGCATTGCATTCATTCCAAGCAGCAGGGATGGAGAACAATAATCTTGTTTACTCGAAGCTGAAGAGAGTATACCTAGCTTTGTTCCCTCCACAGCCTAATCTAAATGCTTTGCTAGGTGCCATCCCACACAATAGAGTGTGACTGTCCCCGTCAAAGAACCTCCCCTTGCCTGGTTAATTCAGTTGTCACTGAAAACCTCTACAAGGTCAAGGAAAAACAGGTAATAGGCTATTTAAAACCTAATAAGGTGGCACATTTTATTTACATTTATTTCAAAGGTAGAGCTCCCAGATAAAGGAACACTTTTTAAAAAGTCGTTTAATCTACTAAAATTATCAGAGGGAAGATAATGGAACTCCTTCGAATTGTCATTGACAATTAATGGAATAGAAAGGTGGCTGTTGTAAATGGCTCTCTCACCATAATGGGGAAAAGCAAATTATTAAATGGACAAGTTATTTACGTTTGAAAATAAACTGCATCTCACACTGGGAAATTAGGTTACAGGCGATCCTGCATTACAACATGAACAGGTCATTAGTTTTAATTTTCCACAACAAAGATTTTAGGGTAATTTGCTTTCATTAGAATGGAGTAGTTTCTCTCCTACATACATTATCATTCAACACCTCTGGTGTCACCATTAGAGGTTCCCCACCCCCTTAATGTGTAAGGAGAAATCTTGATTTTTCTTAAATATTACGGCAAAAGTTTTACTGCATTCAGCAAGGACTGAAACGGTAGGTGAGCACAGTGCAAATGTATCACCAGCATTGTACAATGCCAAACGTAATAACACTAGGAAGGTAGACTACCAGCATTGACATGCTTTTGTGTTTTAGCGTGCTTAGTGTACACAGTGTATTTCTGTACTGTAAAATGTAGGCTACTACAGAGGAAGAACAATAATCAGTTATACATTAACCACAAAAGGCCATTTCTTATGGCAAATGCAAGGTCTATTGATCAAGTAATATTTGTCAGTAGAAGTGAGTCTCGTTACTGAATGAAGCTCATGAAGGAGACCATTGTCTAGTAGGACACCATGATATGTGCAAGTCATCCCTTTGCTTGCGGGGGTTTAAATATCATCAAATGTTTATCTTCATTTTTATAATATAATTTACAAACTTTTCAGCTAATCAGTCCCTGAAGCTGCATTCTTTTGTTAACTTACGATACTGCACATTCAAACAATGATTAATCGCCTACTGTTAACTGTCAGATAGGAAAAACTTTAAAAGAAAATGAATGACGTATTCACTTGTGTTACAAAATTGTCTATAAACTAGTTTCCCAGCATGAGCTGTGGTTTGCTTTCAAACTTAAATAACTTGTCTATGTAACCTTATCTTCCGGGTACTTCCTGCAAACTTCATATATTATGCAATCAAGCCCATAAATATAGGTAGAAGTTAACTTGAATGGCTGGAACAGAGTTAACCACACACATGTCATCAAAGCTTTATCACCATTTCTGCCATAAACCTCTCCCTTTTCTTTAAGAGATTTACCAAGCTATCATAAAAATGTACTATGGCTTTTTCTTTGCAAAACATGAAACCCTAAGAAGAGGCTTGCCTCCTTAATTAAACATACCAGGCTGAGGCTTAGAGTCCCATACGAGTGCAACGGATGTGCTGCTCCATGGCAGGATGGCCTATGCATATCAAATATCACAGAGCTGACATGGCACTGGCATCACTTATTCCCTACTTATCTTTCATAAATTCCCCAAAAAGTAACCCGGTAATTCCAATGATGACGTATTATTAGAGGCATACAATTAAACACATTTAACCAGTTCACCAAATAAACAAGGAAAAGTATAACAGGAAGCTTTGCGGGGGAAAAAGTGATTATACATAAACAAATATCTGTAATGAGAGAGAGAGAGATTTTCCAGGGATATTATCAACCTAAAATAATTAAGCAGGAAAATTGAAAGGATTAGATCCCCTAAATTGACTTAGCAAAAGACTCTAGCAAGCATAACACTGATGAGTCTGCTGGTTTATTTTCAGGAGCTACTTTCAGTAGCATTATATCTTGCAGTATATACACAGTATACTGAGAAACTACATTTAGTTTCATATATATACTTATTTTAATTTTTTTAAAGTAAATTTCTATAGCCAATGTGGGGCTTGAACTCATGACCTCAAGGTCAGGAGTCCCATGCTCTTGCAACTGAGCCAGCCAGGTGCCCCACAAATATAAATGTGTGTATATATATATATATATATATATATATATATATATATATATTTAAGATTACTTATTTATTTATTCATGAGAGACACACAGAGAGAGGCAGAGACACAGGGAGAGGGAGTAGCAGGCTCCATGCAGGGAGCCTGAGGTGGGACTCAATCCCGGGTCTCCATGATTAGGCCCTGGGGTGAAGGCAGCGCTAAACCTCTCAGCCACCCGGGCTCCCCCACAAATATATATTTTTATGTGGGTAGACCCAAGGCCTCTTTTTTTATTAATGACTTCCCTTTAGAAACATGAAATAATTTTTAATTACTTCTCACTCTCTATGTTCCTATCATAGAAGCCTGAGGGTCATGCAGTGGAAGATCACTGGCTTGCATCAAAAAACTAAGTTCAGGGCAACCTGGGTGGCTCAGCGATTTAGCGCCGCCTTTGGCCCAGGGTGTGATCCTGGAGACCTGGGATGGAGTCCCACATCAGGCTCCCTGCGTGGAGCCTGCTTCTCCCTCTGCCTGTGTCTCTAATGAATAAATAAATAAATCTTAAAAAAAAAAAACAAAAAACTAAGTTCAAATCCTTCAGTGCCTTTCTCATACATCTCTTCCTCCGGGAAGCCTTCTTTGACTAGTGGCAGAGATAATACCTTATTTTCTGGGTTTTTATAGCATTTTATGCTCAACATTGAATAATGCTTTGGAGTCCTCTTTGGATTCCCATTGCTCATTAGCACAGTTCGTGTCACTCAAATGTTTATTTAATAATGGATTTTCATTTCTTCTAAATTGAAAGTTTTGTTTTGGTTTTTTTTGTGGGGTTTTTTAGGATAGATAAATCCTTGGGGCTCCTGGGTGGCTCAGTCAGTTAAGCGTCTGCCTTCAGCTTAGGTCATGATTTCAGGGTCCTGGGATGAAGCTCCCCCTCCCCCCCCCATCAAGCTCCTTGCTTAGCAGGGCATCGGATTCTCCTTTTCCCTCTGCCTCTCCCTCTGCTCATTCTCTTTCTCTTTCTCTCTCACTCTCTCTCTCTCAAATAAATAAATAAAATCTTAAAAAAAAAAAAAGGATAGATAAATCCTTCGGTTCTTTTCAGACCAATAAATTTCATGAATCTGGGCTGATCTCCCTGGTATTAGGACACTCATGAAGGGTAGGCTACTTTATGCAGGGAATTGTCAATGCTTATGAATAGTAATACTGATGTCTTCTTTTTTTTTTTCTTTTGTTTCTTTTTTTTTCCTGATGTCTTAATTACTGTTGAGCCATAGGTAGCAGCCTCCCTCCCTGCCTACCATCCATAACCCAGAATCTCTTTCGTCTCCCCAGAGAAAAACTATTGGTAATTGTGTGTTAGCTATTTTATTTTATTTTATTTTATTTTATTTTATTTTATTTTTACTTATTTATTTTTAGGTGTTGAGTGTGGAGCCTAGTGCCAGGCTTGAACTTACAACTCTGAGATCCAGACTTGAACTGAGGTCAAGAGTCTGATCCTCAATGGAATGAGTCATGCAGGTGCCCCATCTTAGCCACTTTAGAAAACATATATATCATATAAACTATTTATGTAAGTGGCACTGTGAAATATGCATTAACCAGTGATAATTTTTAAATTATCATGACTTTAGAAATCTTTTCACTACAGATATAGTTACTTGGTTCTGTTGAAATTGCTGGATAGGAGTCCATTATGTGGATATACTAGACTATCCATAGTCATTTACTTATTGTTGAATATTTATTTATTTTTTTTTAATTTTTTTTAAATTTTTATTTATTTATGATAGTTACAGAGAGAGAGAGAGAGGCAGAGACACAGGCAGAGGGAGAAGCAGGCTCCATGCACCGGGAGCCCGATGTGGGATTCGATCCTGGGTCTCCAGGATCGCGCCCTGGGCCAAAGGCAGGCGCCAAACCGCTGCGCCACCCAGGGATCCCTTATTGTTGAATATTTAGATAGTTGCCAGTTTTCCATCATTACAAACAATGCTACAATAAGCATTCTGATATGTCTATCTATCTTTGCGCACATTTAAGTGATTTTGAGGAATGAATCCCTAAAAGTGGAATTTCAAAATCTATGAAAATTGTGCCTTTTGATAGATTCTCTAGATTTCTGTACAGATAAACATTTTACAAAATTTATATATATATATATAATTTAGTTATTTCATTTGAGAGAGAGGGAGAGCACCAGCAGGAGGTGCAGAGAGAGTCTTAAGCAGACTCCAGATCTAGTGCAAAGTCCAACATGCAGCTGGATCTCAAGACCCTGAGATCATGAGCTGAGCTGAAACCGAGTCCAGTGCTTAACTGTGCTCCCAGGTGCCCCACATAGTTCTATTTTTACTAACATTATGAGACTTCCAGTTTCCCCACATTCTCACTGAATCTTTTTCATTTTTGTACATCAGCCAAGCAAAAATAGTATTCCATTGCTGTTTTGATTTGCATTTCTCTGTAGAAGTAAGGTTGAGACTCTTTTCATGTTTGTCAGCCATTTGTGTATTCCCTTTTGTGAATAGCTTACTTACCATGCTTGCCTAATTTTCTTTTGGGTTCTCTTTGCCTTATAGATTTTTCAAGATCTCTTTTGTGATAGTGAATATTAATCTTTTGTTGCAAACATTTAGAAGTTGAGGGGTCACTTGTCTTTTAATATTATTGTCACATTGATTGATGAGACACTCCATTGTGTTAGACATTCTCATCGACTGTATGACATAAATTCTTTATATAGCATGTAGGAACTGGATTTGATCAATCCATGTGCCGACTGTTCTCATCGTGATTTAGACCCTAAGTGCCATGCCATTTCTTGCCTGGAATTTCTTACCCTTTCCTTCTAGCTACTGTTTTGTAGAATCTTTCCTTTTCTTTAAGGGTCAATCCGAGAATCAACTTCCACTGTGATCTCTCTTTTCCTTGTTTGCCATTCATTTGTACATGAGGAATTTATTTTGTGTGTGCATCTCTTATAATTTCAACCTGGTGGGAAGCAATTCCACTGAAGTACCTTGCTTTGCCATAACTTCCCATGTTTTACACAGAGTAGGAGTCTAGTAAGTATTTGTTGGTTGCTTTAAAAACATTATTTTACAAGGAAATATTTAATCTGTTCTCACCCCCTATACATAGACACTGTAGGCAATTTGCCTATGCATTTCTTTATTTTCTTTGTGTTACCTAGTCTTTTGTTACAATTTGTCATTAAGCTACACCTGCTCCTAATGTCTGGGTTTTAAAACCTCAAAAATAAAGTTGTGAACAATATTAAGGATCTGATTTTCTCAGAAAATCAGAAAATCAGGAAATTTCTCTGGTGGCACAAAGGAGGATCTAGTAGTTTTCAAATTTAAAAGACACATCTCTAAAGTCCAACCAATTCCCTGGTATAAGTCTTTATTTCATGCTACCTGAGACCTGTCTTCTCAAACACAATCCCAGTGCTCATTGGGATGTAACATGGGCCCACTAGAAAGGAACCCTGACTTTACTTATAGCAGTTTTTTTGGTTTATTTGTTTTTCAAAATGAAAAAAATAAAACCGAATCTAAATAACATTAAAATAAGATTGATATTTCATTGCTTCAACCATTATTAACTCATGGTCAATCTTGTTTCTTTCATACCTTCAGTCAGTGCTCACCGTGTGTGTGTGTGTGTGTGTGTGTGTGTGTGTGTGTGTATGCTCTCTTCATTCAGTCATATATTTTCCTTTACTGCTCTACTTGGCAGAGGCCAGGCCGGGGAAACAAAGATGAATGCAACATGGAATATAATAAAAATAAATTTGACAAGTGCAGTGATGGTGATGGTACCCAAGACATCAGAGCTATCGTGACCAAGAATTGATAGGTCCATGAAGGCTGAGGGAAGGAACGTATTTTAGCTAAGATGGAATTACTTTGTGGGTTTGTGATGGGTTCTTTTGGATTTAACTCTAAGTCTGCTACAAATACAAATCTGTGGAAACCAGTCCCAGAAAATAGGGTCTTATCTTTTGAAGTAAATCAGTTTCCAAACATTTATTCTTTTTTTCTTTTAATTTCCAAACGATTTCAAACTTATGTTTAAAGTTGCAAAAAAAAAAAAAAAAAAAAAAGAATTGCCATATACCTTTTACCCAGATTCACCAGTCACCATCTTGCCACATCTGCTCTCTGTTTCTCTCTCTCTCTCCCTCTATACACACACACACACACATTTTCATGAGGGGGGCTTGATTAATTCAACTGTTAGTTGCAAACATCATGACCTTTTACCCATAAATACTTAGGGTGCATGTTCTAAGAACAAGGATATTTTCTCTCTCTCTTTTAAAAAGATTTTATTTTTAAGTAATCTCTACACCCAGTGTGGGGCTCAAACTTACAACCTTGAGATCAAGAGTCACATGCTGCCCTGACTGAACCAACCAGGCTCCCCAAGGGCATTGTCTTATATAGTGTTATGTCATAAAGCTTAGAATGGGGATGCCTGGGTGGCTCAGTAGGTTAAGCATCTGCCTTTGGTTCAGGTCATGATTCTGGGGTCCTGGGATCAGCCCATACATCGAGCCCCACATCAGGCTTTCTGCTCAGCGGAGAGCCTGCTTCTCACTTTCCTTCCCCCTCCTTGCGTATGCCCTCTTTCTGTGTCACAAATAAATAAAATCTTTAAAAAACAAAACAAAACAAAAAACCAAAGAGGAAATAAAGTAAAAAACAAATATTAAAAAAAAAATAAAGTTTAGAATGTACCATTCTCCATAGTCAGATTTTGCTAATTTCCCCAATAATGTTCATTACAAACAATGCTGTAATAAACATTGTGGTAAATCTGTCTTGTGCTAATTTTAGTGATTTTGAGGAATGAATTCCTTAAAGTGGAATTTCAAAGTGTATGAAAATTTTATTTATAGCTCACACTGAAATTTTGCTAATTTACAGTCCATACTCAAAATTTGCTAATTACACCAATAAGGTTCATTATAACAATCTCACTCACCACATTTGGATCAAACAGGATTATATATATCTTTAAAAAGAAACTGTGGCTGAGCCTGTTTCTTTCATGATATTTACATTTTTGAAGAGTACTGGGCTCATAGAAAGTTCCTGAAATTGAATTTGTCTGCTCTTTCCCCCTGATTGGATTCAGGATATGAATTTTTGGTAGGAATACAAGATAAGGAATGTTTCATGCTTCTCAGTTCATCACATCAGGAAGGACATGAAGTCAGTTTGTCCCATTAATGATGATGTTAGGGATGCCTGGGTGGCTCAATCATTGAGCATTTGCCTTTGGCTCAGGGCCTGATCCTGCAGTCCTGGGATCCAGTCCTGCATTCGGTCTCCCATGGGGAGTCTGCTTCTCCCTCTTCCTGTGTCTCTGCCTCACTCTGTGTGTCTCTCATGAATAAATAAAATCTTTTTTAAAAATGAAGTTAATTTATTTTTTTAAAATGACCTCTATCCCCAATGTGGGACTTGAACTCACTATGGCAATATTAAGAGTCACAACCTCTACTCTTTGAGCTAGCCAGAAGCCCCTGGTGATGTTAATTTTGATCATTTTCTTAAGGTAGTATCTGTCCAGTTTTTCCATGGGTAAGTTACCATTTTTCCCATGGTAATTAATACATCATCTATGGGAAATACTATGACTATGTAAATGTCTTATAGCTCATCAGAATTTCACCCAGTTATTTTAGCTTTCACTAATTCTTGCCTGAATCAATTAATATATTGGTTGTAAATGTCATAAATGGTGATGTTTCTCATATTTTTTCTACATTTTTAGAAGGCATTCTATGAAACTTTTATTCTTAATTTTACTTTTTATGTATATAATGAATAAAATTGAGTTCGCCAAACGTCAGTTGCCTATTTTGTATGGGACGCTGTGCTAGGAAACATCAGAAGGCACTCAAAGTCAAGACCATTTGGGTCCTGCAGGAACATATGATTTGTTCGCAGAAGTGGATGCAAGGCAGATGGTAGGAAATGGTTTACTGGAGAAACAAAGCTAAATGTGGGGCTTAAACTCACAACTCCAAGATCAAGAGTCACAAGCTCTACCGACTGAGCCAGCCAGGTGCCCCCAAAGAGGGTAATTCTCACTGGAACATATGGTGTGATGTTGGAAGACATATGGGATTTTAGTTGGGCTTGTGATAATATGATTTTTTGGTCAAAGAAAGACAGTACAGTTGGAGGGAACAGCAGCGATATTTGGGAAATGGCAAATAAGCCCTATGGTTAGAACCTAATTTTCCTGGGAGAAGAGGCAGAGAGGCATAGTGGGATTCCAGGTTGGAGAGATCAGCTGGGATCCAGCACAATGTCTCACTCCAATCTACTGACTAAGGGGAGCAATGAAACATTTGAGGAGGGGGGTTACCTATCAGATGATACTGAGGCCAGGGACTGTGTCTTGTTCACCTTTATAGATCCAAGGCCTACACTAGTGCTCAGCACATGGAGTGTGTTTGATAAATATTTGCAGGCACAATGTGCAGAATGATTTAGAATAGGGACTGGTGTGTGTGTAAGTGTGTTTGTCGGTGTGTGTTTTACATGTGGGTTGATATCATGATCAGGAGGTAGCAAGAAAATGGAAGCACTTAATTCAGAAATCATCTCTCTGTTGAATAGTTTTTATTTTATTTTATTTTATTTTCTTAAAGATTTTATTTATTTATTCATGAGAGACACACACACACACACACAGAGAGAGAGAGAGAGAGAGAGGCAGAGACAGAGGCAGAGGCAGTGGCAGAGGCAGAGGCAGAGGCAGAGGCAGAGGGAGAAGCAGGCTCCATGCAGGGAGCCCAATGTGGGACTCGATCCCAGGCCTCCAGGATCATGCCCTGGACTGAAGGTGGTGCTAAACCACTGAGCCACTGGGGGCTGCCCCGTTGAGTAGTTCATAGAAAATATTTTAATTATCAAGTTCCTAGGTCACCAACACCACCCTCCCCTAGGCATTAATTTTCAATTCCCAGTAAGCAATTTTGGGAATTACTTTTCTATTTTTTAAGATTTATTTATTTATCTGGGGGGTGGGGAGAGCAAACACAATTGGAGGAAAGGGCAGAGGGAGAGGGAGAGAATCTCCAGGAGACTCCCCACTGAGCACAGAGCCCAATGATACGGGGCTTGATCCTAGGAACCTGAGATCACGACCTGAGCCAAAACCAAGAATCCAGCACTTAATTAACTGAGTCACCCAGGTAGCCACATGGGAATTATTTTGAACAACTTTGGGTGCTAAGAAGGAGAACAAGGCAGAAGGTAGTAGTATAAACATCTCATTAAAAAACTATTAAAAAAAAAAAACTATTTCATTCTATATCTCCTCTATGAATATTTTAGAATTTAAAAAACCAAACAACACAAACAGCTCTATAAAGATGTGTATAAATTTTATCTATCTATTAAGAGTCTATACTTTGTCAAAATACTGTAAATAAGTTTTAATAGAGGAAAACAAAGAAAATAAAATGAGATACCCAAAATAACTTTGAGTAAAAATCACTGTATAAGAAGTCTTACTGATCACATAGGAAATAAAATATATTTATATTTGTATTTCACATATTCTCCACAGGTTGTTCCTTTCCAACTTCAAACCTTGTAATCTCTCTTCAGCTTATTTATTCTGCAGTGAATCTTGAAAATCTAGCAGTTTGGTTAAGAAAATGTACATATTTTCATAGCACAGGGTGGTCGCACGTTGTGGCTTTATATATGTTGCTTTCAAATGGAAAATCATTTTTTTAAGGATTTAAAAAATTTTTTTAAATTTTTGTGTTTGTGCTGTCTTAAAATTTTTTGAGTGATCTCTACCCCTAACGCAGAGTTCAAACTCACAACCCTAAGATCAATAGTCATGTGCTCTACTGACTGAGCCAGCCAGGTGCTCTGCAAATGGAAAATCATGTGATCATTACCTACAGTCCCAATGAACTCTTAACTGTGTAAAGACAATGTTTACTTACTTTTTTATTGAAAACATTTATTCTCATTATAAATGGAACACATGGAAATTATGGAAAATTTAGAAAATATTGAAAAACAATGAAAACCTACCAGCCATTTGACCATCACATTGTAGCTACCAAAAACATATGTTCTGTATTTTCTTTTCGTCTCTATGTATGTGTGTATTTATAAAACCTCTTTAACTTTTTTACTTGATATATCATGAGTACTTTCCCATGTGACTTAATATGTTTTAAAATGTGATTTCTGATGGCAGAAAAGTAGCCATAGTATAGATATATTATTCAGCTATTCTGTTGTTGGTCACTTGGGATATCTCTAATTTTATTTGATTATATATATATATAAACATATATATATATATTTCCTAGAGAAGGAATTACCTATCATCTTAAAGATCATTTCCATTTTAAAAAGTCTTTTTATTTGATATTTTGTATTTTTTAAAAGTACTCCCAGGGTAGGGCTTAAAAATCACAACCCCAAGATCAATGGCCACATGCTCTACTGACCGAACTAGCCAACAGCCCCACGGTTTTTTCTATTTTTAGCCTTCTTCATACTTATTGTCAAATTGTCCTCCTTAAAAGTTATACAAGTTTACACAAGCATCACTCATGGATAGAAGTTACAGCAGAAGAGCCAGCTTTGGTCTTAGCACTACTTTTACACATTTCCTTTACAAATTAACCTCCAGAAGGGTCTTCCCTTGTGACCCCTGTGCAGTTCATTTGAGCATTCACTGTGCATGCCCCACACCCTACGACCATTAGTGCTTTTGTCATCACAGGAACAGCAATTGGCTCAAAGCACTGCTCATTGTGATGATGATGTGGCCTGGTGAGGTAGCCTCCTTAGTGTTCTAAAAGATTGTTTGGTATAACTGCTTCAGTTCAGGATTTTTCTCTAACCTTTCCTATCATGTTTAGAGTCAGAATTCAAATACTGTACAGCTTAAGCTACAGTATGCCTGGCCTGTAACTTGGTTCAAGGCATTATATTTATGTCATTTTTGTCTGCTTATTTTACTAACAGGGTGGAAAGAGCTCTCCCAGTCCTCCCAAAAAGGTAAAATTCTGTTATTTTATTTTTTTTTTGTCTATTACTAAAGTTTTAAAAATAGATTAGATAAATTATATAACATTTAGGAATAAGCTATCATTGAGAGTTTTATGAGATATTTCATGAAGAACACATTTAAATCCAAACTTAATGTAAAATTTAATTTCTTAAGAACTGGAGGGGGGAGATGGTACAAAAATAGGGTATTAACGATTTTTCTTACAACAGTATTTTAACTGTTAAAAGAGGTATATTAATCCTATTTAAATTAGATATTTTTTCCACAAAAAGGGATGAAAAGGACATCTTTTCTCATGTCTGTTAACCTTTGAGTCAAAATGATTGGAATTTTAACTAATCTCCATTTCTATTTATTGTGTTCTTTTCTCAAATTTTTTTAATTTGAAGTGTAGCTTAAAGCAGTCGCCATTAATGAAAACATTAAAATAATAAAAATGTGAAACGTTTTAGAGCACAAGAATTATGTTTTTTAGGTTTCTATTGATACAAATTCTAACACTAGGTAGGCAATCAGTTAATATCAAGAAAGTCATTTTAAATTGAATCATCTTACCCTAGGGAAGAGTACTCCCTTATAAAAAATTATTTTTACTCATTCTTGGGCTTTTTCTATAGTCCAATATCACTCTGGTAATTTGATTCTGACTTTACAGAAATGGAATATTCCATGAATATTTTCCAAAGTGAATAACATGTTGTCTAAAATCGTCTTAATTTCAAGCTCTCCCTGATATTTTGGCCGAACAACTGAATACAGATACTTCTCTTGCCGAGTCTTCCTGTGAACATTGCCCGAGTGATAGCTTCATATTTGTCTCATCTCATCATTCAGAAGCTATTCATTTTTTTTCCACTGCCCCCTTTAAGCCTCCTCCCTGCCCCCCCATCCCTGAATGCCTGTTCAGCCCCCACACATTCAGGCGTATTTATTCCCGTAAAGATAGTGACACTTATGGTTTATTCTAAGACTAAATCTGTGTTGCCCAGTGACTAAGGACTTAAGCATGCACAGTGCTTCTACGCTTACCCTCCTACCTAACTTGACTACTCAACTTTATTCCTTTCCCTCAGAATTCTCTCTTTTGGCACAGTTCAGTTAACATACCACTGCCAGGCCACTAATTGATTTCTGAAACCTGACATTTGTTTTTTGTTTTCTCCTATCTTCCCTAATGGTACAGCACTACTAAGCAGGAAGGAATGCAAAGAACTAGAAAGTTCAAAGTAATTGAGGATCTGTCCATTCACCCTGTCTGGCATCATGCCAATGTAGAACCTGGAACATTTGAAAAATATTTATCAAGTTTTAACCCTTTTTGCTAAGTCGATGAATCAGGTTTGCCGCTGTAGCACGTGTGTTAACAGCAAGTAAGCTTGGTTGAACATGTTCTTTCTGTGTTCAGAATCGCATGGCAAATGTCTCAGAAAAGGATTACTTTCCAATTTCCGTACTATTGTACAGTGCTAAGCTAGTTATTTTCTGTGAGATTGCAGAGCTGGGCGTTTCAGAGAAACCATTACTTAAAAGTGACAGCCCTATTTTATGAATCCTTATATTAGAAATGAAATTTAAATAAATGCTACTATATTAGAATAAAAAAAGACTGAATTCAACTTTTCTAATATAAATATATTGTAAGCCCAACCGTAGCTAGGTTCATATCTTTATTCATTACAAAAAATGGAAATGTGAGCAAAATTAACAGGATTTATACAAGTGTTTTATTAAAAACTTATCATATAGTTGGGTTTCGTTTTGTTTTGCTATTGGGAAAGGATTTGTCAGTGAAAGCATGTTAAAGAGTGGTGTGACATACAGAAATATTTCCAGTAAAATAACTGGATTTTATGGTAGTGAAAACTTAGGTTGAAACAACAGGCCGCTGATGCTCTGATAAAAGAAAGATAAAAAAGAAGGCAAATTAAAATATAAATAGATACTAGATTATATTAAACCTAAGTTAAAAAGAACATAAATGTTCTATTGAGAGTAATCTATATCACATTGAGTTTTGATCATGTTATCAGTGTTAAAACTAAAATCTGTCAAAGTTCAGTTTTTAAAAAAGGAATATTAAATCCCATACCAATTCTATAATCTAAGTTATTTAATTAATTAATTCCTTGGGTTCAAACCCAATACTTGGGTTCAATCTTAGCGAAAATCAGGACAGCTTCTTAAAGGTGGAGGTGGATACTATAGAACTGTCAGAAAAAAATTTGCAAAGACTCTTATTAAATACTACTTTGGTAACATGAAGGTAGTCGTCAACTATTCTCTGAAAAGAGTGATCACAGCCATAAAGATGAATCACTTTTTAACAAAAAGGAAAAGAGAAAAAAAAAATTTACAGCACAGTTTTGTTTCCTAATAGTAAATACCTCTAATATTTCATGTGTATATTATTTTTTTAAATCTACACACTGAAATAAGATCCATTCTTTTAATAGGTCCATCTCTTTGAAGTGAACATTTTTTCTAAGAACTCCCTTTTTTTTTTTTTTAAAGATGTTTTACTGTGAAGTGATGAGTAGGCTGTTGTATATGTAAAATTGTCTAATAGTATAGTGTGCTGTCAACATATATACATATGTAGTAATATACCAGGCATTTTTATTGCAGTTTATTATTCCGGCTTCTCAATAAGCCAGATAAAATCGTATACAAGAACATTAAGGATTAGGGAAGTGTTTTCCTTAGGTGATTGATGGCAAAACTGCACCTTCCCATTATAATGTAGTTAATGGATGGTAATATATTGGACTATTACTTTCCTACAAATTTGGATTCCCAGTTTTCAGAGCGGCTGAGCGTCTAAGGCTCCTTTGGTTGTCTTTTCGTAGGAAAAGGTGCCCCAGTGTCAGGTAAATGTGCCACGTTTCTGTTTTGTAAATATTGAGCTCCATTTTTTTTTTTTTTTTGAACATACAGTGCTAGCAAAAACAAGTCAAAGATGTAATCTCTATTTAAATACATTGGAACTAGTCGTTAGGGCTTAAATTAGATTCCAGGCTTCGGCTAGAATCAAAAGTTGTAAATATCAAAAACTTCAAAATTCATATCCCCATATTCCCATCCTCCTCCTCTCCATACAGATACGAGGTAGAAATTGGGTGTGAAACCTTCTTTCCAGCCATTTACATAGTGTAGGGGAAAACAAGCTCCTATGCCAGGACTTAAAAAAAAAAAAAAAATCTATTGGCCATTAAACCTTTTATTCAGGACCTTCCAGATTTGCTTTGCTAGATGGACACGTTCACTGCTGAAGACACACAGACACAAGAGCTGTTTTTAAATTTGCTTATCACACCGCCCCTAGTTCTCCGCTAAAGAAAAGTACATTTTGTATATTTAAAAATACACGCTCCTGAGAGAAGCCCCTCGAACCCTCGGCGCCCCCACCTCGCTGCCTGCCGGGCTTCTCGGCTTTGGAGTCTCAGGTCCCTTGCACAACACCTAAGACGTGCAAACCTCTTGTTTTTTCTCCCTAGCCCTGGCGGAGAACAGTTGGAGAGATCTCCCTCCACGTCTCCACCCCGATTCCCTCTCTTCCTAGATTCCACCCGCGCCTCTCCTTTCCTCCGCCCCCGGCTCCGGCAGCCCAATCTGTCAGAGAAGTTGTGTACAAACTGCGCGGCCGCCCTGCGCGCGAAAGCTCGTGGCCCGAGGGGGCGGGTCGGCGCGGCGGGGGCGGGGCCCGCGTGAGCCTCTCCCTCCTCATAGGCTGCGCCCTCCGGCCCGGCCGGCCTCGGGGCACCGGGATTCGCTGCGGCGCTGCCAGTCAGGCCGGCGGGCCCCGCCCACCCGGAGTTGGGTAAAATAGAGGCGGGCGTCAAGTGTCAGTAGTCGCGGGGCAGGTACGCGCGCTCGCAGCTCGCTCGCGGAGACCGGCGGTGGCGGGAGCGGGCTCCGGCGAGTGAGAGAGCGCGGCGCGGCGCGGCGCGGCGGGGCGGGGCGGGGCGGGAGAAAGTGGCCGCCGCGGGGACGTTGGCGTTTGCGCGTGGCGGAGCGGAAGAGTTTTGCTTCTCGTGCGCGCCTTCGAAGACCGCGCCGGCTGTTGGCTGAGGGGGTCCGCCCGCCCGGAGCGTCCCCTTCTCCGCCCGCGGCCCCGCGCCGAGCTCGCCGGCCCGCGTCGGCGTGGGCGAGGTGGGAAGCGCGCCCGACCCGCGCCCGGAGCCGCCGGCCCCCGCCCCCCGCCCCCCGCGAGTGCCAATGGCCACGCGGGTGCTGACGATGAGCGCCCGCCTGGGACCCGTGCCCCAGCCGCCGGCCCCGCAGGACGAGCCCGTGTTCGCGCAGCTCAAGCCCGTGCTGGGCGCCGCGAACCCGGCCCGCGACGCGGCGCTCTTCCCGGGCGAGGAGCTGAAGCACCCGCACCACCACCCGCAGGCGCAGCCCGCGCCCCCGCAGCCGCCGCAGCCGGCGCCGCCGCCCGCCGCGGGCCCGCGGCTGCCCCCGGAGGAGCTGGTCCAGGTAGGAAGAGGCGCTCCCCTCCCTCCCTCCCTCCGTCGGTCCGTCCCTCCGCCCCCCTCCCGGAGCTCGGGCGTGTCCCGCCGCTGCGACGCGCGGGCGACAGGGGCCGCTCCAAGCTGGGGCGTGCGTCGGGGCGCTGGGGGGCGGGGGGCGGCCCCTCCCCTCCCCTCCCCTCCCCTCCCCTCCCGGCCCTGCCGGCCTGGGCGCTCGCAGGCAGCAGCGAGAAAGTCGGGGGACCGGAAGGGGGGGGGCGTCCCGGCCGGAGCCGCCCCGATGGGCCCGTCCGGGGAGAGGTTCGAGCGGAGCGGGGGCTCACACGCACCTTGGCGTTGCCCCTCGTGCCTCACGTCCAGCGTCCGTCTAAATCCCGGCTCTCCCCTGATGCACCCCGACCCCCACCCCCACCCCCACCCCACGGAGGATCCCCCTCGTAGGCTCGGGTCAGGTGGAATCGCAGCCCGGGTGCCGGCGGGAGGCGCCTCGGGTGCTACTTTCGTATCTCGGGGCTCAGGCTGCTCTAGACGCGATCTCGGGGCTGCCTTGGGGAACCGAGAGCTGGGGGAGCTGCGGTGGTACCGGAGCGGCGTGTCTGTGTGTGTGTGTGTGTTTTTCCTTAAAAAGCCAAGACCCAGAAAAAGGACCGGGGGTGTTGTTTTCTTCATGTGCGCGTAAATTTCCTCCCGGAGCCGCGTTGAAAGCTGGCAGTTGGCTCTTTACACTTGCCCGGCAGCCGAATTAGAGCAGCCGCCTGTTTCTTTCGCCCACGCAGGGAGTCATATAGCCCTGGAAAAAAAAAAAAAAAAAAACTTCCCGGGACTTTTAGCCTGTCCCAAGGAAAAAAAAAAAAATTGGAAACATACCCACATGCAAACAGCTGGAAGAGCTAAAAGCAGAAACCACTAACCACCACGGGAGCGAAGCGCACGGAAGGGTTTTAGTTGGGTTTATTTCGAGACGCTTCGTTTCACGGCCCCTTGGTGCGGCCCCTGCGCCGCCGCGGGGTCTGCGGGCCTCGTGGTGCCCGGAGAGGGCAGGGGCATTTGTCAGAGGTGTGACTCACAGGGCCCGAGCGTTAGTTTTTATTTTTAAATCGTGTCTATCTGGGAAGCCCTGTCTTAACATCCACAGCGAATGGTACGAGGTCTGATACGAAACGCTTTTGAAATGAAGTGATAGCAAAAAAAAAAAAAAAAGTGTATTATTCACCAGTTAGGATGCCACCACGATTAATAGGTGCATGAGCCATTTCATGGGGGTGGGGTGGGCTCTGCTTTGCTCTGAAAATTTACTTTTCGACGTTAAAAAAATAAATATTAAGTTTATGTTTATGTGCTAGTTTATGTACTGGCATAGAAGAGTTTGTAAAAAGAAAAAAAAAAAGACGGAGGGTGACTAGTTACAAGCTCTGGATCGTTGTGTTAAAAAAAAAAAATCCCCACTTGAGAACGATTTGGTTATTTCAGGTTGGTCACTTCTGGTTAAGAGACACCAAGAGGCTAAGGGATGATTGAGCTTTTTTTTTTTTTTTTTTTTTTTTACAGAGTAAGGGGGAATGTAGCATTGGGCCACTGAGAAGGACATGGTAAATGTTTTGCTGATGACTGTGCTAGGGATACAGCAGCCTCTCCCCACCCACGGACTCCTTAGCACCACTCTACCAAGGGAGTGATTTTCCCCTAGGTAATTAAAGATCTGTTTTAGATAGGGATATGAATAGGAACATTTCATTATCATATTAACCAATTACAGAATCTGCTGATTAAAATCAACATTTAGATCAAATGTTGAAAGTGAAGTTGTTCTGTTCTTTGAGTGGATACTGTTCTGCTCAAGAGGTTGTATTTTAAGTTTCCAGTGACCTGTACATGAGAAAAGGCACTGAAATAGCCAAGGAATATGTTATATTAGATACTTCAACAATATCTACCTAGGCAAACAAACAGAAAGAAACCCTAAAACAGAACTTCGCAATATTATTTTTAAGGTTGTTTTGCTTAGGTTTTGTTTGTTTAAACATACCTGTATTAACATAAATATGGCACGAGCAGAATTGAGGAGGTTCGGCAGTAGTAGTACGATACTGTATTTAAGTTGAAAACTCAACTGTAATGGGGTAGGGAATCCTGCTTTTGTATGTGAGTTATAAAAATACACTTTGTTATCGATTAGAAAGGAATTCTAATCCTTTCTTTCTGCTGCTGCTGCTTTTTTTTTTTTTTTTTCTTGATTTGCCTGTTAAACTTTTTGTCCGGGGCTGATTGTGGGAGCGATTTTACCAAATACACGTTATAGAGAGTTTCATAAGGGTTTTGGTAAACCAGTTATTACACAATTGACAAATAAACCTGATACGTTTATAAGCGACGCTTGAAAGGAGCTTGCCCTAGTACTTCTCACAGGTATCGCTGGGGGAATTTTTAGTAAGTTTGTCTTTACTCAGCTGATGAATTGGGTGGATTATGCATGTTTGTATCTCTTCTTTTTTAGACAAGATGTGAAATGGAGAAGTATCTGACACCTCAGCTTCCTCCAGTTTCAATGATTCCAGAGCATAAAAAGTATAGACGAGACAGTGCCTCAGTCGTAGACCAGTTCTTCACTGACAGTGAAGGGTTACCTTACAGTATCAACATGAACGTCTTCCTCCCTGACATCACTCACCTGAGAACTGGCCTCTACAAATCCCAGAGACCGTGCGTAACACACATCAAGACAGAACCTGTTACCATTTTCAGCCACCAGAGTGAAACGACAGCCCCTCCTCCGGCCCCGACCCAGGCCCTCCCCGAGTTCACCAGTATATTCAGCTCACACCAGACCGCAGCTCCAGAGGTGAACAATATTTTCATCAAACAAGAACTTCCTACACCAGATCTTCATCTTTCTGTCCCTCCCCAGCAGGGCCACCTGTACCAGCTGCTGAACACACCGGATCTAGATATGCCCAGTTCTACAAACCAGACAGCAGTGATGGACACTCTTAATGTCTCTATGTCCGCCGCCATGGCGGGCCTTAACACACACACCTCTGCTGTTCCGCAGACTGCAATGAAACAGTTCCAGGGCATGCCCCCTTGCACATACACAATGCCAAGTCAGTTTCTTCCACAGCAGGCCACTTACTTTCCCCCGTCACCACCAAGCTCAGAGCCGGGAAGTCCAGATAGACAAGCAGAGATGCTCCAGAATTTGACCCCACCTCCATCCTATGCTGCTACAATTGCTTCCAAACTGGCAATTCACAATCCAAATTTACCTGCCACCCTGCCAGTTAATTCACAAAGCATCCAGCCTGTCAGATACAATAGAAGGAGTAACCCCGATTTGGAGAAACGACGCATCCACTACTGCGATTACCCTGGTACGTGATATAACCCGGTTAAAGCATCAGTACCTGTATTTAGTGTCTGTGTGTGTGTGCACATACCTTTTTAAACCAGGTTTTCAGTTTGCATAGGAAAGTGGTACTTGACAATGAAAAAAATCACCCACTTTGTCCTTTTCATATCTCAGTCTCTGTACTGTACCCTGGGATATAACTTTGTGTTTGTCTATTATGGTTGTATGTATTTAAAAAATGGCTAGAATATACTGGAAAAAAGTTACCTTGGACTTCTTTATTTTTAATGTAGCATGTAAATTCAAATTTTGAGTTATGTCAGAGTTACTTAAACACCTAAATTGGCGTCTTAATTCTAAATTGAGTGCCCTGAAAAGAGATAAGGTAAGGTAGGGAAAATAAGGTGTGGTAATGAAATGGGGATTGAGTAGGCTGCTTTCATGATGGTGGGTTACAAGACTGTGTACAGAATAGATTTAAGGATAGTTGTGATGGCGTATGAACATATGTTCATTCTTCAGTGAGATGCGGCTCAAAATCTAAATTGATGATGGTGATGACTTAGTCTACAAGCTGCTGGCATAAGCTAGTTTATGATTAATACAGGATGTAATTGATACAGCGTGATATACTAAATGAAAAAACAAATGTAGTAGCACAGAAAATTGCAGTCATCTTGGATAATGGTTTAACACTGTCAGCTCGAGAGCCATTAAAAGTTTTTAAATCACTGAAGTATGTTACTAGTATAAAGCACCTACTGGAATATAAACATACATTTTCCATTTGTAGCTTGTTTATCTGCTTTTTCTGCTAAAGTGGTACATAAAGTAAATCACTTTATACCTTTAATAAGGTAACAGGGGAGCAGTCTTTAAAACTGACGCTTCAAATAAATATCTCACTAGCATGAGAGATTTCTTCTTTAGAGCCAGATTTTAAACACTGAATCATCAAATGTAAAGATTTCAAAAGGATCTCCAAAATGACAAGCTGTTCTTCCTCTCCATTATTTCAGGCTGCACAAAAGTTTATACAAAGTCTTCTCATTTAAAAGCTCACCTGAGGACTCATACTGGTATGTAATTTTCTTGTTAATTCTGTGAGTTGTGTAAATAGTGTAAGTGGTATTCATCCTTTTAAAAGCCAACACGTGTTTGATCTCTTCTTTCTTCTGTCAACCTTTATTTTTTAATGGCCTACCTTTTCAGCACTGGCTTGGCTCAAAATGCAGTTCAACGAAAAAGTCTGGTTCCAGGAAGGCTGATGTTCCCTTACCAAGGCCTTGCCCTGTCACCTCACATAGAATGAATTACCCAAAAACGTAAACAACAATGTTTACTAATGGATTTTAAAACTTTAATGGCACTGCAATTCCTATCTTGAAGGAATATAAAAATGTAACTCATTTTTTTCCTTCCATAACAAATCCCTTGGCTGCTGTAAGGTATATTAAATGCTAAAACTTTTCCATTTAGCATGTAAAGCATGACTGCTTAATACATTATCTTTAATTTTACCTTTAACCTAACATCTCTATTTAGCATGTTTTATGTGGCTGATGAAAGGTAGGGACGAAATTGCAGAGTATTAAATCAGGCAAAGATGGGGTTGTGGTTTAAAAGTTACTCTGTACCCTGTGCCAGCCCAGATTTTGACGTATTTGAGACTATCTTCATTCTAGTTTACATTTCATCTTTGTTTAGAATGTGCTTTTAGGTAGAGTCACTTTAATTTTACAAATGTTTATTTTGTCAGGTCTGTACATTAACTTTTAAATGCTTTTTAATTTTAAAAATATATATTTGAAACCATTTTAGGACAAAACCACATGGCATGCTTAAAAAGCTCCCAAACACCCAAAATATTTTCAAAATATATAGATGGTTACTATTTGGGATTTTCTTAAAAGACCAGCCCTAAAGGAAAGAACTTACACAAAATGATTGTGTTTTTTTCTCTCTCAGTAAATTCAGCCTTACCTAAAGTTCAAAGAATAAGTTTGCTAATAAAAGCAATGACCTAGCAAAATGTTTTATTCCATCATTGCTATGGAAACCAAAGTATTCAACAGTTCCTTTGAATGGGTTGTTGGATTAGTGTGAGGACTTGAATCTCCCCAGGCTAGATGTTACTATGGAAATTGAGTTTTGATAAATGAAGTAGTTATCTCTAACTGCTGCATTAAAAAGTAAAAGCCTTTGAACAAAGGTCAGTGCTGAGATAGAACACTAGGAGGAATATGGCTGCAGACATTTTGTATGCATGTAAGGAAGTATTACTTGATATCTCAGTGATAAACACTACTTATTAAAATCTAAATAGTGCTGGTGACAGTGGTAGATTCCAGGACTTTCTGAGAAACTGCTTTTAAAGAAAAGACAGCTCATGTATTAAAATGAATGGATGGTTTTGGCCTGAAGTTTTTAGATATAGACAAAGTGATTATATGAAACGCAAGATCCTACATAAGCAGCTCAAAGTAGGCATTATATTTACAGTTAAACAACCATTAAGTATATATAGTAAACTCCGTCTAAAGTTTTCAAAATGCACATGATGGCCAAGAAAATATTCCATATAGAAATACTAAAATAGCCAGTTATAGAATTAATATTCTATTAGAGAAAGAAACATTGAAATTGGGCTTTTACCTGAATTTTGACTAATGGGAATGGAAATAAAATTGAAGCATTTTAACTAGTTTTTTTCTTCTTTGAAAGTCCTTGAAATGGGAGATAGGAAAGGAAGGAGGGAACATGTTTTTTTATGAGGTTAAAGTCTCCTAATAAAAAGAGTGCAATTGCATATCACACTGTAATCAACTGCTTATTGCAGGGATGTAGTCAGAGCATATCTGAATGGCCTTACAACCCCTGTCAGGGTTTAGTGCTCTGAATGCTTATAGCTGGGATTCTGGAATTTGACCTGCTGGCAAAGAAATTTAATAGCAGGCTGTTTTTAACAGTGCTCATACTAATAAAATCAAACTAAAAAGAGGACCCAGGCCTAGTTTGGGTCCTATGCATCAGCTTTTTCACCTGATCATAAGTGCATGGCCATTGACGACTAATGAATGAGACTATGTAATCCAGTTTAATAAAGTTTTGTTTGATAGTCTCTCAAATGCCTTGGGGAGGGTTTGTAGCCGACTTGTTCATCTGGCTAAACCCGTTCTTGGGTAATCATAGAGCATTGAGGTTGTTTTCTCCTCATTTCTAGTTTCTAGACAATGTCTTTTAAAATTACCTGTGCTCTCTAGTTGCATCCCTCCCCTGCTGCTTGTTTTTTAGTGAATGTATCTGAAGCCAGAAAATTCTCTTTTTTTTTTTTTCCTTTTTCCCTTTTAGGCCTAGGTATTTCTAAATAACTTACTTAATAGCTGTTTTGTTTTGCTTTGTATATAGGTCCCCTACTGTGTCTCCCTTCCTGCCCCTGCCCTGGACAATTTGTTAGGAGATTTTTAAAACAGTCTGTATGGGATAGATCTTGTATTTGATACAAAAATTACTTTTTAAGTGATTGCCATTTTGCAGGCAGAACGTGAAAAGCCACCCTAGCATTTCCTTGGAATATAATTGTAATTGCTTTAAAATGTCAAGTTACCTTATGTTTTAAAAATGATTTAAGCAATTAAAACAAACTACATCTGAGTTGTATTTAATTGCTTATTCTGGATTTTTAGATAGTAAGTGCTTCTTGACTTGCAAATTGAACATAAGGAAACAGTCTTTCCAAAACAAGACCTTTTTCAAAAAATTTAGAATGAAAGTACAAGATACCAGTTTCTTGAACCAGAAGTCCTTTAGCATTTTTCTAAGTTCATACACTTTGATTCCTTTATTCATAAGGAATATACAAGTTGTACCAAGTTCTTTGTATGGTCAAACGAAATACCTGAAATGTACGTTTCCTGTATTTTAGGAAATCTATTTCACTTACAGACATGTCTGTATATATAACAGTAACATACTTAAAGGTCTGTAGAGGTAACCCCTTATATTGGCGTGTGGGTGTTTGTTATTCGTAATGTGTGTGTATACATCATGCCTCTGGTCAGATATAATTATGGCTACTTCTAGGCAACAGTATTGGCTGGTATATCACACTTTTAAAAGCATGTAATGCAAACATTCTACTGAAATTTGTGTAGGTCTTTTGATGTATATATGGGCGGTACCCATTGACATCATTTAAAAGTTGCTGCTGTGAGCACCTTTTAAGGAAAAGATTCACATAACTATTTTGCCCTTATAAATCCACACCATTTTTAAACACATAAAGTAGAATAATCTACTGTAATCAGCAGGATAGTTGTTTCTACTCATACACTTTAACTTCATAATGAAGATTTAAAGTAATTCTAAGCACAAGCTTGAGACCAAAAAAGGTAAAATGCAATAGGAAAAAAAAAAATTAAGGCTGTATATACAAAGAAAAGTTTGCAAGAAATTGAAAATTTTTTTTATCACTGCTACTGATTTCTTGGTATGCTTATGAAATAGGACTTTTACATTGGGTTTGGAAATTTCTTTGAAAATGATATTTATGGTTTAGTAAAAAAGTACTTGCTTTCCAAAGAAAGTTTGAAAACTAGTGAACTCAATACAGGTGTTTAAATTCTTAGTGATTTTAGTCAAATGTGTGGGTATGTACTTACCCCTTAAAGAATATGCAAAAGTGGTTGGGAAATTAGAGTATGGAAACATTTTTAGATCATTTATCAGTCTCAGCTATCTGGAACAAGGCAGAAAATGAACAACTGTAGAGAGAAAGTCTCCGAGCAGCACACACACTTGGCTCAAGGATCCCTTAGACCGAGACTGTATGCACAGACCATTACATGGTTCTGAATCGCAGAGTGACTTGCCAAGGATTGATAAGGAAAGGACAATTGGAAACACCCCCACACAAGAAAATGGAAACCTACAATAACAGAGGAGCACAAAATGGATTCAGGGAAGCACTATACTGTTAGCGCTGCATTTTGCAATGAGCTGTTTGGGGTGCTTTGTTTAATTAAGAAAGAATTCCACAGTTAAGTTTTAGAAAGATTTTTAGCCCAAGCCTGGTTTTAAGGGGATAGGTTCCCATAATCTGTCTTACTTGCTTATGTAGAACATGTTATTTCCTAATGATATTTATATTAAGATGTTTACTACATATACTTTAAAATGTGTAATCTGCTCAAGATGATTTTAGTTTCAGTTTGGATACTCAGCTGAATAGAAAACTAGGTATAATTTTCTATCTAGTTCTTTGTTCTATACTTATTATCCATTTAATGTATTAGGTATAGATTTGCATCTAAAATATTAACAATATTGACACTACATTTTCATTCATGGTACTTTGCCACTAAAAAATTCAAAATGATTGGAACACAAGTTACTCCTCTTTTTTTTTTGGAATTGTGGAAGGGACCAAAAGGCTTTAAAGGCTTTAAAGCCAAAAGGCTTTCCACATATATATGAACAATTTCACTTCCTTGGAAAGTTATTTAGAGCTAAAATCAGCGTAAGTCTCTTTCCCTCCCTCTGCAGATAAGTAGGTAGGTAGGTAGATGGCCTTAATGGAGATCATAAGTTTGGATCTAGAGATCAGTACATGGGTATGTACCCTGGTAATCCTTCTTGTTGGTAGAGGTGGGAAAATTGTATAGGATGAAATTACTTAGTATCCAGTGGATTTTTTTGAGTCTATATTTGAAGATATGCAGAAAAAAGTATCACAGTTAGCTTGTGATGTCAGATGTTACTAGTTAAAATTCTTAATTTATTTTTATTTGCAGCTTTGAAATCTATTTTCTATACTGACCATTTCAAGCTTATGTAAGAAAAGTAGTAACTTAAGAGACTTGCTAGTTCAGACCCCTGGAAAGATATTTACAAGCGTGAAAGCTTAAAAACAATTTCTTTTTAATGACTCACTGGGAAAATTAAACTTTGCTTCTAGGACTTGTTCTTTCATCTGAAAAACATTTACATAGGAAATTGATTAAACATTGTTTTGAGATGATAAAGCTTATCGAAGGTTAAGAAGTATAATTTGATTAAGCAAACATTTGGACTGATCTTGTGGAGAATCCAAAGAGAATCTTTTTCTTCCCTTTTGTCCTTCTAAACTAGTGGGAGAAGGTAGTTCATAAGCAGATTAAATGGGATTGTTGAAGCTGAGATAGAAATAATCAGCTGTGAAGGTAGAGAGAATGTATACATTTTTTAATACAATACCTTAATCACCCAAGATTTTTTACTTGGGCAGATATTTTTAGTTCTATAGAATGTAGTAGCTGTTTACTTGATGACCTACATTTTTTTCTGGTGGAAGATTAGAAACAAAGTAATGCCCTACTTTAGTAAAAGTATCTGTGTAGCAGCATTCCTATTCTGTCAGCCTGTATTATTTATATTCAAGGATCTTTAACTCTGATTAGGGGGAGTTACTGTTTTAGAAGTGCATCTTAGGTAACTTTCAGTAAAAAGTACCTAGGCAGAAGAATGTTTCTTTTTTACTACTTTATAAATATAAACCTTTTAAGAGCTGGGAGAAATCTTTGTCGAGGTAACCACAGTAAGTGCAAATTAGAGGAAAGAATATCTAATACTCATTCAGTGCTAGAAATACAGAATTTTTCTGTTTTGGTTAAAAATGAAGAGGCAAAATCTTTCATTGACCAGTTTTTTAAAAAGTTCAGTTTGGGTTCTTATTCCAAGAAGGCAAATCTGAGTGTTGTCTTTTTGTCAGCCTCAAGAATTGGCATTTTATTAACACTATTAACGAGCGAGGATTTTTCCATGCTTTTTGTCGGGAACCCTTAGGAGAAATGGCAGAAACTTAGGACACTACAGATTCGCTCAGGGAGGAGACTGCAGATGTAACCCCTTTGGATTTGTCAGCTCACTGTTCCTTGGCCACAGAGGTCCCTTTGCTGTTTTAGGCTAGCAGTAGGAGCTTAAGAACTCCTTGGTTTTCATCAAATCTACTCCCAATTCTGTAAAGGAAAACTTGTTTATGTAGAGTTTATTTAGCCTTATACAACTTTATATGATGGATAATAAGTGGATTCCATGCTAAATGGATTCTGAACGTGTCCTAAAAGCATGATTCCTACTTAATCATACATTTAGTGAGATTAGTCTCATTCTAGGTGGAATAGAACCAGGCAAAGCCTTGCTTCAAGTGGGCGAAGAAACATTCTGGTAGACAACACCAGATGCTTTCCTGTTTCTTATACCTTCCCTCCTTTTCATTAATGAAAATGTCAGAATTGGTCAGACTTGGCCAAACATGTGATTGTTCCAAAGATGCATTATGAGAAGTGTGGCTTTGCAACTGGAATAAAAAATAGTGTCTGTCCTTGAGGAACTTTCAAAACTAATGAAGGGGACAAAACACATCTATTTGAACCTTTTACAGCAACGTATGTGTAAGTGTAAACCAGTCGTTCAAAACAAATCTAAATGGTGATGGGGATTCAGAGAAGTGGAATGAATTCTTCTGGACTGTTCAGAGGTTTTCTGGAAGTTTTAAGGTGAATCAAATTTCAAAGAAAGGGGTAAGCATATGAACTGACCACAAATTGGGAGGGAGAAAGAAAAAATTTAATTTTAATATATCCTTTTAATTAATCAGTTTCCTGAAAGAGGGTACATTATTGACGTGATACTATATCTAGTAAATATTAGTTGCATTTTGCAGATAAAAAAATACTAATTTTTGAAATGAACTGCCTACCCTTCTGTTCCAAGTGAAGGAGATGTGCTACAATGAGCTTTAATAAAAAGATTTTTTAAATGGAAAATTACTGGCATAGATATATAAAAATTTGAATTAATGAGCCCAAATCATCCTACCTTATCTTTTTTTTTAGATGTTTAATATTTCCCCATGATTCCTATTTTTCACCTCTTATTAGAATATAGAGATTGTTTCAGACTAAATTCCATCTCTAGTAATGGAAAAAAGTATAATTATTACTAAATTACATAAAAATTTTCCTTCTGAAATAAGAGCCGTTTTAACTTCAAGGACTTAAGTTCTAAGAATTAAGATTTAGTACCAACTATTGAAATAATTTATTCCACTTTAACTGTTTGCATTGTTTTTCTCAGAATGAGAAATGGATTTTAAGTTCTTTGAGGCCAGTGACTAAGTCTTTTTTTTTTTTTTTTTTTAAAGGAGAAAATCAAGATTAAGACTTACGTGTGTGTTTTCCAGGTCATTTAGTGCAGGTTACACTCTCATTTACTAAATACTGGTTTTAATCCTGATGATTTTTAGTCTCTATCAGATACAATGGAAATGGCTTTTAGTTATCAGGAGGGAGATCAGATATGCAAATTTGCTGTAATAAACTTTTAAAAAGTTACCTAAAATAGGTATTCTGAGAAATATTTCCATCTATGATATTTTTTTGTTGTTAGAAGGACCTATGTGGAACATTCTAGGGGAAGGCCTTGGTATGAATCTATTGAATGTGTTCAGCAGAGCAGAGAAACCTCCCATTCTGTTGTGGTAGGTTCAGAAGTCATTTTTTACCTGTTTATCAGAGGGAAAAAAATAAGATAATATTTTAGTGTATTGCTGAAGATTTCAAATACATTGTAAACATGTTCTGCTTACCCCCTGAAATTCATTTAGCCTAGGGTAGAGGGAAACGGATCATTGGGTGACATTTGGGATTGTCAGAACAGTTTTCTGGATCCTGCTGGTCTTGAAAGATGGGTCTCCACTGAAGGCTGGCTCAGGTATACACTCTGCTTCCCACTGTCTGCAGTTTAAGGCCTGCTGAGTCCATTAAGCTATTCCATAACTGACCTCAAGTGGCTTTAGAATCTTTAAATACATTTGAATAATATTTGTTCTTAAGTTGTTCGTAAGCAGTGAATGAGTGTTTGCTAATGGAGAACTTCAGTAGGACACTAAGGACAAGTGGCAGGGCCGGATTCTTAACCTGGAGCTCATTGTTTCACTTCTAACTCATGGAATTATTGTGAGGATTAAGTGAAAAAAATCAGAAATACCTGGTTCCAGAGTTTGTACTCAATGAATGTTTGTGCTTGCTCCCTCTTACTGTTAATGCTTTTGCTTTTTAACATTTTTATGAAATACATTAATTGGCTTTACCAGTACTGATAACCTGTATAACTTGAACAATTTTTAAGATTAGGGATTCCTCACAAAATACTCCTAGTTAATTTTAAAGTGGAATAAAAAAAAATACTTTTTTTGGAGATAAAGTTGAAGCTTGTTTTTCATGCTGTTCAAACTTGTCATTTTTTTTTTTCTTCTGCCTTTGGAAAGTTTCACATTAACAGCATGAAAACTTAAAAATACAGTTGATGTTGAAAGAGCTTAACTAAATATTTTAAATTGGTGGTATTGGAAAGAGATTCTGTAAAAATCCAATTAAACTTTTGAAAGCTCTATCCTGTTGAAATAACTTAAAGGAAGTCAGTTTGGTTTCCCAGAAGTACTGTGCATAGTGTTTCTGGCTGAGGAAGAAAGGCCCGAATCTACTATTTGGCCAGAAATTGGGTACCAGCTTCCTCTATGATGTTTAACTTGAGCGGTGTTGACACTTGAACAAATCCCATAGAAACTGCCCCAAGTGGGGAATAGTTGTCCTTGCTTTTATAGTAAAAACTTGGCCCCATAACTAACGTCCCAGACACTGGTAGTATTCTTGGCTGAACAATCTATAGATGTGCATAAATTGAGAGCAAAACCCCAAATGTTTTAGGAACTTTAATGGCTACCGTTTTTCAACCAATCAGTAAAGTAAACTTTTAAAAATATTGGTGCAGTTTATTGCTTCATAGCCAATAAAAATAGTGAACAAAAAGAGTCTAGTGTCCCTTGTTTCTTAAATAAACTCTGAAAATTCAGTTCTCTTGCTATTTAATTATTAAATGCAAAAGGCTAGAATGATTTCTTTTAAAATTGGAGCACTTCAGGAATTTTTTTCCTTGCTTCAGACATCAGAAATAACTTTCTCTTTCCATTAATTGACAGTGTAGTATTTAACCAAGATGTTTTGCGATTTATTTTTCACGAGGAACAAAAAACAAATGCTTGTGCAAAAAGTTCATCTTTTCTCTTTGATTTACGTTTTCAAGAGTAAGAGCTAGATTTACTCCTGGTATCAAATAATATGTGAATATAAATGAGGGAAAAGTGATTTATTATGTTACTTGAAAGATTGGAGTGTATTAGGCTTAAATTCTAAGACTTTATAATGAGAAAAAAATTATATAATTGACATTTTTAAAATAGAGTGATGTAAATCAAAAAGGAAATTTAAAAAATAAGTGTATCTGTCTTGGTTCAGAGGCAGAGGAGGGAGGAAAGGAGGTTTGGGAATGCATACCGTAGAATTTGAAAGAAAAAAATCTCCTGGGAAATAATAGGTACAAATTTCAAAGAGCTATTCTGGCCCTTTTTTCTTTGTCCTTACAGGATTTTTTTTTTAAGTCAGAGTTATCAGGACAGCAAAAATATATTAACCACAAACTGTAGAAATCTCGGTTGATGTGGACAGTGTCTTTTAAAATTTGGACTCAGTTGAGTAATCTTACAACTTCCTGAATATGATACTGCTAAATCAGACAGAAAGGTTGTTGGGTTTCATTGTGGTACGAAGTAAAGAGTATTCAAAGTGACTCGGAGGCTCTTCTCTTTCACAAGAAAACATGTTTTAAGGAATTCAGGAATTTGACTATTCAGAGTTTTAAAAGGTATCCATATAAAACTGAGCAGTAAGCTCACAGGAATACTTTAATGAGCAAATTTATCTCACAAAACTCTAACAAATTCGTAGAAAATTCTAACAAAATGAAACATAAAGGAACTTACTAGTTAATGCTCAGTGAAACATTCTCAGGTTTGAGGATTTATTTAGAGGGGGAATATATGATCTCAGTTAAATAGGGTTAATTCTTAAACTGGGAGTTAAGGCTGCATTATCAATATTAAATGAATTTGAAGGATTAGCAACTAGTTAACTTCAAATAACATTAAGAATAATACAAATTGCATTGGGATTGTGACCTAAATGTCAATTTACAAAAATGAAAAGTGCTGTGAGAGTAGAATAGAATAGATAGATTGAATGATTAGAGACTTTTAAAACAGGTATTATGCATGTAAGCTCCATGAGGCCAAGCATTTTTGTTGACTGTCCTATCCCAAACACTCAGGAGGACAGTGCCTGGCAGGTACTTGGCACAGATACACGTATATATCAGCAAATGTTAGAATTATTATGGTGGTTTCATTATTCTTCAGTAAAGTGAAGTTACCAGTATCTGGTTGAGGAATTTATTAAATATCAAATGCATAAAGCTTTAACACCAACTTTAATATTTTCTAGTCTTGTTTTGCTCTAATCTGACTGAAAAACAGGAAGGTGTGAATGTGTGTGTGCTGGAGTGACTTTCGAAGAGTGCCCATTCATCAATCCATTTTGGAGGCCCCGAGTTCAGACAAGCTAACTAGTTTATGTGAAGTTTAGTCTGGCTAGTTTAGAAACATTTAGTTAGGACTTGGTTTGAAGTAAAGGATCGCAGTTGTGGTACATTCAGTTCATTGCATTGGTGATTTGAGCAGGCTCAGAATTTTTTTGTTCTCCTTTGGCTGTCTTATTGGTCCTTTACTAATTTAATTTGGGTTTGTTGGTGAAGTTGTGCTCCACAGCAGATACAGGTCCCCCAAGTTCATCTAGTCATTTCATGGGTGTACATGTATGGGAACAATACGTACAAATGCACCCATTTGTCTTGCACATTCAAAATCAACGTTTTCCTGCTCTTCCAAAGAACTCCAAAAACCTTTTTCTTGCTGTAATTAGGTTGAATGCTACCAGGGAAACCGTGACTCTCTCCACTAGATTCTTTTTTTTTTTTTTTAATTTTTGTTTATTTATGATAGTCACACAGAGAGAAAGAGAGAGAGAGGCAGAGACACAGGCAGAGGGAGAAGCAGGCTCCATGCACCGGGAGCCCGATGTGGGATTCGATCCCGGGTCTCCAGGATCACGCCCTGGGCCAAAGGCAGGCGCCAAACCGCTGCGCCACCCAGGGATCCCTCTCCACTAGATTCTTAGAGAAAATTTAGGTCATAATGGAATTCATGAACCCTCCTTCCCCTGGACCATGATTTTTTTTTAAGATCTCCCTTCTCAGGCAGGGTCTGTGATGTTTGTCTTGCTAGCAGGCCACCTCACCTCCTCTTGGTCCCTTGTCACAGGTGAGAAGCCGTATAAGTGCACCTGGGAGGGCTGTGACTGGAGGTTTGCGCGCTCGGACGAGCTGACCCGCCACTACCGAAAGCACACCGGGGCCAAGCCGTTCCAGTGTGGCGTGTGCAACCGCAGCTTCTCCCGCTCCGACCACCTGGCCCTGCACATGAAGAGGCATCAGAACTGAGCCCCGCTGTGGCCTGCCGTGCCTATGCAATTCACCCTGCCGTCCTGCGGTTCCTTTGGCAAAGTTTTAAACTACACACTTAACTATATATATAAAAAAAGGAAAAGAAAACTAAAAACTGGAAATGTATATTTTGTATATTTGAGAAAACAGGGAATACATTGTATGAATACCAAAGTGTTTGGTCCTTATAAGAATCTGGAATGCTTGCTGTAATGTATATGGCTTTACTCAAGCAGATTTCATCTCCTGACAGGCAGCCACATCTCAGTGTGAGTAGGGGGGTGGGGGTGCAGGGTGTGTTTGCAGTGTCTTTACCGAAACACCATCATTTAATGTGACAGTGTTTAGTAAACAAGTCAGTTGGCAGGCACAGAAGAGCTGGATTGCATGTCAAGATTTTACTTGACATCAAGTAGTTTTTTTCAATATTAGATAATTCCTTAGAGGTACACAGCGTACCTGGCAATTCACAGATAGCCATTGAACAAATGTGTTTTTTTGTTTGTTTTTATATGAGTTGCCTATATTTGCTATTCAAAATTTTGTAAATATGCAAATCAGCTTTATAGGTTTATTACAAGTTTTCTAAGATTCTTTTGGGGGAAAATCATAAATAATTCTGTTTGAAAATAACCATGAATACAATTACAGTTACAATTTGTGGTAAGATGCCTCTTCAAACCTCACCAAATTCATTTCTTTAGGAGGAAGAAATAATCATTCAAATGAACTTAAAAAGCAGATTCCATGCACTGATTAAACTAGGATTGCTTATTTTAAATATGAACGACATTTTATATGAATTGTGGACTGGAGCTTAAAGATAGGACACACAAAATTTAAACCTCTTACTATAAGCTAAACACAGTATCATTTTAATAAAAAGACTTGTAGCTCTCACGTGGCAGTGTTGAATTTATGATGCAGTTTTCGCATACCGGGATGTTTGTTCGTGCAGTACTGTGGGCTAAATGACAATTTATGTGGATTTTGCATGTAATATACAGTGAGACACAGTAATTTTACCTAAATTACAGTGCAGTTTAGTTAAGCATTGTTAATACTGACTCAGTGTCTGCCTTTAATTATAAATGACATGTTGAAAGCTTAAGGAAGCAAGTGCTACATATATGCAATATGATAGTAATGTGATGTTGATGCTGTTAACCAAAGGGCAGAATAAATAAGCAAAATGCCAAAAGGGGTCTTAATTGAAAATGAAAATTTAATTTTGTTTTTAAGATATTGTTTATCTTTATTTATTTTGTGGTAATATAGTAAGTTTTTTTAGAAAATTTTCATAACTTGATAAATTATAGTTTTGTTTGTTAGAAAAGTTGCTCTTAAAACATGTAAATAGATGACAAACGGTGTAAATATTTTGTAAGGCTTCAAAATGTTTATACGTGGAAACAGGCCTACATACGAAGCATAAATTGGTTGCTGTTTTGCTTCTTTTCCCCTCTTATTTTTGTATTGTGGTCATTTCCTATGCAAATAATGGAGCAAACAGCTGTATAGTTGTAGAATTTTTTGAGAGAATGAGATGTTTATATATTAACGACAATTTTTTTTGGAAAATAAAAAGTGCCTAAAAGATTTATGTTTTTTGCCTGCCTTCTTCAACTCCAGTAGCAAAAAACAGCAAATTCCATTCCCAAAACTATTTAAAAGGATCTGTCTTATCAGGGCAGTTAATAAGGAAGACAATTCACACATTGCTAACTTAGTTTAAAACAAAAAAAGGAGACTTGTTTTAAAAATAGGATTAAAAGTATAGAGGGAGATATAGTTTGTGAATGCTTTTTTTCTTTCCTGGTCACTACACACATACAGCATTAACTTCAAGATAATTAGCTGAAAACTGTTATTGTCGGAGGTAAATAGAACAAATTGGGCTTTTAATCCCCGCCCCCCCCCCCCCCCTTCTAGAAGAGTAAAAGATCACCAAAAGTTTTTTAATCCAATAGCAACAAGCACACACCTAGGGCTTGGTTTTTAATACCATTCTCCAATATAAAGGATGGGGCTTCTTAGAAAAAATGGCCGATTCAAGGACTGGGTTAGGAAATAGACAAAATAAGCCTTCAGCATCTGACACCACCAGAAAGGAAGTCAAAATCTCACAATGATAGAGGTATGTCAGAGCAACAATATAAAGTAGGGATGAGTTACAATACAAAATACAAAATACCCATGAGCCCATACTACAATGATTGAATAAATAGGAAAGAGGAGACCAATCTGCAGAATTCCAAGCAATTTTTGCAGACACTTTACCCTCAGAGGTGTTAACATAACTCCTCACTCCTTAAGTGTATGTTGCATAGAAGGCAATATGGCCAAGAGGGGAAGGAAAGTAACTATGGTGCAGAAACCCGTCCAACACCCTCAGCCAGGTTGTCAAGGTCCACATCAACTGTGATAAGTCATGTAAGTACCCTTGATTTGATGTGATAAGAACGGAACTTTGTTTCAGCTGTCTTCCTCCTAAAAACCTGTAATCCCAGTCCATTCCAGACAGAGCCCAACTGAGGGACGTTCTACAAAATAGTAATACTCTGAACTGTCAAGTTCTTAAAAAACGAGAAAATGTGAGAAACTGTTACAGCCAAAAGAAGCCTATATATTATGACTTAAGTATAATGTTTAACTGGGATTTGGAGCACAAAAAAGACTTTAGGGAAAAAGGAAATCTGAATAAATAAAGAATTTAGTTAATGTATCAACATTGCCTCATTATGACAAAATATATCCTACTAATGAAAGATGTTAATAGGGGAACCGGGTGGTGGGGTTTATGGAAATTCTGTATTTGTAGTAATTCTATAAATCTAAAACCTGAATAAAATGTTTATTTTTAGAAAAGTGAAGGAAAAGATCCATGTCACTATTACATATGTTCAATAGATGGGAAAATCCCTGATGTTGGAGCTAAAGTGAAAACTGCGGTTACATAATTTAGCATCATCAGTTTATTCAGCCTCTCATCTTTTTTTTTTTTTTGCCTCATCATTTGACTCCCCATTCTTCCCTGTCATTCAAGTAATCTCTAGCTCAAGAACACTGCATAGTTCATTCTCTAGCCAGAACTTCTCATTCTTTCCTGAGGGAAAACATAATTTCTTTGGCTTAAATTTATTTCTAGAAATCGAGATAGTAAAGGCTGGAGGCTTCTTAAAGCAAAGACAACTCTGTCTAGTAACACATCAGAGCTGTATCAGTTGTAATTGATATTTGTATGAATGTGGAAGTTTTCTTGTAAGTAGAAGCCAGTCTTGCTTTGGCTCCCAGCACTTAATTGTATTTCATTTCCTAACACAGAGGATGGCTGTTTCCAGTTCTCACCTCCCTGAACTAACTTTTCTCCCTTTGGTAGGCTGCTCTTCCTTCTCTCAGGCCAGCTACCCTTTCCAAGTCCTTGTCTGCCAAAGCTCAGTTCAGACCCTCAATCTTTATTAGCCACACCCACTGGAACTTGTTATTTATTTGGAAATGTTACGTTACTTTAGCATTTGAATTATTTTCTGAGTTCTATCATAGATTTTTCTTCCTCAGATTGTCAAATTCTTGGAAGAAACACCGGTTCTTAGATGGCCTTTGTCTTCCTGCTTTTATTGATGGATAAATCAGATGTCAAAAAAATACCCTTATGGTGCTGTATGAGTTGTCTTAAGTCCTGAGTAATTGAATCAATCCAACATTCACCAAATTTCCTCTTTGTGTTGTGCTGTTGATACAGTGTTGGTGTTGGATTTTTGATAAGGTGTGTGACTGTAACTGTGATTATAGTGTGAGCATGCAGGTAATGCCTTGTGAATTTTTTAACATTCTTGATGCATTTTCTTTTTTTTTTTTTAATATTTATTTATGATAGTCACACAGAAAGAGAGAGAGAGAGAGAGGCAGAGACACAGGCAGAGGGAGAAGCAGGCTCCATGCACCGGGAGCCTGACATGGGATTCGATCCCGGGTCTCCAGGATCGTGCCCTGGGCCAAAGGCAGGTGCTAAACTGCTGCGCCACCCAGGGATCCCTTGATGCATTTTCAAGGGGAGAGTTACTGTAGACAACTATGCTTAATACACTTTACAAAGCTGCACATAATTTAATTGCTGATCATCAGCATATCCATTACGTAAATGTCTGGTTTCAAACATATTCTGACCAGTCTCTTGGTAAACAAGCTACCTCAACTAGACCAAAATTGAGTAATGCATCAGGTTCCTATTGGTCAGAATGCAATTATGTAATTTGATTTCAAGTTAGTAATACTCTCAGTTTTAAGTGTCTTCTGTTAGTTTTTATTCTCCCCACCGCTAACCCCAAGTTAGCTTGTTTGGTTTTGCTTCATGTCATTTCATTCCTGCGTTGCGGTTTGTGTAAAGTGCATCACTTCATGGCATCCAATTAGAGAATCCTTAGATAAGCATGACCTGGCTTGCCTACATAAAAATGTTCTTCAAAATCTAGCTAGATTCCTTTTCCTATCTTCAACTAAGCCCACCAGAGCTCTTTGGATTAGCTCATGGGCCATAACATAACAAAGAAGGGCTTTATTCTCCATTACTAAATCTGGTCTCTGCTTTGAAGTTGACCAAATTCCTTCTTTGGTTATATTCTTCACTGCAGCGTAAAACTAATCAATAGGATACTTTTATATTTATTACTTTATTTATTTATTTAGTTAGTTAGTTTATTAGCTTATTAATTAATTAATTAATTTATTTATTTTACTCAGACCAGAGTATGTTATAGGTGACAAAACCTGGCAATTGTGTGATACTCATTTTGACAGTGACTACTTTTTAAAAAATATTTATTTATTCATGAGAGACATAGAGAGAGGCAGAGACACAGGCAGAGGGAGAAGCAGGCCCCACACAGGGAGCCCGACGTGTGGGACTCAATCCTGGGTCTCCAGGATCATGCCCTGAGCTGAAGGCAGATGCTCAACTGCTGAGCCACCCAGGCGACCCTTAACAGTGACTATTATGGGAAAAAAGCATAATAAGTCACATAAGAGCTATCTGTGATAGGAAGAGTTTGTTATATTCTTGTAAATCAGCAATCTTTATCTATTCCGCTCAGTGCATATCACCTCATGAAAGCATTTGGAGTCATGGAACTGATAATATTCTTATCAAAAGTAAAATCTTAATGCTATTTGGCCACAGATGATATGTAAGTGATGATATGTATGTATGTAAGGAACTGAATAGGAAAGTAAGAAGTTCATATAGACTTCTGGGTAAAAATGGTGGATTACATGCATCTCATTTTGCAGCCTTCAAAATAACACCCCTAAAACAAAGGGCCTTTTTCCTCCAAGGCAAAATTTATGAGAAGAACAGGATAATAGGAACACTAACAAACATATGGGCACTGGAAAGAGATAGAAGAGGCAACAAGCTGAGCAGAATTGAAAAACCTAAACCTTTTTTAAAAAAGATTATTTATTTTAGGGAGAGAGAATGAGAGGGAGGGTGTGAAGCAGGGCAGAGGGAGAGACAGCAGATTCCTTGCTGAGCGCAGAGCCAGGGTGAAGCTTGATCTCATATCCCTGAGATCGCACCCTGAGCTGAAACCAAGAGTCAGACACCTAACCAACTTTGCCAATTAGGCACCCCGAAAAGCTAAATCTTAAAGTAGTGGAGAAAACCAAGAACTAACTCAATTCCAAACCCTATAAAAATCCCAAAAGCTCTCAGGAATTGATAGCATTGAGTACTTCTGGGAGTGAAACTAAAATGCAATTGTTAAAAATTTGTCTAAGAAGCTGTTAATTCCTTGGTCTCTCCCCTTACACCTCCACTCTAACATACACTGTGAATTGGGAATAACCAGTTAGTCTCCACCCCAACAGAAGAATGGAGGTTAATGTGCTTAGTCACTGGAGAAAGTAAAAACACAATCTTTTTTTTTAATTAAAAAAATTTTTAATTTTTATTAATTCACGAGAGGCAGAGAGAGGCAGAGACATATGCAGAGGGAGAAGCAGGTTCCCTATGGGGAGCCCAATGCAGGACTTGATCCCAGGACCTCGGGATCACGACCTGAGCCAAAGTTAGATGCTCAACCACGGAGCCCCCAGGTGCCCCAAGAGAGAGAATCTTTAAATTAATAGACAACACGTCCAGCTGAGGAAGGCCAAACAAAAAAGAAGAATCGAGTAAATGTGCATATTAATTGCTGGAACCTGTTTCTCTTTCCTTCCCCATTTGGTTCCCAGGACACTGGAGACAGGGATTTTATCCTCCAGGCAGGAAAAGTCTTCAGAATGGACCAGCCGAGGAAGCAAGATCTAAATATACTGAAAATCTCAAGTTCTCTAATAAAAAGGAAACTCAAAGAAACCCACAGATGATTAGCTTCACAAGGATGCTCAGAGCTTCCGATCTTTTGGTCCCTCAGTATTAAATATTGACAGACAACCAAGAATTACCAGATATCTGGGGAAACCATCTAATAGGAAAGATAGAGATAAAACAGAGAAAAACAACTTGGAGAAAAAAGACTATAATATGGTGGGTGAAATATTAAAAAGAGAGCCAGTGTTAATAGCCTCAGAGATAGAAGATATTAGAACTATGAAACAGGATGTTCTAAATATCATACAGAGGACAAAAAATTAAAATGGAATATATGATAGCAGGAAGGAGAGAATCAAATTTGAACAGAGAGATGTAAAAGAAGACCAATAAGTGAGAGTTCAAATCTAATAGGCTTATCTAAATAGAAGTTCCAGAAAGAATAGAAAGAGTGGAAATAGAGATAGAAATTAAGAAAATAATTCAAGAAAATTCCTTACAACCAAAGGACATGAATTTCAAGAGTAAAAGTCTATTGAGATACCCTAACACCTGCATAAATAGATCCACATCAGTATGAAATTTTAAACTCTGGGACCAAAAGAAGTTCTTAAAACTCCTAAAGAGAGAAAAAAAGTCCATATATAAATGAAACTGGATTGCTTCAGACTTTATGTCAGTGACACGAATCTGGAAGACAGTGGAGAAATACCTTTAGAATTCTGAAGAGAAAATTTTTTAAAAGATTTTTTTTTTTTAAAGTCATCTCTGTATCCAACATGGGGCTCGAACTCACAATCCTGAGAGCTGCATGTTCCACTGACTGAGCCAGCCAGATGCCCTGAGAAATTATTTTTAGTCTAGGATTTTATACCCAGCCACACTGTCAATTAAGTGTGAGGAAACAGTAAGACATTTTTGGAGGGTGACTGGGTGGTGCAGTTCGTGAAGCATCTGACACAGTTTAGGCTCAGGTCATGATCTCAGGATCATGAGATTGAGCCCCCCGTTGGGCTCCCCACTCAGGGCAGTCTGCTTGAGCTTCTCTCTCCCTTTTCCTCTGCCTCTCCTGCTCATGCTCTCTCTCTCTCAAATAAATAAATGAATATTTTTAAAAATAAGACTTTTTTTTTGATAGGTAAGGTCTCAAAAGTTTTATCAAACAAGAAGTCTTCACTTCAGTATGAGGGGGTAAACCAAGACGCTCAACCACATGGGATAATGTGAATGGATCCCTGTACAGATGAGAGGGGAAGAGAACCCTCAGGATGAGGTGAGAGCAAAGGATCCCAACTGTATCCTAGACAAAGAGGGCAACCAGCCAGATTAGAGCAAGTGAAAAAAGTCTCTGAAGAATCTTCTCAAAGATTATGAAACTAAATAGAGTATCTGATACATCTGAATGCCTTTCAAGGAGATTTAGGCCATGGGGTGGCAAATTACAGCCTGAAGTCCAAATCCAACCTCAAGTCTGATTGTTTTTTTCCTGCCTGTGAGCTGCAAAGGGGTTTTTACATCTTTGAAGGGTTGGGGGAAAAAATAGGCAACAGAAACTGTATATGAATCACAAAGCTGAAAGTAGTTACAATCTGTCTCTTTTACAGAAGAAGTTTGCAGAAGAACTGGTGCAGATTTGAGATTTTAATTAGACATCTGCGGATAGGCAACCAAACAAAAACTTACCACACACACACAATTATTAATTCCATGTAAAACAAAAAGTTGTACAACTGAAGAGATGACAGTGCACACATGTTATGTAGAATAAGGAAGCAAACACTGAAGATCAGCTAAAATGATTGAATGTGGATGTCTCTAGGGTTGGAGGAATGGCAGAAGGAAGGAAGGTGGGATTATTGCTTTTTCATAAAATATACATGTAGAAGTATTAGACGTTTAAGACAATCTTTGTGCATAATTTTGATAAAAATAAATTGAAGTAGAGGAGAAAGAGGAGGGAATGGAGAACAGTGAGCTTATAGGAAAGAATTAAATGCATACCCTATGGTTCCTTTGGAAACTGCTGGGTAATCCCGTCTTTGGTAGGCTTTTTTTTCCTTTAAAGATTTTTTATTTATTTGTTCATGAGAGACAGAGAGAGAGAGAGAGAGAGAGGCAGAGACAGAGGCAGAGGGAGAAGCAGGCTCCATGCAGGGAGCCTGATGTGGGACTTGATCCCAGGACTCCAGGATCACACCTTGAGCCGAAGGCAGACGCTCAACCTCTGAGCCACCCAGGCATCTCCTTTTGGTAGTTTTTATGAAAGGAGGCTCAATTTCTACCATGAAGTTCAATACATACAATTCAATACAACACAAAATAATATTGAAGAAGTGTAGTTTAGAAGGACTTAACTATTGTAATGTTTGAAGGCTCTTTATTACACAAAATGGTTCAAAGGAGTCTGCATTGAGGCACTGATATTGGGGTCTAGCATTTACGTAGCACACAGGTGTACCAGCAAATGTTATCTTGAAAAAAAAAAAACAATAAGGCACTGGGAAGAATGATTTTTCCCTATGGTTCAGAATTTTCCACACTAGGATTGGCATATGGTAAATGCTCATTAAATGTGTATTGACTAAATAAAGGAATCTGTAAAAAGGACTTCCTAAATACAGAAGTCTCAAGTGTGTTAAACTAAAAAAATTAAGGCGAGCTAAATCTGAGTAAAAAATATAAACACTGGTCAGGAGGAATTCTCACCAGAAATTATCAAAAAGCTGCTGTTTTGTGTTACAGTAGGAAATGTCTTGAGTTAGTAGTATCAGAGCATTTTAAAGTTTGAATACTATAAATTGCAGTATTTGACAATGTTGCTCTGCTGAATAATGGATATACTGGGATCTACAGAACAGGATTCAAGGCCACTTTTGAAATCTTCTGGGCGTAAATGAACTTACCTTGTTAAGTACATCAATTACTTAGGTGCTTGACAGATACAAAGAAAAAATTATAGGGTGAGGGACACCTGGGTGGCTCAGTGGTTGGGCTTGTTTTATATCTACCTGCAGAGGCATCTAAATGAAAGCATGACAACAGATACTGTTAACTTTCTATGTGGCTGAGGGGTATGGAACTTTACTTTTTGAAAGAGCGTGCTTGCTTATACTGAAAAAAAAAATCACCTTTTATTTAAAAATGCTATTTAAACCTTAAGGTTTATTTTTTTATTATTATTATATTATTATTAACCTTAAGGTTTAAAATAAAGAAATTACTTTTACAAAAATTAAACCATGACAATATTCTAAATTCTTGAGGGATTGTGTTTTATCTGTCTTCGTTTTATTTTCTAATGCTGTCAGGAGTGGAGGGCGCAGGCTGTCTAGTCCTAAACTTAGAAAACCTGTCTGAGGATGACAAGGACTAAGACCCACCAGAAGATTATAATTTCTTCTTCTTCTTTTTTTTTTTTCTTCTTCTTTTTTTAAAAGGTTTTATTTATTTATTCCTGAGAGAGACAGAGGGCAGAGGGAGAAGCAGGCTCTCTGCGGGAACCCAATGCAGGACTCAATCCCATGACCTGAGATCACACCCTGAGCTGAAGGCAGATGCTCAACCGCTGAGCCACCCAGGTGTCCTGAATATAATTTCTTTATTCTCCAGAGAAGGGTTTTCCTCCTATCTCTCCTAAAAATGACATGCACCAAACAAAACCCCTAAAACAACCGTAATAATTTTCTGTCAAACACAAAAGGCTTTGCAAATGAAACTTTTGTTGGAAATGTTACCAATGCTTCTTGGAACTGGAATGGCTTCTAGGTTCTGAATTGACTCACACTCACACTCCTCTGGAGGAATGGTGGGGTTGGAAAGCGCCAGGGGACTACAGCAACTTTCTCTGTTTTACCTTCCACAGGGCTCACAGGAGGTAGTGAAGAACCAGAGATCTTAGAGGACCGTGGGGCCCAATTACACAGGCCATCATTGTAACAGTGGCTGGGGGGGGGGGGGGTAACTAGCTCCCCAGCCTGATTCCTCACAATATTTAATACATTCTATACAAGTATAAATACAAGCTCTAATTGGCTAAGTTTTGTGTGTGTGGTTTTTTTTAAGATTTTATTTATTTATTTGAGAGAGAGAGAGAATGAGTGGGGTGAGAGGCAGAGGGCAAAGCAGACTCCCTGCTGAGTGGGGAGCCCAATGCGGGGCTCGTTTTGGGGACTCCAGGATCATGACCTGAGCCGAAGGCAGACCACCTGACCCACCTAGCTGCCCCTAATTGGCTACCTTTACAACTGTAGCATCCTTGGGGAGACACGCTGGATGTCTTGAATGCTGTTTTGGCCATTGTAAAAATATGCACCAAATGAGCGGATTATTATAAAATTGAAAGCGCCAATAGAACTTCAAAGATGTTCCCCCTTAAGGCTTACCTATCAGAATGTGAGGTATTTATTTGTTGAAAGATGTGTTGAATTTCTTGCCTTGACAATGTGATTGTTGTAAAATACTGGCAATGCTAATGTTTTGGCCAAAAGTGAAACAAATGGAGGAGATTTTGTTCAACGTTTTGTTTTTTCAAACTGCTTATAATCCTGGAACGGCATCAGATAAGCTCTGTCTAAAAGACTAAAAATTAAAAATAAAGCCAGATGCTTGGGGATAATAAGAAAGAACTGAATACAGTGATATGTTAGGTAGAAAGGACTTAGATCTCCTAGGCAATTTACTAGAATATTTTCCTTCAAGAAAATGAGAAATATCTTACAAATATTTTTTCTGCTAATTTATTGAAATTTTGTAAGCGTTTAAAGCGAAAATGATCACACTATCTTGTGCCGCTTATAACATGCATGTAATAGGTTTGACGAATATAGCAAAAAGCAAAAAAGATACCACATTTCCATGGTAAATGGACTCATATGGTTGCAAAGTTCTGCATTTTACATGAAGTAGCATAATAGTAACTCTAGACCATGAAAAGTTAAAGATGTATACTGTAATCCCTAGAATAACTAGTGAGAAAATACCAAGAGATACAGCTAAAAACCAGTAGATAAATAGATTTCTAAAATTTTCTTTTTAAATAATTATAAAGGAGACAGGAGGGGTGCCTGGATGGCTCAGTGGGTTGAGTACCTGCCTCTTGATTTCAGTTCAGATCACAATCTCAGGGTCAGGGGATCAAGCCCCACCTTAACCTCTGTGCTCAGCAGGGAGTCTGCTTGGAATAATGTCTCCCTCTCCCTCTGCCCCTCCCCCTGCTTGCAAACGTGCATGCTCTCTCTGTCTTTAAATAAATAAATCTTTAAAAAAATTAAGTTACATTAAAAAAATTAAAAGAAGGCAGGAAAGTAGGAAGAGAGGAACAACAACAACAACAACAAAAAACCCCAGTGGGGACACACAGAAAACAAATAGTAAAATGGTGGACCTGAAACCCAAAATCTTAATGGACTAACAAGCTACAGACTTTTTTCTTTTAAGACTTAGAGAAGCACGTTCATTTTTGGACCTTGTTTATTCCCTATTTTTAGAAAAAAAAAAAAAAACCAAAACAAAAAAACAGCTCTGGATAGCCTTTTTAATGACACAGATGTAAAGCAAGGATCTACCCATTATTCTGGAGGTAAATTTTTTTTTTTTTTGGAGGTAAATTTTGGGTGTAGCTGTTATCTGATCCTGTCCCTGTGACAACTCGACGTTAGTAAGTGTCTTATTCTGTTAGTGCCACTGTCAAGACCTGGACCAAAGAGCTGGAACACTTGGGGCTCAGCATGTTTGTCACAGTTTTCTCAGGACAGAATGGCTAACACAAAGCAAAGTGACATTATCTTTCTTTTTGAAAAATCAACAGTTTTATTTCCATTTTTTTTTTTTTTTTTAAGATCTTACTTGACAGCACAAAGAAGGGGAGTGGCAGGCAGAGGGAGAGAGAGAAGCAAGCTCCCTTTGAGCAAGGAGCCTGATATGGGGCTCCATCCCAGAACCCCAGGATCACAAACCCAGCTGAAAGCAGATACCCAAATGACTGAGCCACCCAGGTGCCCCAACAGTTTTATCTCTATAACTATGTTTCTATAAGTACCCAATGAGGCATAGCCATCATACCATGACTATAGGCAACAATCAATCCAAGAATACACAATAGGGGCACCTGGGTGGCTCAGCCAGTGAAGCGAATGACTCTTGATTTCTGCTCAGGTCATGATCTCAGGGTAATGAGATGGAGCGCTGTGCTCTACTCTGTGCTGAACATGGAGCCTGCTTAAGATTCTTTCTCTCCCTCTCCCTCTACCCCTGCTGCCTCCCTCTCTTAAAAACAAAGAAAAACAAAAAGAAAAAGAAAAAAGATAACATAATAGCACTGACCAAGAGAACTGAGATTTGTTGAAACAGGAAGAGGCCTATTTTTGGACAGGGGTGGTCAATATGAATCTGGGCTTGGGTGATTAAGTACAATCTTGTAAGTTCAGTGGTCACAACCAAAGAGTGTGTTGAAAACCAGGCAGTTTGTCAGACATAAACACATACTGCATGCCAGGATACTGTCCTAAGTCCTTTAACACACATTACCTGCCTTACTGTAATCCTATAATGTGCTTATGATTATAAGGCCAATTTTATATTTAATTTATATTTATATTAAGGCTCACTAAGGTTAATTGACTTGTTTTTCTTCATGGAATCATAGCTAGTCAGAGCCAGAGCTGGGTATTCTGATTTCAACTCCTTGACTCTTTCCACAATAGCATACTTGTCTCAAGAGTCAAGAGACTCACTCTAAGTATAGGCAGCCATCAGAGTCAAGGCATTAGGGAAGCTGGACATGGAGGTGACTTTCAGCTCATCTAGAGAGCTTCTCAGTCTCCCTTTGGGGCAAGAGTCCATTCCAGGGGGCATGCCTGGGCCTGCCAAGAGCAGCAGGTGAGCCCTGATAAGTGGATTAGTCTGCTCAGCGAGGGAAGTGCAGATCCCGACTGTGCCTTGGAAGAGCAGTGGAGGATCAGAGCTGCCATGTATAGGAACAGACCCCAAGGCTTGTATGGGCCTCCAGGGACTGTTTGTCCACTGTCTTGATCAAGCCTCATCCAAACCAAATAATACAAGTCACTGTAGGAACAGAATGACAAGCACATTCCTTGAGATTATACCTAAAAGGGAAGCAAGAATAAAGGGAAAGTGGGGGATGTTCCCAGGCCTTTGATCTTGTCTACCTGCCACAGGCCTCTCCTCCGCCTCTAAGAGACTTCCTGAGGCAGGAAATGGTGACATCACCCTGTGTTTGTCAGCACTGTCTTGTTCTGAGTCATCAGGATTGTTGGCATGGTTTTCCATAAGATTTCCCAGTAGATGATTTATTCCCCTTTTAGGGGCTTGGCACTGTGTTGGGCAGCTCTCACTCAATGACCTGCCAGACTTCCATTCGGTGTGGGATTTCCTCCCCAGAATGTCATTCAGAATCCTTATAAGCAGTATATTCTAACATTTTTTTTTTTAACCATTACTTTTATTTTCTTTTTTGTTGTTGTTTTTTTAAAGATTTAATTTCTTTATTCATGGGAGACACAGAGAGAGGCAGAGACATAGGCAGAGGGAGAAGCAGGTTCCCCACGGGGAAGCTGATGCAGGACTTGATCCCAGACCCCGGGATCATGATCTGAGCCAAAGGCAGGCACTTCAACCACTGACCTAGGCGTCCCTACCATTACTTTTATATTAACTAACTCTGAGTTTGGGGACGAGGTCATAAAAATAGAATATGGTTTCAAATTATTGGTTATTCAGACAATATCATAGGAGGCATCTTTCTACATAAATGCGTGCATGTGGATGAGTGTTTCTGCAGGACAGATCTTTAAATGTAGAACTGAGGGGTCACGGGATATAAGCACTTATATTGTTTTAACTGGTCATTTAAAAAATCTTTTGATTACGGAAATTTGAAAACAAATGTGAAAGTAGAGAGAACAGTATAATGAACACTCAATCTTTTGTGTAGCTTTTACAAGTATCAATTCACAGCCAACTTTAATTTATTTATACTCCTACCCTTTTCCTTGTCTTTTTTCCCCTTGAGGGGATAATCCCCTCGATTATCTTAAAGCAAACTTCAGGCATCATCTAGTTTCATTAGTGACTATTTCAGTATGCATGACTTAAAGATTATTCCTTTTTAAATAAACAGAACCACAACACCTTTTTGATACTTCAAAAATTAATGATTTCTTCATATCATCTTCATATGTCATTTTAAGTCTGAGTAGGTTCTCAGAAATTGTCCTTCAAAAAAAAAAAAAAAAGGTACTAATTTATCCTTCCATCAAGAGTGCTGCTCTTGGGAGCAGAATTCTGGAGGGAAAGGCAGGGTACAAGGGAAGGAACTTGCATTAGCCAATGTTGAAACATAAAGAAAGACACCAAGAAATGGCATTGTAGCAAGAGCGGAAACTGAACCCACCAGTGCTCTATGAGCTCTCATACATTTAACTCCCCTAAAGAACAGTCTTGAATAACAGACAACATCAAAAGGCAGCTGTGCTTTTCTCAGAATAAAACAGCTGAGCCAAACAACCAAAACCAAACAGCTGTACTGCCTTTGGATTTAGTGTTACATTAAAATTAGATGGTTTCTTTCTCTAGCCCTTTTTTTTTTTCTTTTGGCAGAAAGAAACAATTGAAGAGTTTTATTTCAGACATAAATGTTATGTTCAAATCATTTGCACACAGCCCACAGTAAAATGTTAGTTATTATGGAAATTTGACTGATAGCATTGTCCCTCATAAGTATAGACCCTCTCTGTAGTGTTTTCATTATTCATACTACTTAATTATTTAGAATTTGCCTGTGTACAGTGAGCACCATTTATGATCCAGAAGCAGAAGTTCAGTTGCAAATTTTTCAGATATTTTATTTGTAAAAAATAGGAAAATATTCTGTTGGATTAAAACAACTGAAACTTGCTTTTTAAACAAGTATTATTTGAAGCAATATTATTCCTTTCCTTTATAGAAAAATTAATTATTAACCAACAATCTAAACTGAATGGAACCATGAAGGCAAAGACCAAAACAGAGCATGGTCTTAATTTTCCCTTTCAGTAAACTTCCAAATAAAAGGTGATACTATGCATTAGATTTTTACATTACAAAATATTATATGTCCATTGTGGAAAATATAGTTAAGCTGAAAAAAGGAAATGAAAAAAAAAAGCTCCACCATTTATTCTTCAGATATTAACCTGATACTCTATGCTAGAGATACCACCCTCCATATTCTGCTATTCATAAATCCATTTTGCAAATTCAAGGTTATACTTTACATTGTTTTCTGTAATCTGCTTTTTTTCTACATATGTCAGGATAATTTTTCCATGTCACTCAACTTTTTTCACATTGTAATTAACATAGTTCCGCAAAAGCGTTTTTAACCTTTTTCTTCACCATGTGTACATTTTGTGTGTGAGAATGTGCAGAAGTAGGCAAGGGGAGATGGACTTCAGACCAATGCTTGTCAAATTATCTGGGGTGAAGGATTAGTTTTTAATTTCTTACTTATTTATTTAAAGATTTTATTTATTTATTTGACAGAAAGAGAGAAAGCAGGGGGAGGGGCAGTCAGAGGGAGAGGGAGCAGCAGTCTCTCAGCTTAGCAAGGAGCCCAATCCCTTGATCCCAGAACACTGGGATCATGACCTAAGCTGAAGGTACATGCTAAGCTGACTGAGCTACCCAAGTGCTCCTGAAGGACCGGTTTTTAGAATTTCCAATCCATTGTGGACTGATATTTCTTTTCTTTTCTTCTTCTTCTTCTTCTTCTTTTTTTTTTTTTTTTTAAAGTCTATTTATTCACGAGAGATACACACAGAGAGAGAGAGGCAGAGACACAGGGAGAGGAAGAAGCAGGCTCCATGCAGGGAGTCTGATGCAGGACTCCATCACCGGACAGGGATCCTTCCCTGAGCCAAAGGCAGACACTCAACTGCTGAGCCACCCAGGCATCCCATGGACTGATATTTCTGAAACATATGATTAAAATAAGAAAAGTGAAATATTAACAGAAAAATTATTTTCAAGAAAATATTTAAAAATTAATAGAAAAATGAAATAAAGGTATTCAAAGTATCTTGTATCTTTTTATTAGTAGATGTGATAGATATAAAATCCTTTTGTGAAATTGTTATACATGTTTCTGTTTATTCTCAATACTTGTACTGATATCACAGGCTAGTGATAGTTACAAGGACTGCACTTTGATTACACTGCTTTATACTTTACCATGAACACTAAATAAATGTTTCTCTTCATAGAGAATCATGAATGGAAAGCTTAAATACTAGCACTTTGTTATTTCAGATGAAAGCCTACAACCTTCCAATTTCAACAAGAAGGCCCAGGATTCAAGAATGATTCCAGACTACTCTCTGGATGGGCCAACAATACAGAAGTCCCATAGAGATCTTAGTTTTGCTGTGACTGGTTCTTTTAAGCAGCTTTATTGAAATATAACTGACACACAATAAACTGCATATATTTAAAGCATACAATTTGATAAGTTTTGACATATGTATATACCTATAAAACGATCTTCAAAATCAAGATAATGAACATATACATCAGTCTAAAAAAAAAAAAAATCTCTTCATTACCCCCCTTATAATTTCCTTCTCCCCTCTGGCTCTCCCCTTTTCCCAGGCAACCACAGATCTCCTTTCTCTCACTATAATTTCACATGTTTAATAGTTTTATATAAATGAAATTATACAGTATGTACTCTTTTGTCGTTTCTTTTAATTGTTTTGAGTATATATTATATAAATACTTTGAGATTTAGTCACATTGCATGTATCAAGATTTCATTCCTTTTATTGCTCTGTAGTATCCTGTTGTCTGGAGAGACCACAGTTTCTTTATCTATTTACCTGTTGATAGACATTTGGTTGGTTCTAGGTTTCACTGATTATACATAAAGCTGCTATGAACATTTGTGTAGAAATCTTTGCATTGACATAAGCTTTTTTTTCTCCTGGATAAATACCTAGGTATGAAATGGCTTGATCATATGCTAAATGCATCTTAGACTTTTTAAGAAACAAACTGTTTTCCAAAAGGGTTATATCATTTTATATCTCCATAGGCAGTGAATGAGAATTTCAGTTACTCTACATCCTTGCCAACACTTGTTTGGTCAGTCTTTAATTTTAGCTATTCTATTAGATGTGGAGTGGCATCTCACTGTGGTTTTAATTTGCATTTCCCTAATGATAAATGATGTTGAGCGTCTCGTCATGTGCTTATTTGCTACATCAGTACACCTTTGGTGAAGTGTCTGTTTAAATCTTTTGCCCATTTAAAAAATTGTGTTACTTTCTTCTTCTTAAGATTTCTTAATATAGGGGCACCTGACTGGTGGCTTAGTTGGATAAGCATCTGCCTTGGCTCATGTCATGATCTTGGGGTCCTGGAATCAAGCCCTGCTTTGCTGGGAGCCTGCTTCTCCCTCCTCCTCCCTGCTCATGCTCTCTGTCACCATCTCTGTCTCTCTCACAAATAAATAAAGCCTTAAAAAAAAAAAAAAGATTTCTTAATGCAGTCTAGATACAAGTCAGATTTTTCTCCCAATTAGTGCCTCTTCTCTTCATTCTTCTAACATGTCTTCCAAAGAGTAGAAGTTTCAAATTTTGATGATGAATTTTGAAAGTTATGCTGGTCCTAGATGACTTGCCATCACTGGAAGAGAAGCCAAGTTCCAGAATGAAAAAATAAGAACAAATAATTCAGGAAGTACCTGGTGTTGTACAATCTTACCACCAACCACAGATGAGGGAACAGGCTGGACAGCTGTTTTTTACTGAAGAGGGAACATAGAGAACATGTCTCAAGGTCAGAGATTACAACCTCGATCCCTCTGTTGGCTGTCTCATATTACTTGATATTAAACTGGGGAGGTAAGTTGTAAGAGTGTAGAGAATGTCCTTGCTTAAAGCAGCAGTTTAGAAATGAAGAATGCCTGAAAACACTCTTTGGTTTGGTTTATATGATGATATGATGAGCTTAAAATAAGCCACTGTATTAGTTTGCTAGAGCTGCCATAATAAGGTGCCACAGCCTGAGTGCCTGAAACAGTGTACTGTCTCACAGTTCTGGAGGCTGCAAGGCTGAGACCAAGGTGTGAGCAAGGTAGATTTCTTCCGATGCTTTCCTCCTTGGCGTGTCAGTGGTCACCCTCATGTTCACACGGTTTTCTTTTTGTGTGTGTCTGCACCCTACTTTCTCCTTAAAAGAACAACAGTTAGGGGTGCCTGGGTGGCTTGGTTGGTTAAGCATCTGCCTCGGCTCAGGTCATGATCCCAGGGTCCTGGGATCAAGCCCCGCCTTGGGCTCCCTGCTCAGCAGGGAGTCTGCTGCTCCTTCTCTCTCTGCCTCTCCCCCTTCCGCCCTCATGCTTTCTCTCTCTCTCTCTCACACATAATAAATAAAATATTAAAAAAAAAAAAGAAGAACGTAATACTGGATTAGGGGTCATCCTAATGACCTCGTTTAACCATAATTATTTCTTTAAAGACCCTTAGCTCGAAATACAGTCACATTTTGAGGTATTGAGAGTTAGGACTTCAATATATGAATTTGGAGGGACAAAATTTAGCTCATAATGCCCACCTAAATGAAAGGCTAAACACTTATTCGGAAGGACTGTACTTTGAACCCATTCAGCACTGGTAGAGAGTGATAGTAGACTTCCTGAAGGACTCCCAAGATGTGCAACCCAGGTGGCATTTGTAGCTATCTGTAAGCAAATCAGTATACCAATGTAGATGAACAATCTCTTAGTAACTTGTTCTGAACTTGTCCATTTTAAGATGGTGGAATTGTGTATAAACTTATGCCCACACTCTTCCCAGGCAACTGAAACAGTAGAGTATGTGAGTTAATTCTTTCTGGAATTAATTAGCCACCTTTACCTACATCAAGGTTTCTTTACCTTGATGCTATTGACATTTATTTTTTATTTTTAGAATTTTATTTATTTATTTTAAATAGGCTCCATGCCCAATGTGGGGCTTGAACTCACAACACTAAGATCAAGAGTTGCATGCTCTACCGAATGAGGCAGGCAGGTGCTCCAACACTATTGACATTTTAGGCAAGACCATTTTTAGTTGTGGGGAGCTGTCCTGTATAGGATGTTTAGCTGCATCCCTGGCCTCTATTCACAAATGCCAGCATCATTTTCCTAGTTGTGACAACCAAATGTGTCTCTAGACATTGCCAAATTGCCCCAACTTAGAACTGATCTAGATAGTAGGCTTCTAGATCCTGAAAGTAACTCAGCTACTGGTAATATTACACGTGAACTGAAGCAAGAACATCTGGTCTGGGCCTGACACACAACATTTTGCAAAAGCCTTCTAATCTCTTCTAACCCAGCAACACTGGACACTCAATGTCTCACTGCTTTACTAGGCTCTACTTTTTTCTAAGTCTCAGATATAAAAAGACATACTACCCATGCTTTTCTGCCCAAGATGTTCTTTGAAGTGTCCCCTCTTTTTTGGGACCTGTCCCTCTGGATCAGTTGCCTAAATCCACTGGCAAAAGCTGTCAGGGATTACAAGGCTAAATTTGTTAAGTTGTGTTACAAGAGCTTAAAAATACCCTTTTCTGAAAAAGGGTATTTCTCTGGTAACTCCATGGAAGATTCCTTAAGTGAACTTCAGGTAAGATGACATGTTATTTGTAGAACATGGATTCTTCTCTCCAAGGGGTTCTCATTGCATGACATCGGCCGTATCTAAACTCACTGACAGGTAAACCCTTCCAGAAAACACCTCTTTATGAACTGTGAGTCATTCTCCCCCTTTGTTAGCTGCTGGGTACTGAAGAAGTTAAGCAACACCATACAGGTTGTAAACTGGAGATAATAATAGTACTTGCCTTATAAGGTCATTATGAAGATTCAAAGCGATAATCCACATAAAGCCCTTAGAAGAGTGCCTAGCACTTACTGAGGGCCTGAAAATGTTAGCTATTGTTATTGGTTCATCAAATATGTATTGAATTCTGGCTTTGAACTCAGCATTGTGCAAGATGTTGTGGCGGAGTTGAAGATCAGTCATGGATTCAATATCAAAGAAATGATGAATGTATCAGTAGTATTAATAGCTACCATTTACTGAGCACCTCGTGTGGGTCAGCTTCTATGCTAGGTGCCTTATAGTTATTATTTTGTTTATTCTTCAAAAAGACCTTGCAAAATAGGGCCTACTTATCCTCCTTTATGGACGAGGAAACTGAAACTCCTTGGGGTGAAGCGAAGGACCATAAATGAGCTCTGTAGTCATGGATGTGAGATTTACATAAATCTTAGCTGCCTAAGTTCTGCTCTCTTCTCTGTGAGTTTCTGGTCACAGAAGAGATACTGCACAGCCATCACGTGGTATACTACCAAGGAAAAAGTGCTGTGCGCTTAGGAAGATATTGATAAACTGTTAGAGGGATTAGAGTAGGAAGAGATTTCTCCCCTTGGGGTTTTAAGGAAAACCCATAGGAGAGATAAAATTGGGGCTGAATTTGCACGTGTGGAATTGGCAGGGCTGAGGTGGGTGGGAACATTCCTGAATGTAAGAACAAAACCATACAACAGGAAATTGTGGTTTTTAAATGAGGAACAAGAAGGAGTTTGGTTTGACTAGAATTATGAAGGCAGCCCTAATCAGCTCTAGCTGGAACTATTGCCCCCTTGTAATCACTCCCACTTTCCTTCTGTCTCATCCTTCTGAGGACTTGGTCCTCCATATACTGTCTACGTTACTAGGAGAGAGATGATCTGTCTAAATCTGATCATGTTGGTCTACTGCACAAAATTCTTCAATGTCTCCCCATCAAAAACATGACAAATATATAAGTTTTAGAGGCTCCATGATGTGCCTCCAACCCACTGCCTGGTCATACCCCCTTATATTTTTCCTCTTCCATGTTATGCCCTGCAATCCTGAACTGGTAGTTGGGAGATACTGCCCTGTTCCTGACCCTGCCCATGTCTTCACACATGCTGTTTTCTCATTCCCTTCCTTAGACACCTGGAAAATTCTACCTTCATTCTTTGGTTTCAGCTCTTACATTTTTATTTTTTTAAGATTTTATTTATTAACTCATGAGAGACACAGAGAGAGAGAGAGAGAGAGGCAGAGACACAGGCAGAGGGAGAAGCAGGCTCCATGCAGGGAGCCTGATGTGGGACTCAATCCCTGGTCTCCAGGATCATGCCTTGGGCTGAAGGCGACGCTAAACCATTGAGGCACCTGGGCTGCCCACATCGCTTTCTTTGAAGCCTTCCCAGACACCCTTTATCTCCACCCCCAGACAGACTTGGCCCATCATTTTAAGGACCCACTACATTGGGTGGAGGTCATTAAGTGGTTATTTTATAATTATGTTACTTATATGTTCTTCCATTTTTTACCTTTTTGAGGGCAAGAGTTGTGTCTTATTTTCCCTTCTGCATTCTCAAGTGCCAGTACAAAGCAAGAGTCCAACAAATACTCCTTGAATAAGTGAATGAATTCTGGGAGTGTATTAGCACGAAATTTTGAGGCTCTATCTTTGGGGATCTAGATGGCTTCAGTTCTTTTTATTTGTCTTATTTTGTTGGGCATTGGGAAACCAGGAAACATTTTGGAAAAAAACCATTAATCTTGGATAAATGCCTTGGTAAAGCCTATAGGAAAGGCCAAAGTCAGGAAGCCCAGGAAGCTTTATAATAAAAACATGGTAGAAAGATAATGAATACCTGAATTGGGGTAGTGTTAGAAAAACATTTCACTTTACCCTTTTTTTAAAGAAAAAAGATTTTATTTTTTAGTAATCTCCACACCCACCCAACTTGGGGCTTGAGTTTACAACCTCAGGTCAAGTGTCTCAGTCTCTACCAAATAAGCCAGCCAGGCTTACCTTTTTGACCAAGGAAAATGTTACTTGGGAATTAACTGAGCTTTCCATTTATCAAAAAAATTTTTTAAAGATTTTATTTATTTACTCAAGAGACACACACACACACACACACACACACACACACACACACACAGGTAGAGACACAGGCAAGGGAGAAGCAGGCTCCATGCAGGGATCCCGTTGTGGGACTTGATCCCAGGTCTCCAGGATCATGCCCTGGGCTGGAGTCGGTGCTAAATCGCTGAGCTACCCAGGCTGTCCCATTTATCAAAAAAAATTTTTTTTAAACGATTTTATTTATTTATTCATGAGAGACAGACAGAGAGACAGACAGAGAGAGAGAGAGAGAGAGAGAGAGAGGCAGAGACACAGGCAGAGGGAGAAGCAGGCTCCATGCAGGGAGCCTGAGGTGGGACTTGATCCCGGGTCTCCGGGATCACACCCCCGGGCCCAAGGCGGCGCTGGACCACTGAGCCACTAGGGCTGCCTCCATTTATCAAATTTTTAAAAAATACCACAGAGCTTAAATAAGAAATTCCTAGATGCTCCTTTCCTTACGATCATCTGTAAAATGAGTTTGGCATTGATGTGTTTCAATTTCTTGTATCTGATATGAGAGGATTTCACTGAGTTATGCTCCTTCAAGACAAGGACTTTGAGCCATGGAACCTACAGAACTTTGAACAGAGATTGGCGGATCTGTGCTCAATATACATTTGTTGAAAAAAAATGCCTTCTGGTGTTGTTTTGTTCAATTTAATGGCTCTGCTCTAATTGCTCCCATGTTCTCTCTTGTCCTCTCCATCCAGACAAACAAAACCTTTCTTTCTAATGCTTACACTCTGATGGTGCCATTTCGCCAGCCTGTGTTGGCCTCTTTGTCTCACTAAATCATATTGTATATTCTTTGAAACAAACAAAAAGCCCATTAGCTTTCCCCAGCTGAGTTCAACCCTCTACCTTCCTTCACTCTTTTCTGACTACTCTACTGAAAACCATTGACTTTAGGAGTCAAGGGTTAAATCAGGTGTTTGAAACCTGCTGACTGGCAGGTTGTGAAATCCTTGAAAAAATCTTCGCTTTTTTTTTTTTTTTTTTTGGTGAATCTCGCCCTAGGTCCTTGGTTCCTATATCTGGCCAGGTGTCATCATCAGAACTAGTTAAACATCTACATTCCTGGGGCCATTCCAGCTTCATTCTCTCAGAATTTAGGATGGGTGGGGCCTGAGGAGGACAACAGGAAGCCCAGGAATCAAAATTTAATAAGTCTCCACATGGTTCTGACACCCAGAGAGTCAGAACACAGGGTATAAATGTCTTCCAGGGTAAGAAAAGGGGTGAGGGAGAAGGCTATGTTCAAACTTTGGCAGAGAGTAGGGGAGGGGTGGAGAGGCCCTAGGCTTTGCTTAGACTGACTCTGCTTTGGAGGTTTATCAATGCGTTTACAATTTTATATTTACATTCTAGATTTTCTTTCATGGTTTTTTCCACAGTTAACGCATAGATGGAGTCTGGAGGCCTGGGGACTTGCTACCACGTTTGTATTAAAAGCAGGAATTTCCATAAAAACTAACAGACCTGAATTCTTTTATCTTAAAATCCTAGAAATGTTAGGAATCTTAAAGGTCATTTAGTGGGACATGCAAATTTTTAAGGCTGCCTTAGATACCCAAGGGACAAGCAATGACATCAAGATTAGCAATGCACATAATTGTGGTGAGCAACTCAATTCAAGCTTTACCTGAGGCTTCCTGCCACCAGCATTGCTGGCGGAGAGATCAAGAAGTCTGAGACTGAAGCTGAAGGGGGCTAGATCTGGGGGGCTAGAACTGGGGGGCTGCACCTGAGAAAATGAAGGGAGATAGGACTGCATATTGAGCACAGAGGGAGCGGAACAGGCGCATATGGGTAGAAGCAATCTTTCAGTGCACTCACACACAAAGGAATTCATTCACTCTTTCACCAAACACTTATTAGTCATCTACTTAGAGCCCGATCTGATACCAGCCACAGTTCCTGCCCTCAAAGAGCTCTCAATCTAGTGGACAGACAAATACACATTACAATAGAGGTGATAAGTCTAACAATAGCGGCAGATACTAGGAGTAATGTAAGGATATGCTAAAATGCTACAGCCCAAATATCTCTTTCCCACTCTTTTTTTTAAACACCAACTTTCTTTTGTCTTTCTTTTCTCAAAAGGCACATTTCTCTCTAAGGGGATACCGCCGGTGAATTCACTTTGGCTTCATCCCTCACCTCCACCCTCCCCTGTAATTGCAAAGCTGTTGCTGAATGCTGTGGACTGCAACTGTGTGAATGTAGCTTTGAAGACGTTTCAGGGATGGATTGGGTAGAAGCAAAACGTTAAAAAACAGATTGGATGTGCCCGAGATTGGTAGCGGGGCAGGGAGATTCAGGGAAAGGAAGAAGGAATGAATTGGAGTATGAGAAAGAAAAAGAACATTATTCCAAACATGGACTAATGCAGTTAGGAAATATCAGGCAGCAGAGTTTAACCTGCACAGTGGAAGATAAGCATTCAAAGTATATTACTTTACCGATTAGCAAGGGGGAAATATATCTCAACCTTTTCATAAAGAACCACGTGAATCAGAAGTGCTGCAGGAAATTTCAAGGATACCAGGAAAGATGTTATGTTGTTACAATCTACTGTTACAACTGTTAGATTAATTGAAAATTAATAATCAAATTGGTATAATCAGTGGTAAATTTAGTCTGAATGACACCCAATGATTAAAATTACTCTATTACTGTAATTTAGTTAGTGAAGGCCAACTTCAAATAAAATTTAAATAATAAATAGCTTCAAATAAAATGTAAAAGATGGTCCTGCTCCTCCCTCTCCCCAAAGATTATTTAAGATATTTTATGGCAATGAATCCTAAATCACTTTATAAAGCTTTTCATTTCTAACAGCAAGGTTGAATCTGTGCTACACAGATTGAGTTATTATTAGATATCTTATAATTCAGCCCTTTCCACTGAAGTCAATGCTTCCACTTTATTTCTTTCCGCTCCTGATGCACGACAGGCACATGCTAGGCATTCAAAAAATAATCATTGACTGTTGAAAACCTTGACAAGATATGCACAGACTCTGAGTTTATCATTTTGATCTGTTATAGAAAAGAATAAAATACGGGCTCAGTAATCTGTAGTCATTTCAACACATTTCTTTTCCTTAGTACATCTCAGAAAAATATTTGCATTTTCTGGACACATTTCTTCTGATAAAATTGAGATCAAATTTAATGTGCTCATTTGGATTATAAAAGGCCCCACACTTCGAGTACAGGAGCCGGTGTCTATAACTTAGAATCCACTCCAAGGGGGCTTTCAGCCAGAGAACCAGCATAATGGCCTCAATTCTCCCGCATACTTCCCTGTTGCAGCAGTCACCTGGACTCTCAAGTGTGGCCTGGTTGCCATGGGCAGACTTGTTAGCATGCAAAAGATAGCACCTGTGACTGTACATATTGAAAATGCAATTGCAGGTGTATTTGCAAATTGGATTTTGAGGGGGAAGTTTAAGCAAATCCTTTTGAAAGTGAATCCCTCCAAGGCGTGAGTAATGAAAAAACAAGAAGAAAAGTGACAATCAAAAACCTATTAAAATCTAGTTTCTAGAGAAGAATCTGACTGCCTGATGACATTTATGCTTTCATAGCTAGGCATTTAACAGTCATTTTGTGTCAGTTGCTTCCTTTATATATGCACATGACAAATTTTTCAGTTCTCTGTGTTTCTGAGACCTTAATCCCCACCACTCTTGGATGCTTGAAATGAGTTGAAGGGCCTAGGAGTAAGCTTCTCCGTCCTTCTGCCTTTCTCCCCAGGAACCTACAATGCCGCCTCACCCCAATACATAAATGCAATCCCTTGTCCAACCCATCCATTCTTTCTTTCTTTTACTTGGTCCTCCAAATTCAGGGTAAATTATCATGGCCCAAATAAAGACCAAACCTGCCAAGCTAAAATAGAGGCCAAACCAACTGAGCCAAAACGAAGGTCAGTGTTTAAAAACTTTAGAATTTGGGATAGCAATGGATTTCTGCATCTAAACGAAGAAATAATTTTCACCAGATTCATCACTAATGCTCTTAGTTTACATTCCTGTTTTGCCTCCCCAGTTGTTTGCTTTCTTTAAAAAGCCACTGCATCCCCACCCTTCCACCCCCCTCCCCGCCCCCCCCCCCCCCCCCCCGGAAAAGTTTTAGTCTAACGATTGTGTTTGGTACCTGGACTCCGTTTTGCGGTTGTGATCCTTCTCCGGGACAAATGAAATGGTTGAGAAGGTAGGAACAGAGGAGAGAAATCAGGAGCAATAGAAGCCCAGATCTGACGTTTTGGTCAGATTGTCAATGCGTGATGAGAGCAGTGTATGCTCAGCTTTCCACTTTTACCCTGAGCTCTCCAAACGACACTGGTTCTTGGATCCTGAAAGACTGGCTCAGGATCCAAAACTTTCCCTTTCCCTTCTTGGTAAGGAATATAATTCTAGTCAGGAAAAGAAGATGGAATTAACAAGTTCCAATACTTCAGCTAGTTTTTAAGATAATCCTGATTGGTCTAGAACGAGTGTATTGAAAAAGTGAGTTGGGATCTTACTTGATCTCTGTTGGAGTCTATGAATTGCTGGTAGTAGACCTGTTAAAAATAAATGGCACATAGGAAAATGTTTTCTGAAAGCAAAACTTGATATTTCAAAACTTACAGACTCCTGGGTTTTTGATTGGGAGAGTGCACACAGACCCCTCCAATGTAAATACATACATTCTAAATTTACCTGAGCGCTTTAAGCAGCTCTTAACATCATATGACAAGGAGAACATTTGTTAATCAGAAAAATTACAACCTATTCATACTTATTGTTTGATTATTTCTTTGCTGACCTCTGAGGTCCCATTGTTGATTGAATTAGTTATAGTAACTCATATTTATTTTAGCAACTAGCTATTATGAATGCAAACTCTTCTTATCGCCAGATGATTGATAGGCACATTAAGAAGTTGTTCAACAGGTTGCTTGGTTTGAAGAAATGCTTAAATCCTGATCGGTTACTTTTTTATCAGTAAAGAGTGGGAATTAGTACAGATAAGCCCTTAGTAACAAAAATTTTATTTTCAGAGTGGAATGTTGTTGTTTCTTTAAATTTGATTTTTTTAAGCAGTAGATGCTTTCAGTTCCCTTTTATAGATTAGATTTCATGTATAAAGTTTTGGTAGGTTGATAACATTCCGAAATAAATCGTCTTCCTCGGCTTGGCTGGAAAAAGTATGCAGTGAGGAAAATTGTCAAGCTGACGAAGGTGATGAAGTATCTGTTGATACTAATCATGTAGACTTTTCTTCTTCTTTTTTTAGAAATTATTATTCTTTCTGTGTTGTTTAGTTATTGCATAAGGGCCTCCATTTTATAAAGGCTTTCAGGTCCTTAAAATAAGACTCACGAATGCCCAACATTTTTTTGTTGGTAAAAGTAGTCTTTTGATTCTTTTTTTAAGTGGAAGCATAAGCACACTAGAGTATGGTAAATTACCCACGGCTATCTGATAGGTGAGTGACAGGGTTAAAGTTCATAAGGCCTCATCTGTAACGTGGTCTTTGTTTTGGGGGCCTAGCAGAGCTTCTCCATCAGATTGGCTGTCATTTTGTCTCATTATAATATCTCTCCCAGAGGACAAGGCATTGTGGTGGTAAGTGAAGCTGGTAAGGCCTAAATGTAGATAGAAGTCAAAACAAAAGATTGAAAATTTTTTTCTTGAATGGAAGCTGAATGATGTTGCTAGAAAATTCTGTCCTGTGATGCCTCAACTTCAAAAAGGTGTCTCATGGCTTGTCAGGGCTTTTTGCACAACCTCAGTTTCTGAGGGTGACTTTTTTTTTTTTTTTTTTTTTTTACATGGAATTGTTTGGATTACCCTACCAGTGTTGAGAAGCCAGATACCTAGAAATGCAATAGTATATACAAAGATAGGCAGGGCAATTTTGAAATACAGATTTGCCAAAGGAATGTGAAGATCGATGGCATGGCATTCCTGCAGTTGGAACCAGCCTGGCATCGTCCGGTCAGAATCCAGCTCTCTGGTGGGGGTCTCTGCTATGGACACCAGGGGCACTTTATCTATTGGCGTATTCATGGGCAATGTGGAGAGTGACAGCACGGCAGAGTGTCTAATGATTAAACAAATCACAGGCTCACGTCTTCCTCCCCTCCTCCACTCGTTTCCTTGGAGACACAGTTCCTTGTCAATTTTCTGAATTACATTAATATTAAACTACGACTTTGAATCGGGAAGAATGCGAGGTATCTGAAGAGTAATATTTATATCTTCCATGTGACATTTGCATCACATGGATAAACGTTTAAAATGTTCTGGAGAATGCTGAAAAATAAGGAAATAGAATTCAAAAATAAAGTATAGAACTTGTTAGACTAGTTTCTGTTTAAAACTTGGTGGATTAGACCTCTTTGTTTTAAACCATTAGAACAGCAATGATTAAATATCAGATTTCTTTAAGAGTCACTAGTTCCTTTTGGAAAGTTTTGATTAAAGCATTGTATTTATTAAACTCTGCTACCCACACATCTTTCCTTCAAGATGTTGTTTTTCCCACGTCTGCTGTTTTATTACATGACAGTTATTGGAAGGTTAGATGCCTTTTACTTTCTCAAAGTTTATTTTATCATATAAATCATACTTTTTTTTTTTTTTTTTTTTTTTTACACCTTACAAGAAGCAGTGTGGTCTGTTCAAACTGGGCGTCAGGAGATGTGGGTTCTATTTCGGACCCCGACATGTGGCTGTGGGTAAGTCCATGAATGCATGTGTATCTCAGTCTCCCTCGATGCATAATGGGAATAATAATATCTCCCTTCTACATACTTCATAGAGGTGTTTTTTTTTTTTTCCTGAGGATTAATTAGTTAATGTTTGCAAACCATTCTGAGGTCCTTTGATAAAACACAAAGCACCATTATTTATGACAATAATAATAGTGTCTTGGACCTGTAGGCTTCCTTTCATCCAAGGATCCCAAAGTACTTTACCACTGGGATTGTAACTTTACAGAGGGTTACTGTGTGGTGGCTGGCTCTCCTTGAAGAAACAGATGGTAACAAGCAGTCTGGGTTTTCACTAGAGAGTAATTAAGTCTCCCACCAACCTCTTGCGTCATTTGCATAAACTTCCCAAGACGGCTCCCAAAGGAGAGCCCAGTCTGACTCCTTATCCCTCATCACTATTTATAAATAAGCCCCAGGGGATTTGGAATTTGGACTATCAATGTTTTCAACTCCCAAGTCTATTTGTTGAGAACTAGGTAGAGCATGGGAATATTCAGACAGCAGGCAAATTAGTTTCAGCAAAGACGTAAATGTGACAAGTGTGGGTTACCTGCGGGTCTTTCAGGCTGTGTACCCCAATTATGGATGAGTTCTGTGGTCTCTCCTTGGCAGCCTGGTTAGCCTAACTCTTGGGTAATTGGCAAAGATGATTTAAGTGCCTAACTCATGTGCAGGTCTGGAGTTATTAAGGAGAAAAAGTGTACGATGTGGTTCCTGCCCTCAAGTTGTTTACAACTATTTGAGAAGATGAAACTAAGATACAGGAAACAATTAGTGGACCATGGAAGACAGCATGTAATTAAGGGCTAAATTGTGTGGAACAGACCACAGGAAGTAAGAGAGAAGGGAGCCATCGATACGGACTAAGTGTAGTTCAGGGAAGGTTGACCAAGGGGGTAAATGGAAAGGAGCGTGTCTTCTGCAGGACCAGTACCACGTAAGAAAGGCGTGTAGCACCTGTAGGGACCGTGTTTGCCTCTGCTGGGAGACAGAGTGCACAGGGAACACTGCCCAGGGAACGGGATGGGGGGCGTGGGGGGTGCTGTGGGGCAAGCAGAAAGGAGGAAACCCCCAGGGAATGGGGAACTTTCTTGGCAAGCAAAGTTTGGACTTAATTTAAGTCACTTAAAAAAAAAAAAAAACGGCCTTCAGAAACCTGGGGACCTGTTAAAAGCAGGATTTTGAAATGATTCTTTGGCCATGGCATGCAGGGCTCACTGGAGCAGGACAGAGACCTAAGAAGCTGGGAGGCTGGCTGGAGTCGGATACAGTAACCCAGAGAGGTAGAACATTATCTGGAAGCATTTGGTGGCCATAGAAAGAATCGAGCTTTTCCTGAGAGCTTAGCACGTGCTGGGAATGTGTCTTCTCACGAGCATCCAGGGCGCTGCTAATATTAACTCATGTGAGCCTCGATTTCCCCATATGGAATTTGTGGCTGCGGGCGCCGAGGCACTTGCCCATAGTCACAGAGGTGGAACGTGTGAGAACCCAGATGCGAGCCCAGGATGCATCCTTTACGGGGTTCACGTTCTGATGAGGGAAGAGCCGTCCAGTCTATGGCAAAATGCTGGATTAAATAAACTTAAAACCAGTCCCTTCGCCTGCTGTATTCCTAGGACGTCTTTGGAGCTCCAGCTGTGCTCCTTAGGGCACCTGGTGAGTCTGCAGGAGACCTGAGGGTGAGGAGCACATCCCCACATGGGCGTCGTGCAGAAAACACGTGGAAAAGGCTGGCTTGGAATCTCCAAGCCTCGGTAAGCTCCAGGCTTGGGAATCTGGGGGCCCCCTCGAGGCAAGGAGTAGGGAGGCATTCCAGGCACTAAGTTAGGATCGGAGGTAAGAAGAGCAGGAAGGAAGGAGAGAGGCAGACCCTAGGAGGCTGCTATCTGGCCGCCAGGTGAGGTTTAGAGGCCTGGGAATTCAAGGTTCAAAGGCTTGGGTCACAGGCAGATTCATTACAGAGAGAACCCAGAGCCTGCGAGTTCGGTGCCCCCATACCTGATGCTGGAGCCCCCCTCGCCTCACCTGGTCAGACTCTTTCCAGCTTCACCCATCTCCACTTCAAAATTTCTCAAAGTGCTAAGGCTGCCGGCGGATGCTCTTGATGTGGGATTGCAGAGAGGTAAGTAGGTTTTCCACTGGGAAAAGATTCTAGAAGAGTTAGAGTGCAGGCAGTAGTGGATCTGGTTGACTCCCGGGAAGCCCGGGGTCATAAAATTTGACTTTGACTCCGGGTGAAACTGGGAATAATTCTAATCAGATAAGACATTTCTTGGAAAAGAGGTTTCTTGCTGCTCACTCCTGAGGTGCTGAAAGGGGAAGAGGTTAAAACAAAACTGCAGCTGACTTGGAAACCCCAAGAAACCTTAGACATTGGCTGGCTTTAAAACTCTACTACAGATGATCAGAGCATTAGCCATTATTTCTAAAGCTTGCAATTTGATTTACGAATCCACTCACTGATTATTACATTTTGGATACATTTGGCAGCCCAAGTAAAGCAGGAAATCATTATTAGATAACGAGGGCCACACAGGAGGAAGTTTTTATTGGCAAATACCAGCTTATATATTTGCAAAATCCTATCATCTTAGTAGGGGGAGCCCACCCCTCTCTCGTGGAGGCCTTTGCTAAAATGTCTGCAAAGAGCTAACGGTCTCTCTTTTCATGTTTCACATGTGCCTCTGTTCCTTCCCCAGCACCCTGGGGCCCAGCTCTCTGAAATGTCTTCCAACCTCAATTCTGCTGTCATCAAATCTGGCCACTTATCAATTTGAATCTATCTATTATCTATCTATCTATCTATCTATCTATCTATCTATCTATCTATCTATTTCATAACTCTTCAGTGAACATGGAAAATAGTTATCTTTTCTTTCAGAACCCTTCATGTACTAGAGGGGCTATAATTACATTCCCTCAGTTTTCTGAGCTTTATTTTTATTTTTTTTTTTAAATTTTTATTTATTTATGATAGTCACAGAGAGAGAGAGAGAGGCAGAGACATAGGCAGAGGGAGAAGCAGGCTCCATGCACCGGGAGCCCGATGTGGGATTCGATCCCGGGTCTCCAGGATCGCGCCCTGGGCCAAAGGCAGGCGCTAAACCGCTGCACCACCCAGGGATCCCTTTTCTGAGCTTTAGATGCAATAATATATACGTCAGATATTAAGTCTGACGTTTGTTGGGATCCCTAGGTGGCGCAGCGGTTTGGCGCCTGCCTTTGGCCCAGGGCGCGATCCTGGAGACCCGGGATCGAATCCCACGTCGGGCTCCCGTTGCATGGAGCCTGCTTCTCCCTCTGCCTGTGTCTCTGCCCCTCTCTCTCTCTCTGTGTGTGTGACTATCATAAATAAATAAAAATTAAAAAAAAAAAAAGTCTGACGTTTGTTGATGCCCAGAGATGTGCAGGGCAGTGAGCATGTCACAAAGATTCTCATTTACTTCTGACAAAATCCTGTGAATCAGGCATTTTCGTTCCCATTCGAAAGATAAAGAAACTGACACGAGGTTCAGAGGTTCATGACACCTTTCAAATAGTTGGTAAATAGGGGTTTCCTGGGTGGCTCAGCGGTTTGGCGCCTGCCTTCGGCTCAGGTTGTGATCCTGGAGTCCCGGGATTGAGTCCCATGTTGCGCTCCTTGCATGGAGCCTGCTTCTCTCTCTGCCTGCGTCTCTCTCTCTCTGTGTCTCTCATGAATAAATGAATAAAATCTTTAAAAAAAAAAAAAAGTTGGTAAATAGAAGAGCCAGGACTGAAAAAACGCGCTTTTTTTTTTTTTTTTTTTAGATTTTATTTATTTATTCATGAGGGACACACAGAGAGAAGCAGAGACACAGGCAGAGAGAAAGCAGGCTCCATGCAGGGAGGCTGATGGGGACTTGATCCCAGGACTCTTGGATCATGCCCTGAGCCCAAGGCAGACACTCAACCACTGAGCCACAAAGGTGTCCCCAAAGACTGCCATTTTATTGGGAACTCACGGATTGAATTTTGCAATCCTTTGAGTCAACTCTCCTGTAATGCCCTTCCTTTTCTTCAGTTCCTTTTGCTTTTCTTCATGGCCCAGTTGTCCTTGATCCTTTTTTCTTTCCTCCATATTTTCTTTGACTATTTGAGGCCTTACTGTTCTTCTTTTTAGCTATCATTTTTAATATATTATATGTATACATTATTTGGGTATTTTATAATATTTGTACATTATTTAGCCCTCTGCTCCCACTATTCTATCTAAAATAGAAGTTCCTTGCAATTTAGAACCATGCCTTGTGATTTATTGACTTCTCAGCCAAAACATTGTACTTTGAGTGGATATTGTCCTATTATGGAATGAGCAACAATGAGATCGAATTAAGGGGATGATAGAGACTTTTATGAGGCAGACCATTCCTCTTTCCTCCATGCTTAGAAAGCATTTTGCACAAATGCAGCCACGTATGGCAAAAAGAAGGTGGTTCAAGGGTCAGAGGACTTGGGTTGGAATCATAGCTCTGAAATCTGCTGTTTGACTTTGGGAAAGTTAAGATAACTTTTAGGGACCTATTTCCTTCTCATAAGATGGGGCTGATAATGCCACTCATAAAGTTCTTGTGAGAATTTGAGATGGGATGAGGTGGGCACTTTGCACAGAGCCGGGTACATGGTTGCTGTTACAACTATAGCTTTTAGAATTAAACTATGTTCTTTTTTTTTTTTTTTTAATATTTCTCACAGAAATCACTCTCTTACTAGATAGTAAATTCCTCAAGGGTAGAGAATGGCCTTCGTTTTTTAAAAAAATTTCCTTAAAAAAAAAAAATTTCCTTAAGTAATCTCTACATCTGATGTGGGGCTCAAACTCATGAATCCAAGATCAAGAGGTGCATGCTCTAAAAAAAAAAAAAAAAAAAGGTGCATGCTCTACTGACTGAGCCAACAAGATACCCCTGTCCATTTTTATTACCTACCCTCCCCCCAAGCTCAGTACTTGTCATATAGTAACATTCAATGCCATTTTTTTTTAATGATTGTATTAGAAGGAAATCTAGTGAAGAGCCCAGATTGGAACACTCTGTAAAAGACTCTTTTTTTTTCCTTTTTTTTTTTTAATTTTTACTTATTTATGATAGTCACAGAGAGAGAGAGAGGTGCAGAGACACAGGCAGAGGGAGAAGCAGGCTCCATGCACTGGGAGCCCAACGTGGGATTCGATCCCAGGTCTCCAGGATCGCGCCCTGGGCCAAAGGCAGGCGCCAAACCGCTGCGCCACCCAGGGATCCCTGTAAAAGACTCTTTAAAAAGCTGAATGCAAAAAAAAAAAAATAATAAAAAAAATAAAATAAAAAAAATAAAAAGCTGAATGCAGCCAGTTTTTACGAATTGTACTTTTTACCGGATCCTAAGGTGCTCAAGTAATAAGTATTGTTTCCTTACTTGAATTTATCCCAGCAAATGTATTTTTGTTTCTAGTATTTCATTTAGATTATTTTCAAATATGGGTATTCTTTTTGTTTTTCATAATGTCCTGTCTTTGGTTTATGGATTCTGTTCTTTCTTTAACAATTTACACATTTTATTTATTTATTTATTTACTTAATTAATTAAAAATATTTTATTTATTTATTCATGAGAGACACACAGAGAGAGGCAGAGACAGGCAGAGGGGGAAGCAAGCCCCGTGAAAGGAGCCAGATGCGGGACTCGATCCTGCAACTCCGGGATCACACCCTGGGCCAAAGGCAGATGCTCAATCGCTGAGCCACCCAGGTGTACCTAATGTACACATTTTAAACAAATGTATTTTAATGTCTCTTTCAGATTGTTCTATTACTCATAGTTCCTGTATTATGAATACTTCATTTCTTGGATTTGGTGTGTCCTTTTCATGGTCTTTGGTTTCCTCTTGTGTTGTAATATTTGAGACTGAGTTCGTCTTCAGTGGGTGTTGTTGTCTGAAAGGGTCCAACCACGCTCTGGATTATGGCAGTACCCAGTGGGATGGGTTTCCATTTGTCTCTGTTGTGATCCTCAAGAAAAACAGACGCAGTACAGTTTCTATTACTTATAATAAGGCCAAGAATGCAGACCCAAGAGAGATCACTCCATAAAGATCACTTCTTCTGTACCTTCCTAGTCTATTTTGAGAACCAGCATATGGTTACAGTTATGTACCTATACTTTCTAAGATATTAATAGGGACTTTGTAATGGTCTCCCCTTCCTCTTATGCTTCCAGAACTGTCACTCTGATGTGGAGACTAGGTGATTCAGACAGGATTATTTGTTAGGAATCATTCTGATTATTGTTTTGTTTTTATTACTTTTTTTTACTTAATTCAATTTGCCAACGTATAGTATAACACCCAATGCTCATCTCCTCACATGCCCTCCTTTTTTTTTTTCTCACGTGCCCTCCTTAATGCCCATCACCCGGTTATCCCCCCATCCATCTCCCCTTCTGCAACCCTTTGTTCGTTTCCCAGAGTTAGGAGTCTCTCAGCTGTTCTGATTATTATTCAATACTGAGTTTTCTTAGTGTTTACTAAATTGATTGGGTAGTGATTTTTTTCCCCTTGAGCATAGATCATGGGTGGATATATTTCTAGTCTTATTTTATTTTATTGGTGATTACAGACAGTTTATTTTCTTTATACTTTTTTGTATTTTCCAAATTATCAACAATAAATACTTTTAACTAAAAATAATTTCAAGTATCTTCAAATACCAATTTTCTTAGATATCTCAAATCATCAGTCTACTTTTCTTCTACTTCCTCAAGATTTCCCAAGCACAGCTACTAGGCCTTCTTCATGGGGTGTGATATCTCTGTCTAAATTTCCATTAAGAATTCATAGAGGGGCACCTGGGTGGCTCAGTGGTTGAGTGTCTGCCTTCGGCTCAAGGCATGATCCTGAGGTCCCGGAATTGAATCCCACACCAGGCTCCTCTCCTGGAGCCTGCCTCTCCCTCTGCCTATGTCTCTGCCTCTCTCTCTGTGTCTCTCATGAATAAATAAATAAAAAATCTCTTAAAAAAAAGATTTCATAGAACTAGGAAACCATATATCTCAACCCAGAAGAGTCCACTTCCATTCTCATACTTGTAAAACCGGTATTTAATTCAGAAAGTGTGGTTATTGTACTTATACGCTTTTTCAATTTCTCCCTAGGCCATTGGCTCTCACCCTACTGATTTTCTCTCTAGGGTCTTATTTATTTTATAGCTTAAAGAAAGTTTTACCGTTTTTATTGCACAGAAGTAACATGTATGTTTAGTGTTACATTCATGCACTGAATTCCTGGAAGGTGATGGTAAGTAGTCCTTTGATAGGGATAGCTGATTCTTATCATAGACTGGATCCAAAAGATTGAAGATATTGGTGTCTCAAAGACAAATAAGACATTGAGTTTTCCACCAAAGAGTGTAAAATCTAAGTCAATGACAAGGACATCATGGAATAAAAGTAATGTCTTAGAGGGAAGTGTGAAGAGCTATGGGAATGAAAATGCGAGAGTGCCTTGTGAATTCTGACATGTGAAAAAGAATAAGGGAAACCTAGAGAAAGAGGGTGACCTTCTGGGTGCTCTTGGCATGAGGATTTCACTAGGAAGGCAAGGCTGGCAGGCATTCATGGCAGAAGAAATAGCTTGAACAAAGATAGGTATGACTACTATGATGCTTAGATGCAGGAAATAATACACCTTTTAATTTTTTCTAAATAAAATGAAATCTGATTCAGGATTCTACCCACTTCTTGTCCGGAAGTACAATGTGTCATTTTTTGGGGGGGTTGGGGACACCAATAGCTAGTGTATAAGGTGTAAAAATTTGAGCATGACTCTCTGGCCTTTAGGGCATCATGGTTGCCACTGGGATGTTCATTGTTTGAGTTCCTGGAGTCCATATGAAGAGGGCTGACTGTGCCTACTGTTATTGGTTGCTCTTCTTCCACAAAAACAAAGGTTTTCACGGGCGTTCGCAGATTTCCTGGGAGCTGGGCTTAGATCACACAGCTCTGTATGAAGTCTTTCTTATTTTTTTTAAAGATTTTATTTATTTATTCATGAAAGACACAGAGAGAGAGAGAGGCAGAGACATAGGCAGAGGGAGAAGCAGGTTCCGTGCAGGGAGCCCAATGTGGGACTCGATCCTGGGACTCCAGGATCACGCCCTGAACCAAAGGCAGACACTCAACCCCTGAGCCACCCAGGCATCCCTGAAGTTTTTCTTAATGCCCCCATATTCTGTTCACCCCTCATTCCCGCCATACACCACGCCTACTGCCTAAAGATTGGGCATCTCCAGCCTGGTTCAGTGGCTCCAGAGAATGAAGCTCTTGCTTCTTTCAAGCATGGGGAAAGGATAGAAGGTAAAGGGTAGGGTAGAGGTCTGGGGTCCAAATACTCTTTGTGCAGACTTTCAGGCAAGCTTTGTATTATGAGCACCTCCCCTCTCTCACCATCTTTAGTGACTGATGCTTCCAACCCTGGAGATTGGGTATCCATGCTTGGTAAGCATCCTCTAGTAAAGATTACATTTGGCACTTATAACCATATCGCTAAGCAACTGGCTTATAGTGTTAGATCTTGATTTTTCAGTTAAGGTATTGTCTATTTCCTTTTTGCTATAGAAAGTAGGAATTTAGCTCCTGTTTATCCCCCATTCTCAAATGCAAACACCATCCCCCCCATCTGCTCTGTAGAGATATATCATAATTTTGTTTAACCTTCAGCATTTGTAAGATTCATAACCATTTATAAGATTATGACTTTATATCTAGGTGCCTAGTTGTTACACATGAGTTTTGCAGTATTCTATGATTGTTCTACTGTTCTTGAACCATTTTGAAAAACTCAATGAAGTACATAATTGTATTGTTCTTTAGTTTTCTTTTTTTTTCCCTTTAATCATTTCTAAACTGCCTTCTGCATATATTCAAGCCCCTTAGGTGTTCTATCAGTTTCATCTTGGACACACTCTTTTCTTTCTTTCTTTTTTTTTTTTTTTTAGATTTTATTTATTTATTCATGAGAGACACAGAGAGAGAGGCAAAGACATACGCAGAGTGAAAAGCAGGCTCTCTGTGGGGAGCCTGATGCAGGACTTGATCCTAGGACTCTAAGATCATGACCTGAGCCAAAGGCAGATGCTCAACCACTAAGCCACCCAGGTGCCCCCTGATACACTCTTCTTAGAAGTTTCTTGATCTCTAATCTTAACTGAACCTTTTATTGCTGGTACACGCCTGCCATCTTGAACTTCTCTTTCATTATCATTTTGGGGCCCCTTTTACCTGTCTCTTGAATTTGTTCCATTGATTTTTGGATCCCATACCTTCCTCTTCCTTGGTTTTTTCCCTTGTTATCTTGAAGTGCCTTTTTTAGTAGCTTCCTAAGTAAGAGTGCATAGGAGGTAAACTTTATAAGCATTTCTTTAAGTGCCCTCACAATTTATATTTTGGCTGCTAAGAGAATAATTCTAACTTGGAAATAATTTCCCTCAGACTTTGAAGGCATTGTTCAATTGTTTTCTAATTCTAATCTTAGAGGTTGACAAATCTGGAAGTGTTTTGTCTCTTGACTCACTGTATATATTTTTTCTCTCAAAGCTTTTAGAATCTTTTCTTTATACCAGTTTTCTGAAATTTTATGAGGACATGTCTTGGTATAGCTCTATTTTTATCTATTGTGTTAGGCACTCAATTGGACTTTTCCATCTGGAAACTCATTTCTTTGGGAATTTTATTGAATTACTGTTTGATTTCTTCCTCTCCAATTTTTTCCCCCCTCTCTTTCTGGAATGCCTATTATTTGGATGTGGTACAATCTGTATTGATGTTCTACTTTTCTAATTTTAAAAAATTTTCCATTTTTCGTCTCTTTGTCCTTTGCCCTACTTCCTAGGGACTTTTTTTCAACTTTATTTTCTAACCCTTCTTGAGTTTTTCATTTTTGCTGTTATATTCTTGATTTCTACAAACTTCCTTTTTGTTCTCTGTTAGTTTTTTTTAAAGAGTTATTCTATTCTTGTTTTATGGTTATGGCACATTTTCCTATCTCTCTGAGGATATTGAGAACAACTTTTTTTTTTTTTTTTAACTTTAACTTTTTTTAGTAGGGTTTCTGTTTCCTCAAAGTTGCTTGATTATTTGTTTGTTCAGTAGAGATTTTCCTACGATCACATCCTTGGTGATCGTATTTAACATTGGGCATTACAAACCTGACTGGAAATGCTGAGCATATGAGTGGGCTTTATGACCGTAGGCTTCATTATAGGGTGGTCTGGCTGGGTCATTTTGGGAGGTTATGACCCTGGTGTCTGAATCTTCTGGTATTTTCTTGAAGGTTTTTACAGTGAAAAGTCCCACCCCCATGAGAGCCACGCTGCTCAAACTTCAATGTATATGTTAGTCACCTGAGTTATTGTTGAAATGCAGATTCTGATTCAGTCAGTCTGAGGTGGGACTGAGATTCTGCATTTCTAACTGTTGCTACTATCTGCAGACTGAATAACAAGGACAAGGGACTGTGATCCTGGCTGCCAGTTCTGGGAGTCATATTGGAGAAAAGGACTGTGAAGTCTCAACATTCAGAATGTGGTATTTGCCTCCTTTGTACAGAGATCACTTAATCTTCTTGCTTTTAGTTTGATGCCTTTGCTTTGAATTGCATGTGATGCCCCATCCACAGTGCCTGTGCTTCTACCCTCTTCAGGGGTGAGACCTCCATTTTTCTGCTGGGGAGAGAAGGTGCCAGGAAAGAAGTGGTTGCTTGACCAAAGGGTGAGTGGAGAGAGGGGTAGGCATGGGGTTCTGATTTATTTTAAAAAGACTTTTTTTAAAAAAAGATTTTATGTAGTTATTCATGAGAGCCACAGAGAGAGGCAGAGACATAAGCAGAGGGAAAAGCAAGATCCCCCCCCCCCCCCCCCGGGAACCTGATGTGGAACTCCATCCCAGGAACCTGGGGCCACACCCTGAGCCAAAGGCAGATGCTCCACCACTGAGCCACTCAAGCTTTCCTCTTTTAAACAGACTTTTCTCCCATTCTGTTTTGTTCTTATTTTTGCCCCTGCTTCCAAGATATACCTGGTTCTGCTGATTTTTAAGGTTTAAAAGAAATTCTATGGGAAGCAAATCAGGTTGCTGCTGGACTCCCTCAGCCGCTGATTCTAGGATTCAGCTTTCTTGGATTCCTACTTTATTTCAGCAGGATTTGTCCTTCTAGTTTCTAACCTTTATTTTAAATTTTATGAAGTGTTTTGCCATGGTGTCTTTTCTCCTGTTGCCCTCGGGAGAGGTACTCTTAATAAAAGTCTCTTTACTGTAGTTTTAGGGAGTTTCGAGAGAGAGAGCGAGCGAGAGAGAGAGAGAGAGAGAAGATAGTCCACCATCTTTAACTACAAACTGTCCCTCATTCATATTTTTAGCTTTAAACTTCTGACTGTTGTCCCCAGAGTCCTTGAAAATATAGTTCATGATACACAATTTATGGGATTTTATTTCCCAATTGAGGTTGACTTGCTTGCCTTTCCAAGGTTGAGTAATCTGGGCTCATAAATTTTGCTGTATAAAGTCTCTGTATGCAAATGAGACAAACATCACTATTTTATTGACCAATTTCCAATATTTCCATTGGTTTGAGGTTAATAAGCACCATTATTCTTTCTCCATGTCTGGGAACAACTATAAGGGCATAATTCAATTAATATGAGGCTCCTACTTGTCTTAAAACTGATTTATTTATAGCTGAAGACAGAGCTAGTTTTACATTACTATCTGGGACTCTGACTTAGTCATGCTTGTCCCCCCCAACCCTTCTAAACAAGTATGCAGATAAAGGGAATATCACAGAGATATGTTCCATGATAATCCCAAACTCTTTTCTCTGTTTTCTTTTCCTCCTCTACTAAACAACCCAACAAGAAGCTAAGGCTAGATAGTTAACACAAGTAGTATTTGGGATGCTGAGGGACTTAAAATATGGGTGGGTGGGGGGGACCACTCTGACATTCCATGATTCTATGAGAACATGAATTTCTAAAGGTGTACCCCTGAGTGAGTGTGGTTTTTTGGTTGTTGTTGTTGAACCTGATGGTATGAGGAAGTAGAGAATAGTGACTAAGAATATAACATCTAGACTTTAGAGTCACAGAGTTGACTTCAGTCCACTTACTATTGGGAGTGACTTGCACAAGATACTTAATCTTTATAAGCTCCTGTTTCCTCACCTGTAGAGTAGGTGCCTGCCCTACAGGTTATTGTAAAGATCAAATGTGATAATGTATAAAGCACGTAGGACAGTGACTGGCCCTTAGGATGGACTTACGGTTTGTGTTTGTGCTGGGATATTATGATGCCTTTTCCTCCCTTTCAAAATAGAGACACTAACATCATCTGCAATTCCAAGAGTTCAAGTATTTTCTATTTGTATTAGACAAGAGAGCACCTTTGAGTCACTCCTGTAATGATCTCTTTGGCAGCCCTTAAAAGTTAATTTACAGGCTTTGAGAGATTGTCCAAAAGACTCAGAATCCCCTGATTCCTAAAAAAAAAATTAAATAGTTAAAAAAAGTCTAGATCCTTTGGCTCTATGAAACCCATTCAGATAAAGATATAGAATTAGGTATTTTTTTAAATAAAAATCTTAGTGCAGAGTGCCAGACCAATTCTGAAGGGTGTAGGGTTAAATTATAGCTCCTCAGGTTACCTTTAGTATTAAAATTATTGTTTGATGTATTTATTTTTGTGAAATATTACATGAGACAACATTGGACAGCTGCTGGGAATGGATCTATGTACAAAAGCTGGCTTTTCCCTTCTTCAAGAAAGAAAAGTGATTGGTATACTCCATTACTTTGTTTTTCTTTGCAATCCTTCTTTTTCTTTTCTTCCTCCCTCTTTCCCTTCCTTTATCTTCCCTTTTTCTTCCTTCTTTCTTTCTTTCCTTCCTTCCTTCCTTCCTTCCTTCCTTCCTTCCTTCCTTCCTTCCTTCCTTCCTTCCTTCCTTCCTTCCTTCCCTCTTCCTTCCTTCCCTCCCTCCCTCCCTCATTATTTTGAGGGTGGAGACAAGATGGAAGGCTATACTATACTAGCTAAATTAGAAAAGGCAGAAATGCTTTGCTGGCCTGGTTTGCTGTAACTTTCCTATATGACTACACTGTACAGCTAGGACCTAGAAATACCTGTCCTGTTACTTAACCTGTCATTTAAGACAGCCTCAAATGGTTTAGTGTGATTTAATCACTCATTCTCTTTCTCTCTCTATCACTTACTATGCAGTCATTATCATGGGTTCTTATCAATATGGGATGCCAACTAATGCTTTTGAATACTTACTGCTTTGGAAACTCTTGGCATTAGGTCTAGTTGCCTGTGGATTGAATGCACCACCTGCATCCCTTTTATCCATTTCTTACAGGCAGTGCTCCTTCAGTGTTCTAGCCTGACTCCAATTTGCAAATGATGTTTCCACCATGAGTCTTTGGCTTGTATAAACCTTTAGCTCTAGCAGATCCAGCTATCTGGGAAGGGTAAGAGGTGAAATGAAGATGAGGCAGCTCTTACAACAGGCCAGGGTTCTGCCTGGAAGCCATGGTTTGAAAGCATAACTCCCCCTCTTGGCACCGAGAGGAACCAGGAAAGAAAGACCTGTAGGCTTGGGCCTGGGCCTGGGCCTGGGCCTGTCTTTGGTCTTGGAACTCCTATGTCACATTTACCCCATGACATTAATTTTTGGATAAGCCTGGAGTGGACTGTATGAGTTCCAAAAAGCTTAACAATTAGGAGAAAAAGGCCAAGAACATAAATTTCTATTTTTTATTGACAAAGGAGAAAACACTAGTATTTAGTATTATATACATTCACAGCTGAAGATAAAACTGCTTTGAAGCACAAAAATTTATTATAAAAAAGGCAACCTTTCACTTTTTCCAAAATTGGACCATCACAGTCTTTTGTCTTCCCAATTTTATTATTTTCCTGGAGTGTTGCTTATGTAGAAAGTGGTTTCTTACATTTTTTTAATCATGTGATTCAACATTTCAAAATTTCTTGGTTTGATCGCCTTAAAACCTTTCTCCTGATTATCAATGAAAGCCTTCAGGGGTCTGGGGACCTCGCCTCTTTCCTTTCAAGTATGCTTGAAATCAGCAGGCTCTTACATTTCAGAATTTAATTTTAGGGCTGTAAGAACAATTCAGCATCCCAGTTTTGAAATTTGATGCCTTTTCTAGTCACTGTCCATCTTTTCTGCTTTTCTTCCTCATGTCTCCATCCCTCCTCACTGAACTCTCCCATGACATCAAAAGGAGCCCTGCTTCGAAGGGGCAAAATCACTCACAAGACATTCTGTTTTAGTGTTTCAAATTTAAATTGTGATTCTACTTTATAAGGACCATGTTTCCTTTTCTGTTTTTCTTAGAACCCAACCCATGACTGAATTTTAAATGGGGAAAAAAATGCTGAGAAGAAATTAGTTAAATATTGTATTGGAAAATGCTCAGAAAAGGTTTAAAAATTATTATGATTATGGTCCCTGCTTTATCTAAAGTCATTTTGCTCTATTAATAGCATTGCCTAATTGTAACTTTTTAAATGCATAGGACTTACATGGAATATAATCAGTTCAACCTAAATCACTAGGTTACACCTAAGAATTAATGTTGCTTTGTACTTCTACATTAAAAAGCAGTTCTTAGGTTCCTAATTTAAGAAAAAAAATCAAACAGAAATTTAGACAAATATATCCTGGTGAAATGCATTGATATTGGAAAGAGAATAAATGAAAAATAGTCACTTCAGGTACAAGTAGTGGGAAAGGCATGCATTCTGGACAATGAAGGAGAAGAATCATGGAATATTTGGAGAGCCAGAGAGAAAGAGGGAGAGAGAGAGAGAGAGTGTGTGTATGTGTGTGTGTGTTGGGGAGGGGGGAACTGAACTCTTCTCTATTTTTTTTTTTCTCTTCTATATTTTTTACCTTTTCTCCACACCATGGTGTGGCAGGTGCTAGAAATACGAACTGAGCTCTTGTCCCATTCATGTACCCAACAAATTATGTATCTCTGGTCAGGAGATAACTTTGCTCCTGTAACCCTCAGATTTTTCATCCCTTAAATGAGTAGATTCTCTGTCCATCTGTCTCTTCTTGGGTCACCTTTTCATGCTAATCTTTGGAAGTATATCAAAGAAAGTATCTTAGCATTAATTTCAGCCCATGTTTTCTTGTTCCTGTTCTTGGACCATTGGTTGGTTTCTTTGGAGACAGTTTCTGACTATTATGCCAATTGTTACAAAGTTGTGAATATCAAATTACAACCTATAGTTAATATTCAGCATTATTAGAATATTTTAAAGCAAAATCCACCAGATACAGAGTTCGTGGAGAGAATATGGCATTGCCTTTCTCCCTGTAGTCCTTTAACAAAATCTGGTTTTATGGAGCTAAATTTTAAAGTGTTTATAATCAATGATGGCATTTTGTACTGTAGTTACTGCTGTAAGAAGAAAGAATTTCTAGTATTAAAAATTGAGAACAATTTAAATTTCAATGGTAAGTGAATAAATATGAGAAATATACTTCCAAAGTAATAAGGAAATTTATATGAATGCCATTCAGTTTGTAATAGTAGCAGTACAAAAATCACAGAACCATTTTATAAAGAACTTTTATAGATTAGATGGAATTATCATGTGAATTCTGTATTTAAAAAACTGAGGGATCCCTGGGTGGCGCAGCGGTTTGGCGCCTGCCTTTGGCCCAGGGCGCGATCCTGGAGACCCAGGATCGAATCCCACGTCGGGCTCCCGGTGCATGGAGCCTGCTTCTCCCTCTGCCTGTGTCTCTGCCTCTCTCTCTCTCTCTCTCTTTCTGTGACTATCATAAATAAATAAAAATTATAAAAAAAAAAAAAAAATTTAAAAAACTGAATTTGGGGGCTGCTGGTTGGCTCAATTGGTAGAGCATGCAACTCCTAATCTCAGGGTTGTGAGTTCAAGCCCTACATTGGGCTTTAAATAAATGAATAAATCAATAAATCAATACGTAATTGAATTTGGTTCTGTCCAATTTTATGGAATAAGTGTATTCTATATTTTCCTTTAAATGTGACACTAGTGCTATCAGAACTGTTTGCTTATGTCTTACAGAACTTTGTATATGTATGTAAAGAATTTATTAAGGGAAATGTTTAAAATGAAAACAATATATATTCTTCTATTTAGTTTCTAATAAGCATGAAACAAAAATTTGACATGTCTTTGTAGAAGTAATTCAAAATAGAAAATAAAAACTGTTTGATATTAAGACAAAAGACTTAATTCTCTTGGATGATATTTGTCAATTTTCATAATTTGGAAGCTCCTGGAGGCCAGAGGTCTTATCTGTTTTGTTTATTGCCAGATGACCAGTTTTGTGTATGGTGTATTCTTAATATATGTTTAATTATTGACTAGATATATTTGATTCCACTGAAAATCTTCCTTTATATTCTTGTATACAATGATTGTAGATCGTTTTATACCAAAATTATTTGATTCATATATTCTGGGCTTTATGACCTTTTTCTTTTTTTTTTTAAGATTGTATTTATTTATGTGGGAGAGAGTACAAGAGAAGAGAGGGAGGAGGGGCCGAGGGAGACCAGTGTGGAGCTCAATCCCAGGACCCTGGGATCTTGACTTGAACCAAAGGCAGACACCTAACCAACTGAGCCACCCAGGTGCCCTGACTTTATATCTTATCTTGACTAAGATATCATTCACAGGACTGAGTTGACCATAGATAAAGTAGTCTTGCCTAGACTTTTCCCCCCTCTTTTGGCCATTTTTTTTTCTTTTTCTCAGTTATTAAAAAATGTTTCCAAGTTTGTTGCTCTGTTCCAGAGTCAAAGTGATTTAAATGTATATGTGACCTTGTGATTAGGAACTGATAACTAATCAATGAACAAGGATTGGCTGTTTGATAAACCACTGATAACCTGAGTAAAGGGCATTGTTGAGTTAATGTAATTACATTTATATATATATATATATATATATATATATATATATATGATTTGAAATAATAGCTATAGTTACATAGAAATAGGAAGGTTTTTTTTAAGATTTTATTATTTGACAGAGAGAGAGAGAGACAGAGAGAGACAGAGAGAGAGAGAGTGCACACAAGCAGCGGGAAGGGTCAGAGGGAGAAAGAAGCAGGCTCCCTGCTCAGCAGGGCTCCTAAGACCCTGGAATCTTGACCCCATCTGAAGGCAGATGCTCAACCAAGTGAGCCACCCAGGTGCCTGAAATAGGAAGTTTCTGACTCTGTATTTTTTAAATGGCTGGAAGTTTATTTAGGACATATGCAAATCCTTTATCTGAGCATTGGATTCTCATTGTTTCACTTTTCTAGGTGTTTGATGGCTTTCTGTGTATTGAAACCATCTCTTCAGATGACTTTTGAATCAGAAATCAGAGAATGGTACTCCTATTGGTGTGGCTTACCCTTCTCTTACTTCCTGGGTGAGGAAGCAAGTTAGAGAATTGAGCCGAATAGTTTGGCCTACTGATGGAGATTTGTTTCAGGACTGAGTTGAGCCTTTGGGCTTCCCCAGTGAGCCTCCCCATGTACATTTCACACTTGCAAATGTGCTCGCACAGGAGTCTTCAGGAAGCAGCAGCCAGTTTTATATGAGCAGTCTTACAATTTGAAGATAAGCAATGCCAAATTTAACCAGATGGTAAGTATGGAGTTACTTATAGATAACTTAATGCCATTAGAATAACTAATTAATTTAAAAATGCTTTCCCCACCCAAACCCTACAAAACATTATCCATCTGACATCAAGAATGTGAGATAAAGACATTAAAAATGATCAATGTTAGGGTCTTTCCTTTTCCCTGTTTAAGGGAGAAATGTGATATGCCCGTTGGTAAAAATTTAGTTCCTGCTTTTCAAATGCCGCACTTTTCTTCAAGCACTTATTTTATCATTTATCATGCAAAAAAAAAAAAAATTACCCTTGTAAAAATTCAACTTACATAAAAGTATACAATATCTATGAAATTCCTCTTTCCTAAAATGTCCCTTCCCACCCTGAACAACATATCTCACTTCCCTCCCAGAAGTAACCACTGATAAGATTTTGCTATATATTCTCCTTGACCTTTATTCTCTGCATAGTATAAACACTTCTGTTTTGAATTTCATATATAGAATCATATCACACATATTGTTCCATAATTTAATGTTTTCACCTGCATTTTTTCATATCAGTATACTGAGGTCCAGCTCATTATTTTTTAATGCTACAGAGTAAGTAGTCAATAGAATACAACTCAGTGCATACTTTTTGGGGTTTTACCATTTCTCTATTAATTAAATCATTCATGTTTTCTCCCCAATATTTCATTTATAAAAAAAGTTACGGTGAACTTTCTTGTATACATTTTCTCAAGTGTTTTCTTCTTTTGTTTTGTTATTTTTATTTTAAAGATTTTATGTCTTTATTCATGAGAGACACAGAGAGAATGGAAGAGGCAGAGGCTGAGGGAAAAGCAGGTTCCATGCGGGGAGCCCGATGTGGGTCTCAATCCCAGGACCCCCGTTCACACCCTGAGCTAAAGGCAAATGCCCAACCACCGAGCCACCCAGATGTCCCTTTTTTTGGTTATTTCTAATGAATTGCTTTAGTAACTTCACTCTGCATCTTTTGGCTTATATAACTAATACAAAAATTGGAGTGTGAAATGCAGAGGTACTATGTTTGCCTTTCTGAAGTTTTATGGCTGCATCCCAAATAAGGAGCTATTATAGCCTTTGAGCTATTGAATTCGTCTTTCCACGGAGACTCCCCATGAACTCTGGGGAGGTGGGGTACATGGTAATGGCAGGAAACATAGAGATCCACATGTTGATTCATCTATTAATTGGTTCTTATCTTTAAAATAAACAACCCAAAACTTTCCTTAACACTACATACCTCTATAGCTGTGGCTTCTCAATGCAACTTAATCTTCACATTGCAGTCAAACTTCACTACAGAGGAATCTTTGCTTGCTTTAGGTGCTTCCTTCCCATTCAGCTCTCCACCCACTGAAGTCCAGGCTCTGTTCCACCTCAGCTACCACCACTGAAACTGCTCCCATAATGACCTGGTTACCAGCTTCTTGCATGAATTTCAGGCCCTTCTTCACTTGGCCTCTAGGCACCAGGCAAGACTCTCAATCATTTCTTACTAAAGTTCCTATCTCCTTTGGTTTCTATGACACAACTGTATCTGCATGTTCTCCTTCAGAAGAAAGTAGCAGAAAACTCAAATTGATTTAAGCAATAAGGAAATTCTTAGGAAGTTCACACAAATGCAAGTCTAGAGGTAGAGCAAGTATCCAGGGGGGCTGGCTCCAGCTCCATATCTCTATGATTCTTCTGGCTTGATTTTCTTCTTTCAGTTGGTTTCCTTCTCAGACTACGGGGAGTGAGGGCTACAGCAAGTCGGGTTTCATAGTTACTGAGAATGACATCTGGAGGAAGGGAAAGCATTGCTTCTTGAAGTTCTACTAGGAGAATAATGAAGAATTTCTCTTGATTCTCATTAAACTTTTTTTAAAAATATTTTTCCAGTTTTATTAAAATTATTGACACATAACATTGTATAAGTTTAATGTGTACGTGACTTGATATATGTATATATTGCAAGCTGATTACCATAATAAGTTTAGTTAATGTCCATCACTCAGTTATAATTTTTTTCTTGTGATGAGAACTTTTATTTATTTCTTTTGTTTTTATTTAAACTCCAGTTAGTTAACATACTCTGTCATATTAGTTTCAGGTATACAATATAGTGATTCAGCACTTCCATACCTTACCTGGTGCTCATCACAGCCCTCCTTAATCCCCATTACCTATTTCACCCATCCCCACCCACCTCCCCTCTGGTAACCATCTGTTTGTTCTCTAGGGTTAAGAGTCACTGAGAACTTTTAACATCCACTCGCTTAGCATCTTTCAAATATACAATACAGTATTTTAACTACATTCACCATCTGTATTACTTCCCCCATACCTATTTATCTTATAACTGGAAGTTTGTATCTTTTGACCAACTTCATCCATTTCATCAAAATTTCTTGAATTTCTTCAGATTACTTGTTCCTCATGGTCCCCAGAAAAGGGGGGAAGGTTATCTTTAGACTAGTTAGTTCAATCCTTGGAACTGGGGCCGGTAGCCTTCTTAGAGGCCCATGCATTTCACTGGAGGTGGGGCGGGGTTGGGGGAGGGTAGGAATTACGTGAAAGTAGAGCAGGAAATTGATACTTGTTAGGAAACCAATAATGTCCACCACAACTTCTGTTCCCTGGTTTTTGTTTTAGTTCTCTTGTTTTGTTTTGAATCTTAGATGTCTCTTCTTGGTTCCCTGATGATTTCCTCTTCTGTCCAGCCCTGTAATGTGGTCATCCCCAGAGTCCCTTCTTGCTTGTTTCTCTTCTCACTGTTTGTGTTAGCCCTGGGACAATTCATTCACTTCCAAGGCTATGTATGTTGATGACTTCCAAATCGATAACTCCAGACCATGGAGTTACTATGAACGGTAGACTCTTCTATCTGGTTGTGTATTTGTACATCTCCACTTGATTACCCCATATGCATTTCAAATTCAATATGTTCCAAACTGAGTTAATCACCATAGCCCAAGACCAGCACATTCTGTATTCCCAATCTCAGCAAGAGCCTCATCAAACACTATTCCCTAAGTCATGGTAAACCCTTTTTACTTCCTGACATTGAAGCAGTCATAAAGGCTTATTGATCTAGCTGCCAAAATTTAACAGGGCCATGGGCTATGAGAAATCCTTTCTATAGTACCCTTTCTTTCCATTTTGGGTTGTGTTCTTGTCTTATGTGATCTTATGGCACTTTGTATATAACTAGAAGAGCACTAATGTAGTTCACTAACTCTTTGACTGGAGGTACTGCATCTATTAGTTTTTAATATCCCTGTTTAATATCGCAGCAGAGCACCTTGAACACTGTAGTTGTTCAGGAAATGTTAGATGATTATTAAATGAGTTTAATCTTTAAATACTATTAGGCCATTATTATTTTCGGCTACTCTCCCAAGTTCTGAATGCCTGATGCTCTTCATTGACAGACTTGGTCCTGCTTTGTGGTTGGAGTGGGTGGAGTCAGTGGGAAAATGCCAGAAGCTGTGTCCTAAGGCAGTGAGTGCCAGGTCAGGGCCAGTGTAAACAGTTTGAAACTAGGTCACAGATCCAAATAGGGCTGGATGAATCTAGGAAGCTAAGGCATGAAGCCAATTGGGTTGGTGTCTGAGTTTTTGAAGAGTCTGATGTGAAGAATATCTTAGAATTAATCTCAGGTCCATGAGAAACATCTAGGGCACCTTTTCATCCACCTTAAGATGCTCAGAGTGTTATAGTCTTTGGCATACAATGATAAATAGGACATGATTCCTAACCTTGTAGGAACTTATGGTTAAGTGGGAAAGTGGATATGCAAAAAAACTTACACTTTAATGTAAGAAGTGATATAGTAAAAAAAAAAAAAAAATATGTATGCAGCATTAAGGAATCCAGAAGAAGGAGCTAATGCATGTTCCTAGAAATTGTGATGACCTTTCGAGGATCTTTGTTAAATGAGTCTTTAAAAAAAAAAACACCTCAAATTTAGCATTTAACTCCATAAATTTCCCCCGGGCAAATCACTTCCTTTAATATGTAGGCAAAAGTTTGTTTGCTCCACCATATCTATATGTCATAATTTTTTTCCAGGGCTCATAGGGATTGCCATTCCATGGAAATCTTTTCAGTAGCTTGGTACTCAAGCTATAAATACAAGAGGTTTTTTGTTTGTTTGTTTGTTTTTTTGAGGATTTTTTTTATGCAGAGAAAAGAAAAAAAGAAAGAGTTTATTTTAGATATATAAAAATTAATATTTAATAGATTACATTTATCAACAATAGCTTTAAATTACTATTGTAAGCTTAGCTTGTAAATCTTATTCTGCTTAAAAGTCTAACAATTTTTACATCACTTTATAGGAATTTAAATAATGTTTGTAAAATAAAAACCCTTAAACTTTAAAATTGAATTTATAAATTTAATATATGTGATTTTCCTAGTAACTGCTATAGTTGCATGACTTTATAAAGAAAATTCTTAAATTTTAAAATAACTCTTCTAAATCTAATTGAACACAAATGTGGATAACCTTAAATATTCTGTTATGTATAAAGTTAGATTTCAACAACTCTAAATCTATCTTATAATTATATACACTTTAAATTTGTAAGTTTGACCCTTTATTGTCATAGGTCAAATTTTCTTTCATATTATGAATACTTAACCAAGTGTGCTCAGATTTTTTTTGTTAACATCTTCTATTTACTTATTTAGGAGACACAGGATTCTCTAAATCAGGTAGTGGCAAGAAAGACAGGGTCCAGCTATGTTGTTAAGACTGGAGTACAGTGGCTGTCCACAGGCACAGTCCTACCACTGTGATTGTTTTTACCTGCTCTATTTTTGACATGGGCCAGTTTGTCCGTCCTGAGGCAACCTGTTGGTTCCTGCTCTGGGGAGGTCACTATGGATGCCGAACTTAGTGCAGACGCCGGAAAGGCATAACGGACCACAGCCCAGAACTGCTGGGCTTTAAGCCATCCTCCTGCCTCAGCCTCCCAGGTAAGTGGGACTTCAGGCACATGCCATGCCTGGCTAGATTTTTAAATGTAGAAATATTCAGCATTGGAGTTTGATTTTCTTAACCATTTCTCTACTTAATTGGAAACTTTTCCAAGGCTGGGAGATGCTTACTCTATGTGAACAAGATTATAACTCAGTTTTTTTCCCCCCAGTGCAATTGCATTCTTGGAGACTCTGGGACATCCTGCATTCATTTGTGGTTGGGGTGGTTTCAGGTTCCTAAATGCTGGATTCAAGAGAGAGATTTCCTAATAATTTCATCTATTCATTCATTTCTGGAATCCCTGCCTAGCCTGCTATCATCACTTGATTGAATTTTGCATTTCTTTGACTCTTAAGACATTTAAATGTCTTGCCATCTACTGGATCTAATGACTGTGGTACTTGTGAATTTTTTGCATTCTTTTTATCTCCTTCCTTTCAGCTACGGCCACAACATTCCCATAATATAAGATCATTCCACTGAAACCTGGCTATCCTTCAAGGGTTTTAAGTTAGTAAAGTCACAATTTTGAAAGGTTATCCTGACTTAGGCCAGCCAGGATCTTTTACTGTGTTTGCTAGTTGGCTGGCTCATTCTCATTTTATGGTCTTAGTTTGAATGTACCTCCCTCTCAGAGTTTTTCTCAGATTTCCCTAAGAAAGGGCACCTTAATCATTATTATTTTTTAAAGATTTTATTTATTCATGACAGACAGAGAGAGAGAGAGAGGCAGAGACACAGGTAGCAGGAGAAGCAGGCTCCACACAAGGAGCCCAATGTTGGACTCGATCCTGGGACTCCAGGATCATGCCCTGGGCCGAAGGCAGACGCTCAACTGCTGAACCACCCAGGCATTCAAAGGGCGCCTTTATTATTAAATAAAACAGCACTTATTAAAAAATGTTCGTCCTACCGCATAAAAAAAATCTTGAGGAAGAATAAAGCTGGAGGTATCACAATCCCAAATTTAAAGATACACTACAAAACTGTAGTAATCAAAACAGTATGGTACTGGCACAAAAATAGACACATAGATCAATGGAACAGATTAGACAGCCCAGAAATAAACCTATGCTTATACAGTCAATTAAACTACAACAAAGGAGGCAAGAATATGCAATGGGGAAAAGACAGTCTTTTCAAATGGTGCTGGGAGAGCTGGACAGCTAGGTGAAAAAGAGTAAATCTAGACCACTGACTTATACTATACATAAAAATCAACTTGAAATGCATTGAGACCTTAAATGGGACATCTGAAACCATAAAGCTCCTAGAATAAAACATAGGCAGTCATTTCTTTGACATTAGCCATGGAGACATTTTTCTAGATAGGTCTCCTAAGGCAAGGGAAACAAAAGCAAAAACAAACTATTGGGATGACACCAAAATGAAACACTTGTATGGCGAAGAAAATCGTCAACAAAATGAAAGAGCAATCTACTGAATGGGAAGAGATATTTGCAAATGATATATCCAATAAAGGGTTAATATCCAAAATATATACAAAAAATTATACAACTCAACACCAAATAAGCAAATAATCTGATTAAAAATGAGCAGAGGACCTATGTAGACATTTTTCCAAAAAATATGTACAAATGGCCACAGATAGATGAAAAGATGTTCAACATCACTAATCATCAGGGAAATATAAATCAAAACCACAACAGGATATCATCTCATATCTATTAGAACCAAAAAGGTAAGAAACAAAAAATGTTGGTGGGGGTGTAAAGAAAAATGAACACTTATGCACTGTTGGTGGGAATGTAAATTGGCACAGCCATTGTGGAAAACAGTCTAGAGGTTCCTCAAAAAATTAAAAATATAATTATCTTATGATCCAGTAACTTCACTACTGGGTTCTTACTCAAAGAAAATGAAACACTAATTCGGAAAGATATATGTATCCCTGTGTTTGTTGCAGCATTATCTATAGGTAACGTATGGAAGCAACCCAAGGGTCCATCAAAAGATGAAAGGATAAGAAAGATGTGGTACACACACACACACACACTCACTCTCTCTCACACTGGAATATTACTCAGCCATAAAAAAGAATCAGACCTTGCTGTTTGCAGCAACATGGATGGACCAGGTATAATGCTAAGTGAAATAAGTCAGACGAGAAAGACAAGTACCATATGATTTCACTTATGTGGAATTTAAGAAACAAAACAAATGAACAAAGAAAAAAAGAGACAAAAAGACCAAAATCTTAAATACAGAGAACTGATGGTTACCAGAGGGGAAGTGGGTGAGGGGTTGGGTGAAATAGATAAGGGGGATTAAGAGTATACTTACCGTGACAAGCACTGAGAAATATATGGAATTCTTGAGTTATTAAATTGTACACTTGAAACTAATATAACCTTGTATGTTAACTATACTTCAATAAAAAATAAACACTAAAGACCTGTGATTAATTAATCTACTTGTTACTTGTCTGTCCCACTAGAGTACAAGCTCCATGTAAAGGCTAGTCTTTTTTTTTTCAATTAAACATTTTATTTTGAAGTAATTTTAGAGTTATAGCAGTTGAAAAGATGATAAAGAGTTCTATGTACTCTTCATCTAGCTTCCCCAAAGAATATGCTCTTATATAATTGTAATGTATTATATAATTGTACTTATATAATTGTACTATAGTACATTACCAAGACCAGGAAGCTGACATTGCTCCAATACTATTGTCTAGACTTACAGAGTTCATGGGGGGTTCACCAGTGTACATACACTCGTGTGTATACATGTATACATATGCACATGTGTGTAATTCTAAGAAATTTTATCCCATGTATGGACTCATGTAGCCTACCACAATCAGGATACAGAGCTGTTCTATCACTATGAAGACACTCTCTCCTGTTAGGCCTGTAGGAGGACTAGTCTATTTTATTCACTTTTGTCCTGCCAGTGCCCTGCGTCGTGTCGGGCTCATGATGGCATCCAATAAATATTTGTTGAGTACACCAGAACATGGCTAGATATTACTGGGAAGAATTTACCTAATTTGTTTGGATAAAGATGTATTACTCTGTTTATCAGATTTCAGTCACTAAGAGGATGTTTGAGGAGAAAAAATGTTATCAAACTCCATCTTGTAATGACTAATTGGAGGAGAACATAAAAAATCCTGGGCTCCCCAAATCTCACAGAAATGTTACATCACTCCACGGCTTATAATCAAGCCTTGACCAATGTGAAAAGGTTGTAAGTCTTGAGAGGAGGCTTCGAGAGACCCCATATACGTGGGTGTGTATCTATAGGTCTCTGATGAATTATGTGAAATGTCATTTTGCCATCACCTGGAATCCGGACTAGAGGATGGTGGCCTGACTGGAGTGCAGAGCTCCAGGGCTGCGAGGCCCCACTTCTTTCTGTTTCCGGTTACTACTACCGGCCTAGAGTAAATAGAAACCTGACCCTCCATTAACGAGCTTTAGACTGACTACAATAAAATTTCCTGGCATGGGTACTAGGGGGAAATCGACTACTGCTGAAAGATATTTGCACATTGTTGGAGTTTCTTGACCTCAAGATATCTTTTTGGAAGCATTTAAAGAACTAAAGAAAGAAATTGCCCTTTAAGGAGACCTCGTGACAGAAGGAGGCCGGAGAATAATTACACTGCATACCAGACCTTACCTCTGCGCAGAGCAACTACCTGACAAATGCTAAAGCAAACATGCTATAAGAATACCACAATATTCATTCCCCTCTTTTCTGATAAGAAAGGTTTATGAATTTTTATATCTGGAAAACCTTTGTTTTGCAGGCTTTGCTTTAGCAGGTTGCCTCTTACTCAGTGTGTGGAGACTGAATCACTTTGGAATCCCTTCGTATTTAGTTACTGGAGGTGTAGCATTTAGTGTATTCTGTGTTGGAAACCGCAGGTAGGACCTGTTTCTGTAAATGATTTATTTCCATGGATCTGTTCCTTTAATTGATTCGCTATTTACTTAAGAAAGTTCTTTCTTTGCTTGCCTTGTCAGCCCCCTCTGAGAGCTATTGTAAAGTGTTTTGCTGTCATAAATGGGCTCATTCCTTCCCAGATCGGTTGTTTCTCTGAGGTTTATCCATCTTTAAATGGATTCTGGGCACCATTTCTTAAGGATTTTTCTTGAAGTTCTCTTTTGGGATAAAACCTGTGGCTTGAGGAGGCTTTAACCCGGCCCTCAGTTAACACTACGGACTATCTTTTTCAAAAAGTCTTTATTTATTTATTTGAGAGAGTGAGCTAGGAAGAGAGAGAGAGAGCACGCACATGAGCAGGGGAAGGGGGAGAGGGGGAGGGAGAAACAGGATCCCCACTGAGCAGGGAGCCGGATGGATGCAGGGCTGGATCCCAGGACTCTGGGATCATGACTCAAGCCAAAGGCAGACGCCTAACTGACTGAGCCACCCAGGCACCCTCAACACTATGGATGATTGATGTGGCCTCAATTCTACTTGGACTTTGAATAAAAGCTTGTTTAGAACTCTTTGCTACTTTCATTGATTTTAAAATTCAATCTAAATAAAAACAGAGTGTCAGCTTTAAGACAAGTCCTGCCCAACCACACAACCAGCCTGAAGCCATTCTGGAGTGGCCACTGGATGCATAAGCTGTGATGCAAAGTCCTAAAGCTGGGCGGCCACTCTGTCTAGAGTGCCTCAGTGTCTTCCCCTCTCTGATTAATAGGAAGTCCAAGGTCCTAAATGTGGGTTTCATCTCAGTCCCCATTCATAGTGACATGAGTATGGAGCATGTTCTTCAAGTTGAATTTTTGAGCTCCATGGAGCTGGCTGTGGAGGAGTCCGGACAGGGCCTGGAAAAGGGATGTCCCCACTCTGCACCTTGTCCCCCTTCCTCAACAGCAGTTGGAAGGTGTTCAGTCCCTTTTCACCCCTCTTTCTTTTCCTTTGAATAGAAAAATGCTTCCTTTCTGCAAAACTAATGTATCAAGAAGTACCTATGGTGTTTGTCTCAAGCTCACTTAAAAGGAAGAGTGGATTTTATATGGAGAGGAAAACTAATGGTCAAGGTCACCAGATCTAAGGAGACCTAAGAAAGAAAACTGCCTTCCAAAGCATCCAGCTGTTCCCAGCCACTGAATCCCATCGGCATCAGAGCTTATGGTACAAGTGATTTCTACTCAGAGCTCCTGGCTGCAGTCTTGGAGCTGGCCCCAAGAACTCCAGGGAGTCATTGAATCCCAGCTTTGCTGAGGGAAGTCCACGATGCAGGGGAAACCCTGTGCAGCCTTCCAGGGAACTTCCAGAGTTAAGGATTCATGTACGACTTGGTCAGTCAGGTGCACTTTCCAGACAGCAGTGCTTCATTTCACCCTTATCAACATGAATATTTTCCCAAATGTGGCTCTCTGCTTCACCCTTGCCTCTGAGGAGGAAAGGATTGTTCATGGAGAGGGCAGACCAAGGGCAGGGGATTGCTCATTTTTCTGCATCACGGAAAATATAGGATGTGCAGGAAACATATCCTTTCCACTGGCTTAATCCTTCAGTGAGGCTCATTTCAATGAGCTCCATTGTGTTCAGTCCTTATTCGAACACGATAAAAATAGAACACTTAGAGTGCTATGTCTGTAGAACCAGAGTGAAATAGAGAGTTGAGGTAATTGCCCAGATAATCCAAGCAAAAACAAAACAAAACAAAATAAAACCAACCACTGTTGAGAAAAAAAAAAAAAAAAAAAAAAGCAGCTTTAGGAGTCTGAATGATCCAGTCTGGTTCCCTACATTGTTCAAATTCATCAGCTCTGCTTCTATATTTACTTTTTCTACATCGACTGAGCCTAAGTTATGTTGAAGAGTTTTCTTCCCCCCATATTATCTCAAGTACTGCCTCAAAAAATGCTTTTGCTTTAGAATACCCCACTCTGCCTTATTTCCCTAAAAGTAGGTCTCACAATAGATTTATACATGTTTTTACTCTAAGACAGTAGGGTAAAGAATAGATGGTTCTGGAGTTTGGGGAGATTTTTTTTTTTTTTTTTCATTTGTTTCTGTGAGTTCCCCTTAGGTTGCTAAAGGCTGGAGATGGTTTATCTACGCACTCACATGTTTTAGACCTGTGGCTTTATGCTTGGCTAAGTGCCTGTCATGTGTGTTGGTTGCCAGCCCAACAGCTTGGCTCATTTAGAAAATCAGGGAACCCAATTTCCTCTGACATTGCAGCTGGTAATATTCCACTGGATGTTAGTGAGACACTACCTGAATTGGAGATGTCGTCTTGGCCAGAGTTCTTAGACTGGCTTCCCACGTTGGGACCTTGAGACTGTGACTGGCCTCTCAGATTACACTCCCTGACCCTGTTGTTTTAAAGGCGCTGTTTCTCTCACTGTCCCTCTTACATGAACTCAAACCTTTTCATTCATTTTTTCTGATTCTTCCTTCTGCCTCTTTCCTGACATAACCAGCCACCAAGTCCCGTGGATTCTTCTTTCCCAAAAGTTTCCATTATTCTAAACTTCAATTTTATTCCCATTCCCTGAGTTTAGGATTTCCTATTTTCTTAGCCTTCCTAATAATTTCCTGGGTTTTTTTTTTTTTTCAGTCTCACCCATTTCTAATCTCCCCTAAGTAAATGCCAGAACAAACTTCCTTGAAGCTCTCCCTGATTGAATTGTAATTCCTTGCAAAAAAAAAAAAAAAAAAAAATCCTTCCTTGATAGCTCCTTGCTGCCTAAAAGATTTTGCCCAAATTCCTCATCTTGGCATTGAAAGCTTTTGTGAGTTTGGTTCTGAAGACTCTGGAATCTTATGTGGAAATTAGGCTCCAGCAAGTAGAATTTATTTTTCTTCTAATACCCTTCTTTTTCTTGCTCATCCATCAGAATCTGAACCATCTCCTATCTCCCAGATTGGACATCCCACTTCTTCCACAAAGACTTTTCTGGCCACCTTGGAAGGAAGTGACCATATTTGAGCTGAAGTCACAGAATCTTAGAGGTTGAAGGCATCTTGCAAGATGCCGTGTTGAACTTTCCACCCTTTGACCTTTGCTGGAACATGTTAAAGATGGGGAACACATATATATATAGCCGCTCTTTGCATTTTTGAACAGCTATTATTGATAAGAATGCATGCCTAGCTGCCTGCCTGCCTTTCTTCCCTCCTCCTTCCTTTCTTTCTTCCTTCCCTTCTCTTCCTCCTCCTCCTTCTTCCTTCTTTCTCTCCCTCTGTTTCTCTAGTATTGAGATAATTTCTGCCTGCCTGTGCCTTATTTGTTTTTGGTCTATCCTCAGGAGCAATACAAAAGAAATATCATTCTTCTTTTATATGAAAGCCCCTCAAATATTTGATGAATGCTATCATAGCTATCTTGACTAATCCAAAAACAACTCTGATTCTTCAGTTATTTCTTCTATTAAAATGGGTTTTAAATCATTCTCCATCTTGGCTGCTTTACCTGGAAATGCTCCAGGGTGTTAACAATAATCTTAAAATACAGATTATCAGAAAAAACACAACTTCCTGATTTATAGTATTCATTCCAGAGAACTTGATATATTTGTACCACTCATTTGGCTCATTATGTACTGTAGTATTTACAGGTTTTTTGGCTGCAGAAGACGGAGGGAATATTTCTGGTGCCTTTGCAATTTTGCTTATTAACTACACGACTCACCCCTGGAAAGAAGCAACTCAGATCTGTAAATCTCTGTGTCTTTAAAGAAAGTCCTGCATCTAGTAGGCATTCTATACTCTGATTTTGAAAAACTCATCTCAAGTGACAAACTTTGCTAAATCTAGTGCTCTCTTCTAAGTCCTTATGTTATTTGATCTCTTGGCAACATTGACATGGTTGACCACTTTCTCCTTCAGGAAACTCTTCCTTTGGTTTCCATGACAGTGTACTCTGCAGATTTTCTGTCTAACTCTCTCCACTTCTCAATCTTCCTTGTAATTTCTCCTTAACATTGGTTTTCTCTGGGTCTCTTTCTAATGCCTTATCCCCTTCTCCTTCCACGTCATCTTGTAATCGTCTCCTTTTAGAAGTTTGTGAATGCTTAAAAATGGTTCAGCTTTCCTTTCTTAGGAAGAAACACACACAGTGGTAAGAAGAAAATTTAAGAGATTTGGGAGATATTTAGGACATAGAATTGAATGAATTTAGTGATGTACTGGATCCTGTGGTGGGAACAGGGAAAGAAAGAGGGAGGAGCAAAAGATAATGGAGCATTGCTGGCAAAGCGGTAGGTGCATTAGGGAGGAAGAGTGTGGGATATCCACTGCACGTGTTGGTTCCCATCACAGCACTTGCCATACTCACTGTGATCACCTGTCTACCTGCACGTGTCCTGCAGTAGATCTACCCTGCAAGTTCTGGGAAGGCAAGGATTTACCATGTATCCTCTGTGCTCGTGGTTGTATCTTCCTTCCTTGCACAACACACACTGTGGTATGTTTAAAAATATATTTTAATCTTTTTATTACTATTTTTAATCATGCCGTATTATCTTTAATTGAGTATAAGGACTTCCAATCACATCACCTAGAAATCATTTTACCCACTGCTCTATTTGCCCACCGATCTCTTATCTCTCTCCTTAGCAATGGTGAGGCAGATAGGGGAAGAGAAATGCATGGCTTGTTGCCTTTGCCAATAATACAAATGTTAGAGAGCCAGGTGGCAAAGCCATTGCCATTGGCATCTTTTATGTGAACTATATCAAAGAAACGAGGGTGTCTCTCTCTCTATTGGTGATCACATCAATTTTTCTCAGATTAGCACCTCTAACAGTTTGACCTGTGTCAAACTTGATGAAATTAGTAATCTTTCTTGCCTCCAAATTAATCTGAATGGTGTCATTTACCTTGATGAGGGGATCAGGAGAGCGGATGGTCTGAGCATCATGGATTACCAGATGAGGGATTCCTTTTGTCCCCACAAAGATCTTTCTCACTTTGCACAGCTTTTACTTGGCCTCCTTAGGTATAATCCAATGAACAGTAAAGTGACCTTTGGTGTCATAAATCAGACCAAAACTCTCCCCGGTCTTGTCAATGATGATGACATCCATAAAACTAGCAGGGTAAATTCTATCATCTTGGACCTTGATGTCAATATTAATAAAACACTGCATACAGATCTTCTTTACTTTATCTCCTACTAGGCCATACTTAAATCTTTTCCTTAGGAAAATGAGGAGAGGAACATAGTCTTTCAGCTTATGGGGACCTGTAGATGGACGAGCTGCAAACACAACAGTCAGTTTATCCAGCATCCAATGCGTTGGAGCTGCCACACTCTTCAGATGGGACCATGAACCATGGTTGTTGCCAGGCATGAAAAGAGGATTGCCTCCTTCTGGTACACCAGAAAAGAGAGCCCAAAATATCTTTTTAGGAAAGATTTGGTAGGGAAAGTTTAAGATTATTCAGGGAAGAATCTTGCTGCATACAATTGGAGTTATAAAACAGAAGGAAGAAAAAGACAAAAGTTGGAACTTTGAAATGTACTATGGCATTAACGGCACATCAGAAAAATGACACAGCACAACCAATCAGTGAAGTGATATTTACTGAGCATGTGTTGTGGACAAAGCTCCGTGTTAGGGCCTTTGGGTAATCACATAGGGTTTGCCCGACAAGAGCTTGCTGAGGGGAGGCCTGGTTTCTACATGTTGTCCCAGCCAAATTATTAAAAGTTCTCTCTTGGGTTCTAACTCGTTCTTATCTGGATAGTATATTAACTGACCACACTATCCCTGGGGGATATGAATAATTCCAATTCAAATCAAGAAAGGGGATTTGTTTTTGATATTGAGTTAAGTGGGGGTCAAAGATCAGCAGCCAGGCATGGGGGGATTTAGAGCTATCAGGGAATTCACCCAAGAAAACTATTGGAAGAAACAAACAAACAAACAAACAAACAAACAAACCTCAAACTCCAAACGAGTCAAGAAATCTCTAAAAGAAAGATCTGGTGGCAGATTGCGACAGGAGTCTAAAATGCATCATTTTCAAGATGTCATCCCTTCTTGGTTTGAAATTTCTACTGTAAGACTTATTCTCTGGGTTTCTTGCACAAAAAAGCAGTGGGATGGGGCAGGCGATTATCTTTGGAATGCCATTATTAAAGAACAATGTGGGGAGAGAAAGACAGATCTCCCCTGCCATTTTCGGAAAGCCTTTCTCCATTGGCTGATGAGCAACAACACCAAGTTTGGAGACTGCTTGGTTTTCCCTTGGCAGGGGTCAGGGATCACAAGAGGGCATAGATCCTGGTGAATCTTGATAAAAACTGACAATGGCCAGGACCCAGGGTGAGCCTTGAAAGGGCAAGGGAGTCCCATCCTGCATACCCAGAAGAGCTGAGACATTGTAACCGGAAGGAGGTGATCATGAGACAAAAGCCAAAATGAAATCAAGCAAACTGATGTGGAGGACTTTTTTTTTTCCCATGAGAATTCCAGACGCTGGCCCTCATGATCATGATAAGGACAGAGACAGTAGCACACTGCGATGAATGGGGGAGCAGAGTGCCGGATGGGTGCGAAGAGAGGGAAAGAGTGGTGCTGCATGTTGTGAGTGGGAAATTGGTTCCAGCTTCTTTCACTTAACATAGTGAATGTTAATTTTCCCACATCGTTCACATTTTCATTTAAAACAACTGTTTTCCCAGATTCCTATGTATATTCTATAATTCACTTAACTCTTTCATGGGTAATTTCTAGATTTTGCCATGAGAAGTAAGTGTGGTGTCCAGTGTTGTGGAAGTATGTTACCTGCCCCTTCCCCCAGTTGCTTTTCTAGGAGTGGCACCCTGATGTCCTCCGGGGCCCCACGTTCTGGCATTCCCAGCCATGCACTCGCACTCCAGAGGGGCTCAGCAGTTGAGCATAAGGCCTGGGTCTAATCCCAGGATTCCCCTGCCCACATCAATTGGCTCAGCCATGGACTTGTGATCCTCCTAACAGAGTTGGTTAGATGTGGAGAGTCTTTGGCTGAGACTTCTGAGTGACTCCCACTTTTTCTTCAAAGGATTTACAAAGGAGAGGCCATGACAGAGATACTGGGGAGACGGTCTTCTCACTGTGGGGAGCCTCAGAACGACACCCATGAGGAAAGCAGAGTGGAAGCAAAAAACAGAAACGAAAGAAAACAACAACAAACAATAAACAAAACCTGAGTTTTGACAGGATTGATTAAAACTCTGACTTCAGCCTGTTTTGCACCTGGACTTTTCATCGGTTGAACCAATAAGTCCTACAGCTACAGCCCTCCCCTTAACACACAAACACACATACACTTTTTTTTTTTTTTTTTTTTAAGATTTTATTTATTTATTCATGAGAGAAACAGAGAGAGGCAGAAACACAGGCAGAGGGAGAAGCAGGCTCCACGCTGGGAGCCCGACGTGGGACTCGATCCTGGGTCTCCAGGATCACGCCCTGGGCTGAAGGCGGGACTAAACAGCCGAGCCACCTGGGCTGCCCACACCTTATTTTTATAATTTGTTGCACTGAGAGCTTGGTCTCTCAATGAGAGAGCCCGCTTGTAACCTTTTTATTCACATGTCACTTGCTTAACAGTAAATTGTGTCCTTTGGATAATAGGAGCTAACATGTATTTGGTGTTCACCTTGTGTCAGGCATCACGTTAAAGACCCTGCATTCATTATCATACTTAGGCCTTCCAAGAGTCATTGGAAGTAGCTACTATGATAATCTTCACTTTACACATAAGGACAGTAAGGCTCAGAGAAAAGACCAGAACCAAACAATAGTGCTGAGTCACAGGCCAGCATGCGGCAGAGTCAGGATTCCATCCTAGGATCGTCTGTCTCCAGAGCCAGAGCTACTTCACACTCTGCCTGTCTGTTTCTCCTAATTTCCTTTATTTTTTCCGTAAGAACAAAATGAATTTTTTTGTGAAATCTGAAAGACCAGAGCAAGTAAAGCCCCTTTGAAAAGAAGTGTAGTAAAAGGTTTTGTTTTGGAACAAGATACAAGAAACGAAAAGACTGGATTTTAGTAGGAACGTAAGAAGTAGAAGGGTCTGTGGGTAGACTGACTGTGATTGTGTGCCCGTGTGCGTATGAGTGGAATGGGTGGACATTAGCATTCTTTCTCATTGCAGAGGCTCAGAATCTAAGAAGCCTAGTCTAGGGCAGCCCGGGTGGCTCAGCGGTTTAGCGCCGCCTTCAGCCCAGGGCCGGATCCTGGAGACCCGGGATCGAGTCCTACGTCAGGCTCCCAGCATGGAGCCTGCTTCTCCCTCTGCCTGTGTCTCTGCCTCTCTCTCTGTGTCTCTCATTAATAAATAAATAAAATCTTAAAAAAAAAAAATAAAACAAGAAGCCTAGTCTATCCAGAGTGAGAGCTCATGTGGCAATGTGAGCAATAAGATTAGAGCAGATTTTGAGTCTTTAAAAGTCTAATTGTCATATTAGAAGGCGCAGTGGACTGTTGCTTTGGTGGCCCCGCAATGAACCATGCACCCTAGTATTCATGCCCTGTGTACTTCCCTCCATGTTGATTTAAGCTTGGCCTTTTAATGAGCTTTGGCCAATATGGCATTAGCAGACACAATGCAAGAGAAAGGTCAATAAGCTTTTGCACATTTGGATCTATTCTCTCAGAAGTCTCTTTCCTAGAACCCAGCTGCCACCTGTGAAGAAGCCCAAGCAGCCACAGAGAAAAGTCCATGGAGAAGTGATGTCACCTGACTGATGGCGCTAGCTGTGCTCCCCATTGGCATCCATCGCCTGTGGGCAGCCATTTGATGTGAGGCCATTTGGATGGCCCATTTACCACAACATAAGGCAGAAGAACCACCCAGCCAGCTCTTAGAATGGTGAAAAATAATAAATTGTTGTTGTTTTGAGCCACCGAGTTTGAGGTAGTTGGTGATGCACTAATAGATCATTGGAAAGGTTGAAAATGATCTTCCTGCCTTCCACCCTCCCTTTCTACCTTCTGGCAAATATAATGGGCTTTTTGGACAATGGGAAGATAAAGAGAAGAAAGCCTCATGATGCATGCCCTGATTTTTGCACCTCTTACTCTCCCCTGCATTTGTTGAACTTGAGACTTTTATTTATAGCTGGCTGTCAATATTTCCAAAGCAGAGTTCATTTTATTTAACTTCAAAACTCCCCTCTTCCTCTTTTCTCCATTTTGGTTATTGATATTGCCCTGAACCCAGTTGGCCAAGTTAGAAATCTCAGATTCATTTGACTCTTCCTTGACTTTCGCTCCTCACCATGAGCAGCTCCTCTAGCTCACTTGCTGTAGCAGGGCTGTCAGCCTGTACTGGCTTCCCTGGAGAAGGGAGAGCCTACATGCCCGGAGATCTAATACAGCTGAAGTAGAAGGTGTAGCCCTAGGAGTGTTACAGCTACAACACTGTTCTAGAAAAAAAGGGAGTGACTAGGCCTCTGGCCAAGATGGAAAAATCTCTCGTCTGGCAGTTGTACCTCCATAGCGAATGAGTATAGTATAATATCTGTCCCCTTTCCCCAACCCGCAGTCTTGGTCAGGTCAAGGATCAGTGGCAGTTGAAGCAGGTTAGACACAAAGGAGACTACACTCCCTTATAATTTTAAAAGACTTATCCTGGCATCCTGCTTTGTGCAGAACTTGGAGCACTGGCACACATTTTTCCAAAAAGTGTTTTTAAAAACTCCAAAACATATTTAATTAATATGGAGTTGAATCAACTGTGCTACATTTAGAGTGTGTTATATTATAACAAGAATAAAGTATCCTGGCACATTTTTAGCCAGGCAATCTGGTTACATTGCCTTCTTCTTGGTGTACAATAATATCCTAGAAACTAGAAGCCACATATCACTCTTGGTTTCCTTTCTCCGTTTTCCAAAAACAACTTCTTTTTCCTCTTCAGAACTAGATGAGGAGTCAAGAGGCTTAGTCTCAGAGCTGCTGCTGGTCTGGGGGATGCCCTAGTGCATGTTAGAAGAAGGGGTCTTCTGTGAGTGGCAGCAGCTATGGGCAGATGGTGCCCCTCCTTCTGGTGGTTGCTACTCCTATCCCAAAACATGGAGCTTCGTTGAGAGAGTACAGGCTGGATTCTAGTCTCCACTTGTCTCCTTGGCCACAGGCTTTTGCACAGTGCACAAAGTGTATACCTGTTCTCATATCTCTCCTGGGACAGCACGCCCAGGGCAGCATGGCCATCAGCAGGTTGTGTGACTTCATGTTTCTGGATCTGGGTTTCCTCAGGGTTGACAGAGCACTGCATCTGGGGTACAGATACCTGGGTTGGAGTCTTACATCCTCTTCTTAGTCACAGCAAGACCTTGAGTAAGTCCTTGCTCTCAGTCGGCCCTGATTTTCTGGTTTGGAAAGTGGAGGTGGGTAAATTAGAGAAATTCGAAGAATCTCCTTCCAAATTCAAAAAACTTGGATACTAACATGTTGCAGAAAGGCAGGCAAGTATTCAAAATCTTCAAGTTTCATGACAGGACTTGCTTTTAATAGTCTGTTGCCATCTTCTTCCCCTTATGGCAAGTCAGTCAATTAGTCAATTTCTCTGCATTTTAGTTTTGCTCTATTTGTCAAATGGAGATACTAAGAGATGCCTTGGAGGGATTCAGGGAGGATAAACCAATTAATGGTCATAAAGGCCTAGTGGCCGTGTGCCTGCTAAGTGGTCGTGATTCTAAACAGATCTTTACAGTTCCTTGGCTGCTCCTGGCCTGAGCGTCAGACAGCACCATTTATGACATGATGTTCTTTTTTATCAAAACAGACACTCTGAGGCATTGAGAGGAAGCATGTCAGAAGCAAAGGCCAGAATACTGACTAGGATGGTCCTAGGGAGGCGGGTAGGGGAGGAGGCGTAAGGTGAGGGAGGAAGAAATCTATGAATGGAAGGAATTGCTGTTGCAGTTGAGATTTATTGGGGGAGCTGAGTTTCTGGGAGGTTTCTTTCGCTGCTAGGATCAGGGAACAGAGGAAGAGATGACGCCATGATGGGCGGAAGCATACTCTAGCTCTGTATCTATCCTTGGTGCTCCTGGCTCCACATTCTCTCTCCTTATTTATCTTGGTTATGTGGGATGGAGAAGGCAAGGAAGCAGCTGTAAGGAAGGCAGATCCACTTTGAGTTAATCCACTTAAGAGTTAATCTTGCTATGACACTGAAGATCCTAGCCAGCTCATCCAAAATGCCAATATGGTATTTAACTTTTTGATCTAAGTTAAGTTCTGGGCAGATTGACACTTCACAAACTAGAAAGTATGTTTCAGAATAGAATATAAACATAAGCCATTGTCTATGTCTCCATTTTCACTCTTCCTTAAAGCTTTGTCAGTTGAAATTAATTTCTTCTTCCTAACATTTCATATTGCTTTGTGGACTGCCATATATTAGAGGTATTTATATAATTACCATGAAAAATTGTAAGTCCCTTGAAAGCAAAGAACATATTATTTATCTGTGAGCTTTTTATGGTGTTTGCCATACTACTCTCAAACCAGGAAGTCTGCAGTAGCTACTTAGTAAGCTCGGTTGTGAAGAAAGTAAGCTTTCTTCATGATGTGAAGAAAGCACATGCAAGAATTAAATGACAAGGTTTTAGAATGTCAGGGTTTAAAATTTTTCTGGATTTATCCGCCAGGTGAATCCCTTTTTCTTTCTCCTTGATTTGACATTCTCTGTGAGACTGGAATTCTCCTTTTGATGTAATAACACAGGATTTGTTGGTAATCTAATCATATCACAGTGGAAAGCAGAGAGCAGCAATCTAAGGGGAAAAATGAGATGAAATTAATTTTGTTGGGGGCAACCTATGGGGGATATATCTACAATGGGAAAGGATGGATAGGATAGATAACATGACAGAAGTAGGAAAGGAAAAGAGGAAAAGCAAAGCTCTCTGTAAATTGGCCTTTGGGCAGATTATATTTTATTTACATAAAGGGAAGTCCTATGTGATCAAGAATGTTAAATGAAGTAAACACTGATTCTGTCTTATGATTTGGTTGAACTTTGGATAATGATGTATGTTGTCAGCAGATCTTCTGTTGTAATTCTTCCACGTAATTCGCTAAGGAATATTTACCTTTGTACTCACTGTAACTAGAAGGCAGAGGTATAAGGTTGTATTTCCATGCTTTTTGTGGGTAAAAGGAAAGTTGATGACCGCTAAGTCATAGCGTTCACCTTCAATGGGAAAATATATGCGTTCAAAGAATTAAAATGTTTTAGATATGTTTTGCATCAAGAAGTTATCTGGTCCCTTCTCTCTTTTCACAAATGAGGATACTGAGGCCCAGAGAGCTTAGCTGATATGACCAAGGCAGCAAGACTGGGATCAGAACACCGGTGTCTGAATCTGAGTCAAGGATAGTATCACTATTTTTCCCTCTTGTGATGATATTGTCTGGCTTGAATTTATAGGAGTGACTATTTTTGTTTGACCTTATATTTTGCTTCATTCAGTGTATCATCTACAGTTCAACACATTGCCTTCTGTGCAGGCTGGTTACCAGGATTAGCCCTCCCCTCAGATTGGAGTCTTTGTAGTAAGGATGTTAGGCTTCTCTTCTCCCAGAGCCCCTACACCATTCCTAGAAGTTTAACTTACTATATTTAGAAGCTGGCAAAGGATTTCTTTGAATAATGGAATCCATAATTTGCAACGTAAACCATTTATTGTTACTATTGTATCATAAGGAATGCTTTAAGCTGCAAGTATGCTGATTGGCTTAGGCAATAAAGATGTTTAATTATCTCACGTACAAGTGGGTGAGCAGAAGTTCAACAATGTCTTCAAAGCCCAAGAATCTAACTTTCTTTCTACTGTCTTCAGTGCATTGACATGCTTTCTTGTTGTGTCAACATTGTTTCTAGATACTACATTTATATGGCAGCAGCAAGGGAAATGGGTCAGGACTGGTGATCTTTTTTCCTCTTTTTTTTTTTTTTTTGATGAAAGATGTTTCTTAGAAGCCTGTCCACCCCTAACTTATAGACTTCCGACTTCCTTTTTTTTTTAAATATTTATTTATTTATTTATGATAGACATAGAGAGAGAGAGAGGCAGAGACACAGGAGGAGGGAGAAGCAGGCTCCATGCCGGGAGCCCAACGCGGGACTCGATCCCGGGACTCCAGGATCGCGCCCTGGGCCAAAGGCAGGCGCCAAACTGCTGAGCCACCCAGGGATCCCGACTTCCGACTTCTTATTGGTCAGAACTGTATCATATGTTCTCTCTTGTCTGAAAAGGGACTAGGGAAGAGTTATATAGCTTTTTTTTAAAAAGATTTTATTTATTTGAGAGGGAGAGAGCACAAGCCGGGGGAGGGGCAGAGGAAGAAGGAGAAGTAGACTCCCCGCTGAGCCTGGAGTTGGAGAGAGTTTGATCCCAGGACCCTGGGATCATGACCTGAGCAGAAGGCAGATACTTAACTGGCTGAGCCACCCAGGCATCCAAGAGTTAGATAGCTTTTTTTTAACCTCTGTAGTGAATACGGATTCGAGAAGTATTTTAGGTGTAACTGTTGAGTTAGCCAATTTCTTCAGTATAATGTAGCCCAGGAATAAATATATACAACTATAAGTAATACTCTATATGAACTGGTTTTTTTAAGTAAAAACATTTTGAAGCTTATTTATTTATTTTTTAGTAATCTCTACACCCAACATGGAACTCGAATTCACAACTCCAAGATCAAAAGTTGCATGCTCTTCTGACTGAGCCAGCCAGGTGCCCCTCTCTATCAACTTCGAGATCTGTAGGTCATTGTCCACCTGTCCTCATGGAGAAGGCAGAAGGTAGACTTCTATGCCTGGTAGATTCAAGAGAATTTACTGGGTGTTCCAAGTATACTCAAACTGAGGGACATGCAAAATTAAAGGGTCAGTAGGCAGGTTGGGATCAAGATGTGAGTAAAAATAGGTCCTTCAGAGGAGAGAAAGTACATCAAAGTGGTTAAAGTTATGGGCTCTCAAGCCAGATTATTCTGGGTTTAACTTCTGGCTTTGTCACTTCCTAACTATGTGACTTCACCAAGTTGCATAACATGTCAGGCCTCAGTTTCCTCCTGAGTTTAATGAGGATAATAATAATACCTTATTCATTAGGTTGCTGTGAGGAGTTATATTTACAAGTCCCTGAGTATAGTGTGGCTCATACTAAGTGTTCAGTGTCATCATCATTATCATCATCATCATCATCATCCAGACAGGAGGAGGGTGAAGTACAGGCATTAGGAATTGACATAGAGAATGAAGAACTCTCAGAGCCTGAGGTATAAGAGGAGGTTACATGGAACAGCAAGAGAATGAAGGCAGGCAATACCTATTCACTGCAGTGAGAGTGGGCTGCCTCCGTTAAAAGGATTCTCCATTGCAAGATAATACGAATGACTCATGCATGGGGGTATAACTCTTATCTTGTGGCTTAAACATATCTCCTAGAAGGTGGCATGCTGCATAGGATTTCAGAGTACAGAAATGGGATGATTGAGGGAAGAAATGCTGGCAGTAGAGTCCCAAGGAGAGGGAGTGGAGTAGGAGTCTTTTGGTTATGGAACTTCTGCCAAGAATGCCACAGGCCTATAAGAGCCATTCACTATAGAAACCATAAAGCATTAGTTTCTCCCTTTAATCTTCTGGCCCTGTTTGATAGATTGATTGGTTGTGTGGGGGTGTATGTGTGTGCATGCGTGGGTGTGTGTGCCTGTGTGTGTTTTTTGAGTCACTGGAGATGCCTTTTGCAATGCCCACTTACATAGCAGTAGTTATAGGTAGGGTGGGCATTTGGGATCACTGGAAAGTAGCTGGCTTCACATACCCGGGTGATGTCACTGGCTAGGAGCTAGGGTGAGGTGGAGATGCAAGGCAAAATTTAGGTGGTTTCCACCTTCCTCTGGGGCTGGACAACATCTACCTACCAAGTAAGTGGCTGTTTATCTGTCTCAATAACTATGACTAGTCAGTTACAAGGCTTTCTTCCCCTTCTAAAAAGAGACCTAATGTATATAACTTTAAACATGTATGCTAGACATGATTATTCTATGTTAACTAACTTAATCCACAAAACAATCCTGTGAGGTAGTTATAATGATTACCCTGATTTTTACAGATTAAAAAAAAAAAAACTGAGGTCAAGTAATTATAAAGATCATAAAGGCATCTAGAAATTTTGAAAAAAAAACCCCACAAAACTTGTTTAGAAAGGAGATGTGATTAGGTCTAAACCTGGGCTTTATGCTAAGACCCATGACTTTAGTAAGGCTAGGAAAACTGATCTGTGGTTGTTCTTAAAGATTGTTTTATTCTAACTTCCACACAAAGAAGTGGAGTTTAATGAAGCATTGATCTAAACCCTTGGCATCTTGACAGAAATAGTAAAAAACGAAGAGTCTGTGTTCTGGGTTTTTCCTGACATATGTTAGCCAATGACTTGTGTAAAGGCTTCTCTTTGCCCTCAAAGCACATATACAATGAGATGACTGACTGCTGGAGGTTTCCCCTACAGTTTCTAGGGTGGCAGTTTTTAGGAGTTCAGCCTTGATGGAGAGGTTTGGAGTGAGGGTAGGTTGTTGAGGCCGAAGTTTTGAAGACTGAGCTGGGTCTTGTGAAGGATGAATAGAAGATGATTGGGCAGGAAATTCCTAGCATGGGCAAAGATATGGAAGCAGAAAAAAAAAATACAGGGCTTAATTCATTTGGACTGAAAAATAAGGCATGTGAAGGAAATGTTTGGAAGTAGAAAAAGTGGGAGACAAATCATAGAAGACTTAAAATGCCAGGCCAAGAAGTGTGAATTCTGCTCAGTAGAATTAATGGGGAACCTATTAAATAAGATCCAAGTAAAAATTTGAGTGAAAGGACAACTTTTATTTCACATGTACTTTCGTATAAAGTCAACCTGGGCTGTTACTGTCGCTGCCTGACTTGTGGCTGCGGGTTGCAGTCTGTGGCAGCATATTTCAAGCCTCATGAAGGGCTCCCTGACCACTACCATGTGTCTGGGTATAAGACTAAGGCAAAGAACTCTTAGGTAGATGGTAAATGAGTGGGACTAGAATTTGTGTTTTCTGACTCTCAGATCAGTTTGTTCACTTCACAAATATTTTTGAGCATCTTTTTAGGTACAGCAAATATGATCACTGTTGTAGGAAAAGTGGTCTTCCCAAAACTTAATCTACTGCATAGCTTATTGGCTCAATCTTCAAATCCTTGGATCTGACACTTTTATAGTGCTTCTGTGGAGCGCCCTGATCTCAGATGCCATTATCTCTTGCCCAACTCTATTCATAGCCTCTTAACAGAACCTCATGGCTTTTATTCTCAAGATTGTAGACCCACACGGCAGCCAGGGCTGTATCATGAAAGCAGAAGTCAGATCTTGCCTCTCACCTTCATAAAACCCTTCAATGGCTCCCAGGATACTTAGATTAAAATCCAAACATCTCTCCATACCTCACATATCCTTGTGTAAACAACACCCCCTGCCAAGACTTCTGATCTTACCTTTCACCTCTTTCTCCCTTGTTCACTATCCTCACTGGCCTCTTGCTGTTTCTTGAACAGTCATAGTGTATTCCTGCCTCAGGACCTTTACTCTTGCTGGTCACTCTGCTTGGAATGTTCTTCTCCCAGATTCCAGCATGGCTGCATACCTCTCCCCCCAACCCCATGCCATTTAAATCCCTATTTGAATATTGACTCCTCAGAGAGCCATTCTCTGATTAGCTATCTAGCTATCTTTATGGCACCTAGCACTACCTGAAATCATACTTCTGTTTGTCCATTTGTTTACTGTGTTTATTGCTCACTAGGATGTATGCTTTGTGAAGAGAATATTTTACTTGTTCATTGTGGTATCCTCAGCTCCTAGAACAAGGCCTGGCCCATGAATGTACAATAAATAGTATTAAATGAATGAATGATTATTACTGGGGCTTCTTTCCTTCTGGTTGAAGGAAAGATGTTTTATCCCTCAAAAACTTAACACCTACTTATATGAAAAACAAACAAATAAAAAACCCATCTATCTATGTGTTTTCCTCACTTATCACAACTCCAAATTTGCCTCTCTTGACTCTTACACCTCCTGAATAAGTGACATCCATTTTGGCACGATAATGGGCAGTCCTCAAGTAGTAGAGTGCATTTCTGATTTAATTCCCTTGGCTGCTGTGAATAGTTTTTCTCTGGTTGTTAGTAATTAAAACAAACAAGCAGAAAGACTCATATTATTCTAGCTCATTGCCAAATTGGATATTGCTCAACTCAAAATTAAATGTACACACACCCATAAAACTAGCCAAACTGGCTATTACAATTATATAAAGATCCTTGTGTTCATTAGCAATGTTGCCTTTCAAGGGTTTATCCTGTTTGGCATATACATCAAAGTAACAGTCATAAAGACGTCTACAAAAATTTGGAGCATGTAGATGCGGAAAAAAAAAAAATGAAGATTTTTTTTTTTTTAAAGATTTTGTTTCCAGCTAAACTGCAAGGCATGGAGTAAAGAAATTCAGTGGTTTGTCAAAACTTCGTACTTTAAGACCAACTGTCACAGTCACCCAAAAATGGCAGATGTGATTCAGCTTTGTATTCTGCATCTTGGGAATTAGTGTCAGAATACCAGCCCTGATCTCTTTAGTGAATGATTCATTCGCTAATGTGATTAACGATTCTGAGAGCCAGCAATGTTGGCCACTAATATCAGATTTTTAGAAGCTGCCTACTTTAATGGCACTGGGGACATGTTCATTTGTACTTCAGGGGGAGAAGGGGTCCTGAATCTGCTGTTCTGATTTTTAATCTTTTTATTTGAACCAGGATAATGAGCTTCTTAGTTCTACAGATGTCTGCTTTTTTTTTTTTTCTTTTAGAGAGAGTGAGAGTCCATGAGTGGTGTGGAGTCCTGAGGGGGCAGAGGGAGAGGGAGAGAAAAAATCCTAAGCAGACTCCACACCCAGCATAGAGCCTTACGAGGGGCTCAATTCACGATCTTGAGATCATGACCTGAGCTGAAATCAAGAGTCTGTTGCTTAACCACCAAGCCACCCAGGTGTCCCCGTCCATTTTCTTTTTTCTTTTCTTTTCTTTCTTTTCTTTTCTTTTCTTTTCTTTTCTTTTCTTTTCTTTTCTTTTCTTTTCTTTTCTTTTCTTTTCTTTTCTTTTCTTTTCTTTTCTTTTTTTCTTTTTTCTTTCTTTTCTTTTCTTTTTTTCTTTCTTTTTCTTTTCTCTTTCTTTCTTTCTTTCTTTCTTTCTTTCTTTCTTTCTTTCTTTCTTTCTTTCCTCTTTCTCTTTCTTTCTTTCTTTTGATAGGTAGTAAGTATTCATGAGAAAAAAATACAGTAACAGTTCAGGAAAATTAAGAGTAGAAAGGAGTGACGAAGACTCATCAAGAAAATCTTGAAGATGAAGTTCCTAGAGATTTGATGAGTATGTCGAGTAAAAAATATTTAGCTTCAATTTACTGTTTGACTCAAAGGCATTGCTCTGTATCTTTTTGAATGTAAGAAATTCAGAAAAATTGGGGCGGAGGGTCAGATTGCAATTGTCATGTGATCATGTGTTTATATGTCTATCCCTAAGGGTTGCCTGCAAGGACCTCAAAGTTAGAAGCTTATTCATCATGATTTGCCACTGTCTGGCCTGGGAAGTTAATGGCAAGCGTGATTGTGACGATGCCGGTAATGGCTAACATTAGTCAGCTCGCCGTTTGCCATACATGATGCTCTTTTGTATCCACTACCTTATTTAATTCTTACAACAATATATTCTGTCCGCATTTAGTGAAGAAACTAAGGCTTAGAGATGTTTATAAATTTGTCCGCAGTCACAGAGCTAGTAAAGCATTGAACCTGGGATTTCAAACCGTTTCTGTTCTCTGTCCTAACAATGTATTAATTACCGTGCTGTCTGTTGCCGGAGAGTGTAGTTAAGCAAGGATCTCCTCCACAACTTGGCCGCATGACTCAGTCAGGAATTAAAAGGTGACAAATAGAATCAGACAATACTAATGTCCTAGAACTAACCACCATTTCACCCACCAGTAAGAGAAGAGAAAACTTCAGCGTGGGTAACTAGAGATGGAAAGATTAGCTGCGTCAGGGATTAGCTCCAAATGTGAGGAGGACAGTGGGTTTAAGAAAAAAGGTAAGAGAAAAGAAAGTGCCACAAAAGGGAAACCAAGTAGGAATTTTTTTTTTTTTTTTAAAGAGAAGGTAGATTTTCATTCCAGGAAGTTTCCAAAGTGTTGCTTTTAAGCCCCCACCTTGTTCAGATTCCTGCTGGTGTGTATGAAGCTGGGGAAAAGAAGCAAGTGGAAAGGTTGGCGCATGCTTCTATATACACGGGGCTGCACTCCTCACACCCTCCCGGTAATATGGGCTTTGGAAGCAAATAGGTGGAAAGTTTTGCCCACTTTGGCTTCCCTCACCAAAGGGAAAAGTGGGTGTAGGTTTGTGTGCCCGACTCTTCCATGGTGAGTTCAGGTTGCTTTACCTGCTATGGAGTCTTGACAGGGTGAGACATGTGCCTGTGGTTGCAGGCCTGTCCCAGGAAAACTTGTCATACTGGATATGAAAATGGTTAGGGCAAAGTGGGAGGCCAGGTTGTCTTATTTTCATGCTGATACTTGGGTTGCTTTCCTCTGGCCCAGCCAGAGCATGGCATCATGGAACGAGTGGGACCAAGCAGAGACCATTTGCATGTAACGCTCACCTGGCAGTTCTGGATATTTTAGCCAAGAGTGCCATTTGCACAGACAGCAGGCATTAAACAATATCCCCATCAGGATCCCTGGTGGCTCAGCAGTTTTGCGTCTGCCTTCGGCCCAGAGTGTGATCCTGGAGTCTGGCAATCGAGTCCCACATCAGGCTCCCTACGAGGAGCCTGCTTCTCCCTCTGCCTGTGTCTCTGCCTCTCTCTCTGTGTCTCTCATGAATAAATAAATTAAATCCTTAAAAAAAAAAAAAAAAAAAAAGAATATCCCCATCAGAAAACAAAGGAAAAGTCATAGGCTTTTCTAGCCTTTATTAGCTCTCCTTGCTCACGATCCCACAATCCTGAGGGCTCTCCAGTTTTTCAAACTGGTCCTGTTCAGATGTCCTTTTTCGGTCTTTGATTCTCTGTCAGGATCATCCTCTGGCTTCTATTTGACCAGTGGTTTTTGAAGAACTGATATAAGCATCAGTATTCGTTTGCTGCAGACCTGCTGTAGGAAAAGGGAGCCTGGTTTCGTAAAGCCAGCATCAGCAGCCACTGATGGAAGGTATTCTCCTAACGTGATTACATAAAAATTAATGATGGGTAAACATCAGTGTTAAGAGATTTAATTTGGATTAACCTTATACTGCTCATCTGCTCCATTGGAGTTTATCTGATCCTTTCTTTCTTTTTTTTTTTTCTTTTCTTTGTTCTGTAAATTTTCCAAAAGCAGGTATGGGTGGGATACTCTTCCTACTTCCTTCTCTAGGGCAGATAGGAACTTTGTGAGACCAGACATTCTTCTGATACTTTGTTAACTTCCAGTTGGTGGGAAACAAGAGCGGACAGAGGCATGCAGATGCAAAATGGAGAGAGATAGGAGTAGAGCTGATTAAAAATTCCTCCTCCTTTGAAGGGTTCCAGGGAGAAGCAGCAGCACATTGGAGGAGTTCAGGTATTTTCCCCAGGTTGGTTTCCTCTTTCCTAGCAGTCAGTCGTGGATCTGTGAAAGCTGCTTGCTTCTGAGAGCTCCTACCAGAGGACAGTCTTGTCTGCCGCCAGTCTCTTCCTCTGGCTCTCAGGTCTCTCTGAACCCATGTTTGATTTCCTGTGCATTTGCACATGGGCCAAACATAACCCGTATCTAATGCATGGCTAATTTATAGGCATCTTTCTCAAGGAGGATGAGATAGTCATTATTTCCATTGTTTCCAGTCTCCCAATGTGCTTTTTTTTTTCTTCCTATAACAGACTTCTTGCCTCTTTTCATTGACCACTGATTGGTGGTCTACCGTCCTACCTTCCATTTCTGTATCTCTTGCTTCCACTCTGATGAAAGGCTCATCAGGCGTATCCATGAGCAGGGAGGGTCAGAGGCAACTTTTGGAGGAAAGGAAAGAGTTTGATGGAAGCGCTTACTTTTTTTTTTTTTTTTTTTTTTTTTTACTGGAATGAATACCCTTTAAAGACTATTTGCCCTGTTGGGACTATTGGAAGAAGAGTTAAATTCATTTTATAGTTTCTACTTGTTGGGTACTTATTTTATTCAAAAAAGAAAGACAATTCCACGTTCCAGGAATCCATCTGTTGTCACATTTCACGAGAACAAAATGCACTGAAAAAATATGGCCAAACACACTTTGTTCATGTTTTCTCCACCTTTGGACTGATACTGGTCATAAAACTTCATCTTGTATAGACAATCTGTTAAAATAAGTTACTAAGAAACCCAAACAGGTGTAAAGGTCATTCTTAGTGTGAGTGGGCTTTCCTTTAGCTGTGGTGACAGCCAAACCAAAACTCACTTCAAGATGGTGTTTTATAGTTGATATTTTAAGCTGTAAACCACATTATATGACTGTAGAACCGCACCCAGCAGAGTCAATTTTCCCGTTTCAGAACTCTTGGTGCGATTCGGTGCATAATTCATGTTCATTCCTCATGTTCTCACTTTGTTCAGACCTAGAGCTTATAAGCAGGTTCCTCTACTGCATTTTAAACATACCATCTCTCCCAAGGTGTATTTTAGAAAATACACGGGCAACAAAAAGGAAGCCAAGTGTGTCCTGAGTATGAGAGACAGAGGATGTTCTTAACAAACTAAAAAGAATTCTATTTTGAGAGCCTAAGGAAAATTTATCCAATATGGGAAGAGCACATAGGTCTGAGGGCAAAAGCAGATGCATTTGAAGGGAAGAGATTACTCTCCTCTACTGTTTTTTGAGCACATATAAGATAACAGGCATTTATTTCCTTAAGCACTTTAGACACATTATCCCATTAAATCTTTCATAAGTTTTGTGAAATATCAAGAGCATGGGTTAAGAAAGGTGAATGACTTGCTCAAGTGCTCATAGCAAGGAATTAGCTGTTATACCATTGTAGCCTAGCGTGGTTTAACTCCTGCTCAGTCTGTGTCCCAAGGCCATCTCATCACGGAGTCGCTGTGGTGATCACCCCCATGACTGCTGCCATGAGTTTTAACCCTACAAGGGCAGAAGAATCCAATGTCTTTTTGGATCTGGCCTGGTTTGTCAACGATAAGATAAATGGCTGGCAATAATGCTGAACATGTAGACACTTAGCCAAACTGAAGAGCTTCTGTGCTCATCTGGATAGAAAAGAAATAACGTGTGTTATACAGACTTATCTTGCTTGCCTCTAAGGGGGAGCGATGATAAGTCATTACTTTTAATAAAGTCAAAGCAGATTTCTTTTCTTTTTTCTTTTTTTTGGAGAAAAATCTATTGTTTTTCATGACCCACTTCTACCTTTAAATGAATCTATTAAACTGTCTACATTTTAGGTGTAACTTTTCAAATTCCTTTACCTATGGACCTAAAAGAAGGAATGTTTCTTTCCTTCTTCAGTCTTACTTAAGGGAAAAGAACTCTTAGAACCTGATTACATAGGGGATCCCTGGGTGGCACAGTGGTTTAGCGCCTGCCTTTGGCCCAGCGCGCGATCCTGAAGACCCGGGATCGAATCCCATGTCGGGCTTCCGGTGCATGGAGCCTGCTTCTCCCTCTGCCTGTGACTCTGCCTCTCTCTTTCTCTCTCTCTGTGTGTGACTATCATAAATAAATAAAAATTAAAAAAAAAAAAAAAAGAACCTGATTACATGAAGTTGCCTTTGCTGACTTTGGAGATTTCTAGACCAATGTTCTTTTTTTTTTTTTTTTTTCCTCTTCTACAAAGATAACGCATTTATAGCAATAAGTATTCTGAATGTAATACATTACATTCTGAATGTAATAAAACTTTCCTCCATTCATCTGTGCTATATGATGGTATAATTTTCAGTCAAATAAGATTAAGAAAAGAGTGCCCAGGTTCTTCCTAATTAGAAATTGGACCTCAAAGAATTTATCGTTTAATTGGGGAGTCACAAGAAACTATGACACTTTAGTGGGATTAGTTACCATAGAAAGAATGGAGTGGCTACTCTAGGAGTGTGTTTTGGTTGGAGGGTAGGGTGGAGGAGTGGTTTATCACTACTGCCTGGAATAGATGAAATAAATGAACAAATCAGCATTTGAGCTAGATCTTAAGGGAGCAATTGAATTTGGTTGGATGAAAATGAGCGAGAAGAAGAAACTGGCATGCAGCAAGTGGAGACTGAAAGAAACTCAAACACAAAAATACACATTAGATATGGATGGGATGACAAAGACTATTGAGAGAGACAAAAGATATATGTTTGCCATACAATTATTGGGTCAGATCCTTTCCTTTTTTTCCGTAATTTTCTAGACCTGTGTAGAGGGAAAAAAAAAAAAAAAAGAATCCTGCCAAGACCTCTAGCTGGCTATAGCAAGATATGGGAGGAAGATTTACTTCTTTTATTTTTTCCTGTTTTCTGTCTTAATCAGTGACAGGCACGAACTTTTTTTAGTGCTATTGTTGCTGAGACAATAAATGGAGGAATGAAATGGCATCTATTAAAAGGACAAAATAGGTAAAATAAAGACATTTATAGTAGGTTTTCCAATCTCAGTGCTATTGGCATTTGGGGTTGGATAATTTTTTGTCTTGGGGGATAGGGATTATCTTGTTCAATGTAGCACACTCCTGACTCTACTTACCCAATGCCAGTAGCACCACCACTCACTGCCCCAGTTGGGAAAACCAAAAATATATCCAGACATTGTCTGATGTCCCCTGGAGGGGGGCAGATCATCTCCAGTTGAGACCTAGGCTTTATAGTAGGTAGATGATATACCAACAGGCATGGTATCTTTATGTCTGGAAACTTGCTGAGCCAGGGTAAAGATCTACAATCTGAGAAAAGGCAACCACGGCAGGTGTGGAACTTGAGAAAGGGTAGTGTCTCTGCCCTGAAAGGACCTCAGGGTCAAGAATATGTCTTGTTCATCTTTGAATCCTCTCCCTGGGGTCTAGCACAGTTTCCATAACCTAGAAAATGGTCTACAAATGTTGGTTGAATAAATGGGATATTTGCTTAGAGTCTCAGTGAAGAAATCATTAGGACCAACAGCTATTTACTTGTAGCTTTATCTACTTACTGGCTTATTGTGTTCTATTTGAGGGTCTCTTGAATGTTGCAAAAGTAACCAAGTATACCAGTGTGATCACGTGCAGCCAACAGGGGAAAAAAGAGTTGAGTGACAAATGTCACAAGGCCTGTTTTTCAGGTTTACTGCCAGATAATGCAGGGTTTGGAAGAGAGTATAGAGAAGTAGGGCAAAAGCCCTACCATCTTCCAGTGTCCTTTATATTAGAGAATATTTACAGTTATGAGTTACTAGTTTGACATCTCTTGCCTGTGAATTTTGCATTTTGTCTTAATTAGAGGTTTATGTATCTTCCTTCCGTGGGAGCACGTCAGGGTTCCTGAGTTATAACCTCTGAAAGACTTGCCTAGTGACAAGGAAAGGGAGATGTGGTGGAGATTCCAGGGATGGGAAATGAGCTCAGTGTGGCAAAGATCTGTATGTTCATCCTTCTGCCAACCAAGTGATGGCAAAATAAAGGCCAACTCACTTTTTCTCCTCCCAGGACTCTTGATTCCCCTCTTCATTCACATCTTTCATTTTTGAGTAACATGTTATTTTGTATTTAATATATTGTTTGTTACTAATGACTAATCTCAAAAAAAGGGGGGGTTAGAATTCTAGGGAACCTCTCTTTAGAAGATTCTCATATGAAAAACTTCAGATTGGGTCCCTCTAATTCACACAGCTTGCACTGATCTCTGGAGGAGGCTATGGCAGGCACTTTTTTCATCTGCTCCTTGATACTCCATCAATAATTGGCATCTTCTGGATCCAGATTCATATACTCAAGTGTCTACTTAGCATCTTCCCTGGGCTATCTTGTAGACACCTCAAATGAGTAATTTCCTGCCCTGTCTCCCAACCTGCTCCTGTGTCCTTATCCATCTCATTCAAAGGCAGTTTGACCTTGCAGAGGCTTAGGTCAAAGTCCTTGGAGCCATTCTTGACTCTCCTCCTTGTCTCACACCTCATCATCACACTCCCTACAAATGTTATTGGCTTTACTTTCAAAATATATCTAAGATCTGAACACTTCTCACCAGATACTCTGCTACCATTCTGGCCTGAGCTACCAAAAAGTCAACACAGAGGCCAGGATGAGATTTTAAAATTGTAAGGTAAATCCTGCCACTCTTTTGCTCAAAACCCTTCAATGCTTCCCTATTGCAGAGCTAAAAACAAATTCTTTGCGTGGTCCTACAACTCCCTATCCCATTATCTCTCACACCTCCTCTCCTGCTTCTTTCTCATCATGCAGGGGCACCAGCTCACCACGTTCTTGCTGTTTCTTAAATGCATGAGACATGCACCACCTGTTCCCTCAGCCTGGAACCCTCTTCCCCCAGAGATCCATGTGGTTACATTTGGCCTCTTCAAATCTTGGCTTGAATATCACCTTGCAATGAGAACTATCCTACTTATGCTACTTAAACTACAACCTGTTTTCAATCCCCTGTCCAATACCTCTTATTCTTCAGTCTTTTTTTTTTTTAAATAGTACTTGTCAACTTTTAATAAACTATATCATTTGTTGCTCAATACATTTATTTTTTTGTCTCCCATGATAAAATGGAATACTTATAAGAGCAAGGATATTTGTGCATCTCAAGCAACTGAAACAATGTCTCATACATTGTAGTTTACTCATCAACATTTGTGGTTGAATCATTATCTCTTTCAAAGCAAGTATTAGTTGTTTACTTAGTCTTTCTTCCTGCTCAGACTGTAAACTGTTTTGAGGAGAGCCATCAGTAGAATGTACTGTGTATTGCGGTAGCTAATAGGGTTAATTCTCTTCCTTAAAGGGGGCTCCTCAAATTATGTAAGCCTCAAGTTCCACAAAACCTGGTCTGTCCCTGTACCAATCTCATAGGGTTAGTATTGAATTAAAGAGATGATACATACACATAACTTAGAAGATTAAGGTTAAAGACTTTGTTATATTTTGCATGCCTCCTCCCTATTTCCATTGTGATGGGCTCAGTGGCTGGAACAAAGGTGGGAACAAGAGAAACATCTTTGCTAGTAAACAAACCAGTTGAATGGAACAAATATATTTTGATAGTTCAACCATTTCCTTAGATTTTTATTTCTAGGTGCCATCCTCTTCCCTCTTTTTAAAGACATCTTTTTCTTTTCTTTTTTCTTTTCTTTTTTTTCTTTTCTTTCTTTTCTTTTCTTTCTTTCTTTCCTTTTTTCTTTTCTTTTTTTTCTTCTTTCTTTCTTTCTTTCTTTCTTTCTTTCTTTCTTTCTTTCTTTCTTCTTTTTTTTGGAGCAGTGTGAGATACACAGCCAAATTGAGAGGAAACAACAGATTTCCCATGTACCCCTTACCCCCACATGGATAGCTCCTTCTATTCTCAACACCCCTGGTAAGAGTGACACATTTGCTAAAACTGATGAACCTACACTGCACATTATAATCACTCAGAGTCTATAGTTTACATTAAGGTTCATTCCTGGTGTTGTGTAGTCTATGGGTTTAGCAGAGCATATGTATCTGCCATTGAATTATCACACAGAGTGGATTCTCTGCCCTCAAAATTCTCCGTGCACCACCTATTCATCCCTTTGCCCAATAATTCCTGGAAACCAATGACATTTTCACTTTCTCTAAGTTTTGCCTTTTCCAGAATGCCTTATAATTGGAATCAAACAGTACTTAACCTTTTTTTTTTTTTTTTAAAGTATGTAACCTTTTAAGAGTGGCTTCTTTCACTTACTAATATGTGTTTAAGTTTCTTTCACTTTTTTTTTTCATGGCTTGATAGCTCATTTCTCTTTAGTACTGAACAGAATTCCATTGTCTGGATGTACCATAGTGTATTTATCCATTCACCCTCTGCTTCCTTTTAAAGTTAGGTTTCTATACTTAGGAACTTATCAAAAGATTCATATTAAAAAATTCATGCATGCTTGCTTGATTTAAAAAAAAAAAAGATTTTATTTATTTGTTCATGAGAGACACAGAGAGAGGCAGAGACATAGAGGGAGGAGAAGCAGGCTCCATGCAAGAGCCCAATGTGGGATTCGATCTTGGAATTCTGGAATCATGTCCTGAGCTGAAGGCAGATGCTCAACCACTGAGCCACCCAGGTGTCCTTGATTGCTTGATTTTTTTTGAAAAAAGATTTTATTTTGAGAGAGAGAGAGAGAGAACACTAGTAGGGGATGGGGCAGAGGGAGAGAGAATCTCAAGCAGACACAGAGCCTGATGCAGGGAATAGATCTCAAGATCCTGAGATCCTGACCTGAACTGAAACCAAGAGTCAGATGCTTAACTGGCTGAGCCACTCAGGCGCCCCTGATTGCTTGTATTTTATTATGTACCTGTCATGACAGTATCTGAGTGACATGGTATTTCATGACATTTTTAATCTGTGAATAAGACTAAGAGTCAGAGTTGTTAATTTTTTTAGCAGTCTTTAACATAATGTGGCGCTAAAATATATAGTGAGCAGAAACACATGATAATGGCAATGAAATTGAAATGAGATTTTTAAAAAATGGCCCCTTTCTTATTTTGTTATGTGCCTATTGTTGGCATTATTTGAATTTATATAAGGTTCCTACCCTCAGTCTTATCTTTTCCATCCTATTGATTTCTTGTACCTGCCATGTTTATATTTAACACACTAGCAGATAAATATGTTTTAAATATCATGTGATGGCTGTTTCTATAGAGAACGGGAGGGAAACTCTCTGAAATAAATCTCATTGAAGAAAACAGTTGAGACAAGGGTTTAGAAATGACTGCAGAACTGTTTTTACTTTCTTACTATCCCTTTACGTCTCCACAAGCTGGAATCTGGCTTCTGGCTTCACCATGGACTGAAGCTGCTCTTTCAGTGGTTCAGCAGTTAGCTCCTCAAGCTTTTGGATGAACTCTAGCTCTGCTGGGTGTCAGCAGTGTTTTGTAATGTTGACTCTTTTTCTTGAAACAGCCTCTGAACTTGGATTCTGTGGCAAGTTTTGTTCCCTTCTTCCTTCTCTGGTGGTTCTTAGTATCCTGCATGGGCTCCTCTGTGCCTTTCCTTTGAAAAGGAACTTTTAACATCTTAAAGGGTTTGGTTGTGAAAAAGTTCTGGCAGAAGTATCACTGAAGGGGAGTCACTGTGACACTACAAAACATTTCCAAAGGTAGAAGAATAAAAACGTTTGAATCCGTACGGAGCAATGAGATATAGAAAAAGAGTTCTAGAATTTTGTATTTATTCTCTGAGACTGAGAATGAACCTAAACTCCTTGAAGATTTTGACCTTACAGCCTAGGAGTTTTCTTTTAGTGTTCTTCCTCATATTTTCTCAATTATGGGTGTGTAGATTTGAATGAAGAATACCTCTAAAAAATGTAGATTTTTGTTTTGTTTTGTTTTACTTCACTTCAAAATATGTGCACCTGTTGGTCTTCTACGGGCTGCCTCTAGATGAGTATTTGCCAAATAAAGTTTGTGTGCAGTTTAGTAAACATCTAATTCTCCACTTCAGTGCTCAGGAGGGAGGAAGAGAAGAGAGGGGTAGAGAGAAGGGAGCCTAAAAGGCATCACTTCACTGGGGGAGGGGCTGAGGGAGAACACAGGGCAGGGGGTACAACGCTGCTTTGCTGGTCTACACTGGGTGTCGTGACACCAGAGGAAAAGGTGAGAAATCCAGTTCATCACCAGGGTAATGCTAAATTTCCATGTATTTGATAACTTTTGACATTGTGTGAAGCAAACATAGACCACAGAATTTTCCTACATTACACATGTTGTGTAGAAATGACCTCATTCCTTGTAATATTGTTCTAGATCACTTAACACTGAGTGATTTAGCATAGACAGAATGTAATTTCTTCTAAAATTCATGCACCATTGAAGAAAGAATCTTCCACCTCAACTAGTTATTCAGTGGCTGTGGATTTTCTCATTCACATCTTGACAAAGGCAAAAAAAGGAAAAAGAAAAAGAAAAAAAAATGTCTCTGTCTTTTTCCACGAATGGGGTTAGATTCCATAGCCTCACTCTACATAAAGGCTGTTCTACCATTCAGAGATATATGGCTCGTTAATGTCAGTCCTGATTCATATTTTGCTATCAAATGGCACCAGGTATTCTCATTCTGTTCTTAAATATTAAATGTCACCATTCTCTTGTCTCCACAAATCTTAGCCCTCTAAAAAGCAAAAATAAAAGACGTGTAAGTTTTAGATTGCCCTGTAAAGTAGGAGAATGTCTTCACATCATTTAAATGTTTATAGTAGAACGGAAATTAAAACACAGGTTGAAAGTAAAATGCAGAACTGAAAGTAAAATATTTATGAAGTTGTCTGAAATCTTTTCTGGAGCAAGGCAGTTGTACATACATAAATAGGCAGAAGAGAAGAAAATGTAAAAATGCCTGACAGAAGGTCTTGTACATATATTTACTGTGATGGATAACAATGTGCTAGGTCATGATCTTATATCCAAGAGTTAGTAAAATAAATGTTTATAGAGAAAAACAGGTGATGTGGAAGGCTGACTATTTTATGTACTTATGTATGTGATTAAGACATTATTATCCAATGTTAAGTACTAATAACTTTAATAAAGGTCAAATATCCATTAAGTTTCAAAAAATAATCAAGAATGTATTATATACAGGGCAGTGCTCTCTGTGCTGGCTATAGGGCTGTGAACAAAAAGCAATATAGAACCATTCTGTCGCTGGAGATGGCAAGCACACAGTACTTGTTATGTGCCAGGCACTAATTTGACTCTTTTGCATATATTAATTTCTCAAATCTTCAATTAACCCTCTGAGATGCTATTATCATCGCACTTTGCAGATGAGGAAATTGGGACACAGAAATGTTAAGAATATTGCCTAAGGTTCATACTGGTACTTAGTGGAAGAGCCAGGTTTCATACCCACACAGTTTGTTCTAGAAATGAAAACCTAGGCATGATCAACAACTAATTCATATCCACTTAAGAGTGGTTTCCAGCTGTAATCTACATCCCAAGTTGCACTGCTTTTGAGGAAAACTTAAATGTACAGAGTTACAGTAAACACTGTTGTTAGACTATGGCCCTTCTTTTTTTTAATTTATTTTTTAATTGGTGTTCAATTTGCCAACATACAGAATAACACCCAGTGCTCATCCCATCAAGTGCCCCCCTCAGTGCCCATCACCCTGTCATCCCCACCCCCTGCCCTCCTCCCCTTCCACCACCCCTAGTTCACTTCCCAGAGTTAGGAGTCTCTCATGTTCTGTCTCCCTCCCTGATATTTCCCACTCATTCTTTCCCCTTTCCCCTTTATTCCCTTTCACTATTTTTTTATATTCCCCAAATGAATGAGACCATATAATGTTTGTCCTTCTCCGATTGACTATGGCCCTTCTTGACCAGCTTTTCTGTAAATGTGAAGGTAACAGATTTATTCTCTCAGATATTCTTGATCTTAGAAACATCCATTATTTTCGATTAGGGAGATGAAATCAAGACTCTAGAAAACATATTCAAAGGATTAGTCTTATTTTGTACATAGACTATGACAAATATGTTATTTTGTCCCCATATCATATAGAATGCTCATGCTCTCTGGATAGGTTCTTCTATTAAAGCAAAACAAAATGTGTCATGGCTTGACTGAACTTCAGACTAGCATGTAGAAACCTGGTGATCTGACTTACCACTAGGGAATGCTTAAAAAAAAAAAGAAGTCTTGATAATAATGTTCACATTGCTGTACTTTGAAGGAATATGCCACTTGTGTTATATACCAAAAGTGCTTTCAAATGGCAATCAGTTTCACATGTAATCTTAAGGAGAATACAACCTAATCCAAGCCTGAATAACTCAGTTGCTGAGAGCATAGAACAGATGAGGTCACCACAGGCCAGTCAGTTCTATCTATGCTGTGGCCTGAGACTGCACCCCTATGCCAGGCCAACCAGGAGAGAGAATTTGAAAGGTCAGTGGAAATCCATTACACAACTACAAAAACAGCTCAAATACAAGTCTTGGTGACAAATCAAACTTTATCTTTATATATGGAAGACTGTACCAGGAAGCTTAAGTCTTTTATACTTACACGGCTTGTCCAAAAAAACCCACAAAAACTTTTTTGATATATTTTTAAGTAGGCTCCTTGACTTAGTTATTCCAAAGTCAGATGGGTATATTTAATGAACTATAAGTATAAGCATGATGAATTTTGACACAATGTCATGGATGTGATTATTAAACTATAGATTTTTATAGCATTTCAGGCTATATGGGTATTAATATTAATAAACTAGGATTTTTCTGAAATCAGCCTTTCCCTCCTTCTAGTTCTAACTGGCCAGTCTTTCAGGTGGAGGGCAAATTATGTGTGTGTGTGTGTGTGTGTGTGTGTGTGTTTCCCAAAGCCTCTTATCCATGGTGTTAGTAAGTAAAGAATATGTGAATTGTATCCAATAAAGAATTTCAGGATGTACACATGTAGCATTGCTATGCACTGAATTGTGTCTTATGAGGGTTATATTCAAATCCAAACCTCTGCTACCTGCAAATGTAACCATATTGGGAAATAGGTCATTTGTGATGTAATTGAGTTTAGATGAGGTCATACTGGAGTAAGATGAGCGCTGAATCCAGTATGACTCATGTCCTTATAAGAAGAGTCTCTCTCTCTCTCTCTCTCACACACACACGCACACACTCACACGCAAACACACATGCAGGGAAGAAGGCTGATGATGGAGGCAGAGATATGAGTAAAGCAGCCACAAGCTGAGGGAGCCCAAGAACTGCTGGCAACCACTAGAAGAGAAGCAGAAGCAAAAAAGGATCTTCCCCTAGAGCCTTCAGAGAAAGCATGGCCCTGTAGACACCTTGATTTTGCACTCTCTAGAACTGAGAGAATGAATCTCTGCTGTCCTAAGCCACGCAGTTTGTGGTACTTTATTATGGCAGCCCTAGAAAGCTAACACAAGTATCATGTCACAGTGAGGTGTTGTGGATCAAAATATGAAAGTGAGAATCTCTCTGGATGAATCCTGAAATGTCGGCTAATGTTAATGTCTTCTGCATTCTGAGCAGAGCTTGTGGGGATGAAGTGAGGCTCTGACAATTCCTGCTTTTGGATGAATCACTAAATTCTACCTCTGAAACTAATAATAACTGTATACTAATTAAATTAAATTTAAATAACAATTTTTTAAAATTTCTACATTTGTAGTCCTTCCCCTATGTGGAACTGATTTGAATTTCTCTGGGTTTGCATGGTGGGTGTGCCTACCACACTCTTCCAGACTTTCTGAAGAGGGAGGTAGATTACTCTGACCACTGTTCTGGTCTGTCACTCTCCTAGTGGACCAGTTTCACATATGAAACTCTTATTAGGTCAGTGGTAGAGGATGAAGGTACTTAGGGGGAATTGTTGCAAAGATCTTGGCCACATAGGTGGAGCTGGGAGTGATGAAAAGGTGTTATTCTGGGGATTGACTGAAGAGAAAAAGCTCACTGGTTGCTAATCTTTGTAGCCTGAGGAGATCTTTTCACCTTTGGCACAGATGAAATGCTCTTTTCCACATAGATGGATGTTTTTATTTTTCTGGAGTGTAGAACCAATTGCCTTGCTCATCACACAAGATGAATTTTGATGCAGTGGTGTTGCAGCTTGAGGTTTCTGGAAACAGACTCTGAGTGAAGGTTAGTGTGCTAGATGTTTATTAGGAATTAGTACTTGAGGAAGGAAAGTGGAAAAATCAGGAATGGGCAGAGGAAGAGGTCGAACTGTAATACAGATTGAATTAAGTCTGGGCTATCCCAGCAGAGAGCTCTGGAGTGAATCAGAGTTGTTTCATGTTGGACCCAAACAACTGCATCTTCATATCCCTACCTTTCTTAGTCAGCACATGTGGGCTTTCATCGGAAGGGCCTGACCTCAGTCAAGAGCATTCTCTGCAGGAGTTTATAGTTGTCATCTGTTGATCACATCCCCTGCAGCTGGGCAGCAAATCCTTACATGAAAAGAGATTGGATGGTACATCTCTGTGTCTTCTGCAGATGGTAGCCCACTTAGTTGACTTGAGCTCCTAGGATCCTGAAGGGAAACTGAGGGGTTGGTAGTGTTGGGAGTTGTGGGGGAAGTTATAAGGGAGTATTCTGGGCGAAGAATATGGTCAATTGGTACGTAGACTGGTCATGCTGTGTATAGGAGATGTAAGTACAGAGTTTTTCTTTTAGAACTTTTTTGATGTACACCATCTGGCTGTCTTGGAATGTGGACAGTGGACAGATGGAGGAAGCATTGAAGAGCCCCTCCCGCAGTCAGCATATAAATTGGGAGATCAGATTAGTAATGAGGTGACTAAATGTGTAGAAACAGAAAATCTCTTTGCAAAACAAGGTAATAGAGAAGTACAGATAGGTAACACACCATAGAGGAAGAAATGTCCATTATGGGATGACAATGTGGTTGAAAGAGAGGAGGATGTCATTCATTCATTTATTCAAAAGATTGGCCTTGAAGTGTAAGTGATGATTAGCTAAGTAAAGAGGTAGGAGAAGAGAATTCTAAGCAGAGAGGCCTGCGGCACAGGACCCTCCATCCATGTCATGGCTCTCTGTGATCCAGGTCTTCCATTTTCTTTCTATTTGCTGAAGTGAGCAACAGAAACCTCCCTAGGGGGCGAATGGGCAAAGCTGAGTACAGAGACTGTGTCCTGCTGGAACAATTGAAATAAGTTGGTGCACAGAACAGGAGGGCACACGTAGCACAAGGCAGGTCAGGGGTCAGGCAGGCTCCACATGGTGGAGGCCCTTCTATACTATTTGAAGAGATGTAGACCTCCTCCCAAAGGCAAAAGGACGTCTTTGAAGGGCTTAAGGAGGAGGGTAACATGAACAAATTTGTGCTTTAGAAAGGTCTCTGGGTGAAAAGTGAGTTAGAAGGAAACCTTGATGTGATTCGGCAAGAAGACCTCGGTGAACAGAACAGAGAGCGAATCAATAGTGAGCAATATATTGAATTTGAGGGTTAAGAATAGAGAGGAGGTCAAGGATGGACATGATTTCTGATAGAGGAAGCTGGATAGAATAAGCTCATCAAACATTTGCAAACTTTACACCCAGTTCCATTCTTTTCAGCCATGACAGGGATGATGATAATCATGATTAGAGAATAAAAGACTCTCTGAAAAGAGGCAAATGTAGAAGTATGGGGTTTGAAGTTAGCAGATCTGGATCGCATGGGCAAGTCAATTGTCTTGGAGTTTCAGTTTCCTGTTTAGTACGATGGGTATAATGCTACCTACATCACTACACGGTTATGAGGGATAATTGAAAGAATTATTAATGTATTAATGCATATGAAAGCTTTTAGCCAGTGCTTGTTATTGAGCTGACACTTAGATCTCCATTCATTCATTTGTGTAACAGTATAATCTTTTAAGATATATTGCTAATTTTAATATTATATCACAGTGAGCATTTATAGAACATCTATCTATACTCTGCAAGGCACCATGCAGGGCAAATAGTTGTAAGACATTACTTCTGTCCTTAAAGATTTTGTAGTCTATTTAGGAAGACAAGATTTCTATCTATGTAAAGTATAAAACCAACAAAATATCTAAAGCTTTTTTTGGGGGGGGGCAGGGAAGTGAGGGGGTCATGCAGTAATAGAGAAATAGAGAAATAATAGAGAAAATGAGACAAGATAAGATAGTGAAAATTGCCAGCTGAATTTATTAGATGTATTTACTTGGAAGAAGATGTCCCTTTAATCTGGGATAAACATAGAGAGAGAGAGAAAGAAAGAGGCAGAGACACAGGAGGAGGGAGAAGCAGGCTCCATGCCAGAGCCGGATGCGGGACTTGATCCCGGGACTCCAGGATCGGACCCTGGGCCAAAGGCAGGCGCTAAACTGCTGAGCCACCCAGGGATCCCCCTGAACTGCTTTTTAAAGACGAGTTGGATTTTGTTGTGTAGATCAGGGGTTGGCAATCTACTGCCCAGCCCTCTGCCTCTTTCAATGTGGACCTATGAGCTAAGAATGGTGTTTAAATGGTTGGAAAAAATTTTTCTGAAAAAGAATAGCATTTTGTAATACGTAAAAATTATATGAAATTTAAATTCTAATGTCCATAAATAAAATTGTGTTAGAACACAGACACACCCTGTCCTTTATATATTATCTGTGCTGCTTTGGAGCTACGAGGGAATTAGTTGAGTACTTATGGCAGAGACTTGATGGCCTGCAAATGGAAAATTTTACTCTCTGGCCCTTTATGGAAAGTTAGCTGAAATCTGGTGTAGATGATTGAGGGGAGACGTTCTGGGGACACGGAATGAAAAGAGTGAGGATGACTCCTTTGAAGGTAATAGAAAATGAATGATCACAAAGGAAGAGGCAATATACAGGAGCCTCATGGAAGCCAAGGGAGGGAAGAGCAGGTGTCTCAAGAAGTAGAGTGGTAACAAGAGAGTATAGAAATGAGCAGAAGACCTGGGCTTTTGCATTGTTGCCATCGCTTGTGAGTTTTGAATCCTGTGGGAAGAGTGGATCAGGAGAGAGAGAGGTGAGGGAACAGAGCCAGAGCATAAGAAATCAGGAAGAAGCAGGGAGGTTTAGTAGAGAAATACCTGTGTGGTTTAAGTCTAGTATAGAATAGAGGAGACCTGTGCATATTTGAGTACAGAGGGGAAAAAGTGATCAGAGAGGGAGGTTTTGAACATGCTCTGTAGAGAAGAGCTATTTGAAGCAGTGAGGTTAGGAAAACATCAAGTCAATATTTTTTTTTTCTTTTTTTTTTAGACATGCTTAAGTCCTCTTGCTACAGAAAAGTACCAGTGAATGAGGTCCTTTGGAGTTTTTTTCAGCTCTATATTCCTGCACTTCGAGTCAGGTGAAGCCTGATGGACTCAGGAGTCAATAGGCTAGAATTTGCACCTGTCCCAACTTCCCCCAAATTATTCGCTGTTGGCCTTGGGAAAGTTGCATAACATTTGTGCTCCATTTGCTTATCTGGGAACAGTGGATAATAATACATTCATCAGAGGATTATTGTGGGAAGGAATGAGATGATTCTGTTTGGAAAATGTCAAAAGCGTGGGCTCTGACAATTAGTGGGCTCTCAGTAACAAAAAATATCAATACCATCCAAGTAAAACAATAATAACTAATAATGTAAGTCACTGTGTTAGGGGACATTTTCTTTCTATCCCAGAGATGGCACGTATATTGCATATATCACCACTCTCCATTCCTGTGATCATGGCACTTTATCACTGACACCAACGTGGCCTCAGAATTTTTTCAGTAAGTTACTCTAGAAACTACGAACAATTAGTTGGAGTTGGCACATAACTTGAAACACGTTTTATATTCTGACCTAATGCATACTTAGCTATCTACAACACATGAATGGAATTCTTCCTGGAATTTTGCCATTGGGATCCACAGATCTAGTCTCATAGTTTGGAAGTTAAAATGTCAAATCTCCTGCATACTCTTCTACTAGTCAGTAAAGTCCTTTATCTTACGTAATAAGGACCATGTTGTCATATTTTCCCTCTAGGTAAGTTTTCAAAAAATATTATCTTTTAGAGGTATCAGTGGCTTGAAATTTCCGAATGAAATTGGAATGGAAAGTAGCCTAAAATTATACTTTTCTAGTTCCTCCAAATCTCAGGGAACATTTATACATCATTTGTGAAGACTGAATTCCAAACCTTGGTTAAAGTCACAGGGCAAGTTTTCCTCTCACTTGAATATGTGTGCCAATAATTGAAATCAAACAGATGCATATGACTGAGGATAGAAATTTATATTTTCTGAAGCTTCGGATAAAAGGTTTACTCACAAAGCAGATTGCAGCTCTTTGCTTTTCACATTTTTGTGTCTGTTACGGAAGAATTTTGTTTGTGCTGTGTATGAAGAAAATGTATGCCACACTGGAGTGTGGTGATAAGATCATGTTTCTATGGTATCGCTTTTTTCCAAGTATTTCAGTATTTTCAGATGTTATCTTCTTAGCTTTCACAGCATGCTAGGAAGAAGGAAAGACATGTTGTTCTCACCTAACAGTGAAATTGAGGTAAGCAGTTACTCTGTTGCATAAGTGACTAAGCCAGAGATGTGATACCAAATCCAATTCTTCTATTCACCAGTCCATTGAGACCTTGGAGTATTTCTGGTCAATCCATTAATCCCATTTTCTTTTTCTTAGTAAATGACTACACAGTTGATTCTTGCTTATCTGCTCTGGGGGAAAGGGAAATGCAGGACATAATCTCAAATGGTAAATGATACAAAAATAATTTGGATTTGGCGACAGAATATGTTTTTGTACTTGCATTGGAACCTGGGCGTGTCTGGTGTTCTGGAAATTTATGGCATTCCAATCTGAGTGAATTAACTATCCAAGAAGAGACCCAGAGTGGGGGTTGTCGCAAGTGCACCTAGTTTATCCCTCATCATTCCCAGCCTACCTGTTCTACCCATTTTGCTCTGCTCTGGTCAGACAGCCTCATCTCAGACTGATGCATGGAGCCATCTGAAGTCAAACTGCCTTGTCTTTTTATCTAAATCTCATTTTGAGACTTTTATCTCATCTCTTCCCTGGGCATGGGAGAAACTGGTATGTTGAATTAGACATTGATAATCATTTCTTAAAGTTATTTTTTATGGAAAGGCACTGATAATGTAGTAAGGGAATTTAAAAATATGACTCCTGTGAATAAGAATATAAGAAAAAAATTGAAAGTAGTATGGGGCTAGATAATGACAAATGATTGAGAGACCTCATGGGAAAGTGAAAATATCTTTTTACTCTAAATTTGATGACTGATGGTAATAAGTTCTTTTATGACATTTATTCTTGTGTTCATTCAAAAAACAAACATTACTTAATATCTACTCTATGCCAGGAATGATTAGTGACTGAATTGATGATAAGAATTTACACATAAACAAATAACTAGAAGTTGAAAGTTAAAAGAGCCTTAATGGTATTTTTTGTAAATTCTTTTTCTGATTCATTATTTATCCATAAATTCAATTGATCCATTTATTGAATAAATCTCTAATTAATCTACTTATCTTTGGTATTATATTAATGAAAATAAATATTAATTGTAATCAATTAATTTATTTGTCCATAAAAATATTTACATTCACTCCCCCCCCTCCCCCCCCAATATTCCATCAGGAAACTCATACCTTCTAGTTCTGGATAGTTTTCTTAAATGATTTTATTGCTGATTTAATTTCATCCATCCTCTCTGTTCTTTCATTCTGGAACTTTATCATTTGGAAAATGAATGTGTTGAACAAATCCTCTGATTTGGATCTAATTTCCTGATTTTCCATGACAGCTTTTTTGCTTTCTGGGGGAGGAATATTTTCTCAGGATGATCTTCCAATCTTCTGTTGAGTTTTTTATTTCTGCTATTTTAGTTTTTAATTTCCAAAGCCTCTATCTTTATTCTCTGAATTGCTATTGTTGTTAACTTATCTCTGTGAGGATGTTAATGGTACTTTTTGGTAAGGCCTCTATTGCATTGTCTCTTCCATCCACAAGAATGGATGGAAGAATGGTTGGATGGGTGGATGTATCTGTCTTTTACATTAGATACCTTCTCAGATGTGTGGTGATCCTTGGTTGTATGTCCGTATTTAAGAGTGGAGTCCTAAAATCTATTTGGAGTCTCTTGGCATGGAGGTGGGCCTTGCCCACTGTCTGCTTCACTGGACGTTTTCTTGGAGAATCCATAGTGTTAGCATCTTCAATTCTTTTCCCTAAGCCTGGTTATATTCTTCCAGAGAAGTCACTTCTGATCTCTTGCCTAAGGAAAATAATTCTGGCTTCAGCACTTTAGGAGCTGGTAGGAGAAGGCTCAGGGTTTCAGCATTCAGTTTGTACACTTTCATTTCATCTCTTTATTTTTAGAACGATCACAGTGCCCTTGACTTAGCTCAATGTCTGCTGATCCATAGACCTTCTCTTTACCTTCTCCAGAGAGTAAACCTTTAGTTTTCTCTTGGAATAGGGTAGGAATATGGGCATTGTAATTGCTTCTTAATCACAATTTCAACCCATCCTCTTGGCTTTTAGTGCTATTTTCATCTCTAGTTCCAGATTACTCAGTGTTGCCAATTTCCAAAGTTTTGGGGGTTCTGTGGTATAATCTCATAATCCTTGGCTTTCCCCACTGTTTGCTTCCTGAGATCTGCTTAGTCATTTACCACTAATCTTTCCGCTCTTCAGTTTCTAAAAGTTAGTAGCTGTCATCATATCTCTCATTTTCTTTGTCCTTTTTAGTTTATATCTTAACAAATCCCCTTACTGTTGTTGGTGGAGTTTACAAGACAGTGGAGGCATATCTTTAGCTCTAAATGAATTTTTTAAATTATTAAGAGTTTTTATTAAATACTCATCTGAGTAGTGACTTGAGAAACAAGCAATTCCTCATTTGGTATTTCCCAGCAAAGAAATCCTGGAAGACTATCAGTAGTTCTGTTTCATTCATGTATCCATCCCTGGACCAGTTGCTGTGTCCATGGAGAGAAAAGATTCTAAGCTGAGTTCTGTAAGAACACTTTGTAATGTTGGTAGTGCCTGTTAACATAAGGAAGAGAAGGAAAGAGGGATGGATAGACAGAAGAATTGTTATTATGCCTCCTTTTGTGTTGATTTTTATTTTATTTTATTTTATTTTGTGTTGATTTTTAAATATAGGATTCAGTTTTACAATAAATTTATTTCTTTTTATCAAGAAAAAGAGAAAAACAGCAAGGCAAAAAATATCTGGGTAGTCACAGGATAATCTTTATGTTCTTGTTCAAAATTATTATTTCTTTTTTTCAAAATTATTATTTCTTAAGATTTATTTATTTGAGAGAGAGAGTGTGGGTGTACATGTGTGCAAGTGGGGGAAAGGGCAGAGGAAGAGGGAGAGAAGCAGACTCTCTGCTGATTCAGAGCCAAATACAGGGCTCAATCGGAGATCATGAACCTGAGATTATGACCCTGAGATCATGACTCGAGCTGAAATCAAGAGCCAGTTGTTTAACTGACTGAGCTACCCAGATGCCCCTTCTCATTCAGAATTCTTGGAGAGTACCTCACTGCTATCCTCACATATCATTTTAGAGCCTTCATAGAAACTGATGGACTGGGTTCACTAGGTCACAAGTTATTGATATCAGTTACATACACTTGCACCTGAATGGAGAGAAGTCTTGATTTGGGTATTTACAAGCAAGTCAAGTTTTCTCTTTTCCCTTTTTAAAATATTTTGTTTTTAAGTAAGCCCCAGTGTGGGGCCCAAACTTATAACCTCTAGATCAAGAATGGCATAGTCCACCTACTGAGCCAGCGAGGCACCCCCCTACCTTTGTGTAAAAGCTAGGTTTTACACAAAGAAAATGATAAGTGGACTCAGTGGATTGATGGAGTGAAGAAGGAATCACTAAGGAACAACAACCTAGGGGAAATCTCATCTTTTTTGATGTTTGGCAGAAAGATTCTCAGAGGCTATAGTGTTTTTGGAAAGATGAGAGAGAGGAATCCTGTGAGTTAGACCAAATTCCAGGGAAGTTTGAGTTACTTGAAAGAGAAATAGAAGAAATGAAAGTGCTCTCAGTTGTCAAGTTTAAGTCCTTCCCATTCATTCTCTTCTATTACTCCATGAGATGAGGACCCATGAGGAAGATAAAAGAAAATAAAGAAGCTACATTTTATTTGCATGTGAATGGGTTAAATGGCAATATTGCTAATATCAGATTTTAGAAAGATAATTCTGGCTATGATTTTAAGAATGCTTTGGGGAGCAGTGGGATGAATGTCAGGACACTATTTAGGAGTCTTGTGATAATCCAGGCAAGAGCTGATGGTGGCCTGGACCAAGGGTAAAAAATAGCAGAAAGTGAGAGAGAAGTGAGTAGATTTGGAAAATTATAGAGGAATATTAAGACGTGGAGATCAATTGGAGATGGGATGCAAGAAGGGAAAACAAAGGATTGCAATCATCCTCTAAGTTTCTGGTTTGGAAACTAGATGGCTGAAGATACTATTTACTGACAAACAGAAGGAAGAACAAATTTGGGTGGAGGGAGATTCTGCACTCAGTTTCGGACACGTTGCCTTTGGAAGTTTGTAGTTCTGTTTACATATACACCTAAGAGCTGTTTCAAATTAGTCAACAAATGAATGCTGTGGATTCTTTCTTTTCTTCTTCTTCTTCTCTTTTTTTCCAGAACTGTATACTCTTTTCTGTTTTTTTTTCTTCTACCCCGTAATTTAATTCCCAACACCTCACATCTGGAAAGTTCTCCTAATCATCCTATACTACTCCTAATATTCATTTTGTATAGGGTTACATAATTAACCTACTCAGAAGCTGGTTTGCTGTGTTCTCTTTCATCTCACAGCATTTCAGTGCCTTCTTACTGCCAACAGAATACTTTCAAAATTGCCTACAAATTGTCTCCTAACTACTCCAAATTTATCCCACTTTTCCTTTAGCGTTTGCCTCAGTTTGGTCAAACTAGAACTTCGAATCCCATGCGCTCCTTCCTATCTCTGCAAGTGTAGTCATGATGTTGCCTGAGCATGGCCTGAGCTTGCTTCACCTGTCTACCCCAGCCCTTCAAACTCAGCCCTGAAGGTTCGCGTCTTCCTGGAGATCAGCAACGTGCTCCACTCCAGCTCAGTCTGAGACCTACTAGGAAAATCTACAGATAGCTGTCTCCCATTGGCACGTATTTCCATATTGCATTGTTTTGCAATTTCATGTTCATTTAATCTCCCTGCACAAGATTGGGAACAGAGATCAGGTATTATGCTACTTGTATTTTCTCCAGAGCACCTAACATAGTTCTTTGTACAAAATAGGCACTCAATAAGTATTTGTCGACTTGAAATATTAAGGTACATTTTTTTCTTTCCCACTAGTCTTATCGCTGCCTGAGTAAATGAATTTGATATGTGAAAGCAGTTGAGATTAAGCAGGTAAAGTGGAAGAATAAACAGGAGACAGGAGATTTTAATGAAACTTTATGATCTTAAAGAAAAATCATCACTCACTATTAAATCTCTTTTTAAAGCTTTTAAAATATTCGGATTTCCCCCTTCACATCCTCATAACAATTTGGCATGTATTTAAGTAGTAAAAGGCACACAGAGGCTAAAAAGTAGAATAATTATTTTTAACACATTTCACAGCAACAAAAACACGTTTTAATCAAAAAGTATGAATGACTTCATAGCAAAGCTCACTGTATTTTTGTGTAGATCACCTATTTTGATTCCAAACTGACTTCGTATGAAACAATTCTCATTTCTTAAAAAAACAATCAAGGATAAATAAAATACTTAGATCAAATTTGTTGGCATAGTAACATATTTAGTTATATGTCTAAGAATTCAATAAATATCCAAGTTTGGAAGTTTAAATGACCAAAATATACAATAATAAAAATATAAAAAGGAAAAAACACTCAAACTCTGTTTCAGTGGGAACATTTTCCATAAAACAAGCTTGCTATTTTTATTGCAGAATTAGAGAAGTCGACCTAAAGCATATTTAAGTCAACAGAAACTGTTCTAGGTAAATGAATTTAATCTTCATGGTCACTGACACACAATATAATCTTGTTTCTCTCAGGATTTTATTCTTTAAGTAACTAAGTGACTCATAAGCTCAGAAAATATTTTCTGGTACAGGTAAGTCTGAGCTTAGCATGAAATATTCTGAATATTTCTTCTCCTCTTCAGATGAGTATTTCAAAAATAACAGCTCCTTCCTGGAAGGTGCAATTGGCTTTTGGTTAGGAATGTCTAAAAATGATTGTCCTTTTGTGGAATGTATTTTAGGACAAACTAGAATATACTTTTCCTCTCTCCATTTATCAAAATCCTACTGATACTTTAGGGTTTGGTTCAAATGCCACCTTTTTTACACAACTTTGCTTTATTTTTAGACAGAATTAAACACCCATTGCACCTTTTTGGGGAAGAAAGGTAACATCTCATAATAATTTTATTTCAGTTTACCAAGTCCTATAGTTGATGTGTATATTTGGTTTCACCTCCTAGAAACTATAAATTACTCAGCTTTCTATCTCTCTTTGTACCCTAACATTGTGGTTTACAAGTGGTAAGTTATCAGTAAGTAAAAATATTTTATTTTATTTTATTTTATTTATTTTTTTTAAAGATTTTATTTATTTCTTATTTATTTATGATAGTCACACAGAGAGAGAGAGAGGCAGAGACATAGGCAGAGGGAGAAGCAGGCTCCATGCACCGGGAGCCCGACGTGGGACTCGATCCCGGGTCTCCAGGATCGCGCCCTGGGCCAAAGGCAGGCGCTAAACCGCTGCGCCACCCAGGGATCCCTATTTTAAAATATTAAACAGTTTTAATAAAAATAATACATAATTATGATTTTTAAAAGCCTATACAGGGATTATAATGAAGAAGCCATAGCCCCTTCCCCACCTGTACCACTAGACTTGCTTATCAGAGGAGACCACATTTAATTTCTGTTTTTAAGTTCTTCTGAGGATTACCTTCACTTCACTAAATAATATTCATAGCTCCCTATTTCTCTTTTATTTTTTTTTAAAGATTTTACTTATTTATTTGAGAGAGAGAGAGAGAGAGCATGAGCAGGGGAGGGGGAAGGGCAGAGGGAGAGTGAGAAGCAGACACCCCACTGAGCAGGGAGCATGATGAGAGAGGGACTCTATCCCAGGACCCTGAGATCACAGCCTGAGCTGAAGGCAGGTGTGTAACCGACTGAGCCATCCAGATGCCTTCTTTTTAAATTGTAGACATTTTCTGCTAATTTTCTGTTACAGGAAGTGCCTGTTATGGGAGATGAAGATATTTTAAACTTAAATCTTTATCTACCTTTATTGCATACTGAAATTGCTTTTCTGTTTTTTTTTTTTTTTTTAACATTTTATCCATTTATTCATGATAGACACAGGGAGAGAGAGAGAGAGAGGCAGAGACATAGGCAGAGGGAGAAACAGGCTCTCCTCTGGGAGCCTGATATGGGACTTGATTCCTGAGCCCCAGGATCACACCTAGAGCCAAAAGCAGAACTCAACCACTGAGCCATCCAGGCGTCCCTGAAATTGCTTTTCTTTCTCAAAGATGGTTTTTTAGTCCCGGAACACAGGAATATTTTTGGATACCTTACAGGACACTCTGTATTCTTGCTGCAGTCTTGATGTTGTTGCCTCATAAGGCTGTCACACAGCTGGCTTTGGGACCTCTTTCTTTTTTTTTTCTACTTAGTTGGATTTCTGGCTCTCTAGATCTCATATCTGCTTACTTTTTGGGTTTTTATTCACATATTGTGGGACTGCATCTTTAGGAAACTTCCTAATATAGGACATATGGGAGGGAAATTTTCTTAGTCTTCCTTGATATTTATTTGATTTATAGTTTGATTGGGTAAAAGATTCTGTATGAAAATCATCTTCCCTCCTAGCCCTGAAAGCAGTGTGCAAAGTCTTTTGGCATCCAGAACTGCCAATGAGACATCCCATACCAGGATGATTCTCATTCTTTTGTAGATGAGAATCTATAAGATTTTAGAATCTTCCCGTTATCCTTGGGGTTTGAAAATTTCCCAGTGACATATTTAGATGAGGGCATTGTTTTTGGTCTTTAGCTCTGAGCTAGTCTCTGGATTATGTTCTTGATGATGTATCTTTATCTCTATCTCTATATCTATCTTTATTGAGCTGTAATTCACATACCCTACAATTCAGCCACTCAAAGTGTACAATTCAATGGCTTTTAGTATATTTACAGAATTGTGCAACTATCACAACTATGGAACTTTAGAATATTTTCACCATCCCCAGAAGAAACCCTGCACCCATTAACAGTCACTCTTCGTTTCCCTCTTTCCCAGCTCCTGGAACATACTAATCTGTTTTCTATCACTATGGATTTGCCTGTTCTCAAAATTTCACGCCAGTGGAATCATACACTACGTGTCCTTTTGTTTCTGGCTTCTTTCACCTACAATAGTGTCTTCAAGATATATCTGCACTGTAACGTGTATAAGTACTTCATCTCTGTAATGGTTGAATAATATTCCATTATATGGAAATATCACATTTTATTTTTCCATTCATCAAGTGATAGACATTTGGGTTGTTTCCACTATTTTTTTTTAAGTATGAACTTTGTCATGAACTTTCATGTTCAAATTTTAGTGGGAATATAAGTTTTCATTTCTCTTGGATATATATCTATGAGTGAAACTATTGGATCATATGATTGATGGTTATATTCAATTTCATAGACTTTGCTCATGTTTTCTTAGTTTTCATTCTCCATAGTACCTTGCTGTTACTTTATGATTTTAATATATGCTTAAAGCTCTCTGAAAAATTAATTAGCTGTATCAGTTCCCATTGCTATGTCTGCAATCTCCCAGAAATTTGTGACTCTTCTATTTGTTGATACTCTCCCCTTCCCCTCTCCAATTCTTTTTGTGGTTTTCGGTTTATTTTTTTTTAAATATATTTTTTTTCAATTTTTATTTATTTATGATAGTCACAGAGAGAGAGAGAGAGGCAGAGACACAGGCCGAGGGAGAAACAGGCTCCATGCACCGGGAGCCCGATGTGGGATTCGATCCCGGGTCTCCAGGATCGCGCCCTGGGCCAAAGGCAGGCGCCAAACCGCTGCGCCACCCAGGGATCCCCTGGTTTTCAGTTTAAAGCTGTACATCTGTTTAGCAAAATGCTACTGGGCTATTGTTAATCCTCTGTCTTGAATTCAAATCAGTAAATATTTGTTTAAATGGTTATCCAACTGCCCCTGAAAGTGGAGGTTAGATTCTTTACATATTGTCTATTTGCTTACCTTCATGTGATAGCCATGGAGTACTTCATAAAAATGTGAATCGTGGAAAATGGGCTGTATATAGAAAATACTTTTATAGCAATATGTTTGACCCTGATATCTAAGAGATTATGACCATGATTTAGACTTTTTCTTACATCTAAAAGAATGGAACGTAAACTCTACTAATACTTTTATATTTGCATGAGTTTGCTATTGGTTTACCTTATGACCAAAGACATGTTACTTCTCTTTCATTTCCTCATCTATGAAGTAGTATTTATAATCTCTTCAGAGTGTTATGCCATGAACTCACTGACTACTGAGAATTATTACATAAACAAGTTTCCTATGTTTAAATAAATAATCTCAAACAGCATCAAATTGGACCCCATTTTCATTTAGAGAAAGATGCCAGCCAGCCCTCTGGTTGTGCTCAATCCTCTGTCCTTTCCTGAAGAATATGTTACTCTTAGGAAATGGTTAGACAGTCAGCAGTCATTCATATTGGTCACCATGAAAGAAGGAATTGCATTGCTTTCAAGTTTACCCATTGATTCTTTTATAAGGAGTTTCATGGCTAGAGTTACCAGTCAGAGGCATTGAAGCTTTACCCAGTAACTAACTGCTCTTCTATTTATGAGAAAGTTTTCCTTCTGAGCAGATAGGGCCAGGTTATTTGGTGGCTGGATGACCAATATTTATTTACTACTCTGGTGGGATGTACATACTAAGAATTTTGCTGTGAATGGGTAAATGAGTCTGACAAATGCTAGGTGATTTTTTCTTTTCCAAGGTTGAGCTCAGTTTCTGCAGGCAAACTGTGTGTTTTTATGTGTGGTCTTGAGAGAGTTTCATTATTCATCTTCATTTCCTCATTGTCAGATAGGGATCCTCTAATGGCTTGATCAAATAACCATTGTGATCTGATCACATGGAATCTCAGAAAACGAATGCTCCATATGGCCTCACTTGTCAATACTACTATATTCATGGGTGGAACACACACATGCACACACACACACACACACACACACACATACATATACAGATAGAGTTACTAGTGTGAGGCTTTATTCCTTTGCCAGCCTTAGTATCTATCATTGCATTCCAGATCCTATATGATTTAAATTGATAATGAGTTACAGGCTTAAAATTATATGCTATGGGATGACTCATTATGCATAGGCATACTTCTATCTTCCAAGTGGGCTTCTTTTAATTAAGAGACTGGGAAACTTTTAGAATATGGATCTGTTAGTCTAAATTGTGGGAGAATAATCGTTTCCTTGGTAAGCCCTGAGTTGTGTTGCATGTGTCAGTTGTGGTTTTCTCCAATGAATCTTATTTCCTTTTTTCTAGTTTCTAGTTGGTTTTGGTTTGATGTTACTCATATTTCAAACTTAAACGATCCTAAGCTACACTGACTTCCAGAAGGGCACATCTGAGTTAGGATTCCCACAGATGCAATTCCATCTAGAAGTTTCAGAGGTCTGTAAAACTTGGGTGTGATAGCTCAAGCCTCAAGTATGTCCTAGAGACTAAATATCTTGGCAACCTTCCTTCTCTGATTTTTTCTGCCATTTCTCCCATGGTCCTCTTTCTTCTCTCCTCTTTCTTCCCCTTCAAACTGCTGCCATGGTGGCTTTCAAATGTGTTTAAACCTCAAGAAATAAAGGCACTTTGTAGTTCCTAGGGCTAATGTCCTGTCTGTGAACTGAGACCAGGTCATCTCTGCTTGAAAACCTGTATGGTTTTCCATGGTAAAGGTATTCTGTATTGAATAAAGGGTCCCACCACATGATGTCTAAGAACCATTGCTCCTTAGGGGTCCTGGGGTTGTGAAAAATGAAATGATTGATCATATGAACTGGTGAGGAAAAAAGATAGCAAGAGTCTTAAATTATGTATTTGTTCATGAAAAGGCTCAGAGCTCTGAGCCACATTTGGTCCCTTAATTCCACGCTATGCCTCTCATTGAAGCTAACAGCTACTGTGGTATCTCGATTGAAGTCTTTGGAGAACATTCAGAATGTGTTGATAGTTTGTATTATATCACACTGTAACTTGGGCGCTTGGCAAGAAAGCATACTTCTCTCTTTAGAAAAAAATTAATATTTGCTTGATTCCCTGATAAAAGGAATACTACAAAAGAATATTGCAAAACCTTGAAGGTTTGGCAGGGTTTCCCATGTGGGTGGAAAAATGTTGTTCTGAAGCCAAACTGGAATTGCTCATGAAAATATAACATAAAAAATATGTAAAAAAAAAAAAAAAAAAAAAAAAAGAGCCTCGATCATGGAAAAAATACATACATAAATGTATGAAACAACAAAGCTTATGGCCTTCACCAGCATGTATTATATAAACACAATGATATAACTGCAATGTTATGAAGTGGCAAATCTCTAATATCAGAGATAATTGGAATCTCTTTGCTATGCTAATTTTAACCCTTATCAGATTTCTGCTGTGTTTGGATCTATGTCTGTTGGGTGTTGATATGTTTATATCTTGCTTTTATCCCCATCCACCTCTACTTTTGTTATATAGCATAGCACTCTTGCATCTTAGAAGGGAATGCTATTTAAAACTGGAAGACCTGTTAGGCTTGTCTTTATTCTTGTTGTTTAAGCATCGGAATGTCCCACATCTAGAGGCAAAATTTCTCCCTCTTCAGCTTCACTCTTTGAACTCCCAATGTAACTGATTTCCTTCTGCCCCTCCTTTTACCCACCAGTAAGCTCTTACAAAAGCTACAGCATAATAATGCTTTTCTCTTATGCCACATGATAAATAAGTAGGACAATGGAGGGTGAACAAGGCTATAAAAGATGAGTTGGTTGGGCAAAAGATTTAGTGTTTTCAATTAATGACTTGTTTTAGGTTTTGTTTTTTAGTTGAGAGGGTCTCAATTGGGATTTTTTTTAAGCCTTATTCCGGAGATATCTATTAGTCTTTCCATCTCTATCTGTTCTTTCTATAGAGCATAACAAGAATAAGGGATGTGGCTTCAGGAATTCCCCATGAAAGAAAGATGGCTAATGTAAATTGCTATTTTTATCCAATCTCATAGGTCCCAGGACTGTGTGTATTAATGGTGCTTCTTTGTTAGATGGCATATAGTCAATTTCCCCTAAATTAGAGAAACTATTTTTTGCTAAATGATGGAGTGGAAAGAGGATATGTCACAGAGCAGGTTGGGATTTTTCCAAACAAAGGGTACACTAGAAGTTAGCAGAAGGAATGGGAGAAACAGATAATTAACTTTCTTGAATAGTTGTTAATGAGTAATCAATGAAACCTTTATTGAGTCTTTCCTACAGTCCCCAAAGTGAAATAGGCAGTATGAGAATCAATGACATCTTTGACATAATATTTTGCCTTATAGGAACTTGTGATCTGGTTAGGTAATACATATTTGACATATCGAATAAAAGGACTACTTTCTTTTGAAGTGTCTGTGCAAATGCATAAAGCGTTCAGAGAAGGGAGATATTAGTGATGCGTAGAAAAGCTAGAAAAAGATGAAGAAAGCTTAAAGACGGTCACTGAAGACTTTTGGGTGAGTGCTGACACTCCTGGCCCAAGAGATGAACTTGAGTGCTCACATTTGAAATATGTTGAGGAGACGAGCATTGATGCCTAGTGATATTTATGGAAAATTAGTTTGGAGACCCTGATCACTGAAGGCAGATGAGTTTAACTTTGATGGGAAGGGGAACCATAGTGGACTTCTAGTGAACGTGGTGTTCCAGGAAGATGAATGTCAGCAGGGGATAGAATGAAATGGAATAGCAAGATATTGGAGGCTGATGGACTTGATAGAAATCTTTAAAAAAAAATCGAGATGAATTTCACATAGCATAAAATTAACTATTTTAAAGTGAACAATTCAGTGGCATTTAGTACATTCACAATGTTGTGCAACCACCAGCTCTGTCTAGTTCCAAGACATTTCCATCATCCCAAAGGCAAACTCCTTACCTAAGACAAGCAGTTTCTCCCCTTTTTCTAGACTCTGATGACTACCAGTCTGCATCCTGTGTCTATGAATTTACTGACTTTAGATATTCCATAAGATGGAATCGCATCACTTGTGATGTTTTGTGTCTGGCTTCTTTCTTCCATCTTATTGTATGTATCAGTCCTTCATTCCTTTTTATAATAATATCCTGGAAGTCTATTTCTGACTAGTGTTGGAGGAAGGTGGCTGAAACGATTAATCTAAAACATGTTTTGAAGCTCTATAATTCCCTTGTGTCTACAAAAAAGAAGTATCTAAGATGTTTCCTGGGAGAATGGAGAAATCATCTCACTGATAGAAATAAAATAGTTGAAGGGAGATGAATTTTAGAGAGTGAGACCTGGAGTTTAGAATAAGAGTGAAATTAGTAAGTAGAACTCTCCCGCCAAGATCTGAAAATTCAGGAAAGAATTGAGAGTTGGGGTCTACAGTGAAAAGTTTGATCATTTTTTAAGGTTAAACTGATAGTGCCAAGTTTGAAATAGCCTGGGAATAGGAATAGCATGGTCCACAGACCATCAAGGGTACAGTTTATTTTGGCCAAGTGTTTTGTTCTCCCTCTAATGGGACAGAGCTTAGAGCTGGACAGAGAATTTGTGGAGCCGAGGAGGCCCACTGAAGAAGTGCTGCCCAGGCTTGCACCAGCTAGTGTGGCACTGCTTGCACAATAGCGAGGAGCTCATGGTGTTTCAAACCCTGCTAGATGCCAAACCTGCAGAGACCAGAAAGTTTGGCAGGGTGCTGGAAAGACCATCAGAGCTTAAGTCAGATAGACTGGGGTTTAGATTTGGGCTCTGAGTTATTACCTGAATGTACTTAGTCACAAACTTTAACTTCTCAGAGCAGGGAGATGATTAAATGAGATACCATTTGTGAAGGTGGCAGGTACATAGTACTCGAGCAGGAAATTACATATGTAAGTACTTGGAGGGGCAGGGCAGGTGGAGAAGGATACAGAAAAGTCTAGATAGACCTTGTGTTTTGGGGAAGGTGAATGGCTGAATTTTGAAAAATGAACTCAGAGACAGCTATTTATTTATTTATTTATTTATTTATTTATTTATATTCATTTATTTCTTTTTCTTCATCTTATTCCTGAAAGACTTTATGAAGATAGTTTGCAAAGATGCATATCAGGAGAAAGTGGTGTGTATAAGGCTACTTTTTGAAGGCACATATGTTACAAGATCAAAATAAGTAACAATTTAGGTTTAAGAAAAATGAGGCAGGGATCCCTGGGTGGCGCAGCGGTTTGGCGCCTGCCTTTGGCCCAGGGCGCGATCCTGGAGACCCGGGATCGAATCCCACGTCGGGCTCCCGGTGCATGGAGCCTGCTTCTCCCTCTGCCTGTGTCTCTGCCTCATTCTCTCTCTCTCTCTGTGACTATCACAAATAAATAAAAATTAAAAAAAAAAAAAAAGAAAAATGAGGCAGAGGGAAAATCAGACAATAGGAGTGGAGAAGCATCAGGTGGGGTTAGAACATAAATCGAGTACTATGAATTTTATATCCTTGCAAGAGGCTGGCTATAAATTTAGTTTAAAATGTTAGATATTGTTGTTTTGTCTGATGTAGAGGCATCTAAGATGAACTATCCTGCCGGCCAGAGGCTAAGAGGTAGATGCTGGCAAGGAGGCTGCTGTGGTAGTTAACTGCAGACATCGAATGGTTTCCTTCTGATGGATTTTCCACTTTATTGCCCAAACACATCTTGCTGTCACATCTGTTACTGGCTTGTGTAAAACTTTGCTTAATTTGTTTTTCAGGAGCCTGCTCATGGAGGTAAAGATTTTGTGAACCTTTCATGCTGTTCCTTATTACTTTACATCTCATGAAGTGGTTTTTGGAAACCTACTTATTGAAGTTGTCTGAAGGAGCGCTGGAGAAAAGATAGGTGTGCTTGCTGGTGAAAGACAGTGCAGGTGGGGTTGTTCATCTCCTGGATGGACTGGTTGCAGAGTGGAGTTTTGGGGGGGGGGTGTCAGAAAGAGGAGATTGGACATCTTAGCCCCTTCAGGATTGGAGATTGGATCTCCAGATTGGCAGGAGTATTTTGTCTGAATGAAATTGCCAGGGTATTAGACTACCCATAGTTAATATAAATATGCTTCACAAATACATTTCTAAGTTAACTATATATAATGTTTTGATTATCTGATCTTTTAAAAAAATTTTATTTATTTATTCATGAGACACACAGAGAGGCAGAGACACAGGCAGAGGGAGAAGCAGGCTCATCGAGTGGGACTCGATCCCAGGACCCCAAGATCACAATCTGAGTCAAAGGCAGATGCTCAACCACTGGGCCACTTAGGTGTCCCTGATTATCTGATCTCGCCAGTCATTCACGTCACTGTTCCCATCAGCAGTGGATGGTAGTTGGCATTACCTCGCAGAAAATAAGCCCTATATTAGTGCAGCTTTAAACATTTTAAAGTGTTTCCCAGTACCCCTATAGAGCTGAATTTGTCCCCCCCTGCACCTTCACATACTAAAGAGTCTAACCCCTAAGGTGATGGTACTAGGAGGTGGGGTCTTTGGGAGGGGATTACGTCATGAGGACAGAGCCTTTACTAATGGGTTTGTGCCCTTATAAAAAAGAGACTCTGGAGATCCCTGGGTGGCTCGGCAGTTTAGCGCCTGCCTTTGGCCCAGGGCATGATCCTGGAGTCCCGCGTCGGACTCTCAGCATGGAGCCTGCTTCTCCCTCTGCCTGTGTCTCTGCCTCTCTCTCTCTCTGTGTCTGTCATGAATAAATAAATAAAATCTTAAAAAAAAAAAAAAAAAAAAAAAAGAGACCCTGCAGAGCTCTCTTGCCTACTTCTGCTGTAGGAGTATACAACAGATTTGTGACCTGGAAGAAGGCTCAACCATGCTGGCTGGCACCCTGATCTTGGACTTCCAGCCTCTGAAACTGTGAGAAATAAATTTCTGTTGTTTATAAGTCTGTGGTATTCTGTTTTAACAGTCTGTATCTATACTCTACATTTACAATTCTCACAAATACTCTCTGAACAAGGGAGAGCTGATATTATGGTCATTCTCATTTCATGAATGAAGAAACATCTGTAGAGTGTTCAATTTAGTCCTAAATTCAGGTTTCTGGGGAGTGGCAAAGTAGAGCGAGTTCCCTGTGCTCTGCTTTTCCCTTGGGAAGTATAGAAGTTTACGGGATCCTGGAATAGAGAAAAAAAAAATTAGTTTAAAAACTGGTGAAATCTGGATAAAATCTGTAGTTTAGTCTGTAGTAATGTACCAACATTGGTTCTTAGTTTTAACAAGTGTACTGCAGTCATGAAGCCAGAGACAAAGGGGGACAATCATAGCAATTATTATTTTAGGAATAACTGGGTAGTACAGGAGGTATAAGTAACAAATTTATTTATTTATTTATTTATTTATTTATTTATTTATTTATTCATTCATTCATTCATTCATTCATTCATTCATGAGAGGCAGAGACACAGGCCGAGGGAGAAGCAGGCTTCCTGTGGGGAGCTTGATGTGGGACTCAATCTGCAGACCTCGGGATCACGACCTGAACCAAAGGCAGACGCTCAACCATTGGCCCACCCAGGCACCCGATAAGTAAGAATTTTAGAAAAAAAGACTGAATAAGTGGTCAGAGAATTATGGGGAAAAAATCGAAATAATATCACCTAAAAGCATCCAGGTTAGAAAGAACTGAAGAAAAGTGGCAGTGTCAGATGCAATATCCCATTCAGAAGCATCTAGCTAAACTCATCTTTGTTTCCCATGCCTGTTTGCCTTTGGGGTTCCCTTGCGATATGAATGAATGGCGTTACCACCCCCAAGTTGCTAAGCCAGAAACCAAAGACTCTTCACTCTTCCTGAGCCCTGTATCCAGTCAGTTACCACAGCCCATGGACTCCACTTAGAGTCTGTTCCATTTCCTTGTTGCCAAGTCCAGGCCTCTCGCATCTCTCTTATTTGAACTGTTTATGGATCTAGTCTCTTGCTTGGCACCCTTCTTTCCCCTCTTGTCTTCCTCCTTCCCATTCTCTAGCATTATTTCCCCCTTCTCTCTCTCTCTCTCTCTCTCTCTCTCTTTTTAAAAGATTTTATTTATTTATTCATGAGAGACACAGAAAGAAAGAGGCAGAGACTGAGGCAAAAGGAGAAGCAGGCTTCCTGCAGGGAGCCCGATGGGGGACTTGATCTCCAAGCCCCGGGAACCACACCTGGAGCTGAAGGCAGATGTTCAACCACTGAGCCATCCAGGCCTCCCTCCCCTTCTCTTTTTAAATTTACTTTTTCTTACTTTTAGTACTTTTAAAAATAGAGAAAAATCCAAGAGAAGAGAATAACAGTCATCTATATTCTAATCACCCAGAATTAATCACTGTTGACATATTATTTATTTGCTGCCAGTTTTTCTTTTGAAAGAAAAATCACTCTTTTGTTTTCTAAAAGTAAAATGACCTGCATTCCATATAAAGTATTGAAACAAGATAAAAGAATTATGAAGATGAAAGTTTAGAAATCAACTCCAATCTCATTTCACAGAAATTATCATCACTAAATTAGTAAGCAACATTCTTGTTTTGTCTTGACACATAGAGTGATGTTTCTAAATGAAGACTGAACCAGTCTTATTCCCATTCTTAACATCCTTTAATGTCCCAGTATAATCATGAGGAAAACATCAGGCAAACCCAAGTCGAGAGACAATCTACAAAACATCTGACTACTCCTCAAAACTGTCAAGGTCATTAAGAACAATAAAAGACTGAAATCTTGTCTCAGCCAAAAGGGGCCTAAGGAGATGAGATTACAAAAATAATAATGTGCTATCCTGGATGAGATCCTGGAACAGAAGAAGGACATTAGTGTAAAATCAGGTGAAACCTGAATAAAATCTGGAGTTTAGTGTGTAGAAATGTACCAATGTTGGTTTCTTAGTTTTGACAAATATATCATGATTATGTAAGACGTTAACATTAAGGAAGATTGGGTCAAGGTACATGGGAACTCCCTGCCCTACTTTGTAACTTTTCTGTAAATCTAAAATTACTCCAAAATTTAAAAACATTATACAAAAAAGCAAGTTACACAGAAAAGGAAAACATTTGGTGACAACTCTTAGCTTTCAAGAGGAATTTAAAAGAGAAGGCCTTTCGTGAATTGAGACCTGACAACTTCTTTGTAACTCCATCTCCCATAAATCTGCCTACATGATAATATACCCTCCGCTGGAGTCATAAGGGACCACATGATAATAACATGAGATCCTTGCAAACATGCCTCTCTTCCTGTGTTTGTGTGTAAGCAAGTGTGTGAGACCTCTTAATGTTTTTGCCCCCTATATTTTTTTCAAATTCATTTACTTTCTTCTTATGCCCCCACCCTGATGGAAGGCACCATCACATCTTACTGGGATAACTAAAATAGGTTTTCAGATAGTATCCTTATACCTACTCTTGTCCCCATCCGATTATTTTCTATTTATTTATTTATTTATTTTTATTTATTTATTTATTTATTTATTTATTTATTTATTTATTTAAGATTTTATTTATTCACTCATAAGAGAGAGAAAGGCAGAGACACAGGCAGAGGGAGAAGCAGGCTCCATGCAGTGGACTCGATCCTGGGTCTCCAGGATCAGACCCTGGGCTGAAGGCAGTGCCAAACCGTGAGCCACCAGGGCTGCCCTGTATTTTCTACTTAGCAGCTAATGTGATTTCTTAGTATATAACTATATTTTTCTTAAAACTTTTCACTGGGTTCCCTGTGTTCTTAGAATAAAAGTCCAAAAAGCTCTGCAGCATCATTGCTATGAGTTCAGAGTCAACATTTCTATAAAAGACGTAGTAGAGGGGTACCAATGTCAGGGAAGGGGTTTGCTTCTCCAAAGCTATACTTGTCCCATATCCTTATCTGGCTAAGTCCTACTGATTATTCAGGAGCCACTTCATAAACATTTTTCCTGCTCTCTCCACCCCTCCCCTTGTCACCTCACACATATACTACTGGTTTCTGTCTGGTATGGGGGGAGAGGCTACTGACTTCTTTCTTGGTTAAGAACCTGAGTTTGAATGTGCCTCTATCTCTTACTAGCTGTGTGATCATAAGCAAGCAACTTGGCATCTCTGAGTCTGCTTCCTCGTAAGTTGTTCTGAGAATTATTATAGTTATATATATTATTATAGTTATAATAAATTTAAAGCACTTAGAACATCACCTGGCAACAGAATGGAATTCAGAAATAGCCATCACTATGCTTTAGTCTGTTCTTTGTCTTTATAGCCCTGGACACAAATATAATTAATGCATTGTATCGACACCACTGAATTTCTAGTGTCTAACCAAAGTATTTTTTGGGAAACTGTTGTTTCCTTTGTCTGGAATGCCCTTCAACTCTTTATTCTCACCCTTCTCTGTGTTGTCAATCCATGTACACTCCTTATTCCCACCTCTACTTGGGTCCACTTCCACCAAAAGCCTCTCCTGCTCATGACACTCTCCTGTGAAACAGAGATTCCTCCTCTGGCACCATAGCTCCTATTGTACCTACTTTGTTAGAACTGCCTGTCTCTCCCATTAGACTGTCAACCTTGTGAAAACTATAAGCTCAGGGAAAACAAAACAAAACACTCCTGATGATTTTGAATTAATGTATGAATGAATGAAGATACATAATTCCAGAATCACCATGCCGTTGTGAGGAGCAGATGATAAATTCTCAGGAGTTTTCCTACCTAAAAAGTCAGTCTAAAGTGTCTCAAGAACAGTGAAAAAATCAGCATATTCTGATATAATATTGGCAGTCAGTAAAGACTTACAAGTCAGTGATATCAGGGCTTTTGGCAAAGGAAAATGGAAACACATTTGCTAACTTATAGGTGAAGTATGGACAGGTCATAAAGCTGGGGTAATTTAGGAGGCACATAGGTTGTCTATATAGGAGTAAAACTGTAGATAAAGAGAAGCTTCTTGGGCAGCCTGGGTGGCTCTGCAGTTTAGCACTGCCTTCAGCCCTGGGCATGATCCTGGAAATGCGAGATTGAGTCCCATGTCAGGCTCCCTGCATGGAACCTGCTTCTCCCTCTGCCTGTGTCTCTGCCTTTCTCTCTCTCTCTCTCTCTCTCTCTCTATGTCTCATGAATAAATTTTTTTTTTGAACTCACATCATAGAAGACTAGAGCAAGAAAGAATCTTAGAGGCATCAGGTCCACCTTCATGATGAATGAAACAACAATTCTTAGAAGGTTTCCAAATGAAAGAGAAAAATGTTCATGTTTCAGAGATATTGTTAAAAAACTAACTAGGACTTCTCTAGACCATGAGCAGTAATCGTTTCCTGAGCTCAGAACTTGAAGGACAGAGAAAGGTCAATTTTTGGGTTTTCCTCATAAATGGAGGATGGTATTTTTGTATTCCAAGGACCTTGTTCTTTGAATTTTTTAAAAAAGATTTTTATTTATTTATTAATGAGAGACACACACACAGAGAGAGAGAGAGAGAGAGAGAGAGGCAGAGACACAGGCAGAGGGAGAAGCGGGTTCCATGCAGGGAGCCCGATGTGGGACCCAAATCCAGGACCCCAGGACCATGACCTGAGCTGAAGGCAGATGCTCAACCGCGGAGCCACCCGGGCCTCCCTGTTCTTTGAATTTTTGTATTGCTCCGAAATGGTCAGCTAATCCTAGATAACAAGAGGAAATTAAGCTCACATCTTTACCGATTGTGGCTAATTGTCAACATCCTATGAAGAAGTCTTTAAACACTGAATAGTTCTGGTCTATTGGGATTGCTCCAGTGTGAACTTTTCTGCCTATGGGGCAGTTTTGGAGTGACCTGTGATTTACTTCTGTTTTTGTTTTCACTCAACAGTAGAGAATAAAATTCAAGCCATATGACCATGTGAGGCCAAAACGATTTAGAACCATTTTAATTTGGTGGCTAATTCTAGCATACAACATATAAGTCTAAAAAAACAACATATGAACAAACCAACCACATTTTTGGCTCTGGTATACCAAAGGAAGATTAAAAGAATAGATTACTTACTTATTAACAATATGAATGTATGTCTTGCAACTAAGTCACTTATGAGTAAACATTGTTTCTTGAGAAAATTTTTAAAAATTCAATATAAAATATCTATCTCAGATGGGCAAATATCCAGCACTGAAATTTTGGTTTTTATTCCTCTGTATCCCCTTTATGAAGGAACAATCAGTTGATTGGAACTTTGATTAACTTCCTATTTGCAGTATGAGCAATAATGTCTACATCACAAATACCAGCACAGTATGGTTGTTGTCCATCCACCTGTGTGCTAAGCACACAATTGAAAGTGGACCGTATTTAGGGGAAGAAGAGTTAAGGTGCTAGCGGGCAACCTCAGCCAAGTTATAGAGAACTTTCTTTAAAAGTGAGATCAATCTAATCACAAAAGATTATGTTACTCTGAGATTTAAAAATACTTTTCATGGAAAGAGACTGAGAAACTGAAATCCGAGAGTGCCAGCTCTCCCAGCAGGACAAGCATGAGGCCATATGGAGGCTTAATTTTCTTTTGAATACTTTAAATGAGAATTCGGATTTACCTGAGAGATTTAAATCTGATTGACAAAGCCCTTGAGGCATTCTCAGCTGCAGAAACAAGAAGAGTTAATTGGGCAAGATAATGGAGTCAATTTTGTTAATTCTTCAAGTAGTACAGTTTCTTTTCTTTTTCAGTCAGTTTGGGAGGTAATTATAAAAGCAAGAAAAATCGGATTTATAGGCTATAAGTCTTACCAAGTGATTTTTAAGTGATGACTGGGCAGCATAATGAACCCCAAGATTTAGAGACTCAGGAGTCCATTGAAATGTCTAAATTCTCTTACATACTTTTTGTAAAAAGTAGTAGCATGTTAAGTTTTGCACAGTATTTAATAAGTATGTGCTATTCCTGAGCATGACATGAAATTATGTTGGTAAATTATTGTTACTGTGGAATATTGTTTACATGATAAAATAGGAAGTTGATTTATTTTTCATGTTTATAGTAGAGAGAGTTCTTCTATTTTATTCACTGTAGTTATTAGTAGGAGATTTTACACAAGGAATGTAGAGGGGAAGATCTACAAATCTAGAAAAACAACAACAAACCAACCATATATTTGGCCCTGATAATACTGGAGGAAGATTAAAAGAAGAACGATATTGCTTATTTGGTAGTAATATCAAAATGCAAAACCTGCATTATTACTGACCCTATAGAAATATTTGCACAATGACACAAGGGTATCAGAACAAAGCTGTTTGTTTCTGTGTGGTTTACAATAGCAAAAAATATCACAAATGCCCCAATTGTCCCTCAGTAGGGAATTAATAAGATGTATTATTTGTTTCCATAAAATTGGATAGATCCATAGTATAGATATAAAAAAAAGCCAACCATGTATTATTCATTAATTCATTCACAAGATTTTCTTGGCTATCAACTATGTACTAGTTAAGATGATAGGGATAAAGGATATTAGGGATCAGGATACCCAAGGTAACAGTTCTTATAGAGCAAGTGTGTGGAAAGAAAAAAAGAGAAACAAGTAAGATTACTTCAAATAGTTATGGTACCAAGAAATAAAACCAGCCGCTATGGTAATAGACAGTGATTAGACAGGCTATTAAAGAAGGCCCAGGAAGTGATGTGGGAAATGGACCTGGAGACCAATATTCTAGGCTAACCGAAGAATATATTCAAGGGCTTTTTGATGGAATGGGTTTGGTGTGCTCCCAGAGAGGGCCCGTGAGGCTGGACCATCTTGCAATTGGGGAGGTGCTGAGGAGATAAATCATGGAGGATTTCATAGAGCACAGAAAGGACTTACAGATTCATTCTCCATGCAACAAGAAGGAAGCCATTGAGGATTCCGAGCAGCGGGTGACAGGATCTGATAAATGATATGAAAAGTTCAGCTGGAGGTGCATGCTGGAAGGGTAGAATGGGGTGTGGGATGGGGAGATCACATCATATCAGACCTGCAAAATGATGTGAATGATGACAATGACATGGGCCATTAATGCCAGCCATATGGAGATGATAAATAAATGGATTCATTTGGGTTTTCTTTTGGAGAATGATATTTTATTTATTTTTTATTTTTTAAGTTTTTAAAAAGATTTATTTATTTATTCATGAGAGACACAGACTGAGAGAGAAGCAGAGACACAGGCGAGGGGAGCAGCAGGCTCCTCTCAGGGAGCCCAATGCAGGACTTGATCCCAGATCCTGGGATCACGACCTGAGCCGAAGGCAGATACTCAACCACTGAGCCACCCAAGTGTCCTGGAGAATGACATTTTAGTCCTCCTGCTTTATCACATACTGCCTCAAGTCTCTTGAAACAAGATCTGGGTTCTTACACAGCATCTCTCTAAAGTCTCATTTTTCTCCTCTGAATATGGGAATGAATCATGTCTGTGGTATCTCTTTCAGGGGGCCATTGTCAAGATTAAATAAGACAAAACCTGTGAAAGCATTTGGTAAACAGTAAGAGTGTTTTGTAAATTTCAGGTATTATTGTTATTATTTCAGAGAGATTCCAGATGGAAAGCACAACCTTCTGGAATCAGGGTTGTGTTCTTCCCCAGCATCACAGAGCTCACACTGAGGACTTCAGTGAAGTCTTCTAGATCCAATTTTCTATGTAAAATGGATAAAATACATCTCAGAACCTCAGTAAAGGCATAGCAAGGAGATGAAGCTGAAGGAGGACAAACTCATTAGTAATTACAAAATAATTGGCTGCTATATAAGTGATAAAAATAATAAAATATTTTCCAAAGTTTTTCTGGCATGCTGGAGTGATTTCATTAAACCAAGTTTCTCCCAGGGATTAAATTCTTCCTACTTGTCAATCAATCCTTTTGGGGACAACTTTCTCTCTCAGGTATTAGGGGAAAGTTCAGAAAGTTCTGGAGGTCCAGGATTTTAGTAACTTCTAAGTTTCTTCATTGATGAATGGGGAAGGGCTAGAACCTTCAAGGGATAGAGTATCATTCCTTTCACACTTTAGGAACTACAACTTCAGGGAAACAAGAACTTCAGTCTGAGGCAAAATTGTTGTTACCATAGACATATGAAATATGGACATTAATGAAGACATCCTGTCAATTCACTTAATATATTTTTTGACTGCCTTGAAGCAGTAGATATTAAAGGACATTCAGTTCACATTTTATAACTGATATAGAGAAGTATTTGAAAGCACTTTCTTTTTTCTTTTTCTTTTTCCTTTTTTTGGAGGAGAGGGCAACTCAAGTCACTCAGGGTAACTTTTACCAGAAAGGTCAGATGAAGGGAAGAGGAAGGAAGACCTCTGTGATCAATAATGATTTATTAATCCTAAAGCCACAACTATAGTAATTTCTTCTGTAAAAGTCTAATTGACGTCAATGACTTTGAACATTCATACTCATTGCTTTTGAGTTCAATCTTATCTTGGTTTCATCACACCACCCACCAGCTGCCTCTACCTTCAAACAATGGCCCTATCAAGCCAGTTCTGAGCATGCCCCAGGCTTACTTTCCTAGGAGAAAATTGAGCATTACCTCACTTCCTGAAAATGTGTCCAAAAGTAACAAAACACTTTTCCCTATGAAAAGCAGACAGCAATATTAACATTTGCTAGTTTGGTTGGTGATTTGCTCAATTCAAGGACCATAGATTGTTTGTAGTAGGACTAAATGTGTACCAGTATAGCCTTTGGAAGGCTTTTTTTTTTTTTTTCCTGTTGTATATATTTTTAGCAAGTGAGAAATAGTGATCTTCTATAATAAAACAGATGTGTGGTTTGCACAAAATTAACATGATTTGGCCTTCGCTAGGCAAAATGAAAGTCATGAGTGATGCAATATTTCAACTCCAAGATATTTTATGGAACATTAACATATCAAGTTAGAAGAATGTTCTTTGTAACCAAAAATATTGATTCATTAAAAAAAAAAAAACTTGGTGAAATAGAATTGTTCATAAGTTATTATTGCTGTTCCCATAAAAATATTTTCTGTTTAAATTCATAACAAACGTTCTGAGGAGGAGAAATGTCTTTTCTATGTCCCATTTAACAATATAATAACTTTGTTTTCAAAGTCTCATTTTATTCCAGCTGGAAGATATATGATCTTGTTATAAAAAACAACCACTTCATCTCTACAGAAACTTATTATTAAAATATATGATTATAATGTTCTACAGAGGATGTAAGCCATAACCTTTGTCAAGTTGAGGCTACATGCCATGCAGCTGAAACCTCATCTTCAGGAGGATTAAATACAAATTACTTCAATAAAGTAATAAACACAGTTTGAATGTTAACCTATCTGCAACGTTTGATAGAAATGTGATCATTTGTATTATTTTGTAAAGAGACTACTAAATAATATTAATAAGTGATCCATCCTCATGGCATCTGTTTAATAAAGAAATGGGAAGACATAGAATGTGGGATAAAGTTGTGAGCATATGCTTTACAAAGGGAAAATGTGATTAAAGTGCAAATGCTGAAGGTTGAATGTATGACCTTTACAAAATCATGTGACAGGTGATTCCATGGAGACATTCCCTGAGATTCTGCTAATATTATCACATATGAATATTCCCAACCCACCATCCTCCTGCCTCTAGGTCTTTGAGTTGCCCTTCTCTCTGACCACAATTCTTTTTTTTTTTTTTTTTTAAATGGTCTTTTTTTTTTTTTTTTTTTTATGATAGTCACAGAGAGAGAGAGAGAGGCAGAGACACAGGCAGAGGGAGAAAGCAAGCTCCATGCACCAGGAGCCCGACGTGGGATTCAATCCCGGGTCTCCAGGATCGCGCCCTGGGCCAAAGGCAGGCGCCAAACCGCTGCGCCACCCAGGGATCCCTGACCACAATTCTTTTTCTTCCCTTTCTTCTGCCTTCCTCTGACAAAATCCTAGTATTATTTTGGGTCTTGATTTAGCATCTTTTCCTTTGAGGTCTGCCCGGAGTATCCCACGCCTCCCCTCCTGGTGAGTTGATTGGGGTTTCTACTTTGAACTTCTGTTACACTCCAGCCTCTCCATTTGCATTACCTTACAGGGAATTTATTACTGTTTATATCCTCCAAACAAGGACAAAGATTTGATTGTCACGTCAACATTCTATCACTAGCTCTTAGCACAGAATCTGGAGTATGGTAAATGTTCACTATATGTTTTATTAATTGAATGAACATTTGTATAGAATTAATTATGGTCCCATTATCATTAGGCCATTAGATATTAATGCAACACTAAATCTGTTTGGTTGGAAGATGGATAGTTTAAAGGAAAAAAACCCTGCTAGTTTCCTGATTGCATTCCTTTAAACTTTGCTGGGCAGATATATTAAGTAAAGACTTTAGGTTGTGAATGACAGAAAAAAGTCACTTGAAATTAATTTTTGTGTGCATGTGTGTGTGCCTCACTTAATTGGAAACTCAGTGCATGAACTTGGCTTTAAATGAATGCATCTAAGAGTTTCTATTATGCACTTATAAAGCCATTTCTACTTATCCTCTTTTATCACTACTTTCTTTGCATTGACTTCATTCTTGGGCAGGATCTCTGTAACATAGGGAAGCTTACACTGTTTGTACAGAGCAACAAAATCAACAATGCCTGAAGGCCCTGATTGGCACTGTTTGAGTCACACATCCATCCCAGGGTTTATTGTGTAGCCACAGCAATGACTATCTGCAGATGTGCTCACCTGGGAGGAGTGAGGATTCCCACAATAAAGAGGAGTTTATTACCAGAGAAATGGGGAAGGAGACTGTGTAGTGGGTAGACAAGAACCTTAGCTATCATGGTTCTCTGCCAAAAAAATGCTGGATATCTTGGAAAATCATCAACATTGGCTAAGATCAGATATCCCAACTTTACTTGATTGGTATGGAAGTTGATAGGAGAGCCCTTTAAACATTTGCTTCCTTTCATGTGTTGACTCATCACACAAAATATCTGTGCGAAGGTCTAAGGATGCAAGAATGAACAGGACAGACAAGAGTCCTTGCTCTGATGGAACTTACATTCTAAGCAAAGAAGCAAATATAATTAAAAATTGTAATAAAGGCTATAAGGGAAACATACTTGGAGGCCTCCATGGGACAATTCACTTTCTTTGTCTTCGCCCAGTGTCATTTACTCCCTCCTGCCACTCCCTCCTGCCCCATTCACTTCCCATTTCTCCTCCTTTTTTTCATAACTCTTCTGATTTTTTTTTTACTCCTCTGATGTTTTAACATGATATTCTGACCTAACATACTCTGTATTTACATAAGACTTATGTGTAAGTTTGCATATTTTGTTATTATCTGCCATTCTCCTCCACTAGAATGCCCCCTAAGGATAGAGAGGGTTTTTCCTCCATTTTTTCCACCAATCATTCAGTGCTTCACACACAGTAGATGCTTGCTACAAATTTATTAAATGACTGACTGAATAAGAGAATATTGAAAGCGTTAGGGATTTACTTGAGAGATGGAAGTTAACAATGGCTTCCTTGATGACATGAAATCAAAGCTGAGATGTGAATAATGAGGAACTAGCCATGGGATATGGAACACAAGTGCTTTAGTCAGAAGAAGCAGCAGATACAAAGAAAGGAGCTTGGAGAGTTCAAGAAACAAAACACAGATTGGTCGGCTATATCATAGTGAGCTGAGGGTTGAGCAGAGTTGGCAATGTTGGAGGGGTATGTGGTGGCCAAATTATCTGAGGCCTTGGAGCCCATGCCTCCAGTTTCGATTTTTACAGAACCATTGAATGGTTCTATAAACATGATTTGAATTACATTTCTATGTAGTATTGCTTGAATCTGTTCAATTATATTCCTTATCCAAACCACCTTCACCTCTTACCTGAATTCCATTTTATGGGTTTTTCCTCATCCACCAAGTTCCTTTCTAATCTTTTCCCCACACAACAGCTCTAATGGTCAAAGCTGAAGCCTATTTTCTGCTAAAACCTGAATAGCTTCCCATTACTTTAAGACAGAGACTAAGTCTTCTTGAATATTATAAGCCCTGATTATCTGCTTCTCCTGCTCTTCTTACCCCCAGCTCGGTCTCTTTGCTCATTTTTCCACAGCCACATTGGCCTTGGTGTAATTCTGGAACTCACCAAGCTGTTTGCTTTTGAGAACACCCCTGAGAGCTCCTCTCTTGCCCCTTCCATGTCTGGTTACTGCTTCTTCCCACTCCTGGTTTGTCACTTCCTCTCAGAGATCTTCCTGGAGCACTCCCCATCCCATTAACTCTGGTTTTATGCTGTCATTGCATCTTGGGCTTTTCTTTGCTAATATTATATAGGTACTTGGATAATTATTTTCTAATGTCTCTTTCTCTCAAGACTATAATCTCCTTGAAGGTGGAAACTGTGTTTGATTTGCTGTCCGGGAGAGAAGCCGATTATTGATTGTTGGAGCTTAATGTGTATATACTGATTGATACCATGAATGAAATAGAATAGCTTAAACAAAATGCAATTAGATTTGGCTTTCAGTCGATCTAATGGACCAACTTTTATAATTAGGCCCGTTAGATCCTGTTCTTTCTACTCCTTTCTTTTAGCATCTTTATTTTCAGTTTTATAATACTTTTTCTTGTTTGGTCAAGCGGCCTCTCTTTTTCTATTGTCTTTCACAATAACATAATATCCTCTGTTAGGAATTCTCAGGATCACCTCTCTTCACAGGAGGTGACAGTGCAATCATCTCCACTTCCTCCCTGCCTTGGGAGTAGGCTCATTCACTGGGTCTGAGCCACTTCCTCTGCCACACACTGCATGCCTCCTATTCTGGAAAAGACTGATGACTTTACAATGGCAAAAAAAAAAAAAAGTGACTCCCTCCGACATTCTTGATTTTTAACAAAAATTTCCCCATCCCTGCAGTTAAGGGAGAAACTCGACGGTGGGAAGATGTTATGTGACCTTAGTGTCTCTCACTGGGATGGTTCAGACAGAGATGGTGTGAGATTCTCTTTAATGAAAGAACCAGGCCAGGAAAATGGTGAGTGCAGTGTAGCATGACAAGGCCAGATTACCTTTTTCCAAGGAGAAAAGTGGAAGTCATTTTATTTATTTATTTATTTATTTATTTATTTATTTATTTATTTTTTTGGAAGTCATTTTAATAGGAGGAGTAAGTAGTCCTCACAGAAACTAGATTAGGAGTGGCTCTAGCTTCAGGAGCTTTGGTGAATGGATATTGAAGCACCACCAGCCTTTCCCCTTAGTGGGACCTTGACCTGCAAGGTCCTTTTCTGAGGAGTCACCAGGAACTCCATTGGCATCCAGCGGAGGTAAAAGAACTGGCTAGCCGAATGAGACCAGGACGATGAAGAGAGGTGACGTGTCCCTCAGCAGGGGGCTATCAAATATGTCCTACTAGAGAGGATTGTAGGGGGCCACAGAGAGGTTGGAAAAGGAGATAGGCTCCTGTGGATTAGTTGAGTTAGTTACACAAGGCTCAGCCATCACTTGAGAGACTTGGCTACACAACTACCCCACCCAGCAGGGGATGGGGCTCCTAATAAAGTTTCATGTGATTTTCTCTTTACCCTCAGAACAAGGTTACACATGAAACTTGCATGGCAGAAAGGGCCAGCTGGTTTTTAGTGAAGAGCTTTTGACAAAGCCATAAATAGGATGAATCAGCCCTCCTCAGCTTCTCTTTTCTTCCCCTGTGTAATTTTAATCCTCTTGTTTGTTTCTGAGCTAATTTTATCATTTTTAGCTATTTGTCCAAATTAACCCAAACCCCTCAAAAATTTCAAATTAGTTTTGTTAATATTCAATGTTTCATGTCGGGTATGAAATGAAATACCATTTCATTTGATTCAGGTATGTTGCAAACAACAGCAACAACATGGCCAATGGTGTGAGCCATCTAAAGCTGCTCTTTCTCAGGAAGGAAGGCATGTGGGGCAGGGTCCCTGGAGATCAGTGGGTAATTCTTCTATTTTAGGGGCTTCCTCATTGTGACACTTGAACTTTTAAATAGAAACTTTGTCTACGAGAAGGTGATATAGTAAGAAAACCTTAAAATGATTAAATGTTTCAACCTAAGTGTGTTTATTGTAGGACCTGAAAAACTGAAGAAAGAAAAGCTAATTGGAGTTCACTGTTAAGAGGAAAAATAGGATAAAACCATTACCAACAAAAGGCTCTTAATCCACTTATCACTTATCTATTACCTATTTACTTACTTTACTTACTTTCTCTATGGGAAGTAGATGATTATTTTAAAATACGGTTACCCTTGAACAATGCAGGGGCTAGGGGGACTGACCTGTGCAGTCAAAATCCACATAGAATTTTTACTCCCCCCAAACTTAACTACTCCTAGCCTACCATTGACCAAAGGCCTTATGAATAATTTAAACAGTCGATTAACACATATTTTGTGTATGCATTATATACTGTCTTGCTACAATAATGTAAGCTGGAAAAAATAAAGTGCTATTAAGAAGATCATAAGGAGGAGAAAATACATTTGTATTTGTATTGTACTGTATTGTATTTTTTGAAAAAAATCTGCATATAAAATGGACCCATGTATTCAAAACTGTGTTGTTCAAGGGTCAACTGTATCTTTGATATAAGTGACTTTTATTTAGCCAAGGGTATTGCATCCCTTATTTCCATGTTTGAACATATGTTTAAAACTTGGTTTGTAGTAAAACAGAACATTTCTCCCTAGTGTGATTTTACACGGTGGCAGTTGGGCAAAAAAAGTGAAATTTGGTATTATGTTTTAATAGAGGACAAAGAAAGATGACTAACTCTCCTTATTTGGAGAACAGGAAGTGGTCTAGGATTGAGATCCAAAAAAATCAAATTTTGTTTGATGGTACTAGTAGTGACCGGCCTTGATGTGGCTACTTCAGATGCAACTAGAACTAAAAATTGTGACATCCAGAAGGAGTGGGAGAGTTTGAAAAACATTAGTCAGCACCTGTTACCTGAATTTCAGCCTCTGAAGTCACTATTCCCAGGGTGAATGAATGGTCTTACAGAATATCTGCAATTATGGTTACCTGGAATGGACTGAGAAAAAGGTTGTCTGAGAAGAACCAAGAAGTTCTTGAAATGGCATTTTGAGGATTGCTTCTAAGCCATGTGAAGTTCTTTGTTTGATTTCTATAGCTACCTCAACACATTTGGGCAGTGGTTCTCATCTTTCTACTCTTTGACTGAATAAGAGAAACACCATTTGTGTCTCACTGGTGCCTGCATCAAGATTATTTGATGTTTGCTAAAGAGAGAAGTCCTGGACTCTATCCTGACCAATAGATTCTAAGTCTTAGAGACTGTGTTTTTAACACATTCCCCATGTGATTTTTTTGGCATCCTAAAATTTGGGAACCACTGGTCTCGAGTATAGGATCCAATAATATAGGAACCAATATAATGATGCTTTAGTTGATACTGATGTTATTACCTGAATTAGTTTAAATAGGAACTAAAGTTGATCATTTAAGATATTGTTACTGTCTGTTTCTACCTCTTTAGAGAATTCTTTTTAAGAATACGACAAATGGGGCACCTGGGTAGTTCAGTCGGTCAAGTGTTTACCTTCAGCTCAGGTCATGATCGCAGGGTCCTGGGATGGAGCCCCGCATCGTGCTCTCCCTGCTCATCGAGGAACCTGCCTCTTTCTCTCCCTCTGCTGCCCCCCTGCCACTCATGTTCTCACTCTTTTTCTCTCAAATAAATGAATAAAATCTAAAAAAAAAAAAAAAAAAGGATATGACATCACTGGATAAAAGAGAAAATGTCACTTAGTGGCCTCCTCTGTTCTTGAGCTAGAATATTCTAGACCAGCAGTTCCCAAACTAAGCAGTACATCGATCATCCAGAGATTTTGTTAAAAGACAGATTGCTGGGCCTCATCCCCACAGTTTCTAGGTAGGGTAGGGTTGGCCCTGAGGGTTTATATTTCTTGCAAGTTCTCATATATATTAGACCACTAGGGCTATTGTAGCAAAATCACCACCTCCTGGATGGCTTAGACAACAGAAAGTTATTTCTCAAAGCCCTGGAGACTGGAAATCCAATAGGAAGGTGCTGGCAGGCTTGGTTTCTCTGAGGCCTCTCTCCTTGGCTCCCAGATGGCTACCCTCTTGCTGCCTCTTCATGGGGCTTTTTCTCCATGTGCATGTATCTTTGGTGTCTCTGTGTGTTCAAATTTCTCTTCTTGGGTTGCCTGAGGGGCTCAGTGGTTGAGTATCTGCCTTTGGTTCAAGTCATGATCCTGGGGTCTGGGGATCGAGTGCCACATTGGGTTCCCAACAGGGAGCTTGCTTCTTCCTCTACCTATATCTCTGCCTCTCTCTGTGTGTCTCTCATGAATAAATAAATAAAAAATTTTAAAAAAATGTCCTTATAAGAGGAAAGGTTGGAGTAAGGCCTTAATGGACTCAGTTTAATTATCTCTTTAAAGGCCGTATCTCCAAATATAGTCACATTCTGAGAGGCTGGCAGCTAGGGCTGCAACATATGAATTCTGATGGGTACACAGCTCAGTCCATAGCACCATATAATGCTCAGGCTTGACCACTGGACTTGACTGGCAAGACCGGGAAATGCCCTCTGTGTAAACATTTCCCAATCTTGTTAGACAGTTCTTGGCTTTCTACTCCTTCTACAGACTTTCTCTTGACAATCTTTTTTATGTCTCTGTTTTAATTGTTGGCGGATAATTTTCCAGTCTGCAGTCTACCTCTCTCTGTTCTTAATGACTTCAAGTCTGTGTCAGACACCACCCTGGCTGTCTTGCCAGCAATGTGCTTATATATTCAGACCTAGACCAGAGTGTATCTTAGTTGTTACAGTTGTGCTCTTCCTCCTGCTTCCCCTGTTTCTGTTCCTGGTGTGACCACTCTCTATGCCATATACTCTAAATGGACCACGGAGTCATGTCTTTTGCTCTACTTCTCATGCCTCATCATTAAATTGAGCAGCATTTACCTGTGCATTTGTCTGTCCCCATCTTCTCTCATTTTCCCAGCTTCCAGCTTTATTTAGGTTTCATTAATTCTTCCTTGATTATGGCAGTAGCCTTTTAGCCAGAATCCCTTCTTTTAATCTCTTTTTCCTTTAATGAATACTATCTACTGTTTTAGAGTAATCTTCCTAAAAGCATAATTCCAACAAAAAACATCAAGTGTTTCCCACTGCCTGTTCGATAAACAACATGGCTAGCTAAATAAAATTCAGGGTTCTGTTACAAAAAGGAAGGGGGAGGTAAAGCTAGCACCCTCTATCAATCTGCTCTGGTTCCCAAATATGCATATATGTCTCTTCCCTCTCATATGTAGACCTCTTCCTCAGCAGAGACACCCCCAAAAGTGACACAGTTATAACTTCCAGCTCAAGGTTAGAGATCTCTGCCTGTGTGTAATCAGCTCCCTCAGAACCCAAGGTGGATCGTTATGGTCTGACAAAAAGTTTCTGCTCATGATACCCAATATTTAACAGTGCAGTAGGAACATAATGACTGCAATATAGCTTCTATACAGAAAAGGAGAAAATCAGACAGTAGGTTGCAACAACTTTTAAATCATGTTGGGCCAGAATAGTGACAACTCTAGCCTAGGCCGTGGAGTGATGTCCATGGTTATTGTCTGTAATGCCTGATGGCCTTGTGCTCTGGGATGCTTTTCCTGGTTCATTCTCTTCAATAGTCTTTCCAAGGTAGACATTAGAGGTAGACTTTTCTTGGGGGCTGCATTCCTATCCCACCTTTTTTTGAGGGTTAAGTTTGAGGACTCAAATTGTTTGGGAGATTGGATTGTGATGTTACTGGCTAGGCTTGGAGTTTTATTAGCAATACAATTCCCCAAAAACCCAAGAGGGCTTCCAATTTACTTGCTGCTATTCCATTCCACGTGTGAGTAACCAGAATCAGAGATCTTGTCTTGATAAGGTTCCTGAGCCTAAAGATTTATTACCTATAGGCCTCTGTGCTTTACCAACCTTCCCTCCCCTAAATTAACTTGATACTATTTGATAAAGTAGGCTAGTGGCCTTTATAATTAACTGCTTCCACATTTGACAGAAAAAAACTCCTAAAGGAAGTATTTGAAAAAGGCACAGGACATAGTCTTATCTCCTATGAGGGCTGCTTTTGCTCCTGCTTCTGGCCACTGCTTACAATAACTTCACTTTGAAATAGGAAGTAGTAAGATTTTCCAGCCTGAAAAGGCTCTAAATTAGGCTCACTGTTAACTTAGTGAGCTACTGACTCTTAACAAAGCTATATCCCTTCCCACCCTGCTGGCAGAGAAGCCAGATCTAGCCTGGGTCCACTTCTTTTGTAGGATATTGTTGACAGTGTCAGGAGTCAGCCGACACACATCACATTCTAAAAATCTCCCACAATTTTCATTAATGCCACAACTCTTTGTACCTTCCAATGCTTTTCTAGTCACTGTTTTACCAGGATTGCCAGCTCTCCAGCCTGCAGTAGTTTTGTCCTGGCTGATGCCACTCAATCATCTCCTTTCATCCTACATTTTAGCTAATGCAGCAGCCCCCTTTTGGTGTCAACATCTATATTTGTTACAATCTCATTTGGGTGCATGTGTCAGTGACTCAAATGATGCATCAATTTACTTCTCTTCCTGTAAAAGAGTTTGAGGGAGGCAGTCTAGAGCTGGTACAGAAGCTCTGCAGTGTCATTAGTGTTTTAGGATCTTCTAGCTTTCCTCTTCACTTGCCTGGAATGAGGAGGGAATTGACTGCAGGGATTCAAGACTACTGCTGGAATTCCAGCCGCCACATCCATTTTTCATACACCAAGATATAGGAAAGGGGAGAAGAAATGGGTACCTTTTCTCTTTCACTGAGACTCTCTATACTATGTTTTAGCTAGATCTCTAAATCTTGACCATTTAGAGATTTAGCTTCAAGAGAGGCTGGGAAATATGACCTTCCAGCTGGGTAAGATGTATCAGGGCATTTACCAAGGTTCTGTTCTTTAAGTAGAGGGGAGACTGGATATTGGTTTGAGTAGGAGACTAGCCATCCTCTGTCACTAGTAAGTGTGTGAGTAATTGGGGGAAGCCTGGGTGGCTCATCGGTTGAGCGCCTGCCTTTGGTCCAGGGTCGAGTCCCACGTCGAGCTCTCTGCATGATGGAGCCTGCTTCTTCTGCCTATGTCTCTGCTGTGCTCTCTCTCTCTCTCTCTCTCTGTGTTTCTCATGAATAAATAAATAAAAATCTTTTAAAGAAAAAAAAGTGTGCGAGTAATTATAAAACAGTGTAAACAGTGTTTCACGTGCCTTAAGGGAGCTTCAGGTAGATTTCAATGTGCATTCAGTGGGGAGCGGTGGCCTCCAGCTACAGAGGCAGTGGAAGGCTTTTGAAAGAAGATAGTACTTGAACTCATTCTTTGAGTAGGAGACAAGTGGGAAGTTCATGCCGGAGAGCCCGAGGCACTCAGTTTCAGGATCTGGCAAATGTGGGATGAGTGCAGAAATTTTGTGCTCTAGCACCTTGTTTGCTTAATCCTAGTCCCAGCCCTAGACTAGCATAAAAGTTGTGGTAAGGAGACTGGTAGTAAGCAAGGGTGGGATGTTGGGCTTACTAATTTCACGTAAAGAAACAGAAGGCTGCTCCCACACATGCCAGGAAGAAAGCATCGTAGGCCAGTTCCACATGACAATCTGGCAATCCTTCAACCAAAGGAGGAGTTTTATTGTTGTTAACTAGCAGAATTATTTCTTAGGAACCACACACCAAAAACAAATTACATTCATTTGGCATGATCATTCTGAGATTCTGAGTAGAGTTTTAGCCATTTTGTGATTAGATCCTTATCAGATTCTGACAAGACAAGCCTTTAAGACACTTGCTATGACGTTAATATAACCAACACTGGCTGTAGAGCCACACACCATGAGAATTGTGGGAAGGACCCAGAATTTTCCCTGTGTGGAGCTGTGGATCACACCCTCACACCAGTTAGCAGGAGTGATGCTTCATTTTCCCATCTAACCAGGCAGGGAGGACGCAGGGCGAGTGCTGCGTTCTGAATTACTCTAGTCTGAGAGTAGCTTGGCTCACTTGCATTAGGTAGGAAAACAAGTGATTACAAAAGCCTTTAATAAAAAAGGTAAGTTGAGAAATGTGAGAAGTTGGTTATGCTGCGTGGTTACAATATCGTGAAAGCAGTAAATGCCACGTCACCTCTTTCCTAACCCCTGTAATTGAGAAATTGGAGTTCTAGGCTTTGAATTCCTGTAATCACACATTTTAGGTCCTGATTCTCCTTCCAATAACAGTTAAAGATATTGGAAACTCCATATGTTAGTTGATCCACCTGCAGCTTTCTGGTAGAGGGGGGCTGATTACAGAAAAATGAAAAGTAATGGATGTAATTTTTTGACATACTTTCTAAATGCCAACCTCTTGCCATATATTATCTCATAAAGCTCTTTGTTCTTACCTCTAATTATAGATAGAAGAAGTGGAAGTTTATAGAGGTGTTAATTTTCCTGTTCAGTTGTCATCTTGCTTACGTTGGAAAATGTTCTCACAGAGGGTAACTCACTTCCTCTTAAAAGTAACATCTTCAGATAACTTTGAGAGAAGGAAAATTATTTTTTATGTTTGATCCAAAAGTTAGTTCCTTATAACTTCTACTTACTGGTCCTAATTCTATCCCTACCACTAAGGGCCTTAAAATATGCAAAAATAGCTATCATGTTTGCAGGATTTTCTTGTCTCCTGATTAAAAATTCAAATTCCTTATATGATCTGATTTCAAACTTCTTTCTCACTGGGCTTGCTGTTCTTTGAATATGTTCCAGTTTATCTATAAGCTTTAAAGAACTGAACACACTAATCCACCTGTGGATTTCTAAATGCATATGCAAAAGGGAACTGTCACCTCCCCCATTCTAGATAATATACTTCTATTAATAGAAGCTAGGATTTTATTACATTTTGAGGATGTCAGGGAGGGGACATTAATATCTTATAGTTGATTTCCATTAAACACACTTACGACAAAATCCAGAATTCTTTTTTTTAATATTTACTTTTGCTACACCTTGTTACCTCTGTACTCTGTTTCTGCAGTTGGTTTTATTATATGCAAACACAAACTTTACATTTGTCATGGTGAAATAACATTTTATTAAGTTCAGTCCACTGCTCCAGGTGCTTTAGATCTTTTCGAAAGTTGATCTTGCCATCCATTGTACTCACTATTATTTCTAGCTTCATTTCATCAACTGACTTGAAAGCCTGCCTTCTGTGTCTTCTAAGAGAGCAGGGCAGAGATCTGACTGGTTATTGGCACTGCCCTCTGGCTGACATCGATCCAGCACTAGGAAACTGCCCCCCAGCACCCCCTACTCAGGCAATCCATTCTTCCTGTGCTCCTTTTTGTATGCAGATCCATATTTATAATGGTTTCCCTTCAGCAATGCCAGAAAGTCTTTCATCACTGAATGCTTCAAGGTCTACACTCTTCCCAAGGTCTATTTCAAACCCCCCACCCCCCACCCCCTGCATGAAGTCTGCTCTGACCCACTGTGATTCTCCTATCTCAAATTACCTTTGCCCAGTTTGACTCTTCATATCCAGCCTCTAGTGATTTCCAGTGAACGTAAACTCCATCTTTACCTCCATCCTGGGAAGGCAAAACCACGTTATTTATTATCCTCTAGCATCTGGTTAATACAGTGCCAGACTGGGAGTAGTGCTCAACTGTTACCTGCTTTTGATTGATTAAAACCAACACTTCTCTTTACGATGGTTTTGTCCACCTCCTTCTCTCTCCAGGGAACATTCAGCAATGTCCGGGGACATTTTTGGTTGTCCCAACTGGGGAAGGTGCTACTGGCATCCAGTGGGTAGAAGCCAGGGATGCTGCTGAATATCCTAGGATACACTGGACAGCCCCCCACACCAAAGAATTAAGAATTACCCCAAATGTCAATAGTGCTGATGTTGAGTAACCCTGTATTAGACAGATGATTGTGGGTGAGTTAGCAGGTGTCACTATGGGCATAATGAAACTGATCCCACAAACTACGCCTAAAAATTAGTTTTATTAGTTTCTGGCTATGCTCTGTTTGAATCTAGGTTTTTGCTTCCATTTATGTATATATTAGAATGAGATAATAATAGCTTTCTCCAGCTATTTCATAAGCATATTTGGAAGAAAAAGGAGATAATGTAGGTGAGAAGTTTTGAACTCTCTGTATGGGAAAATTACTATTAAAGCATTATGATGATAATTAGTGGTGGTGATCTGGGGGATGGGGGAACAAAGTGTTTTATATATAGTGTGTTGTACTCCAAAGAAAAGAACTAATTAAGGCAAACACGTTGCTCTGGTTTTAACTCATATTTCTGTGGCTGGGGTTGATCTCCTGAACTATAAATATGCCTTCTGACTATGACCTTGGGATACCCTACTGGGTACTCTCTCCCTGACCCATGGAGCATGGCCAGGCCAAAAATAGTGGATGAGAAACAATAAGAAAATGTTTGTGGCTCTTAGTATGCATGAGTGCTTTTATTATTATTTAAAATTAAGAACTTACTGGATGCAGAAGTTCATCTCTTGATGAACTCAGCTTGTTTCTGTGTTGTGTCAAGTAGCCCAGGAGGATTTTTCAACACACACAGGAATTAAGGGACATCTGAGTGGTGACAGTATGGCTGGTCCCAAGCATGTGTCCCTTTGGCATGTAGTCTCTAGTCTCTACGACGCCTGCCCGCCTCACCTACTATTTGTCTGTGACTCTGTGGCTGCTGTGTGGTTGGCATCCACCCCCACACTGGCATGCCAAAGGAGTGAATGAACAATGGGATACCCTGGCACTGATGGGTGTTTTAATAGCTGTGGAAAATGAGGAATTTACAGATGCATGATTCAAGCTCCCACTTCAAAGGTCCTCAACCGAAATCCTCCCAAAATTAGAAGCAATACTACTGAACACAATGCAACCTTTTGCATGGCTGCCCAATGTTACTATAAATCTGTGTGTGCAGTGTTTGGGAAAGTTACATTACTGTGAAACAGATGCCCTGCTTTCATCTGGAATTTATGTGTAATGTTCAGTAGGTAGGTCCTGCCTGGGAAATATGAGGTATGCAATGGGAAGCAATTTGCTTTTCATGGGCATCCAAGTACTAATGTGGGCCTGGGCTCTTTGACCAGGAGCTTTACCAGTAACCCTACATGGTTAGATGGTCCCATGTCTGAACTGCCTTTACTCTGAGGAGAGATCATTCTCTCCCACCTGGACCTGGTCTGAAACTCCACTGGGAAGGAGGTGAAATAAGTCATCTGTGTCCCACTCTTGTCTCAGTGTACCCCTGCTTCTTGCTACTTCTCAATAGATAGCCCAAACTCTTATGATGTATTTAACATGCACCATTTCTCCCACAATGGTTCCCTATTCAGGCCTATCCTACCAGCCAAACCCGCCTCCACACCCACTCTTTTTCCTTTCCTGAGTAATGACTACCACTCACCCAATGCTTAGCGTGTGCCACATGACATAAGTGTTCATTAAACCTCACCTCACCTGTGCAAGGTACCTATTTTTTATCCTTACTTTGTACATAAGGGAACAGCCTCGAAAGACGTAATAACTTGCCCAAGGTCATGCAACCAGTAGAAATTCTCACTCAGGTCCAAAGCCTAAACTCATATATTAGATGACATTTCTCTCGCTTCTCACCTTAAAATTTAATTTTACCTTTCACATTCTTTCAGATTAGTAGCAATTAACCTACTGAACATTACACAAAATTTGGGCACAACCATTTAACTTGAACCTATTTCACAAATAGCATTTCTATCTTAGCAGGGTCTTCTTGGACACAATGCCTGAATGCAAGGCCCAGTTGTTATTGCTAGATTTTTCCCACACTCTGACAATTGTTGAGGGGAGGGTGGAGTCTTTCGATGCTCTACCAAAAATGCCACCCAAATGGGGAAGCCTGTGGTTGGTTAGCCTGATTCATCCACGGTAGAGTTCTGTAGCTATTACTACTAGGACAAGAGAAGTCCTGTACAGTGTTCTTATGGGCACTGTTGATCTTTGCCCTGATGACTTTCATTTTTAACCACTGATTTCAAGGCTGATCCAACATTTCAGCTGATGTCTCTTTCTGATACACAAAAACCTTAATCCAGGTTGATGTCAATGTTTTCTAGATATTTCCTTTACAAGGCATCTCTCCGAGGCAGACATTGGCTGAGGAATAGGTATAACTGGAACTGTTAGCAGTAGCCACAGATTTTATGCTATATTTTTTTTATCAGCTCATCCTCACCAGAAAACATTTGAGAAATGAATGCAATTTTAATTTTGAAGGAATTAAATGAAGAAACTGAAATATTTGAAGTGATTTTTTCCAAGACTCATTGCTTAGCGACTTTACATTAACAAGGAAATTGAGGCAATGTTAGGAGTTTAGTTATGGCTGATGTGACATACAATTCATTATGTTCTTACTAGCTCCAAAATTATAAACTGGATGGTTATGCATGGTTGACTGTGGTGGAGATTAATGATAGTTCAGTTAAGGATCAAAGAAAAATCATTTTCCTAGTTCTCTACCTATTCATATTGTTTTTTAAAAAAATCCTTCCTAGTTTTCCCTCTTTCTTCTCTCCCAGATTAAGCGCAAGCCAAGAAACCTTTGGAGTGTAACTTCAGGGCCAGGCTGTGTCAGCGTCACATGACATCACACGTCAGCAACTGCTATTTCTGAGTCTCCTTTGGTGATTGGGGCATTCTTACTGGAAGTTGGAATCAGGGAGAGGGAGCCTAGAGCATGGATGAAGCTAATAGTAGTATTCTATCAAGTTGATACAGAACTTCTTAAAGCTCATTTATTTTCTGCCTTTCTTCCTGTGTATTGAAAATATTCTCAGACCTTGTATTTCCTCATGAGTTTTTGCTTTGTTAACAATATCTTTTTCTTCTTCCAAGTATTTTTAAAAATTCTGATATAATTTCTTCTTTGTCCTATGAATTATTTGAAGGGGCATGAATTTCCAATCACATGGATTTTTAACTTGTTTATTTTTGTGTTTAACTGATTATAGTATGGTCTGAGAAGGAGGCCTGTAGGTGCCGATCCTCTGAAGTACATTGAAACAAGTTTTATGACATAGTTTTTGGTCAACTTCTCACATGAGTTTCAGAAAAATATGTATTCATTAACAGTTTGGTACAGAGTTCTATATCTGCCTCTTAATTCAATCTTATTGATTTTGTTGTTGAAATCTTTTTTTTTTTTAAATTTCTGTTTGATTTGTCAATAAATGAGTTAGGTATGTTGAAAGCTCTAACTGCAATGATAGAAACGTTTTGCAATTTATTTTTACCTTATTTTGTACACAACAAATACATACTTATAATGCCATACTGGTTCATTTAATGTTTTAAAAAATATTTCGTAATAATGTATTAAAAATTATTATGTAATAAGACCCTTTTTATCTTCAATACAGCTTCCTGCTTTTTTTTTTTTTTTAAAGATTTTATTTATTCATTCATGAGAGACACACACAGAGAAAGAGGCAGAGACACAGGCAGAGGGAGAAGCAAGTTCCATGCAAGGAGCCCGATGTGGGACTCGAAACTGGGACTCCAGGATCACGCTCTGGGCAGAAGGCAGGTGCTAAACCGCTGAGCCACCCAGGGTGCCCCCTGCTTCCTGCTTTAACGTCTGTTATTTTGTCTCAGTTGTTGCTATTTTGTTAGTTTTTGTCTGTATAGCTTTTCTTTCTCTGCCTTTGACCTGCCCATGTGTATGTATTTACAGATGAATCTCTTGTGAAGAACACATATCTTTAAAGAAATAGCAATCAATGTTTGTCTTTCTACTGGATAGTTCAGTTCACTTACATTAATTGTGATTTGGGATATATTTTGACTTGTTTCTACCATCTTATTTTAACTTACAATTTGTGTCATTTGTCATTTCATTTCTATTCTTTAAAAAAAATCATTTTTTTAATCATGATAAATGTACTCTTTAATCCCCATCACTTTTGCTCCCATGTTTCCACCCTCCTCCTCTCTAGTAAACATCAGCTTATTTTCTATTGTTAAGAGTCTGTTTCTTGGTTTGTCTCTCTCTCCCTCTATTTTACTACTTTGCCTGTTTGCTTAAATTCCACATATGAGTGAGAGCATATGGATTTGACTGACTTATTTTGTTTAACATTATACTCTTTAGCTCTATCCATGTTGGTGCAAATGGCAAGATTTCACTCTTTTCTTATGCCTGAGTAATATCCCATTGTGTATGTATACTACATCTCTTTTATCCATTCATCTGTCTTTGGACACTTTGACTGTTCCCATAGTTTGGTTATTGTAAATAATGCTGCTGTAAACATAAAGATGCCTGTGTCCCTTTTAATTAGTATTCTTGTGGTTTTTAGCTAAATACCCAGTAGTGTGATTCCTAACTCATTAGGGTAGTTTTATTTTTATTTTTTTAAGGAACCTCCATATTGTTTTCCACTATAGCTGCACCAGTTTGCATTCCCACCAACGGTGCTCAAGGGTTCCTTTTGCTCCATATCCTCCCCAACACTTCTTTCTTGTGTTTGGATTTTAGCCATTTTGACAGGTGTGAGGTGATATTTCATTGTAGTTTTGATTTGCATTTCCCTGATGATAAGTGATGTTGAGCATCTTTTCATGTATCTGTTGATCATCTCTATGATGTCTGTTCATGTCTTCTTCCCATTTTTAATTGGATTATTTGTTTTTAGGGTATTAAGTTGTATCAGTTCTTTATATTTTTGATATTAGCCCTTTATTGGATATGTCATTTGCAAATATCTTCTCCCATTCATGGGTTCACTTTTAGTTTTGTTGATTGTTTCCTTCATTGTGCAGAAACTTGTTATTTTGATGTAGTCCCAATACTTTATTTTTGCTTTTATTTCCCTTGTGTCAGGAGACATATCTAGAGGAATGTTGCTAAACCTGATATCAGAGATTATTGCCTCTTCTCTCTTCAAAGATTTTTAGGGTGTCAGGTCTCACTTTTAGGTCTTTAATCCAATTTGAGTTTACTTTTGATAGTTTAAGAAAGTGGTTTAGTTTCATTCTTTTGCAAGTGGCTATCCAGTTTTCCAACATCATTTGTTGAAGAGGCTCTTTTTCCCATTGGATATTCATTTCTCCTTTGTCAAAGATTAATTGACCATTAATTGACCATTATTTTTGAGTTTTCCATTCTATTTCATTGATCTATGTGTCTATCTATTTTTATGCCAGTACCACACTTTTAATTACCAATGCTTTGTAATATAACTTGAAATCTGAAATTGTGATAGCTCCTGTTTTGTTTTTCTTGGTCAAGATTGCTTTGGCTATTCGAGATCTATTGTGGTTGCATACAAATTTTAGAATTGTTTGTTCCATTCTTATTCTTTAGTGATAATACTTGAAATTTTTCTGTCTTTTCAGAAGATATAATCTTTAGCCATTAATAAGGCATAATGTGCCACTCTGTTCATATAGCCAAAGCTCATTTGTGAATCTAACAACAACAAAAATATGAAAAAGCTAGAATCCTGACTCCCAACATTGCCAAAATATATCGATCATTTGTTGGGAATAATTATCTCATGGTTGAAAGAACTCCTAAACTTTGCTTTTATATGTCTTTGCCTTGAGATATGCTTGGTAAGTAGTGAAAACATATAACTTCTCATCACCAATTGATTTAATAACAATTTCCCTTTCTTCTCTATTCTTTTTCCTGTTTGCACACTCTCACCTTGTCTGACTTTGTCTCTGGCCATTTGGTTCCTAGAGCTCGGGGGCCATGCACCCCAAGACTGCAGCCCTTTCTTCAGTTCTCTACCTTAACCATTGCTCATCCTCTTGCCAGCAGTGACGTGGCAGCTCGCAGCCACTCACAACTCACAGACTCTAGCAATTAACATGAAGAAACAAGTGTACTTCTATGTTATAAACATTTAATAAACAAAAAGAAAGAAAGCTCAGACTTAGTTGGAGGTGGAAGGTCAGAGAGACAGGGACATTTTTCAGTTCACAGAACTTTTCTTAAACAATCAAAGAGGCCAATATCAATACTGTTTTATTTGTCTGTTTTGCCACATGTCCCTGTACTTTTTGATTCCCTGTTTATTTACCTGATTTTCACATCCCATCAGTTATCCCTGGCCTAAAGAATTCTGTGTTGCAGCTTATTCAAGAGCTCATTCTGTTCAGTGATGTTATAAGATAGCTCACACTTTCCATTGCTCAAGAGAAACATTTTTGAAAAGTCACTATGAGAATTAAAAATTGAAGTTGTGGATGGAGAGGAGGCATGGGAAAAGAGGCTTCTTTTTAGATATTCCTTATGGTATTCAGAGGTCTAAAAAGAATGGCACCAGAGCTTAAAATACCATCAAGGGTTTCTTTTTAAATTAATTACTTCATAAGATGATATTGTCGTTTCTTGGTAAATTTTAGTGCCAGCGCTTCACGCGATCTATCTGTCCAGACTTTTTACCTGTCATTGGCTTTTCTCATCTGTCAGCTGGTGTGTGCTCAAGAAATGTAAACTGACATTTTGTATGCATCTACACAGATTATTATAAGGGAAGTAAGTTTGTTGAGGAAAAATACAATGGGGATGACTACTGATCTTCCTTATGGTGAACAGTATATGGACTTCGGAACCATCTCCAATTACTCCATTGGTTTTGCTGGTTTTGGAACTCAAGTCCATTGGAGATCTTTTATTTTATTTTTAAAAAATAGTTTGAGGAGATAGGGATCGCAATTAAATATCCATAACAGGTGCTTGTCTGCAAATGTGTGCCTGCATTGGCACATAGCTATGTGAACGTGCAGTGTTTGCTAGCTTGGTAATTGTGAGTGGAATTTGGGCATCAGTTCTGGAAAACACAACCTGTAATGTTTTTATTTTTCTCAGCCAAACAAAAGCATCCAAAACTGTATGTTTTCTGTGTGAGCAAAAATCAGAAATGAGCATGGAGAAATGAATAGTTTCATGTGAGATAAATGTGTTAACTTCTCTCAAGTGCCTCTTTCAAATACAAATCTTTTTAAAACTATATCACACATCTTGCAACCTTCCATCGTGGAATAAACTCATCTAGATGGGTAAGGTCATTATTAGAAAACTGTTATTTTTCAGTGCAAGAATACAGGATACCTGTGGGGTTATTGAGTTAAATAGAGATGTGGGTCCCTCAGCCTATAGTTTTTTAGTTTTTCTTATCTGCTCTCCATTCTTTTTCTGTTTCTGTCTTATGGTAAAACTGACGTTCCTATTGTTAATTCCTGCCCTGTTAGCCATTGTTGACATTTATTGTTTGGATTGACAGATTGTTGGTTATTACTGAAAGTGTGCAATGTCTACACAATGCTTACTATATTCTCTCTACTTGGGAAATGTTTGAATAGTCCCAAAGTGGATTGGATAGGACAAAGGAGAAATCAAACTTCAGGTGAGGGCTGGTGGCAGGTTGCACCTCCCAAAGATGGCTGCCAACAATCTTCCATACCACATCTGCTTCTACACTGTGACCTTGACCTCAATTAAGAGATGGGCTTGATATATCCTACCTCTTCATATTTGAGTAGGTTTGTGCTGAATATGGCAGAAGTGAAATTATTGTCTTCTATGACAAAAATCATAGAAAATAGTGCATTTTTTGGTTTTATCACTCACTTTTGGAGTCTCGAGTCATCATATAAGAGATCTGACTTCTATGCTATGAAGAAGCCTAAGTCACATAAAGAGGCTATGTGAAGGTCGTGCAGTTGTCAGCTCCAGCCAAGGTCCCCATGACAGGCGTCAACCTCCAGGCACATGAGAGATTGTAATGCACACCTCCAAATGATTCCAGCCTTCACCAGCTGCATCCTTCTGAATCCCTCTTGCCCTAGCTGTTGAGTCTTCCTAGCTGAGGCCTGAAGCACCAAGGAGTAAACAGAGACAAAGAGTTCCTGCTGTGCCTTTTCCAAATTCCTGAACTACAGAATCTAGAGTGGTTTGTTATACAGCAGTAGTAACTAGAACAAAGCCCCAGGGGTTCTTGCATAAGTGGAGATTAAGAAAGTAAGTACCCAATCTTTGCAAAAACACTAAGTCATTAAGATGCTGGACTCTGGAGTTGGACAGGTCTGGATTCAAATCTTGACTCTATGAGCTGTAATAATTGTACCTGGGAAAGGTACAATTCTTATCCTCTTTGAGCTCTAATTTCCTCATTTATAAAAAGGGGACAATACTAGAATCCCACCATGGAGTTTTATGATAATGAGGTATTTGATATAAAGCATTTAGCAAAGTGAATAGCACAGAATAAATACTGTGACTTTTAGGATTGTATGTGTGTGTATGTGTGTGTGAAATGTTTAAATTCTCAAAGATTCCTGTTAGTGTTTTCTGATTCTCAGCTGGAATCCAAGCAATTGAGCTTTCCAGATAAATTAGGTTCACTATATTGGTATTAAGATTGTCAATGTTATTTTCATAACTCAAAACTTGGAGAGAAAATAGCAGAATATGTACCCTGAAGCAGCTGTTGCTAGATCATAAGTGTGAGGAAGGCAGAGACCATCTCTCTCTTTTTCATCATTGTATATCACCAGAGCAAATAGATTGAACACATAGAAAATAATATATACTGTTTGTATGAATCTCCATAAAATCCTATTTGTGTAGCTTTTGGATTACACAAAAGATAGAATTACTTCATCATCTGCTTATTTTCAGAATGGTCAAAAAGGAATTTTCTGAAAAAAAAATTTACTCAGAGGCCAAAATTTTAATATCTATTACAACTATTCTTTTATGTCTTATCTTACGTAGGGCCATTAGAAGCACATAAAATACTAAGATAATCCACTTTTCATATTTGTAGATACAAAATATTTTCTCCATATTCTTGGAATATTATGATGGGTATTAAACAATTTGTTAAGTATGTAGCTTAATGCATTTTTTGCATAAATTCTTACAGTTTTAGCTTTAATGATTCAGAGGCCAAACTGATCATGTTGAGGCAGTTCTGTGATTTAAATTAATTATAACCTTAAACTTACTTCATAATTGCAATCAGACTAGGCAAAGGCTTGATTTTCTTGAAACAACATAGAGTTAATTAGAGTGAAAATAATGAACTATATAGCAAGGGATTTCACTATAGTCTCATAACTCAATTTTTTTCTCTTCAAGTTTTTATTTAAATTCCAGTTAGTTTACATACAGTATAATATTAATTTCAGATATAAAATTCAGTGATTCATCGATTACATACAATACCCAGTGCTCATCACAACAAATGCCCCCACCCTTAACCCATCACCCATTTAAAACATCCTTGAGTTATTTCACTTAGCATAATGCTCTCTAGTTCCATCCATGTTGTTGCAAATAACAAGATTTCTTTTTTTTCTTTTTATGGCTGAGTAATATTCTGATGTGTGTGTGTGTGTGTGTGTACCACAATTTCGTTATCCATTCAATGGTCAATGGACATTTGGGCTCTTTCTATAATTGGGCTATTGTTGATAATGCTGCTATAAACATTGGTGCGTGTATCCCTGCAAATCAGTGTTTTCATGCCATTTCAGTAAACAGTAATGCAATTATTCATGTCTTCAGCCCACTTTTAACTGGATTATTTGTTTTTAAGGTATTGAGTCTTATAAATTCTTTACATATTTTGGATAGTAACCATTTATCAGATATGTCATTTGCAAATAATCTTCTTTCATTCTGTAGGTTACCTTTTAGTTTTTTAAATTTTCCCTCACAGTGCAGAAGTTTTTTATTTTGATGAAGTCCCAATAACTTATTTTTATTGTTGTTTCACTTGCCTTAGGAGACACATCTAGTAAGAAGTTGTTCTGGCCAATGTCAGAGAGGTTACTGTCTGTGTTCTCCTCTAGGATTTTGATGGTTTCCTGTCCCACATGTAGGTCTTTCATCCTTTTTGAATTAATTTTCATATATGGTATAAGAAAGTGATTCCAGTTTCATCTCACAATTAAATTTTAATGGGAACACTAGCTTCTGATTTTTGTTAAATGAAACAGAATATAAGCTTCTATCTGGGAGTTAGATAACCTTGAAAACTTTAGCATTTTATTGATGACTAGTATAGAAGCTACAAAAGCAAATTCTGTTCTTTGGGATCTAAAGTTACTGTGTTATTCTTTTTTTTTAAAATTTTTTTATTTATTTATGATAGTCATACAGAGAGAGAGAGAGAGAGAGAGAGGCAGAGACAGAGGCAGAGGGAGAAGCAGGCTCCATGCACAGGGAGCCCGACGTGGGATTCGATCCCGGGTCTCCAGGATCGTGCCCTGGGCCAAAGGCAGGCGCCAAACCGCTGCGCCACCCAGGGATCCCCCTACTGTGTTATTCTAATATAGGTTAGGTTATGCTATGGTGACAAACAATAGACATTTTTTTGTTATACCAAGACCACTTTAGGTTCCGGTGATTCACCAGATGGTGGCCCAACCTTATAGGTCCTTTAATCTCAGGGTACTTGCAATCTCAGTATTTGTGTCCACCATCTCTATCGCTGGGGAAAAGAGCACAGGGAATCTCATCCTGACGCAGGATTCTTTTACTCAGAAGAGATGCATGTCGCTTCCATTTCACAATTCATTGACCATGACAAGTCAAATGGTCATGTTCAATTTCACTGTGTGGGAAAGAGTCATTCTCCTATACGACCAGAGACAGTAACATAATGGGAAACATTGGTGAGTTCCAGGAATACTCCAGGAAGTGATGTAGTGGTTGTAAGAATCTGGTCCAACACCTTTTTTTTTTTTTTTAGGCAGAATCCTTTTTACTTCTCCATCTGATGATCATTGCATTGAATATAAATGGAATCTTTCTTCTGTAATTTAATCAGTACAAGCTAAAGTACAACAAAGTATGGCATAATTTACTGCAGTGGAATTTGGTAGGACAAGGTTCTGTCTTGGATTCCTTCCAAGGGGTGTGGGTACTTAGTTCTTAAGTGCCAGAGGGACTTGGTTACAATATTGCCTTGTTGAGAAAGCAGTTCTGAGACTGGACCTGGAAGATGATACCATAGTGAGGCTCTCATTTAATTATCTCCCTCTGGTGTGCGGCCCTGAGATAAGACACACAGTTGGAAAAGTAATCACAAGCTACTATAGTAGAATATCATTACATTTCAGATAGTTACTAGATGGATTTAAATATCCACCTTTTTTTCTATGAATCAGTGTGACACCACTTGTATCCCCTACTAGTTACTGACCTGACCTGTTGTTAACGAAAAGAATATATACACATAGTGAAGGTCTGATAAGATGCAGTAGGCAAGATGCGTTAGCTGTGATCTTTTTTTTCCCCCTCTAAACCAACCAGGGTATATTATCCATTTGCTGCTTTTAAGGCTAGATAGGATTTTCTGTCATGATTTTTTATTGCTGCATATAGATTCCTAGTTTGTGCAAGGAAAGTGTCAATAATTTGAACCTATTGTCACTTTCTTTAATGACCTTTGGCCATTATGAACTGAGAAAACTTTGTTCCAGCATGTTGGTAGTCCACTTCTAGACCTACTTTTTTTTTTTTTTTGAAGATTTATATTTTTATTTGAGAGAAAGAGAGAGAGAGAATGAGCAGGGGGAAGGACAGAGGGCGAGGGAGAGAGAGAATCTTAAGCAGAATCCTTGCTGAACACAGAGGCCGACTGGGGGCTCGATCTCCCAACCCCAAGATTGTGATCTGAGCCGTTATCAAAAGTCAGAGGCCTAACTGACTGAGCCACCCAGGTGCCCCTTGGACTAACTTTTTAACTGAAATGTATCATGGTCAACTGTGAATAAAAAGATGTCAAACATGTATTGCCCTGTGTATTTCTCCCATGCCACAGAAGAATCCTTAAGTGTAGCTAATAAATGAACTGCTCTGGTACACTGTCTTTGTCCTCTTAACACAGGATTTGCCTGGGGAGCACACATGGGACTCAGGGTGGGGCAGACACTGTGTTGAAAGTCCGTGAAAGTGCTTCTACAATGTGCCTTTCACAGTAAGTGCCAGCCATTTAAGCAGCAATCTGAATCAGAGAACGCACTTGAGGTTTGCCACTTGTCCACATTTTCCATTATTTTATTATTACCACATATGCAATTTTTATTCCTAACCACATTTCCATAGTTTGTCGCCTTTTCAGCAAAAACGGGGCAGTACATTAAAAGATGTTGTCTTGCAAAGGAACAAGAATAATATCCATTTATCGGGTACCCATACAGGATATTGGTGTCAATATTTTTAAAAGGAGCATCAGTCCCCTGGCCCGAGGGCATTAGAACATCCATTCTTTACTAGAGTTGTAGCCCCTTTTAGGAAAAGGAAACAGAAGAAAGGCATATTGCAGGGAAAAAGAGTTGATCTTTGCAGCTAATGAGAAAGATGTACACGGATTTTTAATTTTATTTTGTAATTGGATTTTTTTCTTCTATATTATTCTCCCTCATGACCTTCCCCCCAATATATTGTTGTATACAATGCCGTGCGTGTGGTCACCTCTATTCTTTCCTTCATCTAACAATCATGTATTGATGATCTACTATGTGACAAGAAAAAGCTGGTATTGGGGATAAGGAAATATGATTTTAAAACATTCACTGTTAACTAGGGGGAGATAACTAGATTAGGAATTATAAGAACTAGAGTAGAAATAGAAACAAGGTGATATATAGGGCCAGCAAGAAGGGCCAGTATAAGTATCTCTGGGGAAGGCGCAAAGGGAGAAGAATCCTCACAGCTTTCTGAGTGTGAAGGATAGGGACGAGTAGCTTAAAGGGGAATGACTGGCCCAGGCAGAGGGAAGAGCCCAGAGACCTTAATCAGCTGAAGTGGCAAGCATCCTGTCAAGGTAGTGCTTCAGGTGAGGAGGGATGTGGCAGAAAGAAGAATGATCAACCTCTGGAAGCTGCCTCATGACTCAGGACCTTGGTGCCATATTATGGATTTTGGGCTTCATCGTGTAGGTGGTGGGAGCCACTGAGCAATTGGAAACAGAGAGGGCGATGATCTGACTTCCATGTTGGAAAGATGACTCTAAAGGCAAAGAAAGCAAAGTTTTAATGAGAGGGCGCTGGGTTGCAGGCCTGAGGTGATGGCCGGAGTGGCAGCGGGCATGGCAAGAAGAGGAGGGACGCTGAGGGAAATTCAAACCACAAAAGTAAGAAAACTTGTGAAGTGATGGGATGCAGAGGGTTATGGAGAAGAAAGAATCAGTGATGACTTCCATATTTCTGGCTTGTGTTACTGGCATGAAACAAGAAAAGAAATACAAAAAATGAGCATTTTTGGAGGGAACATGAGTTTGAGATGCTTAAAAATTGAAAAGGATATAGCTGTGAATGCAATAGTACTGACTAACATTTATCGAAAACCCAGTATATGCCAGATATTGTTGTAAAATGTATATTTTATCTAATATAATTCTCACAACAGCCCAAGTAGCTATGGCTAGTATATTTCATCAAATCTAACATGTCATCAATTATAAAACACATCCTGATATCAAAGATGTTAAATGTCCTTTCTAGAATTGATAAAAATATGATATTATCCCCATTTTATGGATGAAGACACTGAGGCAGAGAGATTAAGTTATTTATGTAAAGTAATATAGTTAGGTTCATAGAGGAGTGGGATCCGATGGTAAACAGTCTGGCTTCAGAAACTGTTCATTTACTCACTGAGCTATGTCACTGCTTGGTACATGTGGCTTTCAGGAAAGAGGAGCGGGGATGGAGATTGAGTTCTGAGCGTTATCCGTAAAAAACTCTCATATGGCCAAGGTGGGGATGGGGTGTATGATACAGGATTCATGAATTTGTGATAAAAAAATTTAAATTAAAATGGAAATAACATCGATAATTACAACCAATGCTTTTTTTGCTACATTAACTCTTCTTAGAACATCAGAGTACACCTATTTTAGGCAAACGTCCTACAAGAGAAACAAAAGATGCAGTATTAGAGCAGTTGCGTATCAGAATCACCCAAAGAAAAATTGGAAGTTTTCAGAAGGGAGGCAATGGAGCAGTTGATTTTCTTGACCTGTCAGCTCTGAACTTCCCTGTGCACACTGCCATTTCCTCACATGTTCCGGGCGACGACAGCCAAGAGGAAGAGGAGGACGGAAACCAACCTGAGATGATTGCCAGGCAAGTGTGCAAAATCAAGGCTGTGGATTTGCACGTTATCTAACAATCCTGGGAATAATTAAATTTCTTACCTGTGGGCAGGTGTGTACTTGGCCATTTGCCTTTACTTATTAGGAAGACAATGTCACTTGGCGCATGCAGTGAGTCACTTTTTGGATGCGATCCTTCTGACTCAGTAGGAGCAAATTTGTTTTGCAGGCACAGTTTTTTTTCCCCCTTCTTTTCTCCCACTCTTGTCTTCTGTCTTCCATTTCCTCCTTGGATTATCAGCTCCCAAAAGCGGGAAGCCGAAGGGTGAACGTAAGGTTGCAAACAACAGCGACTTGGTTTTATGGAATTGCACGGGAAATGGAAAAGAAAGATTTGGAGCCCACTCCTCAGGTTGGTCTAAACCTTATCCAGACCAAAATGATCAACAGAAATCAGTGCTGATGAGGAGGGTTGCAGGAAAGCAGTGTCTCCGGGTCCTCAGCAGGCTCGGGTGCACATAGGTGTAATTTGCCTTTGAAAAGAAGACAGTAGAGTAGCCCAGCAAAGAGCGCTGCTTGGGGAGCCGGCCCTCCAGATGGGGTCAGTGTGAACAGTCAGTGTGAACAGTGTAAACAGCTGCAGCTTAACCCAAACAAAAGCACGTGTTTGTAAATGCCTTTGGTCCCACTCTTCCTGACAATAAACAGAGCAAATGGAGAAGCCACTTCGGCAAGGAATGGGTTTCCAAGAGAAGAGAGCTGTGCTTTGGAGAAGGATTCTAAACTTTTGATTTGCTGTGTTTTGGCTTCTGAAGAAATGGCTGGTTTCTTTAATTGGTTGTGGTTATTTAATCCCACTCTAGTTAAACCATCCTCACCAAGTGTTTTTGTTATTTTTTTTAACTCCAAAAATAACCCCCCAAAAACAAAACACATGGCGTATTTGTTTCAGGAAGGGTATTTGGATAGGAAAGAATTCTATTTATATCTCTTTGGCTATCACTGGCATAATGCAACCATCTCTGTATTTTTACTTTATATTTATTTTGTACCATAACTTCTCTATCAGCCCAACAACCCATATTAAGTAATCAGATCAGTTAGGTGATAAACTGCCTTATGTAAATCTTTTGAAAAGGAGGTGGCTTATAAATACATCCAAGATAAATACAAAATAGCGAAAGTACCAAAGTCATCTCCAAGAGGATAAAAACAATTTCTTTGCTAGAGAAAAGTTTGGCAAAGATATGATCTGAGACTCAGGGGGAAAGTATAATAATTCTCTGAAAGGTAGAAGTAGGTAATGAGCTGTCTTGTCTGCTGGGTGCCTGCATGGGTGGAACCCAGGCAAGGCTCAGGCTGAAACTTTTCAGAGAATGTATCAGAAATTATATTCTGCAGCTGCTAGCAGGGACTGTGAAGTGGTGTCCTCCACAGGAGGAAGACTTATGGTTGTCTCATTTAATGACAAGTCCAGAGGCAGGCAAGCTGATCTGTTACATGGCAGCTCCCTGATGTCATCAGGCCTGGGCTCTCTGTACTCAATCTTGGGCTTATAAAATGGTTGTTGGGGATCCCTGGGTGGCGCAGTGGTTTGGCGCCTGCCTTTGGCCCAGGGCGTGATCCTGGAGACCCAGTATCGAATCCCATGTCGGGCTCCCGGTGCATGGAGCCTGCTTCTCCCTCTCCCTGTGTCTCTGCCTCTCTCTCTCTCTCTCTCTGTGATGACTATCATAAAATAAATAAATAAATAAATAAAAAATAAAAATAAAATAAAAAATAATTAAAAAAAAAATAAAATAAAATGGTTGTTAGAGTTCCAGCAATCACATCCATGAGCAAGGGAGCTCTGCTTATTGAGATGGTCCCTTTTAAAGAGCTTTGCCTGAAGCCCTACCTACTAACATGCCTATCTTTGAAAGACCTAAGGAAGGTAGCTTTCCTCCCCGGGTCATTCTGCTAATAAGGAAGTGGGGGAGACTGATTATTGGGTAGATTCTGGTAATCATTGCCATAACCGGGCCCTGGATAGTGTCCAAACAATAGCTTAACAGCATTGAGGGCAAACCATGCTTATTTTATTATTTTAGCTAGGTCAAAGTTTTCAGAAGCTGAAATGCAGATGTTGCCTTTTTGTTAATACAGTTTACCGCCGAATATCATGTAGTCACTACTATGACATTTCACTACATCCAGGTATGGCTGAGCAATTGGGACCAGCAATTATAGAAAACCTGGCACCGAGAATTGAGTACTGATACCAACTGATCACATAATTCTATAGGACCATACTTCCTGCAAGAAGGTTACTATTATTATTATTATTTGGAATGGCATTTGAGGAGGTGAATGTGGAGCTGGTTCATTTTATTTAAAGCTGTTTTTCCAAGGGCTTCTAAGTAGCTGACTCCGCCTTCTTGGATCCCATATGATAGAGATGGAATGGCCCCAGGGGTTTCAGAATAAAACTCTAGTCATTAGAACTTTTCTAATGATGTCAATGGTGTAATAAACAGTTTTGCCATTGGTTTGGTATTTATACTCTAAGGACATGCAAACCACTGATATCTATCTTGCAACCCTCGGTCCATCAACAGCCGTATGACTCTTCTTACAAAATCCCTGGTGGTCAACGTGGCCCTCACCCCCACCCAGCATATACTAATAGGATCTCAGTAACAAGTTCACTTCTGAAAAGAAAGGGTTAAAACACAAAAAAATCTTTATTTAACTCTAACAATTTTTTTAAAGATTTTATTTATTTATTAATGAGAGACATATATATAGAGAGAGGCAGAGACGCAGGCAGAGGAAGAAGCAGGCTCCAGGCATAGAGCCTGACGTGGGACTCGATCCTGGGACTCCAGGATCAGGCCCTGGGCTGAAGGCGGTGCTAAATTGGTGAGCCACCCGGGCTGCCCTAACAACAATTTTATAATTGCATCAAATGAAGGTAAGCAGAAGTTGTTGGTAATGTAGGTTCTACCATATTTGAAATGATTATTTTGTTTTATAACTGGGGCAACCTCATGGAAACAAAGAGAGGGTTTCATGATGGCAATTACTATATATGGCAAAAGTAATCTAGACTACATCCCAGAACATTCGGCTGGATTGTGGATCACCAACTGACTCCAGAGAGCCTCTGTGCTTGGATTAGCTCCACTGGGCATGAAACAAGGCACAAAATGGGCTGTTCTTTTCTTTTTCTAGAGAATTTCATACGTAGCTACACCCCCGTGTGAAAAATAGAAATGATTTTTGTTTTTAAATTGGAACCAACTGAACCAACTCAAAAAAAAAAAATGTGGAAGGAATAAATTCAAGTGTGTGAAAGCATAAAGAGGCAAAAGGAAATAATTCTATTATAATTATTTTTCAACAAGGGCTTACATCTGTTTCTAATTTATACAGATTATTGACACATCTGGATGTTTGGCCTTAGGAATTGTAAGTTGCTGTGGTGGCATTTATTTTTTGAATCAACTCTTCAGACCACCCTGGAACTCAGGCAACTAGTTTGGAGAGAAGGTTGTGATATTTTAAATAAAGTTACCTTCTGGCATTTCAAAACCAGTGCAAATGGGATTCTATAAATTGTGGTTTTGCATATTTGACACCTGCAGGAAAAATAAGACCAAAGCCAAAGGCCTAATGGCTTGACAATGACAAATTATAACAGCCAGATAAAGCTATCAAAGGGACACTGGAGATGGGTGTAAGGTCAGCCATTCACATTAACCGTGGGGGACCCTAGATTTCAGCAGAAACCAAATAGTAACGGAGCAAATGACTGATGAAAATGTTGTTTTAACGTGGCCTGACAAAAGTATGCGTTCTAACAATGAAAATGGGATTGTTAAGAAGTAACGTTGATTAATACTTTACCTCTTGGACTGATTCCTTTTGTAATCAGGAGCTAACTTTTCTCCCTATGTGGTCTGATTGTAGTAATTTATTCCAAGGGTATGAATAATGGGAATCATGGAGCAGACCCTTAAGATTTTAGAAAACAAGAACATGATGAAACACTTATTTCATGGCAAATATTTCTTAAATGGAGTAGCATGATTTTATTAAAGGGAACAGAAGACCATACATCAAAATCCTAACGTAAATCGGCAAAAACAAAACAAAATTCTCTGATCTAGTTCTTTAGTCTAAAGGTATAACAGAAATCATTAAGCATACAATATGCTTTGATTACTTTTGGGAAGAAAGCTCTGGAGCTCCTGGAGTAGTTTGGGTTTTTTGTTTAGCTGTCACAGCAAACCTTAAAAATCTCTCCTGTTGGAGGTGAAGTTTCGCTAGACAGGGTGATGTTGCATGGCAGATTGACATTAAAAAAAGGACATCTGGCTTTAGCATTCTTTGGAGCAATGATTGTGTTCCATTTTAAAAGGAAATGATCACACTTATAGAATATCTGATATGTTCTAGAAACAAGCTTATCTGTTGTGCTGACATTCCTGTGTCTTTATGTACCATTTTATTGAGTGTTCATAAAACGAGAACACCAAATGCATACCAATGCCTGAGATAAATGATAAAATGTTCCCAAGTATCAACCTCAAGTCAATTCATGATGTGTAATGGAGGCCTACTTCTTAAGGCCTTTTTAGTAGAGATGGCAATGAAGGAATCAGAATCAGTAGGCCCAAATCCAAAGACCTCACCTTGTATAAGATAGCTATGTAGTTAGCAATGCTCCTTTCTGCATTTCAGTACAGTCTTCTATTTTAAAAGGCTAATGGGTGTCCACTGGGATCAATTAATAGCCTCTGAGAATGGTTTCCTTGCAACTCAGTAGGGCGGCATGGTAATATGTACAATATTGACTTGAAGGGTTTAAAAACCAATATTGCTTAAAGTATCACCTACAGTGTTGTCATTTTCAAGCCTCAGGTTTCATGAGTGTGTGATTCACAAAGCTAGTTTAGAATATTTCTAGTTAGTTTTGAGTTTCTAACTCTTGATTAAGCACAAATGGCCCTCTAATAGATGCTTTAACAAGGGAAGACAGGAGTGAACATGAATACTGACTTCTACAGGTACACGAGCATTTCATGAAGTGAAACTTTGCCTTGAAATCACTGCTCTGCTACTGGAAATAATAGTAGGCTGGCTTGAGCTTTGACCCATCCTCTCTTTTTCTCTGTGCATAGCAAGTGACACTGGCTATTTACCCAGAGCAGGGCTAGGAGGAAAAATTTTAAAAATGTTTTTAGTTTTTTAAATAACAGACCTTTGGAATGCTCATGCACACTGACAGGGGGTCCGGTCAAGTGTAGAAGTGGTTCTCTTCCAGGTAGATCACCAGACTGGGCTGGGATGCCCAGAAGACAATCATTCCTTGGTTTACAACTAAGAGAATCCATTTCTCTCCCAACAAACTTTTCCTTGGCCTCTCTTGAAGCTACAAATCAAAAGACAGGAAGGAACAGGACCCGGAGGAAATCAGATGTAGAAAGTGCCAGTTCAGAGAGAAAAGAAAAGCAAGAGGGAAGAAAGAGAGAAGCAAAAAGGCAGCACTAGGGCTGGACCTGATCTTCAAGATTCAATTTCTCTGATGTGCCGCACCTCCACACCTCATGCCTCTTCTTTTGCTTCTGACTGGAGGTTGGGAGCTGACGAAATAGGTCTTGGGGCAAATGCTATTGCATGCTTAAGGCGAGGCAGTCCCAGAATGCCGAAGGTGGAAGGTGACACTGGAGGTCACTGGTCAAACTCCCTTCTCATAAGACGAGGGATCATGGCTCAGAAAGGTGAAGGGATGAGTGGAAATCTCTAAGCATGACCCAGAACAAACCAACATCTTTGGCTGGTTTTGGGGTCTAGAGTAAGAGGAAATAATTATTAAAAACATTCCGAACAGGGATACCTGGGTGGCTCAGTGGTTGAACATCTGCCTTTGGCTCAGGTTGTGATCTTGGGGGCTCAGGGATCGAGTCCTGTATCGGGCTCTGCATCGGGAAGCCTGCTTCTCCCTCTGCCCATGTCTCTGCCTCTCTCTCTGTGTCTCTCATGAATAAATAAATAAAACCTTAAAAAAATATGTAAATAGCTGTCTCTTAGTATTTACTGAGTATGTAGGGTACATTCCCTGTGTTAAATGACTTAACACATTTCACTGACAAATTTGATGCATACAAAGTAGATATGCAGTGGTATTAGCACCACGCTCTAACCAACTGAGCTAACCGGCCACTTATGCAGTGGTATTATAAGCCGGATGAACACAGATGGCCACACTATGAAGGTGATAGTTCACCATTCAGAGAAAGAAAAGGAACTTTCTCTCCAGGCCTCTGGGACTAACAGGTTGGATGGAATTCTCAGAGGAATCATGTCAAGGCTTTGCCCGTGATGACGGTTTGGCCTGTCACATTCCGATGGAAGGAATCCTTGAGATTTTTCGGTTTGTGGAGGTGGGAGCATTTCTCCCTTCAGCCATTCCAGAGGGCCTATTGCTTAGTGGGAGTTGGAATCTTGAAGTGGTTTCTAATCACTACCTGAATCATCAGGAAGGACTCTTACTATTCTCTTTTTCTTCTTCCTTTTTTGTTTTTTTCTTCATCACGCTGTGGCTCAAGGCTTTTTAGGAGATCTGCTCTGATTTCAGAACCCGTATACAATCTTTCTCAATATTTGTTTTTCTCTTTTGACTGGTTGAATCACATTCATCTTTGATCTCTCACCAACCAGAAATTCCTATTCTTTTGACTCATTCATTTTCTTTACCAGGAAATATGGAAATGAACCTCTGTGTTATCATGTCTAAACCTTACATGATTTTCTGTTTTCTTTTCATCTAACCTTTAAGTTGGTCTCAACTATGTTTTCAATTTACAATGCTTGTTTTAAAACTATTTCTAACAGAAAATGATATTTTACTTATTAATTAGTAAGACCTTTCATTCTATATCCTAACTTTAACTTTGTAGGCCTAATATCCTTTTTGTTTTTCTGGATTGAGGACTCAGTACCTTATGGTTATCCAGAAATCTATAATTCTTTTTTTTATACACTTATTTTGTTACATAAACTCATACAACCATTTCTGATACTTTCTTTTTTCACTTAAATAGTCATTGGGATCTTTATGTTTCATAGAGTAACATTAATTTTGCTATTATTACAGAACAATCTCTAAAGTCCCAATTTTGGACTTTTAAGCTTTGACCTCCAGTTTTCCTGATGAGGGAATGTACATTCTGTGTCTAAAATGTCACTTCACAGATCCTGGGTGGCTCAGTGGGTTGAGCCACTGAGAGTGGGTCTCTCTCAGGTAGTGATCTCACAGGTTGGGTTGTGGGATAGATAGAGCTCCTCATGCAGCTCTCTTCTCAGCAAGGAATCTGCTTGAAGATTCTCTCCCTCTGCACCTCCCCCTACTCATGCGTTCTCTTTCTCTTTCTCTATCTCCCCTCCAACATTAAAAAAAATAAATACGTCTTTAAAAAATAAAATGAAATGTCACTCCAGGTAAACTTGTCCTTTGAGGTTTGGCTCAAATCCTTTGTCCTTCTGAATGTCTTAGGTAATCCTGAGACAGGGCATTTCCATTTCTCCTGGCCTCTCCTGGCCCTGGATTCCTGCTTCCCCTGACTAGCTCAGCTCATGGCTAACCCACTTCTGTATACTTTTGCCATTGCATACTCTGTACCCCACAAAGGGCACTGTCTGGGTCTTTCTTCTCTACATTCCAAGGCTCTGAGTTTAGCAGATGTTCACTGAAGTTCAGGGTCAAGGAGTTGTTGCATTAATTAAAAGAAATTTAAATAATAGAACCATTAAAATTTAATATGTAATATTGCAGTGCTCAAAAATCTTTGGTCTTTGGGAACTTTTTACTCTCTACCTTTACCTATTTTATTCTCTGCCTGGCTTGTGATCCTCCTTTCTCTACTCTGCATCTTCCCTCTGGTCATAACTCCATCCCAAGTCTTGAGAGTTTAATTATCTCAGTAAGTCCTGCCTTTCACCAGGGCATCTCTTCAGGATCTCAGCTTACACCGAATGTTTCAGTCAGGTCTCTTCCAACTGGGACTTTTTTTTTTTCCTATAAAGAACTCTGGCACCTGTCGTCAATCTTCCCTGGCAGCACATCCCTTGTCCCTCCTTCCAAATCAGATGAGTTTACACCAGAGAAAGCTGTACCTTTTTTGCAATAAACCTTTTGGTATTCTTGTTATTTTAAACATCTTATCTCATTTTATTTAAAAATATTTTTAGTGTTCTAATTTATCTTACATTGAAAATTCTCATGAGGAAATTATGAAAGCTACAGTGTTGTCAAATTTAATACAAGTGAATATAAGTGAAAGTTATAAATTGAACATGCACTTTTTCAGAAGGCTTTACCCCAATGTTGCATTAAACTTTGTTCTTTTTTCTCCTCTCTAGTGACTCAAAGTTATACATTCTATTCTATTTTTTATGGTTAGTGTCAATTTAAGGGGAAATATATATATATATATATATACATATATATACCTAGTTCTTGATCATCATCGAGAATGAAAAAGTATGGATTGTCCTTGGGCTAAATGAGAAATTTAACACATCTTTGGAATTACTAGAAACTGTTGAAATAATCTGAAGTTTTCAATCCAGATTATTTTATTATGTATTCTGCACTTTCAATTTCAAGAAGCCCCTTTATCTTTTCAAACAAATGTTTTAAGTCTCACCATTTCATGAACAATTGTTTAGACTTAGCTATTTTACCAAATCTATTAGTTACTACTCTTATAGAGCATCTTTTCCTTTCTTTGGATTCCCTGTTTGAAGGGAAGAAGCCCTCCATTCTATGTCTTCCCTGGACGTCCAAAGCACCTAAGTTAGCTTCTTCGGCCTTTGCCAGCCCTCTTCTCTACACCCAGAAATCACAAACCATAAATGATGCAAAACCTTCCCTGGTCCTCATGAACTTTGACACTGGTCTGAAGCTGAAACAGTTCCTGAATTTGTTTCATTGATTTTTGTGGCCTGTCCTTGTCTATCAGTCTGTTCTGATCTAGAGGGTCCAGGGCAGGGTCTTAGGGGAAGGCATACCTGGTAGACTTCTCCTCCACTGGTTGGTTGGTATGCTAACACTTGTCATCACCTGTGCTGTTTCTTGTGCACATTGTGAAACCCTAGTTTTTTATTGTATTATTTCAGGAGAAGTAGAAAGTAACATTGATGTGTGTAGGAATCCAGTAGCTCGAGGTTTGTACATTTCCCAAAAGGGAAAGGACATAGTGTGGTAAATAAAATAATATAAAGACTAGTATCCAGAAATCTATATCAGAACAGTCAAAGCAACTACTTAACAAGAACTGTATTTCTTATTTCCTGTGCTAAATCAGCCATGGTCTCTGCCCTCCAGGAGCTCATAGTTTTGTCAGGGAGATCTGAGGGAAAGAAGAAAAGATGTGGAAAAGCTGAGTTCAAATCCCCATTCCATCACTAGTAGTTGTGTGGGGTTGAGTAAGTCACTTAATTTCTCAGAGCCTTTATTTCTGATTTCTTCTGACAAAAACAGATCTTTTCATTAAGAGCCATATTAAGAGCCCATTCCATCACTAGTAGTTGTGTGGGGTTGAGTAAGTCACTTAATTTCTCAGAGCCTTTATTTCTGATTTCTTCTGACAAAAACAGATCTTTTCATTAAGAGCCACATAGTTTGACAGCAAGAAAAACAGAAAAGGATAAGAAAATTGCTCTCAAGGGCCATGACCCATTAGGGAGTCAGGACAAGAACATAAGATAATGTAAAAACATTGGTGTCCTGTGTGACAAATGATCCTCTATGGCACTCCTGTGAAGTCAGAAGAGACACAAGATAGTGGGAGAGGAGAGAGATGTTATTTAACATCAACTGAACTAAAGAATACACTGTTTAGTGCTTGTTTTGATCTCTGATCTCAGTTTTAATACAGCAGGTGGGGCACAAAATTGGCAAGAGAGAGAAAGGAAAGTTCTGGGACAGGTGGGGTGGCCGCCTGGGCAGCTGGCCAGTGTCTAGTAGCCGCACTCATCCCCACATAGAACATTCTACTATCAGATAGGATATGTTCCACCTCATACAGTGTCTTCCATATGTCTCAAAATATTGACAGCCTTAAGAAATGATGTAGAAGAGCAAATAAAAAGTGAGGAAGAGAGCGATTACCCAGGACAAACAAGAAGGATGGAGGCCAGCTGTTCTCCATTCTTCCCAAGGACAAAGAGTTCCGTCCTCTGATCTGTCCCAGGGCATTATCTTATTGCACTTAGCACTTTCTACCTTGGATCGCAGTTATTTATGTACAAAGCTTATCTTCCCTACTGAACTGCAAGCGTGTGGAGCCCAGAGCCTGCCTCTTTTGCCTTTGGATCCCCTTGGTGCGGGCCTCCCACCTACTAGGAATCCAGTGTGTTAAAGGCACAGAAGGGCTGGAAACAGCAGTGGTAGGGATTTAAATCACATCAACTTAAGGACCATTTTCATGAGAGCTGTTGAGTCAGGGAATACTTTGCTGAGGGAATGTTATCTGCTTCTCTAGAGGTCTTAAAAAAAAAAAAAAACATAGTCTCATCCATTTGAAATGATTTAAATATGGTCTTGCATATGGCCAGAGGGAGAGAGCAGCTGAGCTCTCAGGATTCCTTCCAGAGCTCAGAGCTCTGATTCTGTGACGGGAAACAACAGCTTCTTCTTTTCTCTCCTTCATTCTCTCTTCTCCAACTTCCTGGTCAACCACTTGAGAGTGATAAATGATTGATAGAATTTGTGTGTCTTATCCCTTCATGGAAGTTTCCTCTTACCTAAAAGAGAGATCTGGGCTTGGGATGACTCACCTGAACAAGGTCCAGCTCTTATCTGAGGCCGTGGCAGGTCTCTTTCTGCCTACTGTAATGACTGTGCGTGTAAGAGGCAATCAGATGGCGGGGCTGCTTCCCTCATCTGGCCTGAAAGGAATGGAGGTTGTTAGTAATTTGAATGTTTTTTGGATAGGTCGTCTTCTGGAAACCTTCCATATGGGGTCTCGAACCTTGGCATGCAGACTTTTTTGAAAGCATCTAAGATCTCTCTGATTGGCCTTGGATGTAGCCCTGCATGCCAGTGATCATATATGGCGGCCAGGAGAGCTTTTCCCTTCTCCTGTTTCTCACCTGTGGCACTAAGTGAGAATAAAGGGATTTCTGAGAAGAGAACTGCATTCTTCCATTTGACAGTGAAATCATGTTACTCTACCTGAAAGGAACTCTACCTCCTAAGTCTAATTTTCAAGCAGTTTTGGAATTAGATGTTCAAGGACCACTGAGAATGCATCTTTCTATTTTTGATTTCTCATTTCACTTGGGCTCTAGAGATTCCTTGTTTGCTTCTATTTCTTGGAATTTCCTTTTGAAAAATGAAAGTAAATGGTAGAGAACTGCTGGTGGTTTGATGAGACCAGGTTTTTCAGGAAAGGGGAGAGTAGTAGTTCAACATTGGTATTGAGCCCTTACTCTGGGTTATTAGAAGCTAGGAATAGCACCTGCATCTCATTGCTTATCTGTTAGCTCCAGGTCTCCACTGGTGAAAAAGCAGCAGGTTTTTTAGAGGTGGGCCTCCAGATTTTGGTAAGCTACTTGGGGTAGTCATTTTGGGTCATAGAAAGATGAGATATTCAATAAACATATTCTGGAAGTTAATTGTATTGACCTCTGCTCTCCAGTATGGTGTCACTAGCTCCATATGGCTACTGAACATTTGAAGTGGGGATAGTCTCAACTGAGATGGCCTGTGAGTGTAAAATACACACCACAATTCCAAAGGCTCAATACAAATAAAGGATGTAAAAAAGCTCAATGATATGCTTCATTGATTATAACAATGAAATGATTGTACTTTGGATATACTGGATCAAATAAAATATACTACTAAACTTAATTTTGCCTGTTGCTTTTTAGTTTTCTTAATATGGCTACTAGAACATTTAAAAATATGTATGCAGCTTAGGACACTTGGGTGGCACAGTGGGTTAAAGATCAGACTCTTTGTTTTGGCTTAGGCCCTGATCTCAGGGTCATAAGATTGAGCCCCATGTTATACTCTGCGCTCAGCATGGACTCTGCTTGAGAACCTGTCTTCCTCTCCCTCTCCCTCTGCCTCTTGTGCTCATGCACTCATGCTCTCTCTCTCTATCTCTCAAATAAATAAATCTTTTTTTTAAAAAATTTTTTAAAAATAAATCTTTTAAAAAATAAAATAAATCTTTAAAAAAATACATACGTGGCTCAAATTATATTTCTATTGGATGCTACTTTAGACGTAGCATTGGAAAGCAATGGGAATAATTCTTCTCACCAGACTTTCTCCTTTACTCTATTTTCTCTAAGTACTAAAATTGTCCAGTTTTGGCAAAGATGCTGTGTCATCTTAAAAGGAGTACATACCCTTCTCCACATTTCTTGTTTTTCCAATTAGATTGTAAGTATCTTGGGTGGCTTTAACTCATAAACTCAACAAAACCGTAATGTTAAGTATGGTGCTGGGTTCTGGGATTGCAACATTGAATAAGAGCTGGCCACTGCCCTAAGAACTTGCTGTCTGGATATTGGATAGGAAAGTACATACGTGCTAGAATCAAATTCAAGCAGTGCTGTGGTAGAAGCTAGCTCAGGGATTCCATCGAATCACCTATTTCTATAATTGCCTTAGCTCTACTCAAACATCTTTATGTATTACTTGTTTTTATCACATAGATAAAAGATAGTCATTGCAAAAAAGAGAGAGAGAGAAAGAAAAAAGAACAAGGAAGTAAAGATAAAGCAAAAACACAAAGTTCCTGATTGCTCCTGTTACCATTTGGATATAATCCTTTCCAGTAATAAGGCTGTAAAGTGTCAGAACTCAAACTCAGATTAGGCATAGCAGAAAGGGAGTTCATGGATTTTCAATCACTGGATTCGGAGAGTCAAGCAATTATCAACTGTCTATCTGTCCATCCCTCTCTCTTCATTCTCAGGCAGACTTTCTGCTTATCCTGGAAAGACAGACCCTGACAGTTCAGGCTTATATGATCTTTAGTACGTGAAATTTCAGTTGGGGAGAGAGAGAGAAAGAGGGAGAGACTGGATCAATCATTGTGTCAAGAAAGATGAATCTAATTGGTTGACCCAACAAAACCCATGGGCTGAGAACAGGAAAAGAACATTTTCCCACAGACAAAGAAGCAGAAAAAAACATGTCTGTCTATGGCTTGTCTACCTACTTACGAACCTACTTTTTTTAATTGTAATAAACTACTGTAGGGAGGAATGAGAGAAATAGAAAGTGCCTAACACTTCTTAATTTAACAATACAGACTCATTTTATTAAAAGGGGCAAGACCAAAACCAAGTTAATAGAAGAGATAGCCTTACTTCAATGTAACATTAGACTGCTTTGTCCAAGAAAAATTTTATCCCCTTTGTTGAGGTGCTTATCTCTTCTTCATTGACATTTCTGGTAAGGGAATCAGTTGTGGCTCCTTCTGGTTGGGAGACCAAACTGGACATTCAGGCTCCTCATTCACTTCTGACCATAGTATGAGGGCCCATCTTACACCACCCCAACCTCATCTGACATAAGAGACCTGAGCCCCAGGTTTGAGACAGGGTAAGTGGTGCTGCTCAATTTTGCTGGATGCAGAAAGGGATTTAGAGGCAGAACCTCTTCTTTCTGATGTAAGGTGGAGCATTGCTTCTTTCCACGGGAGGAATTGGGATTGGGTGGGGGCATAGGGCTGATAGACTTGAAGAATGGGCTAGAGTTGGGGAGGGGGAAATCAGAAGAAACTATTCAGGAGGAAGAGAGAATTTCCAGGGGGCACTCTTGTTGCAAAGACCTAAGTCTAGCAAAGCCTCTGTTTTGGTACAAGGGAACAATGACATTAGGTAGCATTCTGCTTTTGTTCCTCCTGTACTTTTCTATGATTTTAAGGTGGACCTGATCCTACAGTAGCTCCATTCTTACCTGACTAGGCAGGGTCTGGGCCAGATCTGGGGGATCTGATGGAGAAGGGATGTCAGTCATAAGAGAAAGGAAGTTTAGAGACCCATGTGGCAGCGATGGCTGAGAAGACTTCCTAGGTTGGAGAGACAATAAGAGAAGAATGAATTCCTTGATCTGCACCCCTTTTCTGCTGAAATGATTAGTGAGATATGTCTTGGGACCAATAAAAGAGAGGTTCTGACATTTCCATACAGATAATCTCTGCCACTCAGAAACTCAGTAGATCTCCTTGTAGATACTTGACTTGAACTTGGGTTTATTTCATGCTTTTATGATAATTGGGGGGCTTCTTTTTTTTTTTAAGGATTTTATTTATTTATTCATGAGACACAGAGAGAGAGAGAGAGAGAGAGAGAGAGGCAGAGACATAGGCAGAGAGATAAGCAGGCTCCATGCAGGGAGCCTGACGTGGGACTTGATCCCTGGTCTCCAGGATCACACCCTGGGCTAAAGGCGGCACTAAACCACTAAGCCACCTGGGCTGCCCAATTGTGGGGGTTTCTAACAGAGAAGAGCCAGAGTGGCAAATACTGATGCTCGAGTGCTCTGAATGGTAAAAGGTCTTATACCTATTCACGGGGCTCCACAAAGTTGTCTCTGTGGTACCTTGAAAAGGCACCTCTCTTGATCTACTTTAGGATTCTTTTGGCTCCAGATAAAGGCAACATGTTTAGGCTGCAGAAAGGTCAAAGGACACAAATAAATAACGGGTATGCATATTGAATGAAGAGCAGCAACGTTTGCTTCTAAAATCGATACATCGCCTATTAATCTGATCATATAGAACATGGTTCTCAGACTAACATAGGACATGATAAAATTTGATTTACAGAACAATGTACTTTGCAAAATAAATGATTGCAAAACACTTTGAATGTGTAAAGTATTATATGGACGCTTAATGATCATGGCAATTATTTTACAACTTAATTGTAGGAAAATGAAAGCATGGTAGCTTAACGAATTCAAACATTTGTCAGACTACGTACTATGAGGGAGATAAAAAGGAGAGTGTGTAGCTTAATGTCACAGTCTGCGATTGTTAAACCTATAGTCAGACTTCTCAGCATTTTTTAAGATGGAGAGAGCTATAAAATGACTTTGATTATGCAGATCATTAGCTTTAAGTGAATTATATTTTGCATTCCATAAGAATAATCTTTTAAAGAAACAACAAATGTTACAGTCTGGCATGGCACTAGATATGACAGAGCTGATAAAATACATATATGGGGACTTGTGTGATTGTGATGTGACTTTTCCCACGAGTGGAACCTCGAAACCTGTGCCCCAACTCAGCCCTGAGCACCTGAAATTAGGTGCATCTCTTTAAAAAAAAAATCCATATATTGCAATAATAAGATGATGTAGGTTGGGCTTTGGAGTGGATTTACTAAAGGCAGTAATGCATGCTGTACATTTTGTCAAGGATTACGAAACACTGGACACTGTTCCATCCACAGAATTTCCCTGCTGATCCTGAGAGTTGCATGGAGTAAATTGAATGTAAATGGGAATTCGAGTTTTATTGTATTTGGCTACCAAGTCTATTGAAGAAATAGCTTACTTTGCCAGTTCACTAGACATGCTTTTGGCCTTGGGATTTTTATACCTTTGGTCCTTGGTTACAGTAGTTCATACATAATAAAAAGAGATTAAAGTTATTTCCTATCATGAGATGAATAATATTTAACATAGCTATTCAACGTATCTAACTTGTAACCTTTGACCAAATAACTGAAATAATTCGATTTTTAAAATCAGATTTCAGTCTGCTTTGACGTGAATTGATTCACTGCTTCCAACTAAAGTTTTGAAATAGGCATTTAAGCGTACGTGGCTTTCCTAACATATAAGGAAGGTCAGTGCCCAAATAATCTTTCATATTTGCAGTTCAGATTTACTCTCTCACAATCGTTTTGCAACCCATCTGCACAGGTTTTACACCTTTGAGGTATAATCCCAAGTAATTTATCACTTTTTCTGTACACTAAAATTAAATGGTTTAATTCTTAGGGGATTAGTTGAGAAAACATTTGCTGTTTCGGTCAAGCCTCTATAATCTATATTTCTCCAAGTTGTTAAAATGTCAGATTGAAAGAGGGTCATGCAAAGTAACAATAAAGTTCAAAGAGAGTAAACTATATTCTCTCCAGTTATTGCAATTTTTTATCAGTCTCATTGATCCTGGATAATAAATGCACATTGCTGTAAGTTTCTGAAACTCAAGAAGATGTTAAGACGATCAATTTTATGAATAAATGTATCACTAAAAAGAGGATTTTGCTGCAAGGTCAAGAGCTGGCTCCTTCTGAAAAAAAATCCTGGGCTTGCGTTTTCACACAGATCTTTGACAATTTCCGAACATTTAAAATAATGTAGTTAAAAGTATGTGTGAAAGGCTAATGTCTGTAGTTCAGCTGCACAATTAACAAATTAATGAACTCAGTTTCCGCTTACCCTTGAATTATAATTGCTAATTGGTTAATCTAAGTAAAGCTTCAGGCCTTTATTGGAAGTGTTCGAATTTGAAAGCCCTGGTGGCTTGAATGTCCTCAACTAATACTCAAGACTTGTGAAATTTAAACATACTTGTAAAATCTAGGCGTCTATTGATGCCCATCAATAGGCTGTCATCAAAGCCCAAATCTATTAGCAAAACAAATAAGCAGCCTTTGGAACTGAAAGGTAAATATAAGAATCTATGAATACACTGATTGCTCTTTCATGTTACAGCTGTTAGCTCAAATTTGGACCCCAGCAATGAAGAGAAACTCCTGCGTGTGTGTGCACGCGTGTGTGTGTGGGGGGGACGTGCAAGTGCACACAGGCACACTTGTAGATATTGCCTCCGGGGAATTCAGTCTTAATTCTGAAAAAATTCTATGTTAACAATTTTATGTGTAATTGGCGCATGGACACGGGTCCTTTCCCACCCTTACTTGAAAGTCTTCTTGCTTCTTCCTTCTCGGTCATCTCCCCTTCCCTGGAGCCTGACCTTGCATGCCCGGGCGTTTCCCCGTCTCCCGGCGGGGCCTGCGCATCCCACGGGGCAGAGTCTGGGCCCCGCCGCCGCCCGGCAGCTGCTGCCCGAGGAGCAGCGGTGGGTGCTCCCTGGCAGGGAGGACCGGGCTGCGTTAGGGATGTCCTGCTGGGGACCGAGAAACCGTGTCCCCCGACAGCCAGTCGGTAGGAGGCCCTGTGTTTCCATTCTCTTTGACCAGATACCAGCCTTGAGCCACCGGTGCCCGTAAAAGGCTGACTTGCAAAAACGCCGCAGCCGCTTCGGGGAGCGGCCGGGAAGCTGCAGGACTGGCAGGACAGCGAGATTCGAGGGCTAACGTGCAGTACGCGCTTATGATTTTCCAGGTCTCCCAAATGCATGAAGTAGGACCCCCCCCCCCCCCCGCCCCAGCTGTTGCCAGAGCTCCGAGACAGGTACCGCGGTGGGTGCATAAGACAGGGGTCTCCTGTGGGTCCGGGACTCCACAGACTGGGAGGGAGGGCAGTCGCCAAGCCTAGCACCAAGGCCGGGGGCTGTGGGGGGGGGGGGAGTGGATGCGCACCTGTCAAGGGAGCACCCTGTCCAGGACCCTTTCTCTGTCCGTGGTGGTGTGGTGTGCTCACAGCAGCACTTTGTGAAGGTTCAGCGCACCGGGACTGTTAGGATGGAAGTGCTTGAGGGCATGGATTCTGGGGTCAGGACTGCCAGCCTGAGGCTACTACAAGAGTGAGGGTGACAAGGACTTGGTCAGTGAGTTTGATGGAAAAGAAAGAAAAGAAAAAAGAAAAGAAAAGAAAAGAAAGAAAGAAAAGAAAGAAAGAAAGAAAGAAAGAAAGAAAGAAAGAAAGAAAGAAAAGGGAAAAGGAAAAGGAAAGAAAAGAAAGGAAAAAGAAGAGAAAAAAGAAAAAGAGAAGAGAAAAGAAAAGGAAAAGAAAAAAGAAAAGAAAAAGGAAAAGAAAAGAAAAAAGAAAAGAAAGGAATGGAGGGGAGAGGAGAGGAAAAGAAAAGAGGTTAGTTACATACATTTTGCAGACACCAAGGCCGGATTTTCTCACCAAAATAAATTCTTTTCAAACACAAACTATACAGCCCAGGGTGATTTTGTGGGATCTAAAGCTTTTGCACAGCATAAAGGGTTAAGTGGGGGTTCTCTGTTAATAGCTCTCTTCCTGTTACAGGGTCTCCTTTCCGATGTAAATTTAGGCAGTTGAGGGGGAGGCTGAGCTTTCCTGCATCTGCTGTGTTTTGATTACTTTTAACTTGAAATAATCTTATGCCACAGTGGCCCGTCTTGGAGCAGCCTGCCCTTGGCTCCTACACTTAGAACATCTTAGGGCGCACTTTCACTTTTATAGAGCAAAACAACCTTTGGTCTTGTTCCTCTGTATCACGACACACGGTTTGGTAGGTACAGTGGATGTAACGAGCATTTTTTCTACACAAGGAGGGAAGGGATACATACCCACCAAATCCAAACTAAACATATTCTCTACTCCAGCTCCCCTTAGCCCAGACTGTCCAAATGTGACATACAGACATTTTGGACTGGGTAATTCTGTGTTGTGGGGCCTGTCCTGTGCATTGCAGGGTGTTTTGCAGCATCTGTGGCCTTTACTCTGTAGATTCCAATACTGTATGCCCAGGGGTGACAACCAAAAAGATCTCCAGACATTGCCAAACATGCCTTGGAGAGCAAAGTCACTCCCACTCCGCTTGCCTTTGAGAACCACTGTCCTGGACAGATTCCTCCAAATGTCTATGGCTGCCCTAATGCCATCTAGCAAGAGGGAAGAGTCACAAAGCAGAAGTTGCAAGGGGAATGGCTCACAGCATTAAAGTAGGGCCATGCTAACCCAACTGCAAAATTCCTCCTTATGGAAGTTACTCATTTTAATCTTGTGCCATTCCTTATTCCTGCAAAACAATCCTCTCCATATCTCCATCTACATGATCCCGATCCTCAAAATCAGATATGCCAGAAGGTCTCTTATGATGGAATTTACCAGATCCTGAATACTTCCCTAAGCCCATACATAATTAGTTCATTCAGCAAAACTTTACCGAGTGCCTACTATGTACTAGTCTCTACAAATATCTCTGAACAAAACTGACAACTTTCTCTATCCTTATGGTCTTAATGTTATAGTTGACTGATACAGTATTTATTAGGATGAACTTATCACTGTAGTGTTTTTATATTTTGAGACACATGGTCATTTTTGTCGGGGGACGTATACATTTCCTTACATAACTTGTGACTACAGGAAGCATAGACTCAGTCCCAAGTAAGCCTAGGTTAAGTACTTTCTTCCCTATTTTAGTCAGCTTCCATTTGAGACAATTATCCTTTTCTCCTTGAGAGAGAGCCCATTTTTGCTCAAGAGGCCTTCATCCTCAAAGATTGTACCATCACTAAGGAATTTTAAGTGTTCTGTTGGATACTACTTGAAGAGACACATGCTCATTTCCCCAATGCACCTGTTCCTACGGTGGCCTTCTTCTCCACTCAACTCAGTTAAGAGCACTACCTAAGCACTGGTCCTCTCTCTGGCTTCTTCAGAATAACAAAAATAGCTTGTATGTACTAAGGGCTTATCAAGTGCCCACACTGTCCTAAGCATTTTTATGTGCATTGTCTCATTTCATGCATAAAGCAGTCCTGGGAGATAGACAAAATTGAGGCTAGAGAAATGGAGGCACTTGCCCAAGGTCACCCAGTTGAGAAATAGGACTGAGATTCAAGCCCAGGCAATCTAACTGCAGGGTCTGAATGCTTAGGGTCCATTATGAACACTGTGACTTGCAATGATTTCTGTGTGAGGTCCATATGAAAGCAAAGTAGGTCCAGTGATTGAACTAAAAAGGCCTTGATAAATTACCGTACAACAGGCAGCTGCACTTCACTGGGACGTCTTCAATTCTAATTAAACAATGGTAGCCCCATGATGATTATGGTAGAAAATATTGTAGGATTTTAAAATTGGAAAAAATGATTGGGTAATCTATATGCCATACATGTATTTCTCTGTGTCATATAGACAGATGTACCTGTACATATGTATGTATGCAGGAGTGGCGAAGACTCGTGATTCAAGAATATACTTTACTATACATGAATAGCATTCTTCGAAGGTGCCATCTTCCTGATAAGACACTTAAAGGGTGCTCTCAGTTTTGCATTTGGAAACCTTTTGGAGACTTGTATATGTACCCATGAGTGCATGCACACTTCCACGAGGCTAATTCTTTTTCTTGCCGCTGTGGTACCGTCCTCACAAACCTATGATTCACAACAGGAATGTAGCTTGGAACTTCTGCTATGTAAGCAGCTGCAGATACTTCAAATACCATTGTACATGTGATCCAGGACTTGCTATAAATTTGCCCCTAAAAATAAAGTAACAAGTGACTGAGCAGCAATAGGAATTAATCACTGCAGTGCGTGAATGGAATGTGCTAGGCTCTACCTCAAAATCCTTTTATAAAAAGATTGATATAATTAAAACCCCAAAGAAACAACCAAGGATGCTATATTTGAACAAATGTGTTGCAAAATTTTAGAAAGAAGACTTTCTTTTCTTTTCTTTTTTTTAAAGGAGAGATGTAGTGAAAAAGGATTTCCACACCTTCTACATCATTGGAAGTAAGATAATATTATTACATCACTGAAGAATTTATCATGCAAAGGAATTTAAATTGGATTCAATCTTGGGACACTGGGATTTTCTGAAGGCTGAAGGGATAATCAAGCTTCTCAATTAAGCTGTTTGCCATGATGGGAAATAACAGTTAAAACTTTTACTATAATTTGTAGCAAAGTTTACCTTGGTGATTCAGAAATGTGAATAGCCATTTGAAAAACCCAGACATCTCAAGTGTTCAAAATTAGACTTGAATGGTGAAATTCTTTAAAAAACAATAAACCAACCAACTAAAGAAAAAACCCAAAGAACTGTAACTTCTCAAAATCTGCCTTTTTCCTGTGACTATAATACAGTATCTAAATTCAACAGCCCCTATTCCTCTTACCCTTAATACCATCTCAAAAAGAAAGAGAAAAGGAAGGAAGGAAGGAAGGAAGGAAGGAAGGAAGGAAGGAAGGAACGAAGGGAGGAACGAAGGGAGGAAAGAAAGGCAGAAAATACTAACCAGACAAAGAAAAAAGAAAAACCATAACAATAACCAGCACTTTAAAAAAGGTCACTAAGCAGACAGTTCATAAAGGCCTCTATGATTCTGAGTACACCACAGGTAACAAAGTGTTTAGATCATCTGAAAGAGATTTTGATTGAAAATCAATTTTTGGACATGGGAAAGTGAAAGAGATTTCTTAAACCCACTTGAATTACCGAAGATGAAAGGTTAAAAGCTTTAAAGACCAAAAACTACATTAGCAACTGAACAGTAAATACCATCAACAGAGACACAGAAGAATTAGCAAAACAAATATTAAATGAAGAGGGAAAAAAGAATTCATTTCAAAAGCCAAAAAAATTTCTTTTCTTTGTATTCCAAAATTGATTTTGCAGTTTTAGATGAAAGGACTAATGGGTAATTTCTATTTAATGCTTTCTGAACAAGTGCACAAAATCACTCCCTGCTCCAAAGGGACAAGGATCAAAACAGGTAGATTTCCTTGAACAGCTTTGCCGCTGCTCTTCACTGTGTTAGGAGCTATGTTTCCACAGTGAAAGATGATGTGTTATGGTTTGTAGCTCTCTTAATCTTACATGAATTAGGCTTAAAACCACATACTATACGCTTGGTTTCTGTGGCATTCTTTGGTTTCTAGACTTGCAGAGGAAAACTACTATGGGGTTGAGAAGCACAGGTGGTTATAGCTTATTAATCTAACATTAAGAAGACCTTTTCAGGTAGGTGACAAATATTCCTTTTAATAATAAACCTTAAAAAAATTAACCACTATTGTTAGAAGCAATAATACATTTTTCTGCCTTCTTAAAGAGGCACTTAAACATGGTTTCTCTCTCTCTCTCTTTTAATAATTCAGGATCAATACTATAAACTTCATTTATTACTGGTATAGTAACATAATACTATCATGGGCTGAAGTATGTTTTCCCTTACAACAAAATACATTTGGTTCTCCAGACAAAAATGCTATGAAAAAAGAAACTACAGAACATTATTGGTACAAAAATTTTCTTTTTAAAAACACTTTATTAAAAAAAAATGTATTTCTTTTAGAAAGAGAGAGTACATGCATGTGAGTGTGGAGGGTGGGGGAGGTAAGACGGGGAGGAGGAGAGGGAGGGTGTTAAACAGACTCCGTGCTGAGTGGGGACCCCAACTTGGCACTTGATCTCACGACCTGGAGATCAGGACCCAAGCAGAAACCAAGAGTCAGATGCTTAACCAACTGTGCCATCCAGGCACCCCAGCACAAAAATTTTCAACAAAACGTTTAAAAGCCAAGTTTGACAGCACATTTAAAGGATTATATACCATGACCAACTAGGATTTATCCCTGGGATGAAAGGCTGGTTCAACATGCAAAAACTAATCAATGTGATAAACCACATGAACAGAATGAAGGACAAAAATAACATGATTATCTCAATTGATGCAGAAAAAAAAATTTGACAAAATTCAATGCTTTTTCAAGATTAAAATGCTCAACAAACTAAGGGAGAAAATTACCTCAACATATTATGTTAAGATTAGCATAATATGATGCTAACATTATACTCAATGGTGAGTAACTGAAAGCTTTTCCAAAATGAGGAACAAGACAAGGATTATTACTCTCTCCACTTCTATTCAATATTGTTTTGGAAATCTAGTCATTGCAGTTAGGTAAGAAAAAAGAAAAATAAAAACAGCATCCAAGTTGGAAAGGAAGAAGTAAAATGATCTGTGTTTACAGATCACATTTCTTACATATAGGAAACTAAAGGTTCTACAAGAAAACTGTTAGAACGAAAGATGAATCACCAAAATTGCATTATACAAAATCAATGCCAAGAAGCAGTCATGTTTTTGTATACAAATAGTAAACAATTCAAAATCCCTTCAAAAAGGAAATTAGGAAAACAATTTCTTTTATGGTAGTATCAAAAAGAATGAAATATTAGGGACAAACTTACTCAAGAGGCAAAGATTTGTACATTGAAAACTACAAAACATTACCGAAAGAAATGAAAGAAGACACAAATAAGTAGAAAGACATCCCATGTGTATGAATTTGAACAATTAATATCGCTGACATGTCCATACTGCTCAAGGTAATCTACAGATCCAAAGAAATCCCTATTAAAATATCAATGAAATTTTTTGCAGAAATAGAAAAAAATCTGAAATCTGTAATCTCAAAAGACTAGGAATATCCAAAATAATCTTGAGAGAGAACTGAGCTGAAGGTTTCACGTTTCTTGATTTCAAAACACATGACAGACAAAGCTACAGTAAACAAAACTGTGTGCTCCTGGCATAAAGACAAACAAGACCAAGGGAAGCAGGGTCGTGAAGAGAGATTTGCAGCCATGCTCTTTGCAGCATTATTCTCAGTAGCCAAGACGTGGAAGTGACCTAAATGTCCATCAGTGGATGAATGGAAACACACACACACACACACAATGAAATATTATTCAACTATAAAAAAAGAGGGAAATTCTGGCCTGTGCTACATACAACATGGACCTTGTAAGGACATGACCTTGAAGATATGATGTTAAGTGAGATAAGCCAGTCACAAAAAGACAAATATAGCATGATTCCACTTATATGAGCCAAACATTGTTTTGACAATCACATATAAACTTCTAGGGATGCATAACTTAAAAAAACACACGAATGGCAGAATTCTATAAACCTATTCTGCATTTCATTTTTTTCATTAAACGATAGATCTTGGAGATGTATTTATTATCTCATATTTGGATTGATCTCATTATTTTTAATGTCATAATAGACTTAGTAGACAGCCTGAATTAATTTAATTAGTTCTCTATGATGGATACCAAAGTTGTCTTCGTATTTCCCTATCACAAACTCTAAGACTGCTATTTAAAAAAACCTGAAATCTCATGTACAACCCCAATGTATAAAGCAGGTAATAGAGATAGTGTGTAAGACTATCATAGATATAAGGCAGATAAATTAAAACCATTCAAACCCACCATAGGAGCAAAAAACCTTCTATCATAAAGTATTTATGTGACATGGGACATCACTGAATACTGGTGCCAAGATCAGCACAGAAGCTGATGGGTGACACCCATGACACCTGTTCAAGGATGGTTGACTCAGGAACACAACAGCTATGGTGCCATGTTTGTACATGAAGAGGTATCTGAAAGGATGGATTATAAAAATGAACAATTTGTGGATACATTTATAAGTTCAAATACATGCACAAAATGTCAGGGAAAGCTTCATTTGTAGGTTTGTGCAGAATAAATTAACATATTTGAGATGTCTAATGTGTTAAAATTTGGTATTTAGCTTTTTTTTTTTTTTTTGCTGTGTATTGGTTCTACTATAATTTAAAAATATTTAAAAGAATGTAACTTTAAAACCAAATCTCATTTCTCATTTCTGAGATTGGCATTATGATAAAAGTTGATAACTCAAGGTTTGGCAACGATGTGGGAAATTGGCACTGACATGCATTGTTTTTGAGAACATACTCTTGTAGAAATTTTGAAGAGAAATTTGACACTTTTTTTTTTTAAAGATTTTATTTATTTATTCATGAGAGACACAGGGAGAGAGAGAGAGAGAGAGAGGCAGAGACACAGGCAGAGGGAGAAGCAGGCTCCATGCAGGGACCCCAATATGGGACTCAATCCCAGGACTCCAAGATCATGCCCTGGGCAGAAGGCAGGCACTAAACCGCTGAGCCACTCAGGGATCCCCTGGCACTTTTAATAAAAAAGTTTAAATATGCATATCCTTTGATCTGTCAACTACATGTGTTGGGACTTTCCCCAGATACACATAAAAATACATATGTAAAATGATTTTAATTATAGCACTGCATGTACTCACAAAAATTAGAAACTCTTTAAGTGTCCAAAACCATGGGTGGGGTTATTTAAATAATTTACAATATGCATATGGTTTATATTAATATGTAGACGATTAAAAGAATGAATATATCTGTATGTGTTGATTGGAAAGATTCCTAAGATATTCCATTAAGTGAACAGGACAAGGTAGAGAATAGTTATGTATAAAACCCTCTTTTTTTATGTGAGAGATGAAAAAAGGTATATATCTTTATGCATTCATCTGTATGAAAAATGTCGCAGCAAACTATTGACAGAATTGACTTCTGGGAGGTGGGTTGGTGGATCTGAGGTGGAAGGCAGACTTACACGTAAAATTTTTCTTGTAGTTAATGAATTTTCTTTATAATCACAAATACATATTTCAAAATGTAAATTAAAATAAAATATTTACAGAAGCACTACAGTTTTTGTGAAATAAAATTTGAAAAACATTTTTCAAAGTATTTTCACTCTTAGAAGACAGTGGTAATGATTTGGGGCAAGGAAGAGCACTTTCAGTTTCCTTGCTTTCCAAACCAAAAGATTTTGAAATAGATGAATTTCATACAATGAATTCAAAGATTTCTTCTGAGAAGATATCATCAAGAAAAATAAAGAGAAGAAGTTAATTTCAGAAGGGCTTACGGTGGCTGGGAATTGGGTGCATGGAACATCTAACTGTCTTAGAATGGTTGCTAAGACTTGGTTTTCATGGGTGGAGCAGGGAATTTTGCAGTTTTTTGACCAGCTCTCACAGAAACACTTGGACCCCCATCTTTGTAGGCAGGAAATTTCTTTCTTTCTTTCTTTCTTTCTTTCTTTCTTTCTTTCTTTCTTTCTTTCTTTCTTTCTTTCTTTCTTTCTTGAAATTTCTAACATAAAATGTACAGTTTCTCCCAGATTTGTAGCACCAGTGTACAAATTTTGTACATTTTTGTACTTGAGATGGGAGGAAAATTCCTGTTTTAATTATTTATTATTATTTTCTTAGCTTTAAAAGATTATTTTAGACATGCCTGGGTGGCATTGGACTTTTGATTTTGGCTCAGATTGCAATCTCAGGGTTGTGAGATCAAGGCCCACATTAGGGTCCACACTGGATGTGGAGCCTGCTTAGGATTCTCTTTCTCCCTCTGCCCCTCCTACCCTCTCCTCTTAAAAAAAATTATTTTATTTTATTTTTGTCCTTTGTGAAAAAGCATGAACAATATAGATAGCTCGAGAAAAATAGAAAGGAAGTAAAATTTCCATCGTCCAAAAGAGAAGTAACCTTAATATTCTGGTAAATTTTTCTTCCGTGGTTTCTCATTTGTTCACTCATTTAATTTGAGCTTTTATATGGATGTCATCATACTGTATATACAATTTTATTTCCTGTTCAGACAGGCCAGGGGAGTACTCTTCAGGACCCTGTGCTATAATAAAGATGTAAGGAGACCTGGATTATTATTATGATTAAATAGCTACAGCCCACCAAAACAGTCATAAAACTCATCTGGAAAATATGGTAACAGATTATTGAAAGTAGGTTGGAGGGTTGGACTGACCGGGGTATGGATACAAACATTAAGTTCAGGGATCAGAAGGGTTTTTGGCTTATAATATGTGACAGTTTTTCAACTTGCAAGAAGGAAGACTGATCATTTGCTTCCTTGTGGCACAGATGCTCAGATACATCTCTTCCTGGTCTAGCAGAGCCACCCCAGTGAGGGGAAGAACATCTGCTAAGCCAGCCATGGTAGGGTCAAACCAGAAAGGCTTTAACGTCGAGTCACAGAGAGCCCGACTATAGTAGATTAAACAAGTAGGAGTTTAATTTCCTCACCTGCTAAGACTTCTGGAGGCAAGCTGTTACTGGCTTCCATTCAATGAATGGATGATACCAGGGCTGGCACTCTGTGATTCTAGATGCCTTCACTTTATCCTAGCAAGATGGCTGCTATTGCTCAGACACAATGGCTCCTTCTGAGGTGGAAAAATAGGAAGGGTAAGGCACCAGCTCAAAGTGCTTCCTTTTATCAGAAATCAAAAGCTATCTCAGAATTCCCACCTCTGCTTATTTTTCATTGGCCAAAACTGTGTCAGATGGCCACCCCAAGCTGTTGAGGAGGCTGGGGAGAAGAGTGATTAGTTGGTCACATTGCTACATCACACAAACTTGGTGTTCTGTTATCATGGAAGAAGTGGGACATAGGCCTCATGTACATGCAGACAGTTCATTTTGTCTGCCATGGGGGACAGTTTATCCACTTCAACCTCCTTATTTCCAAAATATATGCAGAATAAATCTTTCCTTTGCCTGCTTGCTGCTCCAGAGGTGGAGGCTGTAGAACATGGATGAGATGGGACTCCAGGCTTGCTGAGGACCCCCTCAACACTGGGCACTGAAACATGGCAGCAAAACAGTGTGTATTGTGGGTCAGCAGAGGGTCACCCTGAAGATGGAGGCCACCACTGTCTAGAAGAATGGCCACCTCATGTCTACCTTGAGCCCATGTGGGGCTCCTGTGAGAAAGCCTGTTCATAAGCTTGATCATTCAAGGAGACCACCCCATTTCATCATGTGCAGTCATATAAGAGGGCAACAGAGATTTACCTCTCCCTCCATTTTAACCCAACATTGGAGGGATAAGCTCTAGGGAAAGGAGAGGGTGTAAGAGAAAAGAGATTGCTCTTCTGCCCTAGACGGTGGAAGCTGCAGAATAGACTGTGGTTTGGGGTGGGAGAGTGAGCCTTAGGTGACAGACAACGACATGAGCTGGACTGGATCTTCCAACCCTAAATGGAAGGGGATTGATAAACATGAGTGCTTGATAATAACAGGATCAGACTGAAATGTTGTGAGGGAGCTGCTATCCAGTAGGAAAGGAGGATTTGTTTTCTTTTTCTTTTTTAAAGGATTTTATTTATTTATTTATGAGAGACACACAGAGAAAGATAGAGATAGAGACATAGGCAGAGGGAGAAGCAGGCTCCCTGCAAGGAGCCCGATGTGGGACTCGATCCCAGGCCCCCAGGATCATGACCTGAGCCAAAGGCAGAGGCTCAACCACTGAGCCACCTAGGCATCCTGGAAAGCAGAATTTGATGGACTACAGTAACATCAACCATATGGATTGAATTGTGTTGAAATCGTAAGCCTTAGGTCCTGTGAATGTGACCTTATTTGGAAACAAGGTCTTTGCAATCAAATTAAATGAAGTCATACTGAATTAAGGTGGGCCCTAATTCAATATGAAGATGAAAAATAGGACCCAGAGACAGAGGAATAATCCCATGTGAAGACAGCAGCAGAGGTTGGAGGGACTGCTGCAAGCAAAGGAAAGCCAAAGGGTTGACAACCACCATCACCAGCTAGTAAGAGGCGAGGAAGGTCTCTACCCAATCTCGAGACAACATAGCCCTGCGGACACCATGATTTTGGACTTCAATCCTCCAGAACTGTGAGAGAACAAATGTCTGTTGTCTTAAGCCACCCATTTTGTGATACTTTGTGATACGATAGCAGCCCTCAGCAACGAAGACAACAGTCTTTAGAGTAGGAGAAAAAATTGTTTCATATGTTGACCCCTATTCACAAGAGACTTCACGAAACCAGTAAGACACTTTGGTGTGGATCAACACCTTTGCCACGATACTATTTTCAAGGACTACTTAACTTTAATGCTGTCCTCCTTGCCCAGGCTAAATAAAAAACATTCTTCAGGAGCCTTGAATTTTTTCCCAACATGGAAACTTGTCAATCTGTTCATGCTTGGAAAATGCATGATGTTTTTGCTTTGGTTCTTAAGCATGTTTCTTGGGACCACAGAGCTTATCAGAGAGAAGGCTTTAATAGCTTCTCCCTCTTAATATTATCTGAAAGAGGGTATCTTTAATTCCGTTTTTTCTGTACCTTTCTCCTTCTTGCTTGTTTTTTCTCTCTTTTGGCAAAAATAAAAAGAATGTTTTATTTTCCAGACCTTGACATCCTTATATCCTTTTGCTCTTATTGCAAAACTGTATATGAGGCAAAATGAAGGAGAAGCTCCAATTATTCTAGTTGTGCATGGTGGGCTTAGTCTAAGACTCTTGGCTACCATGGCAACAGGGCTTGGCCTTTAGCTATTCTTCTATCTCACCTGACTAGTAAATATATTTGCATATCTGGATGGGTAGGGAGAAGTGGGTAAGAAGCTATTATTTACAGAGGGCTTAGGGTATTCTTCATTCATGGAGTATCTGTGCTACATGCTCTATTTTATTTGGAGTTTCTTGGCTAACCTCTTTCAGTATTTTGCAACTTGCCTCACACTTCTTACACAACTTTAAATTTTTTCCTAAACATTTAAAATCATATTTTGACACAATAGAACTTGGCATTTTTAAGTTTACTATGATTTCCTCACATCTTCTTTTTTTACTTTAGAGGATACTAAATCAAATTTTAGCAAATTGCATTTTGAGCTCCCTGACAAATAGTAATTTTTTTCAATGGAAGTTTGACATGGTGAATTCTTATATAACGGCACCCCAAATTTCTGGTTTAACATTTTAAAAAAAATTTGGACATTTGATTTGTTTAAAAGTAGAATACCCATATAATTATGGCACACTAATTCTATTGGGATATTTCTTCATGTCCTAAAATCTATGTCATGGAAATATATTTGTCATTTTGAGGATGTTTGAGATGTTTGTTACTGTAGACACATTTTTAATGGGCCATCATAAATACTTCTTGTTAAAACTTTTAATTCTTTCAAAATTCAAGTTAATATTTAACACATGAAACAAGAAATAAACCGTTAGTGCCAAAGTTTCACCATTAAGGAGTGTTTTTAAGTTTTTTGAACTTAATTTGGACCTTTATTTTCATTTAGGCACCATTAAGGAATCTGAAAAGGGGAGTGACAGAAACATTGTTTGAAATTTGCCTCTGAAATGACCTTAACCTTTTGAATGCATATTCCAGGGTAGCATTAGCAAGCAATAAACCCAGGAGAGAATTAGGAGACAGAATGATTTCTGGAGCCTCCTGTTCATGTCTGGTGCTTCTTCTCTTCCTGCAAGAGATGTCATTGAGGTGCACGGGTATCTTGGGGAGAGGATGAGTGAGTGGTGAGGCCAGTCACCAAGATCAGGAATCCACAAGAAGAAAAATGGAAAATTTGCCCCGCTTGCTTTTCTTCTTCTCTCACCTCTCTCGAGGCTACTGACTCTGCCCCCCCCCAAGTCATGAACCTGAATGACTTTCATGATACTTCCTTTTCTCCGTCTCTACTCTTAGCAGTATCTAAGTCTGATGTGTCCTCCTATGTTCTTTCTCCCCTATCCCTTGGAATCCCTCAGAAGAATAATGATGGCAGGTTCCTAACTGGCCTTCTACCCCTGACTTCTTTCTAATCCAGATTTCATGATCATCTCAGAACCATAGATATGACCATGTTACTTACAAGCTTAAAAAACAAAAACAAAAACAAAAAGACCACAACACTTTAAAGGGTTCTCAATGCCTCTAGGATAAATCTTAAATCCTAGAGCTGGTCCTTATCATTAATTTACCTTTTGTTATGGGTGCCTTAAATTTTTGCTCATATCCAGGGTCACTGCATCTGCAGTGGTCACTGATCCAACTCTAAGGGGATGCTATTCATGGGTAGTCGGTGTTAACAATGACATTCCCTCTGCCAGAAATGGCTTTCCCTGCCTTATTCTTCTTGTAAGACACATCTTTCTTGGATTTCTCCAAGTACTCCCCTTCCCTGGAAATAGAGCCCTTTAGCCTCTTTAGTCCTCTCTCTACCATGTATTTTATATTCCCTACAACTCATAATATTAAGTATTAGTGTACATGCTTTTCTACCTCCTTCTCTTCTCTACCCCAGGTTAGGAGTAAGCTTCTTGAAAACAGAGGTTCATCTATTTCCCAGCACTAAACACTTTGCCTGGCATATGGAGGTGCTTAATATTTGGAATAAGCATACGAGCAAACAAATGAACACAATACGATTAATTTCAGGTTGATGTGGGCACCTCTGAGTTATCTCTTTAAATTTTTTTCTGAGTGCATTTGGAGTGTTTCTTTTCTTTTTTTTTTTAGGATTTTATTTATTCATTCATGGGAGACACAGAGAGAGGCAGAGACAGGAAGAGGGAGGAGAAGCAGGCCCCATGCAGGAAGCCCCAGGTGAGACTCGATCCTGGGACTCCAGGATCAGGCCCTGAGCCAAAGGCAGACGCTCAACCACTGAGCCACCCAGGCGTCCCTGGAGTGTTTCTTTCTATACTAGCTCTGGTCCCATTCTAACAGTACCTGTCCTTCCCGATTGTTTTCTAGTTCCTTTGCGTACAGCTTCTGTCTCTCGCAGGATTTGGCTTTCTTCTGGAGCGGGTATTATCCACCACCATACACTATCTGCTCCCTTGTACCATATTTTCCTTTGTGGGGTTGAGCAAAGGTTTACTGTGGCTGCACCACAACTGGCAGCTGTCAGAATCAAAACTCATTAATAAAAAAAATGATAATGCTTCAAAGTACATCACATTTTTCCTTCAAAGTCCTTTGTGAACATTATCTTATTAATCATCATAATAGCTCAGAGGAAGATAAACATTGTTGGTTATCTTACCTAGATCATATTTTGAAGGAACGTCTTTTTCTTGTTATTGTTTGATTATGCTATGAAATCTGGATAGTGATTTTCATATTGGCTATTTGGATATAATTTGATATGCTGATGTAAAAATTTCCCTGGATCGGTAACGTGGTTTTTATTTTTATTTTAGATGTCTCACCCTGACTCTTGTCAAATCTTTTCAGAGAGCTGAGCAAAGAATAACAAGCAAAAGACTCAGATATTTCTACTCAAGGACTGGGATTTTTCTGGGTAGTGTGAGACTCATTAAACCATCATTGGCTTATGTTCTAGAAATCAAAAGATGAACTAACTGCATTCATAGTGCTCAAATGATTGTTGACTGACTGATATACTGAATCTGAATGTTTAGAGGAAGGGTTTATGTAGGAAATTAGGATTCCAGTCAGAAATTCCACTAGTAACTGGTATCAAATAGCTGAAAGAGAATTCTTTTAGGAAAGGAATTTTACTTAGAAAACTGGTTGAAAAAGTTTACTCAATAGTTCTGTCCCCAACTCACCTCTGTCATCCTATGTTTCTTTTTCTCATAATACTTTAAAAAAATTTATTTATTTATTCATGAGAGACAGAGAGAGAAGCAGAGACATAGGCAGAGGGAGAAGCAGGCTCCCTGTGGGGAGCCTGATGTGGGACTTGATCTCAGGACCCTGGGATCACGACCTGAGCCAGAGGCAGACACTCAACCACTGAGCCATCCAGGTGCCCCTCTCATAATACTTTTCACACAGTTTGTAATACATTTATTTACAGTTTTAGTTTCCCTTTTGTGGCAGGGACCATATGTCCCTATGTACCTGACAAATATGGTCAGTTGAATTGACTATTGAGTTGAAAAAGTTAACTAGCAAAATCTTTTCTGTAGAAAAATCGAAAGAAGGATAGATTCCATTTCAAAATTATAGAGAGGGACTGTCTGATAGTTGGCACTGTATTCAAATTGGGCATCAGCTGTTATCAGTGATCCTTCTGTGAAGAGTTTGAAATCTTCCAATAATTCAACTAACTGTATGGTCTCTGGAAATTGTTTTATTTATTTATTTATTTTTTATTTTTTTAAGAGATGAGAAATGTCACAGTTGATTTTGGCATTTTCTACCTGCTAGGATGGAGTCTTATTTTGTATGAGTGTCCATCTGGGTGGAGTGGCCATTGGAGCCAATAAAGCTCCATTATCTATGGTGCTGGAAAGTGTGTTGGAGTGAGGCTTCATGGGATTTATTCTCAGGTTTCTTCCTAGTTTAGGCAAACATTTCTGACATCATAGATTCTGTCAGCTGTGCCTACCTCATTGACATAGACTGAAATCAGCAAGCTAGAGTCAGGCTACAGTGGTGAGCAAACATCTGCCTTTTCTCAACACAAAGGTTTGTGGCGGTGGGGTGTGGAGATGAGTAGAAGGGTGGAACATTTCTCTATCGTGTAGTTCCACTTCCTGCTTGAGCACACATAGGCTTTCCACTGGCACCCCTTCTTCCCACTCTTTTTAAAATTCTTTTTGTTGTTTAGTAACCTGTATATCCAATACGGAACTTGAACTCCTGACCCTGAGATCAAGAGTTGCATGCTCCTCTGACTGAGCCAACCAGGTGCCCCCTTCTCTTTTTATTTTCATTTTTAATTTTTTTTGGAAAGAGACCGTGTGAAGAGGAGGGGAAACACCAGAGGAAGAGGGAGATAGAGAATCTTAGGATCTCAGGATCATGAGATCATGACCTAACTGAAATCAAGAGTTGAACGCTTAACCACCTGAAACACCCATGCACCCTCAGATACCCCCTTCTTAATGGCACTCCAGGCAGTGCTGGCACCTAGGACAAAGACGGAAGCTTTCTGGAAACCTCCTTGGTTTGAACATACTCTCAAAAACTTTTTCCAACCCCTAGGTAATTGTGACCCATTATTGAAAAGTGCCTGAGTAGAACATACAGGCTTCTATATGCCACTTTTTGAGATTGGGAGATAAAACATCTTTATATCTTTCTAAAATCTTGTTCATACTTGCCTTTTTGTCTTTCAAGAAGGTTGGTATTGACATCCTATAGAAGGAGCGTAGCAAAGAGGATTAAAAGTGATTCTAGACTCTAATTAGTAATGTGTACGTTCCACAGCTCTGTGCTGTAGAGGACAGAATCTTAGCCAATAGCCTCCCAGAAAAATAATGCTTTAAAAGCAAAATCCAAATTCTGTTTAAAAAAAAAAATTCTTGGGGTGCCTGGGTGGCTCAGTGGTTGAGCATTTGCCTTTGGCTCGGGTCATGATCCCAGGGTCCCAGGATTGTGTCCTGCATTGGGCTCCCTGCAGGAGGCCTGCTTCTCCCTCTGCCTGTGTCTCTGCCTCTGTTTGTATCTCTCATGAGTAAATAAATAAAATCTAAAAAAAAAAAAAAAAATCTTAATAAATCTAAGTTCCTCAGCTTCATCTCTTAAGCTTTTCACTTAGTAGAGCTCATATCAGCATCTATTTCATTCTTTTAACAAAATACTATTGTTTTGATGAAGTTCTAGTGTCTCAATCGTCCGTGTTTTGCCAGCAGTTTGTAGGTGGGTATTCAAAGCAATTATGACAGTGATTACTATCCTGAGCAGTCTGCTAAATCTCCAATGCTGAAACATCTCTCAGGGAGATTTCTGTAGCTTTTGGGAGCTACAGAACTCTTCATGTAACTTGATATTCAAAAGACTCTTTTCTAAAACAGTGGAACCCTATTTTGAAGGTAAACCTCAGAGCTGGGTCATAGTTTGGGTGGAGGAGCCCAAGAAGTTGACAATAAGCAAGTCAGATAACTAGTCTCCAACTCCTTTTCAATCATGTTGGCTCCCCTGGTGATTTAGCCTCTCCTGTCCTGAGCTCTGTCATCTGGTAATCAGCAAATCAAATGTTTTTTGGAACTCTTGAATCTCTTCCTTGCAAGCCAAGCAGTCACATTTTGAAAGCCACTACAGCAAAATTTTAGCCAGAACTTTGCAATTAGAAGACTGAGCAGAATTTCCAAACTGTTTACTTTCCTTCTAAAAGGTACAAATTACTTTTAATCTAAAGGAATAATTGAACCCATGAAGCTTGGAAGATTATCTTAGAGTTGTAATATCCGTGACCATTTCTGAGACAGAAAACTTGTAACTGGATTGCCATTCTGCCCTAGTCTTCAAGGTAAACTTAATTTGACCTATAGGGGTCAATCCTTAACCTTTTGAGTTGCCAAATTAGTTGCAAAGTGGAGGTAGGGGAGTAGATGGGGTTAATTTTTTTCAAGCATTGTGACCTGTAAGATCCAAATGAAAGTCTAACAAACTTGTCTCTTTCATGCCCTGGTCCCCCGCCCCTCCGCCCGCCATCTTCCTTCCCCCATATCTATAATTCCAGTCCTGATATAAATAGAGCAGTTACCTAGCCTCTTAGAGTTCAGTTTTCTATTCTGTAAAATAAGCAGATGTTGGCTAAAATGATGTTACCTTTAGTTGCTAGCAGTTGATAATTACATGGGGTCTGGTCCCCCACGGCCATGCCAGCAGTGCCCTAGGCAACTCCAAAAGCCTCCATCCTCTTAGATGCCCATGCACCTGACTCTGGAGTTGTGCAACACAGTGGCCCCATGTGGGGTGGTTTGAAAGGTGCGACCAAGTTTCACCTCAGCCTTAAAAAATCTGTTCGTTCCAGATGCTTTGAAATGTTGCCACTAGAGACCCAAGTTTAAATATTATTCTCTCCAGTATGATTCTTGGACAGATAACACATTAAATCATTAACAAGTTATGTGAATTGTTTTTGTTTCCTCCATGACAGGAAGACCCTGAAGAAGTATGAGAACTCTGGGTAGATGGTGTAAGGGAGGAAAAACTTCCTTTTACCTTTTATGTTCTGTGGTCTGAGAATTAACCTGACATAAAACAGATTAACAGGGGATAAACATACACTTTTTATTTAGTATTTTGTGTACACATAAGAGTCTTTAAAAGGAAAATGAAGACCCAAAGGAGCCATTAGGCCTTGAAGCTTAATACCTTTTTTTAAAAAAAGATTTTATTTATTTATTTGAGAGAGAGAGTGTGTGAGCTGGAGGGAGAGGGAGGGGGAGAGAGACTCTGAAGCAGACTCCGCACTGAGCACAAAGCCGGACATGGGGCTCAATCTCATGACCTTGAGATCATGACCTGAGCCAAAACCAACAGCCATGTAACTGACTGAGCCACCTAGGTGCCCCTTACGTTTGTTTTTAAACCAAGAATGATACACTGTGTAGATGTGACAAGACAAAGGGGCTTGTACTCAGGGCAGTAGATTATGGGACAGAGACTAAGAAATACATGAGGGAAGTAAATGGAAGATGGGGCTTGTTTCAGTAGGTCTGTTTGGACAGGGCTGTGTTGGCATTGACTCCCAGTCTTCAGGGATAAGAATGTTCTTTTCCTGGCACAGGAAGGGCACCTTTCTCATGGGAAGTCTCCTTACCTGCTTTTAGGTAGAAAGGGAGAGGTCAGAAAGTGCTTCCCATATCTGCTGTTTCTCAAGTGCCTTCAGCTCATAAGATCAAGACATCAAAGTGGCATATTTTCCAGAGGCAGGTTCTGGACCCCTTCACTGAGAGATGGTGATGACAAGGAAGAGGTGCTTAGATGAAGGTAAACAAGCTGGCAATAACTAAATTCAAATCTTGGCTCCATTGAGAAGTTGAGAAGTTGTGTGACCATGAGCAATTAATTAATTAATCAAAATATTGTGAGCCTCAGTTTCCAAATATGTAAGATTGTAGTATCTCTCCTTAGAGAACCACTGTGAAGATTCAACAGTGTCTCATGTAAAGTCCCTGGTATACAGTAGGTGCTCACTAAATATGACTATTACCTATTACTTCATAATTTTACCCAAAGCTAGATCTGATATTAGACATTTCAATCACCCAGTGGAAAACAAATAGAAGTCTTGGTATTCAAGGGAAAAACAGACACACCTTCCCACTTGAGGAATGATTTTTTGTTTCATAATCTTCTGTGCCTGTGGCACAGCTGGAGAGGGATGCCAAGAAGTACTTGTACTCTGACTTTCCTCACACATCCTCCAATACCTCTGAGTTGTTTGGCACATGTGAAAATGGGATGGTGCTCTCTAAACAGCAAAATCATTATGTTAAAAGCTCATCTTATTTTCTTCCATTTAAATATCAATGATAATGCTGGAGATATTCTTTGTTTTTGTTAGGCAGCAGGTTTTCTCTCGTTTTTAGCTGTCTTCCATTAAAGAAGTATTTTTTGATTGCTTACTCCATTTATTTTGTGGAAATAAGAATCTATTGTTCTATCAGGAAAAAGAAAAAACCCACCTCACTGCAATAACCATTTAGAATGAGAAGAAGGGAAAGTATTTTGGAAAAAAATAATTCCTTTCCCATATTTCTCTTAAGTTGTATATCTTGGAACTAGTTTTCCATTATAAGGACCTTCTCTTTTGTTTATGAAAAAAAATTGAAAACTCTAATAAGACAAAACCCATAGGATTTATCCATTTTCCTAACTAATTTTCAGGCACAATGCAAAGCTGCCATTAAGAATCTCTGTTCTTTGTCCAGTCCGATTTAAAAATATTTCTTTAGAGATTACAAAAGATTTCAAAAACATGTTAAAGGACTCTTCTTAAAAAGTTGACTCCCCTTGGGAACTTGGAAATCAGATTTTCGAACCGTTCTTCTTAGCTGCCTCTGAAATTTAATCTTGAATAGCATTATATTGTCTTCCTAGCAATGGTTCGCTCGATCTAGCTTTCAGGCAGTGTGAGCATGGAGATGGGAGCTGGCCACACAGTGTACCCCTTTGGAGGATTTATTCCCATTTTTAAAAATCTCAGTTTACCATGTAGATTGTAGAGGTGGATTCTTTTTTATGGGGACTAGTTCCTTTTCTCTATCTAGAAATATTTGTACTGAGGCATATTTGTTCACAATTTTTCTTAGTCTGTCTTAGGGGTGTTAGTGTTTTCCCTTAGCAAATAGATGATAAATTCTGTGAAGCTGGGGGACCCTGTATAATACTGGAGTTCTCTACAGTGCTTAGCCCAGTTCTTTGCAGCTGCATCCATAAATACTGTTCTTATCCATTTATTGGTTGATTATCTGTTTGTCAATCTCTAATCCAGTAGAAAATTAGAAAGAGGCTCGAAGTTCTCTCCTTGTGTGCAATTCAGCTAACAGGAAAGAATTTCCAAAGCAAAATACCCAATTATTTCTCTGCCCTCACAGTGCACCCCTTCCCTCCTGATTAGGTATGAGCTGTAAAAGGTAAACCAAGGCGGTAGAGCTCACTTCATCTTTATGCTCTGAATGCTGGAAAGATGGAGCAAGTTCTCAGAACCTTTGGTATTAGATCTGCCGATTGTAGGCAGACAAACACAGCTGTTGGATGATTTGGAGAGAAGCTTCCTTCTCTTAGAAGGGATAATCAAGAATTGGCTGCGTTTCTATTTCACTGTTTTGTTGAACTCCTTCTTTAAGGAGCGATGAGGATCACACAGATTTATCAATGTATTAGTTTGGGAGAGGGCATTATTGTTCATCTGATTCAAGTCTGCCATTTGATTCAAGAGAGGCCCAGAGAGTGCAAGTGGTTAATAAGGCCAAACAGCAGTCAGGGGCATGATCAGTATGAGATTCATTTTTTTTTTAATTTAATTTTATTTATTCATGAGAGGTACAGAGAGAGAGGCAGAGACATAGGCAGAGGGAGAAGCAGGCTCCCTGCAGGGAGCCGAATGCGGGACTCGATCCCAGACTCCAGAATCACGCTCTGAGCTGAGGGCAGATGCTCAACCAGTTAAGCCACCCAGGCATCCCAGGATGAGATTCTTCATCTAGTTCCCCTTCCACTTTGTTTCACTACTTCTCTTTGATAAATAAAGGGATTGACCCAGATTCTTAATCTTTTCCTTTTCTGATTTACCTTGCTTACTAATGAAATGCAGAGATCACGATAATGAAAATGTTTGCAATTTCCACCTGTAACTCTTATGGAATTTACTGTTGAAAATTAGATCAGAATGCGAGGCACTGTAAGCCACCTGGCAGAAACTTGACACAAAAGGTCTATAGGAGTATTTTTTAGGTTTAAATTTCTTAAAAAAGGACAGCCATGGAAAAAGGCCAAAGAGTAAATATCTACCATTGTTTTTCCAGTCACATCATGCTGATAAATTTAAATTGGTATGACAATGAATACAAGATTTTTAGAAGATATATAAAAAGTAGCTTGGATGGAACCAAATAACACAGACTTGTTATTGTTCCCATCACCACAGTTTGAAAGGTGTGGCAGGAGAAAGTGAACAGAGAATCTTAGATGAAACACAATATTGATATTTGGCAGGCTCAGATGAATTTCCACCCAAAGATATGAAATCCCTTTACCCACACTAATTATGCCTCCTTGCCAGGACCAACCTGTGGTACAGCCAGGAAGTCGGCAGAGGTGGACTTTGGCTTCTTCTCTTGCAGTACCCCCTTTTCTTTTTGGTGCTGCTCCCACAGTTCCTGAAAGGTGGCTCCTCAAAGGTTTAATGACCACCTGCAATAGTGCACTTGTCCTTGATCGTTAAGAAAACAGAATTCTGGCTTCAGCTGATCTACTGAATCAGAATGCCTGTAAGTGGAGTCCAGGAATCTGCATTTTTACCACAGGCCTCCAGTACCAGCCCCATGATCTTCTGCACACTGGGCTTTGAAACCTACTGAGCTAATAACCTCTCCCGACTGCCAGAGGTTTATGTTCTTTTATTGACAAACCTGCTCTTCTGAACTGTAAGTGACAGATATGATTTAATGTGAGTGTTCACCAATGATCTTGGAAATGCTTTTCTTTGTTTTAGGACAGAGAAAGAACAACCTCTTTGTGGAATACTGTGCATTTGGAATTGAGCGAGGCAAGTGATTTTTAAAGTCTTTAAAATCTTAATTTATTTTTAATATTTGATTTTATCTTGCACAGCGATTTTTTATTTTTAAGGAGGCTAGGGCAGTTGAACAGGCTTGGTGTTAGAAATCAGAGGATGTTGGGTTTGAATCCTGACTCCATTCCTTATTAACTAGGTGATTTAACCAATTTCCTTAATTGCTCTTAGCTTCACTTTTCTCATTTATAGAATGGAGATAATTATAACAACAACAACAAAATATATATATATATATATATATATATATATATATATATTATTCTAATCAGATGGCTGTGTTTAGAAGCTTGCCTATGATACATTAGCTGCCCCAAACATATTCAATGCATACAAACCACTCAGGGCCTTATATTAATTGGTCATGGTGGGAAGTAAAGTGATGAATAAAGACATAGCTTCCATCTAGCAAAGACCCTAAGTGAAATCAATGAGAAAGTCCTATAAATTGTTTCCATAGGATGTAAGTGTTAAAAAAACATTCATGCATTTGACAAGTTTTAATTCAATGTTTACTACATGTAGATACTCGTCCAAGTTAGGCATAGGTAACATAGCTAGGCATAGATATGACAAATAAACTTCCTCGTGGAGCCTACATGTGTGGGGTGGAGGACAGAATAAAAACGAGTGCACAAATAATTAAATGGATGACATCCAAGTGTTATGAAAGGAGAAAAGCAGGGTTATGCTGGAGAGGTAGTTTAGTTTTGTAGGGCTGCTGTGACAAATTACCATGGACTGGGAGGCTTAAAAACAACACAAATTTATTCCTTCACAGTTCTATAGGCCAGAAATCTCAATCAAGGTGTTGGCAGGGTTGATTCATTCTGGAGTTGCTAAGGGAAATTTGATTCATGCTTCTTTTCTAGCTTCTGATGGTCGCTGGCAATCCTTAGTATTCCATGGCTTGTAGGAACATTGTTACCACTCTGCCTCTGTTTCTCAAAACCTTTTCTCTTTGTGTCTTCTCTTCTTATAAGTACACCTGCCATTGAATTTCAGGACCATTCTAAATCTAGGGTGATCTCATCTCAGGATCCTTAACTTAATTACATTTGCAAGGCACTTTTTTTTTTCTCCTAAATAAGGTCAACTTCATAGACTTGAACATAATTTTGAGGATGTCATGACTCAACCCACCACAAGAAGGATTGTTACTGAATGAGAGGTGGGCAGGCTACTTTAGAATGATTGGAGAAGGCCTTTTAAGGAGGAGACACTGAGCCCAGATTTGGATCATGAGAAAGAACAAGCCATTTGAAGAGTTCATGTGTGAAGGTCCTGTGCTAGAAATGAACACGGTAAGCTCAAGTAAAGGAAGGAAGGCCAGTATGGATGGAGCAGTCAGGGTAAAGGGAACACAGGTAAAGATATGGGATGAGATCAGAGAGGTAAGAGAGGGGCCAAATCATATAGGGTCTTATCGTCAATAATTTTGTGCTTGGTTTTATTATTATTGCACTAGAAAGGCTTTATTGGAGAGGTACAGTAGGCAGATATGCAATTCTGGTGCTCAGGGGAAAGATCTAGATCAGATACACGTTCACTAGCCATCCAAATATAGATGGTATTTTATGCAATGGGACAGGATGTGGTCACCTAAGGAAAGAATGGCAAAAAAAAAAAAAACAAAAACAAAAACAAAAAGACAGAGTTTTGGGTCATCTCAATATTTAGAGTCCAGGAAGAAGATTGAGCAAAAGAGAATAAGAAAGAGTGGTTTGTAGATGAGAGGTAAACCAGAGTCCTGTTGTATTGTGGAAGCTAACAGAGGTTGGAGGGAGGATTTGGTCAACTATGTTGAATACTGGAGAAAGGTTAAATAAAATGACTACACCACCAACTTGGCAAAATACACATCAGTAGTGTCTTGAAAAAAGTGGCTATAGTAAAGTTATGGAGTTGAAAGTCCAATTGAAGTGAATTAAAGAGAAAATGGGACATGGGGAAATGAAGGCAGTAAGTTTAGGTAAAATCTCTGTTAAAATTTTTGTTATGAATATGTAGACAAATAATTTATTATTCAAACCAGGACAATTTTGAGGGTTAAGCGTGAGGAGGGAGGCATGTTAAGAATAAATAAAACCACATAATTAAAAAAATCAGGTTTTCAGAGCATAATTTATATTCTACATAATTTATCCTTTCAGGTATACAGTTTGATGAATAAATTTCGTTACTTTGAAAAAGATTATTTGTTAGCAAATTGGTTTTAATAAACCTGGTGGATTTGTAAAAGTTTTTTCAAAAGCCATTTTCAAAAAGAAAATTCTCTCTAAAAATAAATGTATTCACTATGTGTAATAAGGAAAAAATGTATCCTCACTATATTGATTTTCTGAACAATAAAAACAACATAAGCACAATAATTATTCTTGTCATATTGTTCACAAATTTGTAGTCCTTCATTATATTTTTCTCCATTTTTTTTCTAAAGAATGTACTTTTTCCAGTGTGGTCTTATTATCAGGAATTTTTTCATAAAACTGTCTGCAATCTTTTAGTGTTGATTTTATGATTTAAAATCTGAAATTGTGACACCTTATTTATTCTTTGTAAAACACAATATTTAAAATGAAGAATATCTTAACTAGCGCTGGGATATGTGGTAAGCTCAGAGCAAATCCTGTTAATTGAGGACATCCTCAATTTTCATTTTTTCTTTTTGGCAAGAGATAATAGACTGTTTAAATATTTGAGCTCATTTTTTGGTACACTTACTGTCTTTTTTCCTTCATTCAAATTATCTTCTCAAATATTTTTGTAAGACAAAGCTCTCTAATACACTCATCTCCATTTATAATTCTTTTGATTATTATACAAATTTTGATGCTATAAAATAATACTCTTTCTCAACTTCCTTTTATTTCTGTATAAAATATGATTTTTTTCAATAACAAAAGCTCTATCAAAATATGTTTCCCATGAGTGAAAAAGAGATTCTAAAATATGGTTTTGGAGACACCTGGATAGCTCAGTTGGTTAAGTGTCTGATTCTTGATCTCAGCTCAGGTCATGTCATGAGTTCAAGCCCTGTGTTGGAGCTATTCTCCAGCACGGAGCATACTTAAAAAAAATTTAATAAAATACCATACATTCATACATATGATTATGGAATCTCACAATCAAATCTTGGATAAAGAGTGAGCTCTTATCACTTAATATATTTAGTTACTTTTTGCTTTTGTAAGGATCAATTTCAATGCCTTCATATCTGTAAGCTTTATTTCTAATCATTGCAATTTGTGAGAATTCAAAATTTGAAAAATTTTTTAATGCTCCATCTATCAGTTGCTTTGATTACAGACTTACAGCTGATTCTAAACAAAATGCAACCAAAATTTAGAGGACTTGTTTACAGAAAGCACATTACCATTGCAGGATTCTTTGGTTGATTTACAAAGTAATAGTTCAAAAAGAGAATTTTTTTTTTTTTAAAGATTCACTTATTTATTTATTTTGGAGAGAGAGAGAGAGAGAGCATGCACACATGGCAGAAGGGACTGAGGGAGAGGGAGAGAGAATCTCAATCAGACTACCGGTTGAGCACCCGATGCTGAGCTCCATCTCCTCACCTTGAGATAATGACCTGAGTCGAAACCAAGAGTTGGGTGCTCAACTGACTGAGCCCCCGAGATGTCCCTCAAAAAGACACTTCTAAACTCTGATGTCAGGCATTAATGTAAGAAAGAATTCACTGTTACACTGAAATAATTTTTATATTCAATATTTAATAGTCCAGTTGCTTTGTGTAAATATAAAAAGATATTTCTATTATGGTCAGTATGGTACCACAAGCTTTTGCATGCAGTTGTGAACTATGGGCACACCAGAATCAATCCCTGGAATATATCTGCTCCAAAGTTCCTTTGTTTAGTAGCAACACTATGTTGAATCATGACACTGTGTTCTACCACAGTTGTTTTCATATTAGTACCACATACACAAAAATTTTACCTTCTGTGTTGAATTTTGGTGGATTCGCAATAGTGTGCACTATGAAGTGACATATTTCAGTATTTCCAGAATGAACCACTAAAAACTTTATTATATTCCATGAAATAAATTAAATAACCAATTATTGGAATTAACTTAATTGCTTTTTTATTTGGAATATTGAATACTACTGACAAAAAACAGGCATTAATGTTTGCAAAAATCTTTTGTTAATGAAATCATCACATTAGCAGTCATCACTTCACTTTTTGTACATGTAAAAGAAAATCTAGAATAAAAATGGAGAAAATTAATTTACAAGAACAGCCATTTGATCTAAATGAAAAGTCATGCCTCATAGAATGAAATGCACATACGTTTGTAGCTGCACATGTGAAATGACCATCTTTGGGCGTGGTCCTTTTAAATTCACTATTAAATTTTCAATAGATGTTGATGTGCTTTCAACATACAGGAGTCTTCTGGTTTTGGCCCTTATGGCAGATACTAATGTCAACAAACATTTTGTGCAATTAAAATTCTGTGTTAATGTCAACAAACACATGTCACCAACTGTTTTCTGAGAAATTTTGAACTTAATTTTGAACGTGCATTTTTACTTTTGAGTTCATTGTTACCAGGTCATTGAAAAATAAAAATGCTTTATCAAACAAACAATAAATAATTTAAAAATGATTTATATGCTTTAAGGTAGGACTATTCAGGGTACATTCTTTTATATATTTCTTGTTATCTAACTCAGGATTTCTCACCGACACCATTTGGGGACTTGGCAACCTTGTGCTACTTGTAGTTCATGGCATGGGCAATAGATCGACTGGCTGGTGCATCAGACCTGGTAAGGTTGGTCTCCTGGGCCCAGAAGGAATTAATTATCCCCATCTGCTCCTGTCAGCCAGTAAATGCCATGTTACCCTGTAGCAAGGTGGTAGTTAGACTGTATCACAAAAAGGTGAGGCCAAAAGGGAAGGGTTACCACTGCTGCCTTTCAGACTTAACCAAGTGTTAAAGTACAATTGTTGTTTGTGCCTGTGGCTTAAATACAGGAGCTGCAACAGAGGCAGATACTTGAAGTACAAAGCAAGAACTCTATCACACCCCTTCCAACTTATTTTGAAGCAAAGATCAGTAATATTGCCTCGTTTTAAAAAATGAAAAAAATCTGGAACAAATGGTAACCAGACAATACACCAGGACAGCAGGTGTAAAAAAGGTATGTCCTAGGGAAACAAGTACTAATGGGTCACCTTAGTTATAAGGAGCAAAGAAATGGGGCTATAGACAGAGGGAGATATAAGGTCAAAGGGATGTGTTTGTCACTTGTTTTTAAGATAGAAGAAACTAAGAAATGCTCTGAATGTTATAGGGTATGGGTTAAAAGGCTTATAATGTAAACTGGAACCTTCAAAAGGAACTTTTCTGGAAGAGACCATCCTTGAGCTAGTTTTGACTAGACTAGTATTGAGGAGAAAGGTTTGGGGATGGCTCATCATGATGGAGGGACCAGCATAATAAAGACAGGTTAAATAAAGTGAAACTCTAAGAATAGAAGCAAATTTCTTTTTTTTTTTTTTTTTAAGATTTTATTTATTTATTCATGATAGTCACACAGAGAGAGACAGAGAGGCAGAGACACAGGCAGAGGGAGAAGCAGGCTCCATGCACCGGGAGCCCGATGTGGGATTTAATCCCGGGTCTCCAGGATCGCGCCCCGGGCCAAAGGCAGGCGCCAAACCGCTGCGCCACCCAGGGATCCCTAGAAGCAAATTTCTTAGGAGAATATATATAAAGGAATAGAGAAATGAATCAAGGAAAGAATCCTAAGAAATGAAGAGATAGGATGAGAAAAAGCAGCTAGACAAAGGTCAAAGTCAGAAGAGCACAGGGTCATTAAAGCCAAAGGAAGAATTTTGAATGTGAGTGAATGTCCCACAGAATCAAGTGCAAAAGAAGACCAGTAACGTTAGATTTGATCATTGAGAGGTCACCTGGCAACTTTCAGAGAGGCAGGGTAGAGGCAGCAGCAGCAGTGATGGAGGTCATTGCCGGCTGGCAATGTTGTTACCTGCAGTGGACAGGACACTGTCTGAGACAGAAGAGCAAAACACAAGGAGAAAAGAAAGCTTCCATCAGAAAGGGGCACGTGGTCCCAGATGGTGTCATGGTGTGTGTTTATGTTTCGGGAAGGGATTAAGTAGAATTGGTCGGGTTCGAGGAAAAGGAAAGATGTTAATAGAGGAAGGCCCCATAGGAACCCCGTCTGGTTCTTATCAACCAGAAAGGATGACAGGAGCAGATGAAGAGGGGCTGTTTTTGAACTGATGACCAAAAATTACAATATGTACTTAGAAGTTTATTTCACTAAGACCATGGGAGCTGCTGAATGCCCCTGATCACTAGACCTTTTGGTAGAAAAACAGTTTTCCCTCTCAACATTAGCATATTATCGCCTAGCAATTCACAGTTTATTTTATTTATTTATTTTTTAAAGATATTATTTATTTATTCAAGAAAGATACACACAGAGAGACAGAGACATAGGCAGAGGGAGAAGTAGACTACCTGCGGGGAGCCGGACGCAGAACTCATCCCAGGACCCCGGGATTAGGACCTGAGCCAAAGGCAGACCCTCAACCACTGAGCCACCCAGGTGTCCTGCAATTCACAGTCTAACCGTGGGTTTTTAACAATGCAGTATAGTAAATTCAAGTTATGCTTAACATTTATAACTTTCACCAGTACTTGTAGACAAAAGCACATCTGGGGACATAGTGTTTAATGCTATCTATAATTGAATACTGACTGGTCCACTGCTAACTGTGTGACCTTGAGGAAACAAATTAATTTCTCTGTACCTCAGTTTTCTTACATACAAAATGGGAATAAAAATAATACCTCATAAGGTGGCTTTGAGAATAAAATGAGTTAACAGATGGCAGCTCTTAGACTAGGGAGGGTGTAGAGTTAGTTAGGACTCAGATAGTATTACTCCAAGGTCTCCACAGCAGTGGTGGTGGTGGTGGGTGGGGGGTCTTGGCCACATCCCTCACAGATACTCCTTTTTTTTAAAAAAAAAAAAGATTTTATTTATTCATTCATGAGAGACACAGAGAGGCAGAGACAGGCAGAGGGAGAAGCAGGCTCCCTGTGGGGAGCCTGATTGGGGACTTGATCCCCAGACCTCAGGATCAATAGCTGACCCAAGGGCAGATGCTCAACCACTGAGCCACCCAGGCGCCCTCCTCACCCTCCTCACAGATACTCTTTATGCTTTATAGTTTCTGAATATCTTGGGCTCATTATAGAAACTTGCAAGGCTTTAAGCATTCAAAACCAATCCAAATGTCACTATACTTTGAAAGCTCTATTAGCCATGCAAATGTGAAGCTGCCAGTACTGTAAATAATTACAATAAAGAAAGTAATTACATCCACTAACTGGTACTTTGCAGGCCATTCAGGTTTCCAGAAGTTGACTTTGATGAGTTAGTAAAACAAAAGGAAAGAAAGACAGAATAATCTGTTTCTGAGTATATAGAATTTTGCTAATCTTGTTTATCTGAAGTCCAAGTCAATACTCCTACAGTTTAAATAGCAGTAAGAATGACTACCATTTATTGATACTTCCCAAGTGTCGGGATCCCTGCTAATCTTTTCATAAACATTATCTCATCTGACCTTTAATGAAATCCAACATGATAGATATTATTATTTCTGATAGACAAATGAGGAAATAGAAAATTGTAAGCTTTAAATAACATGTCTAAATTCACATGTCTAGGAAGTAGGTAGAGGTTCTATCTGAAGCCACTTAGGAGTCCTATTTTTAACGCCAGGCTTCTAAACCACCGCATTGAGCAGCTCCCATGGTCTTGGTATTCGTTCTGCATTTGGACGGCTTCTGTAGTTGGTTTGCAGACGGGCTACACTTGGAGTCATCTTTTATCCAATACAAATCTTAAAAATGGGTGTAAGTGTGTATCTATATATGGAATATAAACATACAGTACCCCCAAATCCTTTATTTTTGTGAATGCAAAGGACATTAACTTCTCTTCCTTGTTCTCATTTCCCTCCTCCTCTTTATGCCTCCTCTTCTAATTCCTCCTCCTCCTTCTCCACAAAAGACTAGAGAAGCATGAAGACTGACTATCACCCTGGTTGCAGAGATTGACCTGACCACATGGAAAGGAATAACTTCTGAACCCAGAGATGCTCTCAGTTCCCCTGTTGTCCTCCTGCTTTGCTTAGCATTCGTATTTACAATGCATCTTTCTTCTGAAGATCTAAAGGCTCTGAAACTCATGTTATTGTCATAGGGCTGTGACTCAAATATATGCAAATTTAAATTTAAATTTAAAAAGAGAATGATTAATTTAGAGGAAGCCTTGCTTACTTGGTGCTGACTTGCTTCTTTTTCCTGTGTTGAGCATGAATTTTCTGAATCAGCAAGTGTATCCCTCTGCAGTGGAATGGTGACCCAGCATCTCTCTTTGTTGAATCAGAGGGTGCTGTATATTCGCATTTCCTTTGGGTTGACTGTCTACATGAAGCTCTGTCATACGTACTTTTTATTCATGCAACGCATCAGGTAACCAGCAGCAGCAAAGGTTAACTCCTAGGGATGCCAGCAGGACTTCTTATTCAGAGGAAATGGTTTGTGATAAAGAATCATCTGCAGCTAAAGGCTTTTATTCCCCTTCCAAGCTTGTTTTCACGTTTAAATATTGCTTATATGGAAAAAAGCCAGTGATATTTTGAGTGTGTGTGCATTATTTTTTAAGTCGAGGTGATTCTAATATGATCAGCAGAAATCATGAATGACTAATTTGGGCTCTGCTTGTTACAAAAACATCTGTGTGATTTCTTTTTCTGATAAGTACATTTGATTGAGGGTATTCCAGAAAATTCTGCTTTTCACATTTTAATACTCTTGGGAAATATTTATTTATGCTTATTGTGTGCACAGCTCTGTACTAGACACTGGGAAGGGAGGTTATTGGAAGGAGAGAGGAATGAGACATCCAGAAAGCCGCAACAGACTCAGCCCTCAGAAGGGCTTATTATCTGGAGGAGGAGGCATCGCATATACACACCGGACAGCCGGGAAAATGATTGGCCTCTTTTGTTGACTATGTGATGTGAGATCTCCAGTTTCCAAACCGGGACCTTAAAGTTGGAATTACTGCTGCTAATACATCTGGTTCTAGCAATGGCCTTTCAGATCTTTTGATTTCAAATATTCATGCAAACATCACACTTCATTAATCAGCCCATGCTGGATTAATAATATCCAAGTTAACTGGAAGTAATAGAAAATATGAAGAAGAGGGGGAAACATTCTCCAAACAATTTAAATCTCTTTTATTTTCTAGCTTTAGTGCTAACTTAATGTGCTTTCTGTTCTGAGCAACACTTTCCTAACTTTTGCCTTTCCTGTTCGTCCCTACCCCAATCATAAAACTACTGAGTAGCTCTTTAAAAATAACCATTACCCAGGGGAAGAAAAAAAAAATGAAAGGATGGTGTTAAAGTCTTTTCACTGTGAAGGAGAAGGGAAGAACGTTCTAGGGGAATGCTAAATACATTTTCATAGAATCTTAGGCTCAGGAAGCCTCTCAGAGATTGAGTTGAATATTCCTCCAGCAGAAAGTTCCGGTTTTCCAATCTCTGACTTGCTCAAGTAGTTCCAAAGGCTTCACGTGCTTCAGATGACTTCGAGATGACTCCTTTGTGTGTCCCACTCACAAGGATTAGTCAGAGTTTTCTCCGTTGCAGGTGACAGAAAGCTGATTCAGTGTAGCTGATGCAAAAATAGGAATCTTTTGCTCTAGGTAAGTGGGTAGACATAGCTGAACCCAGGAATTTGTGGGCTGTCATTAATGATCTTGTCTCCTTTCTCTGTGTGGGTTCAATATCAGGCATCCTCTTCTCATGTTGTGGCAATGATAGCTACTAGCAGCGATCAATTTATATTATCCTTTTACCTAGGGATTATAGTGAAAAGCCCAAGCCTCTTTCTTTCTTTCCTTTCCTTTTTTTTTTTTAAAGATGTTTTATTTATTTATTCGTGAGAGACACACACACACAGAGAGAGAGAGAGAGGCAGAGACATAGGGCAGAGGGAGAAGAAGCAGGCTCCCTGGAGGAAGCCTGATGCAGGACTTAATCCCAGGACCCTGGGATCATGACCTGAGCCAAAGGCAGATGATCAACCACTGAGCCACCCAGGTGCTCCTGAAGCCTCTTTCCTCAAAGAATTTTGGGGTAAAAAAAAAAAATCTCAACAAGAGCGCTGATTGGGCCAGCTTGGATCACATGTCTACTCCTGAAACTGAGGGGTACAGCCTCTCCCACTCAAACTGTGTGGATTTAAGATGGGGCAGGGTGATTTCCCAAGAATTCTTAGGTATCTAAACATGTATCTGTGTACTATAAACCTATAATTCAGCCTGTTCCAAACATAATTCTTTACCTCTTTTTCCTAAATCAGCTCCTCCATCTTTAGTCTAGTCTCAGAGAATGATGGCACTGTGTTTTACCAAGTTGGCTACACCAGAAAACTCAGAAACATCCTAGACTTTCCCTTTCTTTGAAGCCCTGTAACCAATCACCGCATCTCTTCATTTTGAAGGTAATATTTCTCAAACCTGTCGACTTCTATCCAATCTGATTCTATAATCCATTATCTCTGGATTTCTTCTGTAAGCTCCCTGACTGGTCTCTGTGCTTTCACTCTAAAGGAATACTCTACAGTCTAAACACATTTCTCAGTGGCAACACAGAGTGACCTTATAATGTCGAATTCTGATCATTTTAGAGCCCAGTTTAAATTACTTCAATAGCTTTCATTGCCCTCAGGATAAACACAAAACTCTTGACAGGATTGAAAAGGTCTGTCATGATTGGATCATTGTGAATACCAGTGCCATAGAATAAAAATGTATTTTGGGGGTCAATTTTGCTTGCTGGTCATTAAAGACTTTCTTTTTATAATAATGGACTTAGCATGAAGCAGAATGCAAAATTCAAATAATTTGAAGATAAAATACTTAGGGTAGATGTGCAGCACTGGTGAAATCTGGCTCTCCTCTCCAGGTATGCAATTGGATTACCCTTCTTGGCCCTTCAAGGTTGGATGTCTAATTCTAGGTAAGAATTTGTGAGTAGATTATTTAATTGCTGATGGGAGGCCTTCTAGACCTCTCTTTCCTTTTGACAAAATGGTTTGTAATATTTCAGATAGTAGCTTCTTCATCCACTTATATCTTGATGTCAGAATGATGTTAAGAAGATTCTTCAGTCAGCTTGTGATATAGGTGAAGTGGGAGTAAGAAGCAAACCTTCTTGTTTGTTTGTTTATTTATTTATTTATTTATTTATTTATTTATTTATTTATTTATTTCTTATTGGTGTTCAATTTGCCAACATATAGAATAACACCCAGTGCTCATCCCAACCTTCCTGTTTTAAATGAATGTTAGGGATATTTGTGACTACCGCACAACATAGCCTGTTTGTCCTGCCTGAGGCAGTAAGTCCTGTCTGCTCCAACTCCACAGGGGTAATTTTTCTTACTTTTCTGCTGTTAGAAATTCAGGTGCAGTTTGAAATGTACTGCTTTATGGCATCTAGCCTAATGCCTTATGTATACTAGATGCTCAGCAGGGAGTCTGCTTCTCCCTCTGCCCTTACCCCTGCTTGTGCTTGATCTCTCTCTCTCTGTCTCCAAAAGATAAATAAAATCTTAAAAAAAAATCTTGAAGGTTTAACTTGTGATCTTTTTTGAAGTTAAGAGAATATATTTTTTGGCTTTTCTATATAATGATCATAGAGAAGTAATTATTGAATTGATCTGTGACACATTTTATTTCTATTTTTTCCTTCACAAAGGGTGAATGCTATTTTTGGAAAACATATAATCATAATTCTAACACATGTCCCAGTACTATTTATTTATTTATTTTTATTATTTTTTTTAGAAAGGGAGAGAGATAGAGAGGTGGGTGAGTGGGTGAGGGGCAGACATAGAGGGGAGAAAGAATCTTAAGCAGGCTCTGTACTGGGTGTGGAGGCTGATCCAGTGCTTGAACTCATGACCATGAGATCATGAGCTGAGCCAAAAATCAAGAGTTGGACACTTAACGGACTAAGTCACCCAGGTGCTCCATCCTTTACTATTTAGAAGTCATATACTAGAGCCTTCTTCTGAGTTTATTTGATAAATACCTGAGGAATTTTTAGGACAATTAAATGTATTTTCTTCATCATGATAAAAATGTGATGCTCTCAACTCTGTAAGAAACACACAAAAGTAACTCTCTGTGGATGTGTGTGTTACACATATATTACAATGTCTGTTTTTGAAGTTAATCTTTTCTTGAACAGGCTTAAGAGAGGTCTCAGTGAATGCTTGTAAAGTTGAGTCAGTGTTGAGAGCAGTAAAAAACAAGGAATGAGCAGATTTCAACAAGATAGTCCTTTATTGCTATAAAAGTACACTATGCCCACCCCACCCTAAAAGTCATTGCAATAGGCAGCTATGGGTCTCATAAAGAACTAAAAACATTTACGTTGAACTGCAGCAAACCCTGCGATTAGCAATGCTGAGAAAGGTCCTCAGATTTCCTAGGGTTGGCCAAATTCTCTTTTGATCTAGGTAAAGATTGTTTTCCTGTTTAGGTATATGTGTTTATCTCCAAATGTTGCATATCCTCTACTGATTTTGCTTGCTGGTCATTGTTTCATTCATTCATGGAGCACAAATTCAAGTTTTTAAAGCTAGGTATTTCCACAACTCTAAGTATGACAAGAATTTCTAACCTGGGGTAAAGTGTAAACTCTGTTAAGGTATTCATGTATGTATTTCCCATACTGTTTAAATAGTCACATTTTTATAAATGCTTTTGGAAAGAATTTGCAGTTACAAAGGTAAGTTTATATAGAAACATATTTTGCTTTACCTTCAAATTCAACTTTTATGTACAGTTTTGATTACAGGTATGTCTGTGATGAGGAATTTGATTCAGGAGAAAATGTCCATTTTTATATATTTGCAGTGTTATTCAATAGATTCAACTACTACTTTCTTCAAGAAGCCTTTTGTGTTTCATCATATCCAAATTCTAATTAATCAGAGAAATTTTATATACACACTGCCTTTTTATCTCTTTTTATTTCCTTCCACATATATACATACCTAGTCCATGTTACAGAGTGGAAATGATTTAAACCTAACTGTGTAAGTGGTAAATTATATATGTATTAAGAGATTTTCATACTCGTATCTTTTCAGAAAACTTTCAGATTTTCTCAAATGTTTAAATCATCTATCTTTTGTGGTATAGTAAGCCTAAATATAATAAGTATCTCTTTCATCAGAAAGGTATTATAAAGCCCTCTAAAGACAGGGACTGCATGTTTTTCAACTTATCTGTTTCATAGACTCTAATATAGAAATTTCAAACACTTTCATAAATATAGTTTTCATTAAATTATTTCACTTTTTTTTCTCATGAAGCTCATATAGGTGACATGGAATTTGCTAATTTTGAAATTAAACTGTTGTGCATTCTATCTCACAAAGCTGGGATAAAAAAATTGAACTTTTATTATCTTAAATCTCATAACACTTCTATTTTCTTTTATTTTTATATTTTTTTATTTTTATAAATTTATTTTCCATTAGTGTTCAATTTGCTGACATATAGAATAACACCCAGTGCTCATCCCGTCAAGTGCCCACCTCAGTGCCTGTCACCCAGTCACCCCATCCCCCCACCCACCTCCCCTTCCACCACCCCTAGTTCATTTCCCAGAGTTAGGAGTCTTTCATGTTCTGTCTCCCTTTCTGATATTTCCCACTCATTTTTTCTCCTTTCCCCTTTATTCCCTTTCACTATTTTTTATATTCCCGAAATGAATGAGACCATATAATGTTTGTCCTTCTCCAACTGACTTATTTCACTCAACATAATACCCTCCAGTTCCATCCACGTCGAAGCAAATGGTGGGTATTTGTTGTTTCTAATAGCTGAGTAATATTCCATTGTATACATAGCCACATCTTCTTTATCCATTCATCTTTCGATGGACGTGGAGGCTCCTTCCGCAATGTGACTATTGTGGACATTGCTGCTATAAACATCGGGGTGCAGGTGTCCCAGCGTTTCACTGCATCCGTATCTTTGGGGTTAATCCCCAGCAGTGCAATTGCTGGGTCGTAGGGCAGATCTATTTTTAACTCTTTGAGGAACCTCCACACAGTTTTCCAGAGTGGCTGTACCAGTTCACATTCCCACCAACAGTGCAGGAGGGTTCCCCTTTCTCTACATCCTCTCCAACATTTGATAAAACTTCTATTTTCATTGATAGTGTCATCATTATTATAGAGAACCTGAGGTGCTGCTGCTCATAGAGTGTAGAATTTAATCAATGGTGTGCATGGGAGTGGGTAGGTGCAGGTGGCTCACCTTGGATGCAGGCAATGGGCAGTTGCAATGTTTGTGGAGAGCTGAAAAATAACTTCAAGCCAACTAAATGTCAGTATGCTCTTATTAGGACCACGCATTGCGTTACTAAACAATGCCAGTGATCACGACTCCTCTCCATCAGGTTGCACGGTTTCAAAGCCTTTCTCTCTTGTCCTCTCAGTATGCCAATGCTTTGGACCACAATTTTTTCAAGTTAAGTTGCTCATTATTTCATAAAGTTTAGTTATTTCAAAACTCTAATATTTTATAAAAAGATTTTTTCAGACCCTTGAGTAATATATATTTTCAAAGAATTCAGTCATCTCCAGGCAAGGAGCAATTTTGTTTTCATTTGGTCATGATAAAGCAGTCATTGACTAGGACTCTGGGCTCAAAAAATTGAGTTTTTCTTTGGCTAGAGGCAGGGTGGGAAGTGGGGGGAGTAGACAAGTGGGCGACCTCTCAAAACCTCATCTAGCCCTACGTATTCTAAAAGAACTTTTTTGGTGTCTTTCTTATTCCCTGCCATGATCTTCTCTTCTATCTGCCTTACTGTAAATGTGGGCAACTGTACCTGGCAATTAAAGATAAGCAAGGGGAGCTGGCTAGAATTGAGAAACTGTCCACAAAGAATACATGCTTGAGTAATTAAGATATCAATACATCATTTTTATAGTTCTCGTAATGTGTTTACCTAGGACATCACCACAAATTATTCACAGCATGTGATTTCACTTCATCAAAAACATTAAGGGAACAATCATAATAATGCTCTTTTGCTCTCACAATTCCTCGATTATCTATTATTATAACTTTTAATATTCTAACAAGTATGTATGAAAACTTAAAGCAACAAGGTAACTGGAATTCATTTACACTGCATCTGTTTAGAAAGGTAGTATTTTGCGATAAAAAAAAAGAATTGACTCTAGATCCACTTTTTTTTTTAAGATACACCATTTATTAATTGCATGGTAACTTTCAACATGCCAGTTAACCCCTTACAGCCCACATTTTCTGTTCTAAAAAACAGAGAACATAGTAGCTAACATATCCCTCCTCTGGGGTTGTTATGAAAACAAGGGACACAATGTATGTGAAATGACGTTGAAAACTTGAAAGCAAACTCAAGAGTCTACAGGAGCCAGCAGACAACACAAATGTGTGAATCAGACTCCATGTAATAATAAGGGCTCTGTGGTGTATGGCTGGGCTGGAGACTATGACCCATGGCTAAAGCCATTCAACTGTAATTATTTATTTTGTAAAATGTATCAATCAAACAAAGCAGTTTGAGTATCACTGTTTGTAATCTAACTCAAAAAGTGAATACAAATGTAAGGGGCATATTTATAGGGAGGTGTAGCATAACTTAACTCCTATAATAAAAGAAAAATAATTAGCTCTTGAATATGTTTATATATCAGCAGAAAGAATTTAGATGAAATGAGAGGGAAAATTTCCCCAATACTTCCAAAGTATATTATTTATGTATCAGCTTGGAAGACAAATATGGCGAACTGAACTGTCCAAAGTTCAGAGTGATGTCCCATTCTTGGTGGACAGGTTAGAGCTGCCTTGACTCTTGCTGATAAGCTCAGCTATTTTCCTTCCCATGTACAGTTCTGTGTTGGGTGTAAAGATTCAAAGAATTGACTGAAACAAACAAACAAACAAACAAACAAACAAAAAACTGTGGGTGAAAATGAAAACATCATGTGTAAAGATAAGGGAGAACAAAATTGGAGAGGAAGAGGACAGATAAAGTGATGGCAGAAAATATGATTAATACTTCAGTTACATCGTAGTTACTTTGGGGGGGGGGTTGGAATAATTTGAGCAAAAACCAGTAACTAAAGATGCAATAAAGAAAAGTTTTTCAGCTAAAAATAAATATGAGTATAGAAATTAAAATCTTTTACAGCATTCTATACACATGATGCAAAAGAGGTGATAACCTAAAAACTCTTGTAACATTTAAAATAATCATTTTTAAACTAAGTAAAATCATTATGTAATCAAAATGCAAAATATACAGAATTGTTTATGGAGGAAAGTCTGTATCCCATCTCTGTCTCTTGTCTTTTTTATATAAATGGTGGCATTCTATACATAATTTTTTCTGTGCCTTTATGTTTTTCTTTTATTTAATGGTATATACAAAAGACTGTTCTATATCTTCTAATTAATGAACTTTTCCCTTCTTTTTCTTCTTTTTTCCAATTACTATAAAATGGGCTTTTATCTTTCCTGAAAAATAGTACTGCCAGCTCAAAGTCAATAACCCTAATCCATGTGTTCAGAACTTTTAGTCCCTCTTAATTGTAAGCGGACAATCAAGGATTACTACATATTTTTAAAAAAGATTTATTTATTTATCTATTTTAGAGAGAGGGGGTGGAGCGACAGAGGGATAGAATCTTTAAGTAGACTCCCTAATGAATGCGGAGCCTGATTCAAAGCTTGAGCCCATGACCCATGAGATCATGACCTGCCTGAACTCGAACCAACAGTGGGTAGCTCCACTGACTGAGTCACCTGGCGCCCCTGACATGAGAGAAAGAGATCAGACAAATAGAGCAATAGAAAAAAGCAACTTTGAGAAAATGAGATTATTCATCAAGAAGAAAACTTTCAAAAATATATAACACTTATAACCTTAGGAAGATAAAGGAAGTGTGCATCCATGAAACAATAACTGCGTGACATAGAAATGGAACATTCAGAGAACAAAAGGGGTTATTAGATATTATAAATATGTTAATAGAAATGAAAATCTCTCTAAGTATTGGAAAATAAACTCGAGCTTATAGTCTAGAACAAAAGACAAAGATTTGGAAAACAGAGAAACAAAAATAAGAAAAAAATGATATAGCACCATCTCAGAAAAACCAATATCTGAATAGTAAAAGTTACAGAAATAGAAAACAGAAAACCCAGAAAAGATGAGATCATTAATGATATGATTCAAGAAAATTTCCTACAATTCTGTTTCCCCAATCAAGAGTTTCTATCAATGGGTGAAAATAGGTCCATAACAAGATTTTTAGGAGCATTGCCTGAATTATGAACCAACTGAGAAATAAGGCAACAGAGGGCAGGGGGAATAGCAAAATTATCTTCATTACTGAAAAAGTCTAACCTGAAGAACATAACTGTATTGATTTCCCTAGGCTGATGTAACATAGTATCACAAATTGAGCGACCTAAAATAACAGAAATTTATGATCTCACAGTTCTAGAGGCTGGAAGTCTGAAATCAAGTTGTTAAGCAAGGCCACTCTAAGAATCCTTCCTCACCTCTTCTAGTTTCTGGTGTTTGTTGATAGTCTTTGGCATTCCTAGGCTTATAGATGCATTACTCCACTCTCTGTCTGCATTGTCACATGGCCATCTCTCCCTGTGTGTCTTTCTTCATCTCTTATAAGGTCATCAGTTATCCTGGGTTCAGTACCATGCAAATGACTCTTATAAGGTCATATTAATGGAACCTGAGGGTTAGGACTTCAAAATATCTTTTGGGGATACAAAATTCAACCCATAATAATGTTAGGATGAGAGCCAAATGGACCAGCTACTGAAACTTAAAATATAACAGACTCACTTTTATAGTCATGGTGCTCTATTTTAGGATGGGACTTTCCACTCAAGTAAAACTTATGGCATGGAGAGCAGAGAGGAGCTCTCACTCCCTGCAGTAAGTTAACTCTCAAGAAGAAAAAGCAGAGCTAAGCATGCCCAGTTTTTTCATAATAGATTAGCTTAAGCCACTCTTCCTTTCCAGGGAGATGTTAGTAAAGAGAGAAGAGTGACAAGTGTGTCTGGGTGATTCAGTTGGCTAAGCACCCAACTCTTGATTTTGGCTCAGGTCATGATGTCAGAGTTGTGGAGTCTGCTTAAAATTCTCTCTCCTTCTACCCCATCCCCACCCCTCTCCCTGTCTAAAAAAAAAAAAAAAAAAAAAGTGGTGAGTGACAGGAGAGTTTCCTGTAAGGAAACATTAGGAGTGGAGTGGGGGAAAGCCTTTCCTCAACACAAACATAAAGAAATAAATTTGAAAAGAAAATCCATAAAATGTAAAAAAAATAATAATAATTTCATAATAATAATGTAACTCTGAAACTCCAAATTATATTAACAAGACTAGACATTCAGGGATAAATTTCTCATCTTGTATGGGTACACTCAAAGTTAACATCATTCTTGACTTTGAAAACCAGGGAAATATTATATGTTATATATTACATATTATATATTATAAAATATATGTATTTCTTAAAACCAAAATGTAATCATTATAAGCATTAGAACATTGGACATATACCTTCTAAAAAAAACTCTAGAGAAGATAAAAGTAAACAAAACACAGTTCATATATTATAGAATAAAAACAAAACATCCAAGATGAAGCACGGAAGCATAAAAGTTTTTACAAATAAGATTTTAAAAGATTAAACATACTTGTTTTAACAGTAAATAAAAACAACATAAAGACTCCGTTAGGTGTCCAAGATATTCAGTTAATTAAATCATAAAATAATAACGGTCAAAAGCTGATCAACAAGTATAACAAAAAAGGAAGCAAGGATAACAATATTTTACATAACAAATACATTCTTAAGATTAAATTTATATTGCTGAATAACAACAGAGAAAGTTATATGAAAAGAAACTTGACAAATAAGAGGAAAAATTGACAGAAACAATAACAATCTCTCAATCTCTCCAGAACCTTCTTCCTGCCCCTAGTCTCAGGTAAGGCATACAGGATATGAATAATGAATTAATGAGGATGAATTGATAATTAAATAGTAACTAAACTAAACTATAAATCTTTTCAAGTGTTGATGGGATATTTCCAGAATTTGATCAGATATGCAGACAGAAAATGCCCTAAGAAATGAACCACATTCTCTGACTGCAAGATAAAACACCAGAAATAAATAAAATTTAAAACAAAATCAAATCTGTTCCAAATATTGAAAAATGTCTCTCAAATCACCACTCATTCAAATTATTGAGTTAAAAATAATCCATATGAACCTTTTGGGGAAAATTGGATGGTGCCAAATTCCTACTCTGGCACAAATCCATAGTCCTACATTACATGCAAGAATAAAGGGAACTATATTAAGCATTCAAATCAAGGCAGGAGAAAAAGAACTATGAACTAAAACTAAAGAAACAAAGTCAAAATACTCTAGAGAAGATTATAATTTTGACACTGAACATATCTAGTTACTAAAAATAATTACGTCTACAACTCAGTGGGATCAACCAGCAATTTTATTTACTATTCCTCTTAATTCTACTCCTATTTTATAAGATGCTGTTGGGTGCACTCTAGGAGTGTTTACTTACAAGATGGGTTCCAGAGCAATTGGAGAAAGGGCAAATGAGAAAACATGCAAAGTAGTAAATGTGGGCAGGCCAATTCCAATTCTGGATAAGAGAGTTGTTTAGGTTTTCTTGATGTCTTAAAAAAAAGTATTTGTGGACAGCCCAGGTGGCTCAGCGGTTTAGTGCCGCCTTCAGCCCAGGGCCTGATCCTGGAGACCTGGGTTGAGTCCCACGTCGGCCTCCCTGCATGGAGCCTGCTTCTCCCTCTGCCTGTGTCTCTGACTCTCTCTCTCTCTCTCTCTGTGTCTCTCATGAATAAATAAATAAAACCTTTAAAAAAAAGTATTTGCAAATGACAAACCCTGCACATTTAAAAGAAAAAAAAAAAGAGGCAATTTCCTTTCAGGGGTAGATGGAGCCATTTGTGGGGTAGATAATATCATTTCTGGTGGCTAGTAGAATACCTGATACAGGAAATCTGTTCATTGCTGAAAGGTGTGCTTCCCCCTGCCCCCAGCTTTATTGAGATATAATTGACAAAATTGTATACATTTAGTGTGTACACCATGATGATTTGATATGTATACATTGAAAAATATACATCATTATCAAGTTAATACATCCATCACCACACATTGTTATTTATCTTTCTCTCTTTTATTTATTTATTTTTTTTGTAGTAAGAATGCTTAGGATTTACTCTCTTAGCAAATTTCAAGTATACAATACGGTATTGTTCACCAAGTCACCATGCTGTACATTCAGTCCTTAGAATTTTCTTATCTTATAATTAAAAGTTGGTATCTTGGGACGTCTGGGTGGCTCAGCAGTTGAGCATCGGCCTTTGGCTCAGATCGTCATCCCGGGGTCCTGAGATCCAGTCCTGCTTGGTCTCCCTGCATGGAGCCTGCTTCTCCCTCTGCTTGTGTCTCTGCCTCTCTCTCTGTGTATCTCATGAATAAATAAATAAAATCTTAAAAAAAAAAAATTGAAATTCTAAAATCAAGAAAACTGAGAAGACTTGTAGACAAGAGTTTTTACGTTTATATTCCTGGTGATTAGCACTCTGAATCTGTGCTATAATTAATTGTTGAATGAAGCATCTTTAGTGTATCTACATTTATTATTCCTTAAACGAAGGAATAAATGAAAAGTATGGAGAATAGTCTAGTTACATAAAGAACTAGGAAAAAGTTCCTTGGGAAGGAGTGATCTTTCTGAGATGATAACAATTTTCCATATTTTTATCTGGCTGGTGGTTATAGATTATATACATAAGTAAAAATTTCTTGATCTGCCCACTAAACGTTTGTACCTTTTACTGTATATAAATTATACCTCAAAAGCCAAAACTAAAACCAAACAGATTAAAAGAGCTTATTCTTTGGAACGTTTGACCAATTCTTGCTGCTTGTTTCTTTTCTCCTGTTAAGCAAACCACTTAAATTTGATTCAGTTTTGGTGTGGAATACAGAGTACCTTTGTGAAATTTGTTAATACAGTTGTCTATTTCCAAATAGTACATAACTGTTACTGCTGGCAGTTCTGACAGTAAGTGCAGGGTAAATATTTAAGACCATGCTCACTTTTTCAACTTTACAAATTATTTTCTATACAACACATACTATCAAGATATGTGTTGAAAATGGAAGACTTATCTAATCAATTTTCTAGACACTTTGTTTTATTTAAACTTATAATTCGCTTAATGCTAGCTATCTTCTTGAGTCACAGCCGTGAGTAAAGTATAAAGAGCACAAATGAAGGCTGTTCAAGTGATTTGAACAGGGTGATAAGTTTTTCTCTAGAGATGGCCACTTTAGTCCCTTTCTCAAATGAGTGTACACCTAAACTTAAGTTCATTTTCTCTGGGGCCCCTGGCTGGCTCAGTCGGTGGAGCATGTCTCTCGATTGAGGGGTGGTGCGTGCGAGCCCCATGTCAGGCATGGAGCTTACTTTAAAAAAAAGAGAAAGAAAAGAAATCCATATTCTGAAAATGATGTAACAAATTCACAATTTCAGATGGCTCAGATTTTTCACCTATTTCTAGCAAGTGAGGTCCAGTTACCATTTGTTGACATTCGTGTAATCTCAGAAGCATTTTTCCCATAGTCAAGTTGGGTTTCAAAGGTCACATTTATCAAGTCTTAGAAATTGACAAGCATTTTGAGTGGGAGATGTGTGTAACTGTCTGTGGCCTTGACTCAGCCTTTTGGTATGGTGTTTTCATTTGAATACAGGGGCCTGATTGAGTTGTACCAGCACAGAACGTCTGCTGAGATTGTTGTTTAACTATGGATGTGATCCTACTGAAAGGTAAATTTTCTAACCTTTGAATGGTATGTTGGGTAGAGCAGGAGGACAGGAATAGCACGAAATAATTTCTTTTTTAAGATTTTATTATTTATTCATGAGAGAGAGAAAGAGGCAGAGACACAGGCAGAGGGAGAAGCAGGCTCCACGCAGGGAGCCCGACGTGAGACTCCATCCCGGGATCTCCAGGATCAGGCCCTGGGCTGAAGGTGGCACTAAACCACTGAGCCACCCAAGCTGCCCCTAATTTCTTAAAAATTAAGTAACAAAAACAATCTTTAAATATTTAACCATTTCCCCCCATATTTAGGACTCATTTATCCAGTAAGTATAAAAAGAAAACCTATAAGTTTATCACCTCAAATTGTGAACAAAATATTTGCAGGACAGCTAAACACATGTGAATTGAATTGTGGCATTAATGTACAACTTTATGAGTGGAAAAGGATTTTTCTTTCAAGAAATTTAATGCACTTCAGGCCCAAAGTGGTCACCCTTAACCCTTTACTAACTCATTTGTTCTACCTTGCTCAAAACTCAGCTGTACTACATTTCTTACCATACGAATCTATTTGAATAACCTCAGTTGATAGTTTTTTAAATTCTCCAAATAGATAAATTTTAATTAATTCATTATTTTTTCTTTACAGATCCATTACTGGGCCGAGATGCCCTCTCAAAGCAGAAAGTAGTCAAACTGATTCTATCAAGTATGTTAAGATATTTCTACCTGGGGAAAGCTGTTGCAGTAGACTTCCAAGAACCGTCAGATTCTAAGATTTTAGTCCTGGGTACTGTTTAGGGCTAAAATAACCAACCAAGACTCTTGCCTGAGTATCTTCCAGGTATTTCACTTCTTTTATCTCTAATCCTCTAAACAATGTGGTAAGGTTGGTGTTATTATCCCTGTGTTACAAATGAGGTCATGGACACTCAGAGAGGTTCATTTAACTGGTGAGTTGTTTATCTGAAATGCAGAACTAGGTCAGTCTCATTCCAGCATTTATACTCTTTTCATTGAACTTGCCCTGGGTGCTGGAAAGATTCTGGGAAAGCACAGTGGTGTGGAGGGATATATCTTTCCATTACTGTGTTATCCTCTTTGATGACATAGTTTATCACATGGTTAAAACAAAAAGCAAGACCAGCCTGTGTCTAAGGACTTCCTCTCTCCTCACCTGGAAGCTGTTCCTACGTGTCCTCTCGTGGCCTATGATCTAACGAGGCTCCCATATGTTCCGACGGTGATATCTCAGTTTCTAGTGTCACTGGCTTTCTGAGCAGCAACCAGAGTCAGGAAATAGTCAAAGTGCATTGAAATGTCTGTGGGTAAGTGGGATTCTGTGGAATATGAAGGGACCATATACCTTCAGACACTAATCCAGGCAGCACCATCCTGTACTTCTCTAATGAGCTTGACCCATGCCTTCTTTGTCTATATATGTCCAAATGCCTCATCAATCCTGCATGTGTGTTAGTTGGGATTGCTCTGTTTTCTGCCTCATGAATGGGAGTGATTGGCCTCAGTAGATGACTGATTATCATAACCCAACTTTTCGCTGGCAAGAATACTGGACTTGAGGGTGCCACAGTTCCACGGTTCTAATTCTCTCTCCTTTGTGTTGGCAAACAGATAATGCAGGATGCAAACAAATAAACCCAGTCAACAAATGCACAAACAAAAGAACCCATTGACCATGGAAACAACCCATGATATTGCAAAAAAAAAAAAAAAAAAAAAAAGTATTTATTTTTGAACAGTACAGAGAGAACACATGGCCAGCCTATGTTTGAATCTGTATTTTCCCTTTATTGTTTTATAACCTTGGGTAAGTCACTTAACCTCTTTGAGTCTTTGTTCTTTATTTGTTAAGAGGGGATAATAATTTTGACCTTATAAGGTTGTTATGAGGAAAAAGGAAATCTGTGCAGACATGCACCTAACTCAAGGTATGGCAGTGAACCCTTGGTAGACATCCCTGGCTTCTCTTTCTCCCCCTCCCTCCTGGGTCTACTGGCTTCTCTAGGCAAAGGTTGTTTTAGAAGGTGAAAGGACCCTTTCTTCCCATTCATTTAGAGGCATCAAATAGCCTTTGTCTTTTAAGAATCTTGAATTGTTTATTTTGTATGAGCTTTTAAAAATAGCTTAGTTAGCAATTCAGGAAACACAATTACAAAAGGATAATCTAGACTCAACAATGATTGTAGTGGAAAAAAGAATGAAATGAAAAACAAAAGAGAAAGAAACAAGGAGAGTGGCGTATACATTATTTACAAACAGGAACACTTTCTACGCACAAATTCCAGGCACCTCATTATTTTGTAAACTATATATTCTTCTCAAGTATGGGGCAGTTTAAGTTAATGATGTGATCCATTCATCCTGCCATGTTTTATTTATGTTTTCTTCAACAGTGAAATGAATAGTCAGAAACAATGCCCTGCTTATTCTGTGAACAAGAAGAGGAAAGGGAAGTGTGTGTGTGTGTGTGTGTGTGTGTATGCATGTGTGTGTGTGTGTGTCTGTGTTTCTCCCCGTGATTTACGACTCAGGATGATTTAAACCAATTCTACCACAGGTTTATTTTTTAAAACCTCTTAATAATGTTTAGAAATGGAGCCTAATACTGAGGACAGCAAATGGCAAAAACTCTGCAGACCTCTCTGTTGAAGACCAACCCTGTTTCTCTCCTGCTTCAGTCTGATTACCTCTGGGGAATGTGCTGTTCCTTGGAACGAGTCAGCCCTGCACAAAATAAGAGAGGTTGAAAAGTTTAGGACGTGGAAAATATGTGGAATTTGCTCTTGAATAGTGATTTGTATTTTTCTTTTGCAATAAATATGACCAATGACCCAGATAGGAGGATGGTAATTACTTAATGAATCAAGCTTCAGCAATGTAAAAATGCTTCATAATAAAAATGAAAGCAGTAATAGTAGGAAACCAAGTGAAGTAAACAAGTACAACGCTCCTTGTATTTGTAGATGTACATTTACAAATTCCAAAGTGATGACTGTGGAAAGGATTAATCTCATGACACTGGCACTGTCTACTTCCATTGTTGAATTGGTTCTTTTGAATTTGTGAACAGATAATGTTCTGTGTTGAATTTCTTCACCTACCTGGGAATCAGTTAGCTGGGACGATGTGTCACTCACTTAGGACTGTGATGTAGCAGCCCACGGCACTGACAATCATTTACCTGTACATGAGTCCCCAAACTCTAACAGGCTCAGGTTTTTCAAAGTAAATCATTTCCAAGTCTGTTACAGCCTGTGTAGAAATTGCTTTTTGCTCAGTTATGTACTTAAAATCTGCTGTCCATGTGAAGCTGTCCTTTACTACCTACCATTCCCTTAATTTGTGAAGTGGGATATGCTTCCAAACCTTAAAGAGAAAAAGAAACTGTTTTTATAAAGGGGTGGATGAAGGGGAGGAGTCAAAGCTGTGAATGCACAAATTCTGGCCAGTGCAGAGCCAGATATTCACGGAGCCATTTTTGCCTTTTGAAAGGAAAGTTGGCAGCTCTTTACCTTAAGTACATGGTACCACTAGGTTAGCGGGTTTGGGAAAGTCCCAGTCTTTCTTGTAAGACAAAGGATTGAATTAGATGATCTTTAAGAGCATTTCCAGCCCTAAGACGCAGTGGGAGCAAAATAACATTTTCGAGGTCAAGAAAATCTTTTAGAGAAAAGTAGAAAGCTCCTTAGATGTTAAAAAAACAACAATAGGCTTGAGCAGCTTTACTTTCCTCCCTGTTCTACGTCTGAGTGGATTGTAGTAGGTAAATTAATCTGAGTTACTTGATGCTGTATCTATGGTTGTTGCTTTCTCTAGACCAATGTTTCTCAAGTATTAGCATAAGAATCACCTGAGATGGGGCCCCTGGGTGGCTCAGTGGACTAAGCCTAAGCATCTGCCTTCTGTTCTGGTCATGATCTCAGGGTCCTGAGAGCCCCATGTCAAGCTCCCTGTTTGGTGGAGACTCTGCTTCTCGCTCTCCCTCTGCCTCTACCCACACCTTGTGCGCGCTCTCTCTCTCTCTCTCTTATGAGAGACACACAGAGAGAGGCAGACATAGGCAGAGAGAGAAGCAGAGTCCCCATGGGGAACCTGATGTGGGACTCAATCCCAAGACCTCAGATCATGACCTTAGCCAAAGGCAGATGCTCAACCATTGAGCTTCCCAGGTACCCCAAATAAATAAAATATTTATAAAAAAAATCACCAGAGAAGCTGTTAAAAACATAGTTGTATCTCGAGAAATTGGTTCAGTAGATCGAGGGAAAAGCCCATGAATCCGCATTTTAAAGACATTCCAGGACATTCTAATCCAGTAATCACTAAAAGTTACAGTATCCTCAAGAGAGAGGGGATGTTTTCCTGGGAGATGTTGGGAGTTATCCAGCTAGTGGGAGCAAGGGGTATGTTGTAGTCGTCTATCTCTGCTTAGGAAAACTTGGGTACTAGTGTTGGAGCTAGGGGAATGTATAGTATTCCTCATGTGGGTTGAGGTTGAATCATTTCCAGAAGCTAATGGTTCCATTCAACTAAAAGCAACAAATAAGAAACCTACTGAAAAAAACACTATTTGAGAAGAAAACAGTTCTAGCATCCAAGCGATTAGTAGAAAGTAAGGGAATTAAAGAAGTATAATGATAAGAAAGAATTCTTATCAAGTTTCTAAAATGTGCCAGGTACTTTATATACATTTTTTCTTTTAATCCTTACAACAATTTATAGCAAAGAATTAGTCCTATTTCACAAATAAAGAACCCTAGACTGATAGACCCAGTAATTCTCAACCTGACAGCATATTAGAATCACCTGGGGGGAGAGGGGGGAACTTTGAAAAATTATCTGTGCCTGGCCCACACCCCCAAAATTTCCAGTGTCATTGGCCAGGCACTGATACCTTTATAAATGCCATGGAAATGTTGATATGCAACGAGGGGTCAGCATCACTGATATTAGCCCAGGTTAATAGTATTAAAATGATTCCTAAAGGAGCACTCACAATGGACCTCCTTCGACCTATTCTGAGCCTCCTTCGACCAATTCATCACTCCAGCCCAAACCTCCAAGGTAAGATTGTTGAATGAAAATCTGACTTCATTAAAAATGTCCTCAGGTCATAGAAACAAAATTTAAGAGGGAATTTTTAAAAATATTTTTTTTATTTATTTATGAGAGACAGAGAGAGAGAGGGGCAGAGACACAGGCAGAGGGAGAAGCAGGCTCCATGCAGGGAGCCGGATGTGGGACTTGATCCTGGGTCTCCAGGATCACGCCCTAGGCCGAAGGTGGCGCTAAACCACTGAGCCACCCGGGCTGCCCTAAGAGGAAAATTTTGGATAACGTGATTTACGTTATTTGGTTACTACTATGATCTTGAAAGGTCAATATTATTGTTATGATCTTTCTTACAGATGAGGAAATTGGGGTCTGGGTTATTTTTAATTTTCTTGCCCATTCAGGATAAAAAAATTGTAATCATTAACTGATGAATTCTTCAATATTTAAAATTAGGAATCTGAAATAACATTGGCACTCAGGTGGCATTATGTGTTTTTTTTCATAAGTTTCTAGTGTCTTCTTAATGCATGTAATGCTATTGTAATTGAGCCAATTTAAAGAAAGGGTGAATCAAGTGTTGAGGATGGAGACAGATAAAATGAGGACATTCTAATTAGAGAGGACAATATATTCAAGAAACGACACTAGTGTAGTGTGACAAGAGCATCAAGTGTACATAGTTAATAGGTAGGAGGGAAGGTTAGCAGGGGAAGATCATACATCACATCATATGCTGAAGAAATAATTTTGAATTTTTTCTTCTAGATCTGCACTGTCCTGTACCGTAGTGAGTAGCCATATGTGGCTATTAAGTGTTGGAAATGTGGTTAGTCCCAGTCAAACTATGTTCTAAATGTAAAATACATATTGATTTTCAAAGACTTAGTCTGAAAAAAAGTAAAACACTGAATAAATAATGTTTATATTCATTGCATGTTGAAAAATATAATTTTTGGTATTTTGGATTAAATAAAACACCATTAAAATTAGTTTCACCTGTTCCTTTTTACTTTTTTCACTTTTTCCTTTTTTTAAAAAAATGTGGGTACTTGAAAATTTAAAATTATGTAAGTGGCTTGCATCATATTCCTATTGGCCAGGGCTGCTCTAGATCAGCATCATCAAACTATAACCTGTAGGTCACTATCCAGTTTTGCAGGGCCAATGAGGTAAGAAAGATTTTTACATTTATTTATTTTTAAAGGATTTTATTTATTTCAGAGAGAGAGAGAGAGAACATGCACAAGCGGGGCGAGGGGCAGAGAGAGAAGTAGACTTCCCACTGAGCAGGGAGCCAGGTGTGGGGCTAGATCACAGGGCCCTGGGATCATGACCTAAGCCGAAGGTAGGAAGGCAGTCGCTTAACTGACTGAGCCACCCAGGTGCCCCCAAGGAGCTACATTTAAAAGAAATTACTTTAGAAGAAGGAAGAGGAAAAAGAGGAAGAGAGACAAAAACTGCATGTGTCGTAAAGGCCTCAAGTATTTGCAATTTGGCTCTCTACAAAAAGAGTTTACTGGCTTCTGCTCCAGATTCTTGCCACTTGATTTTCTGTGGAACAGAAGCATTAGCATCACCCAGGAGCTTGTCAGAAATGCAGAACCTCAAGCTTTACTGTGGACTTATTGAATCAGAATCTTCATTTCAACAGGATTCCCAAGAGATTCATATGCTTGTTAAAATGTAAGAGGCACAAGTGTAGAATGATAATCTTTAAAATATATTTTTTAAAAAAGAGAGTGGTAGGTTTATTCTCCCACGTAAAAGTCCTTCCTTTTAAATAAGTCAATTTATCTAAGTATTTTGTAATATTTCTGTTGAGAGTATGGATAAATATTTCATTTTCCTGAATTGACAGTGTGTCTGAAATGAATTCAACTCGACATGAAAGACATCAAGGTCGTGGACTTCGATCCAGTTCAACGACTTTCAAAATTTTTTTGACTATGAACCACAATAAGAAATACTTTTTAAAAAAATTTTTGACTGAATGTTAAAGTATACCTATATGTTTATAGACATAGATATATATTTAACTGAAAACAGTTTCACAAAACATTATTTGCCTTTACTAGAGACATGCTGCTGTATCATCTTCTATTGTATTGTATTCTCTTACTTTCAGTCCATTCCATTCTGTAATATTCCATTTCCTTTCATTCCATTCCATTAAAATCAGTGCTATTTCTAGTCAAGACAGAGTACCTGGTACTGAACTAGCCTTCCCGCTAGAAACAACTGGAAAATTGGGTTAAACATATGAGATGATTTATTTTAGGCAGTCAACTCATAGGGAAGAAAACTTAAGAGATAGACCTCACAGTCACCCATTCTGCTGGGGATAATTTCCTTTCTGTGTTGCAGAGAGTTGGTGTCTGAGCTGAGCATGGTGATTCCATTGAGCTAAAGACACAGAGATCAGAGTTTAGAAAACCTGAAATGGCTGGAATCCATGTCAGGCTAACAGAGATGAGAGAGCAAGGGGATCCCAGGAGTCCATGGTGGCATCACCCAGGAGTCCATGGCTGAGGGCTGAGCTATTCATCACGATGAGCTGTTCAGCATGTAGTATCACCTGACGCTTGAGTGCAGCTGCTAAAGGATTAGGAGCAGACTGGACTAGGATGAAGCAGGCTGAGGGAAGGTGTGCAGGGAAGAGCTTGGAGTTCCAGCCCTGTCAGAAAAGAGAGATCACAACACCAACCCTGGAAGCCAGAGAAGGCAGCACCCAGATGAAGACCAACTCTAGATCTGCCCTAACAAAGCCAATACCCCAAAATTTCCAGAGGAGACAAAGTTTGTAAGGTCTAGCCTGGTTAGCATTGGCCACAAATTGCAGCCCAGTCTTATCTGGTCAACTTGACAAGCACAGCCTTGGTAGAAGAGTATAGCTGGAACTGGCTAAATCAGCTACTATACCTGAGGTTGAAAGAGAACATCAGAGTGTATAGTTTATATGCTACTGCAGCATTTTCATAAATGAAGGATATTATTTTAGTTGCCCCCTAAATCATTTATTCATTTAATACTTCATTATTAAATAATTTCTGAAGAGCTAATATGTGTCTGAGATGAGCTGGCACTAGGGATACAAAGATTTAAAAAGAGAATTCCAACTTTTATGGTGCATACAGCTAGTGGGAAAGATCATGTTTATCTATGAGCTATTCCAGTTGATAAGTACTGTAGTCACCCCATACGTATGGGGGATACATTCCAATACCCCCAGGGATACATTGCCTGAAACTGTGAATAGTCCCGAGCCCTATATACCTATTTTTTTTCCTGTATGTACACTTCTATGATAAAGTGTAATTTATAAATTAGGCACATGAGAGGTTAACAACAATAACTAGTAATAAACAATGATAATAATACACTGTAGTAAAAGTTATGTGCATGTGGTCTGTCTGTCAAAATATCTTCTACTATATTCATTCTGATGATGATGGTAATGTGAGATGATAAGATGCCTGCGTGATGAGACGAGGTGAGGGGAATCACGTAGGCACTGTGACATAGCATTAGGCTACTACTGACATTCTGAATATATGTCAGAAGAAAGATCATCTGTTTCCAGGCTGTGGTTTCCCACAGGTAACCGAAACCATGGAGAAGAGGGGACTACTGTACTTTGATACATGGTCATTTTCTTATATTTCTAAAACGTAGTTCAGAATCCTATTCTTGACATTTTAGATAGAATAATGTTAATGTTACCCTCTCCTCCATAATTTTAAGTTTTTCTGAAATAATAATTTATGAAATATCTATTTTGCTGCTCAAACATTTGTTGCTCTATTATTTTGGTAATATCTGAAATAATTATGCAAGTTCGCTTCCACAAGATCCTTGTTGAATGTTGAATCTGCATTACTATATATGCATTTAGAGATTGGAGATTCAACTGGAGTGTAATTCTAACATTTCATTAGAACACAAAAGTTGAGACAGCTTATGTTATTGTTTTTTTGATGTTGGAGATTTTTTGGTCAAGGTCGTTTTCATAGTGATTCAGTTAAGGATTCATCTTGTGTTCTATCAGAAGGTGGTCATTTCCTTATGTTTGAAAGTAACTCAAAATAAGAGAGCCTTATTGATTGATGTGCTGCTCCTATGACATGTACCTGTAGACTACATGGTAGGAGAGTCCAGGTGTATTACTAATTGTTGAAGCTCTGCTGTTGGGAGTTGTGGTCCATCAGAAACAAGCTCTGCTCTCTCTGATCTCTTGTTCAAGGTATATATGAAATAGATACACATTCCAGCCCTGAGAAGTATTGGGAAACAACTCTTTAGCAATAACATTACTTATTCACCGTGTATCTTTCTGACAGACTCAGTTTAATCTTAACAGCCATTTGTCTTCATGTGCTTGAACTGTGTGAATGTCTACGAGTCAGCTCTTGTAAGGAAGCTGAATACAAAACTAAAAAAAAAAAAAAAAAAAGGTCTGCTGGGAAATAATCTCAGATGAAGGCCTCTTCTGGGGCCTCCTTGAATTCCTTCATGTTATTAATTTTTTCTCTCTCTCCCATGTTCATAATTTTGGTTGGAAGCATAACTTCGAATAAAACGCTAAGAAGGAAGATGATCATAGTTTAAAAAATTCAGTGGGGTTGGTTTTTGCCTACTTCTGCCTCAGTATGCAGCAGTGTTGCTTGCCACAAACAGGCATGGGTATAGAAATAACATGGTGTCCTCAGATCCTACCACTTTTGGGTGAAAAACTCAAAGGGAATATAAATCACCTAAATGAAGAGTCCTAATCCTTTCGACAGCTTTCTTACTTATGAAAAGGCTGTCGATTTGTAGCATGTAAGAGAGAAGATGATTTTACTTTGTTGGAATAATTCAAACATCTGCTCCTTACTTTGAATAGATTCTGATTTATGTGCCTGTACCAACTTGATATCTATAAAACCGACTAGCAATGTAATATTTTGAAATTTTATTCTGTCTTTGCTTTGGGGAGCTCCTGAACCTAGGAAGTGACTAATGATCTTGCATGAGATAGATTAACTTAATTCTTTCATCATCAATTTTTGTTTGTGACTACATGGTAACAACCATAAAAATAGAGACTAAGTGTTCATTGCTTGGAGCAGTTCTACTTTTCTGTTGTGCTGCAGTAAGATGTAGCTCTGTTCCATGATTTAAAGATTGCCTGTATACACCATGAACATCACGATGATTCAGCAATTCAACTTTATGCAACGAAAGCAAAAAGCAGAAAAGTAGAATATTCAGATTCTGACTTAATACGGTGTGGTTGGAGGACTCCCCAGCGAAGCAAGCTCAAGCTTTAAACTCAATAGGATACCTTAAGAAAGAACTGCATGATATCGGAAATATGTGTTTCGGCACGATTAGGTACTATATTCTCTCAACAGTGCAAACCTTAAAAGAGAAATTCTTCACTCTTTCTTCTCACCTGACGCCTGATTTCCCTTAAACTCTTTCCCCTAGGAGAAGGATATTGTTTATTTTCCCCTCATGTTGATGACTTCAATAACCTGTGTTGAAAGTTTGTAGAATGACATTCCCACTTTAGACCTATTTCTCATGTTATCTTTCAAATCTAATGTTCTGTGATATCCAAAAGAAACAGGGTTTGCAAGTCATTGTTTTCTTTTTCTTTTTTTTTTTAAATCAGAGTGTTCACTGTTTCTTCCATTCTTTCTCCCATTTATCACTATTTCCTCGTTTTTTTTTTTGTTTGTTTTTTTTTGCCTTCTCATCCTGAGGAGCCTTGTATGAACTATCTTTAGTTAGGGTCTAATTTAAGTCTGATTTCATAAGCCAAATACTGTGGAACCAAATGACAGAAGAACCTCCCAAAAGAGCACACTTAGTACAGGAAGTGAGGTTAATGATTCAGTGGGTGAAACTCTTATTTCTGACTCATCGTGCCACCTAATAAGATGCTATATTCACAATGGAGATTTAGTAAATGTTTGTTGACTGATTGTTATACCACTGATAAATCCTGACTGTAAAGGAAACGTCGTGGAGAAATCATCGATTTCAGTTCAAAAGATCAGGAAATAGGAGCACCAAGAAATCAAATGACATGTCTGACATGATATGTGAAGGAGTTTGTCATAGAAACATTTCTATTATTGGCTGCATTTTATGTCCTGGCATGTTTTCCCTTTGCCCCTATCTTTCTCATCTCTTAAAAATTTACATTATGTCACTGTACAAACTTACCTTTGAAAGTCTTCTTAGGCAGTTTTTTGGAACAAGGCAGTAAAAAAGAAGTACTAAACAGGTATCAAGACCGTAGATTCAGAAATGTGCCTTTGCCATCTGACCAAATTGAGTGTGACACAAATCAGAGGCCCAGTTTCACATAGTTGATCAGAAACTATGTGGTGATCTGTAGCAACCAGTTCAGTCTGTCAAAGACGCACAACCCATTCTGCTATTGTGCAGTGATTTGCAATTACGCTGGCAGCCTCAGAGAAGTAGTCCATTCTTGAAAACATTCTTTCTGCATTACCTTGCATGATTTAGCTGTGGATCTTAAATTTTCAAAAGGTCTAGGACGTCATGAGAATGCACATATATCCATACTCACAATAATTTACACAGAGTTTCAGCCAACTTAGACCCTGAATCTATTTGAGGAACTTTCCACAGCACCATGACCTACAGAATAAGAATCTCTGATTTAGAGAACCAGTGCACAGATCTACTCTTGTGTGTTCATTTGCCAATTTTAGGGAATGGGGGAAGGGTGGTGGGAGTGGGGCCCAGGTCATCTAATTTTTAAATCTGTTTTATGAAATCAGTGGAAAAGTTATTTTCTTTCAAAGTAGAGAGCCAATTTTTAAAAAATTGTAACTGCCAGGGTGCAGATTTAATTTTGCTGCTAGAATTAGAGATTTCATCTCATATTGAAAGTGATTCCTAAACTCCTGCTATCGAAAACTCATCCTGATGATTGGAATTCTTTCCAATTCCAGAAATAAAATTTAGAGGATTCTATGAGGGAGAAAGGATTTATAGCAGGAGTCAGCAAACTAAGATAGGAGGGTAAAATGGATCTATCCTACCACCTTGTTTTTATAAATAAAATTTTATTAGCACCCATTTGTTCTTGCCTGTAGCTGCTTTTGTGCTGTAGGAGCAGTTGGATAGATGTGACAGAGACTATGAAGGCAGCAAAGCCTGAAATCTGTATTATCTGGTCCTTTACAGAAAAGTTCCCTCACTCCTGTCCTATTCCTATAACAGCCTAAGGAAAAGCCTCTCAACCTCAGTGCTTTGATATTTGAGACTGGATACCCTTTCTTGTGCATTGTAGGGTGTTTAGCAGCATCACTGTCTTCTCCCCACTAGATAGAGACAAGGAGACCCAGACCACCCTGTCCCTGTGGTGACAGTCACAAAGGCCTCCAGATATTTCCAAATGTCCTGATTGAGAACCAGTATTCTGGCTAGATAGATTCTCTCTTCTTGGCTACAGGAGAGAGTCCATTCCGTCTCTGTGACTTAAGGATCTCTTCCATTATGAAGTTTTCCACTAGAGCATCCTTTTCAAGAAGAGATCTATTCTGCTCTTGTATCTGTTTGTCTCTCTTTTCATATTTTTTTAAAAGATTTAATTAATTAATTTGTTTAGAGAGTGCACACACGGGTGGGGAGAGGCGCAGAGGGAGAGAATCTCAAGCAGACTCTCTGCTCCCTCCCAATGCAGAGCTCAATCTTAAGACCCTGAGATCATGACCTGAGCTGAAATCAAGAATTGGACACAACTGACTGAGCCACACACCCTTTGAGTCTTTAAAAGAAGTAGAATACTAGTAATCTCTGCCTCTTAACTGAAAATACCTTAAAAAATATTGCACTTGTTAAGAAGTCACCACTTCCCTCATTATTATTATTATTGGTCCTTCCTTCCTTCCTTCCTTCCTTCCTTCCTTCCTTCCTTCCTTCCTTCCTTCCTTCCTTCCTTCCTTCTTCCTTTCTTTGAAGTATAGTTGACATACAATATTACATCAGTGTCAGGTGTATGACACAGTAATTTGACAACTCTATATACTGTGTCCTCATTAGTATTATTATTAGGTGCTACAGTCACATCAAGTCCAAATAAATGAAAGAATTTTTATTTTCTACTATAGGAAAATAGTAGTTATGTAAATGCAAGATATTATCACTATGACTAATTTTATTATTAGTTTCTTCTCTGATATGTAGCTTGAGGTCAGTGTGTAGAACTATCTCCATTAAGAAATTTAGGGAATGAGGGCAGCCTGGGTGGCTCAGCGGTTTAGCACCACCTTTGGCCCAGCGTGTGATCCTGGGGACCCGGAATCGAGTCAGGCTCCCGGCATGGAGCCTGCTTCTCCCTCTGCCTGTCTCTCTCTCTCTCTCTCTCTCTCTCTGTCTATCATGAATAAATAAATAAGATCTTAAAAAAAAAGAAATTTAGGGAATGAGAAAGATTTATAATGAGTATCCCAATCAGAGCATCACATTCTGAGAGCGTGAATCTGCTTCCCTTTCTAAACGCTTCAGTTAACGGATTCTACTCTTCTTTATGTATTGTCTTAAGAATATAACTATATTACAAGTATTTTTCTTTTCACATCTTATCTTCACTTAATAACAAAGTCTACACATATATATAAAATCCTGAATGTTTCTTCCATCTTTTTGTTAAAATAAAAGAGTTGTGTAGCAGAGACTACTTTTCTTTAAGAATTTTCTTTTAAAAGCTGCCATCTAAAAAACAAGTCTTTGTCTTTAGTTTTTGATAGGTAAGCAGGGTTATAATTTTAGCCATTTAAACAATATTGTTGAACCTGATGGTATGTGTACTTTCTGATCAAAGTAGATATTACTTTTTAGTATTTATCTTGAGCAGCTATGGGTGAATTGGTTTTGTGAAAAAATCTTGTAGAAATCAGGCAAGAAATATGTATTTCCTCCACAGTCTAATCTAAGGTAGATAACATTTCCACAGAGAAAATGAAGCCATTTCATTACTTCAGAATGAACTGACATGATCTATCCTGCAAATATATTTGAAAAAAAAAAAAAACCCACACACAGATTATTGAGAAAATGTAATTTAGTAGTCAGAACTACATGAAATATTTAGAGGAGTGACAAATGAGTTAAAAATAAATTCATTTACTCCCATGCTGTAATGACCTGCACTTATCCTCTCTGACTTTTACCTGATGAGGTAAATATGACCTAATGTTCCAGAGGCTTGTTCCATATGTGTGACGACTGTGACATTGCCATGGATCCTAGCAAAATATTGTTTCCTCAGTACTGCTCAGATTGCTGTTACCATTATGCAACCTTCATTTTCATATAGCTTAAGTTATAGAGCCATCAGAGTTTAGTCGAGTCACTGTAAAACAATCCAACAGATTGTTTATCTTTGATTTAATAATTCTTTTCAGGAGAGAATTGCTCTGGTCTTATTTGGATATAAGAACTAACTTTTAAAGTACCAGGAAAACAAAAAACCATTAACAACGTTTTATCCAACACTAGTGCCAAAGTGATCAAAATTCCTTATGACAATACAAGTTGGAAACATGTAATGTTTTCTTTATTTTGTCTTCAGTGAAACAAGGTGGTCTCTTTTTCTCTTTTGTTTAACAATCAAACTTCCAGAGCCGGAAAACTATTACCCTTTCATACTTGGAGTTGATAGTTACTCTGACCTTTTTACACAAAGAGTGGAAAAAAAAAATCACTGCAAAACCACAGACCAGTGTTTGTATTTTGAAGAAAAACCAACCTTTTTTTTTTTTTTTTTTTTTTTTTTGTCCAGGCAAAGGGAAAAAAAAGAAAGAAAGAAAAGAAAAAAGAAAGAAAAAAGAAACCATAGCAAACAAATGTTTTGTGATTCACAATTGCATGCTATTCGCAATTGTGGTGGTGATTATCCAATTATATGTGGTTTCTCCTGTATCATCTTGTCTGTGTATTTTATGGGTGTCATTTTGTTTATTTTTGCTTTGATTATTTTAGAATTAGTACAACATATAGTATGTCTGAGTGCATCAGTTCACTTCAGGCCCAATCTTGTAAATCTCCACACCCATTTTGCATAAAAGCTCCCACAGATCAGATAAATCATGTGTTGATGACTTGCATGGATATGGTTACTTGAAGAAAGTCCTAATGTTCCTCTTTCCCTATTTTTTTTCCAGTTGCTTCACTTATATTCACTCATTCACGGAATCAAAAGTCATTGAGATCCTTTTAATGTGCCAAAGGTGACGTTTTCACATTTTCTCATTTCATCCTTAGGCTGATTCTGTGATGTCAACGTACTTATTTCCATCGTACAGATTAGATACCAAGGTTTTAGGGAGGTGGATTTATCCAAGACTATGTAGCTAGTACATATGGCTCTATGATCTGTTAATTTTCTGCAAAATGCATTTGTTTATCAGTGTGGATGGTTGCATGTTTATGGGATGAAAAGAAAAGAGTTTAGTAAATGGATTATAATGTTCCCTAACTGAATCACTGTGAGAGAAAAAGATAAGGTGAAATAATTTATGTCCTAGAGCAACAGCATACGTTTCTTAATTCTTGGGTTGTATATTCAGGATGATGCAACAATTGCCTGGAAAGTGAAATATTGGTTAATCAAAAAATGTTTTTCCTACATGACCTTGTTGTGGTTTTGACTGACCTGAGGAAGTGTATTGGCCTTATGGAGCCCATGGCATAGGCTTGCCTGTCTCAAACGGTGAGATTCTCCAGCCTTCTTTGTGTCCTTTTTCTATGCAACAGAGGAAGAGATTAGCTATGTGTGTGGCATTTTACTTAATTTTGAATAAAAGACATTTAATTTTTTTGATTGTGTAAAATATACATGACTTAAAATTTACCACCGGAACCACCTTTAAGTGTACAATCCGATGGCATTAAATATGTTCTCAATGCTGTGCAACTCTCTTGCCACTATTCAGTTCCAGAACCTTTTCTCCTCTCAGAAACTCTGTATTCATTAAAGAGTAACTCCTCATTCCTCCCTAGCCCTAGCTTCTGGTAACCTGCAATCTATTTTCTGACTCTATGAATTTAACTTATGGATATCTCACATAAACAGAATCATATAATAATTGCCTTTTCGTGGCTGATTTGTTTCACTTCTCTTAATGTTTTTAGGATTTATCTCCATGGGAGGCATATACCAGAATTCTATTACTTTTTCAGGCTGAATAATATTTCACTGTGTATAGATGCCATAATTTGTTTATTCGTTCATTTATTGATGAACTTTTGGGTTGTTTCCACCTTCTGATTATGGTTCATGAATAATGCTGCTATGAACAGTAGTGTTCATCTGAGTTCCTGCTTTCAATTCTTTTGAGTATATACCCAGAAGTGGAATTGCTGGATCATATGGTAATTCTATATTTAACTTTCTGAGGAGTCTCCAAACTGTTTTCCATAGCAGCTGCACCATTTTACATTCCTGCCAACAATGGACAAGTGTTCTAATTTCTCCACATCCTCGCCAATACTTCTTTTCTTTCTTTCTTCCTTTAAAAAATAATAGCCTTTCTAATGAGTGTATCTTTAAATTTTTTAATAAAAGATTTTCCATGAATTATAATTGAATATGCCCATAGATTTTCAGACTTATTTATTTTAAATAATGCACTCTCTCTATTTGCATCTTTTATTTCTGAGTATATGGTAAGGGCTTATTGTTGGGAGGATTTTCAGTGGGAAGGGTGTCCATGTTTTGAAGTGCCAAGCCTATCCAATAGGACTCTTAATCAAATACAACCCTGAACCTCCTGAAATTAATATATGCAGCTTATGACAATGTAATCTTTGTCTGGGTATTAGGCATAAACTATGCACGCTATTAGAACACATTCTGGGACTCAAAACAGCAGTAGCTTTTGCAGTGTAAAATTCTGGGGTACATCAAAGACATGTACACTCTTGATTCTTCCAGGTGAACCAAATCTTCCTGTCCTTGTGCTTAAAAAACCAAGTAGATATGTGAGATCATAAGAAAAATTAGCAACAGCCTTTATAATTATGCACAAATGTGAAGATTGTCATCCATCCTCACCCAGCGGCAGGCATGAAATCAGATAAGTGCTTAAGGAATTGTTACTCTACTCCCCCTCACCCGCTGCCCTGCCTCCCATGTAAACTGTGAATGGGGAAAAGAAAACAAGGCTTTTGGTAAAATGTCCAAAGAAAATCTAATGAATAATACTTCTTTCTCATTATACCTGGGTTTTAGGAAAAGAAAAAAGTTGCTGAGAAAAATGTTCTGAGGCCTAACTACAATGACATTGTTTTCATCATAGTTATGAGAAAATGGAGTTTTCTGCAAAAGATGTTTCTGGCCTTTTATCTTATTCATCTAAATTGAATTGAAAAACACTTCTTTAAAAGCATCAAAAGTTGGAGTGAAAATAAGTTCCTGTTTGACTTACTTGTAAGAAGATACTAAAGCTAAGACCTGGAGTTTGCTTGGATTCTTAAGTGGATGGCCACATGTTAATAGATGTTGGGCCAAGGTTGTTTTCTTTTAGGAAATTTCTAATCTTTTATGATTTATGATGATTTTGAATTTTCTGAAGTACTGCTTTTGCCATCTTAGCAAGAAATCTGCAATAGAGACAGAACTTTAAATTGTAAGATATGTATTTGCATTCTCCAATAATTGAAATTTAAATATTGATTTTTCTGGTCATTGTACATCGACATCAGGTAAGTCCTTGCTAGGATTTTATCATAATCCCCGCTAACCCAGAGCCTGGCATGTGATCATCGTGCACATGGTACAGAGAAACTTCTTAATTCAGGCCTAGAAGTTTAGGAGGGGAAACAATATTTTCCAGGCTGTCATGATAGTTAGAGGGCAGCATCTGGGGGGTTCTGGGAATGGAGAAATCCCCAGAGTCTAGGCAGAAGGGAGGGTATTAAGTGAAGCAATCTGTGGGTCAGGATTAGAGTTGGTAGTTTAGCATGGATTTTTTTTTTCCTCATAAATTTTCTTAGGACCCATCCCACTACCCAAATTTCTTCTAGCCTGATATATGTGCTCCACCCCTTGCTCGTCTGTCATACCTGTATGTTCCCTGTCACAACACTCAGCCTACTGTCCTCTGGATGAAAGTCCTGGCAGAGCAAAGATAACCTCTTGAAGTCATGATGTCTCTCCTCCAGAGCATTCTAAGACACCCCTTCTCAGTAATCTCTGCTCGGTGGCTAGACTGATTGATTTTGAGGTAGGTGTATATGTTAAAGACATATAAGGATAGATTGGTCATTATGGACCCGCCATATTGAAGATTGTGGCTAGCCATAAGCATTTCATCACAGACACTGAACCCATTGCCTTTGGTTGGTGTGGAATATTTTTAAAAAGCACAACACATCTCTCAAGTGATGGGAATGCACAGATAGAAAATCAGGAAGTCATGTGTTAGAACGCATATGTTTCAAATTACAGTTTAGTATTTATGTCAGGAAGAGGGTCTATCGATAGGTAAAAGTTTGATTCTTGAAAAATCTTTGAAAACTTCAGACATTTTGGGTGTCTTCTCTCTGTGTATATATATTACATATGTGTGTATATATTCATATATAGATTTATATTTACATTTATATTCATAATCTGTCTCCTTTCCTCAACTCTCTTGACTTCTTACTCCCAGTGGGGTCAGGACCAGACTGAATTCACATGCTTATTTATTTTTTATTTCAATTTTTTATTTAAATTCCAGTTCATGAACATACAGTATAATATTAGCTTCAGGAGTAGAACCTAGTGATTCATCACTTACATACAACACCCAGTACTCATCGTAACAAGTGCCCTCCTTAATGCCCATCACCCAATTATCCCATCCCTCCCACTCACTCCTCCTCCAGCAACCCTGTTTGTCTATAGTTAAGAGTCTGTTTTATGGCTTGCCTCTTTCTCTCCCCCCCATTCATCTGTTTTTGTTTCTTAAATTCCACATGTGAGTGAAATTATATGGTATTTGTCTTCCTCTGACTGATTTATTTTGCTTAGCATAATACACTCTAGCTCCATCACGTACTTGCAGATCGAAGTCCTGTGTTTAGGAAGAGTTCTCTGCCAGGGTGTTCCAGCCCCCTCCACCCCCTCTGCCCCCTCCGCCTGCAGGGGTTAGCTGTTCTTATGGAGAAGTGTGTATTGTGGTGGTGGGGGTGGGGGGAAGAGGTGCTTTCTCTATTGTAGGGAGGAAGGACTTTTCCATCGTGGATTACTGTTGCCTCTATAGTTGATTAGCTTTATCATCTGCATTTCCTCATACAGATTTTGCTCTTGCTGAAACTTTATTTTGGAATTCTTTGCAGTTCTGTACTGTATCTAGTCAAGGCTATCAGGCAAGATGCACTTTACTGTTTATACTTGGGTGCCCATGTAAATGTCCCAGCTGACCCTCGCAGTTGTGAACCAGGGGGTGCCCTCAGCAGAAGGATACTGTTTTGGGCACAGCAGGTGTCAAATAACAGGCTTTCCCTCAGAAAACCATCTTCTAGACCAGCTTATACTAAAAGAAATTGTAACTCTTCACAATGAAAAGTTTTTACAGAAAGAATGTCATGAAAAATACACTGTTTGGACACATAGTGCTTAAGGTACATCTATGTGGCCATTTTAATCAAATATAGCCAGTGATACTGGGCATGTGTTGTATAGAATATGAGAGACACAGCTAATCAGATATGACCCATTTCTGTAGTATTCACCATGTGACCATCTGCCAGGTTCAGACTGCTTTACAAGGTGGTTCTGATAAAATTAATAATAATAATGGCAGATATTTATTGTGTTCACCATATTACACATTATGCTAAAAGATTTACACGTCCACCTCAGTTGGGTCCTCCAAATTTGTGCAATAGGTACTGTTTTGTTCTCATTTTATAGATGTGGAAACTGAGGCAAAGTAAGGTTAAGGAGTTTGTCCATGGTTAAGCATCTAATAAGAAGCAGAGCTGGTCATTGAACACTGAGTCCAGGACATGTTCTTATAGGACTCTGTGTCTCCAGGCACAGCTGTGCTGTGACCTCTTTAACCCCACTTGCCTCCATGCTGTGTTCACCTTAATCTATGAACCGACCCAAATGTGGTCTTGTTTATATCAAACACCCCAGAAACCGCCCACAAAGCCCCCATGGTTACAAGTGGCAGCATTTCATCTGAAAGGAAGATTAAATGTTTGCCAAAATGAATGTGTATAAACTTGTAAAATAAGTTCATTAAGTGAAAGGCTCTGTGTAAACTCACTGTCTTTTTTTTTCTTCTTCAATTTTCAATATTTAAGGCTTATTAGAGTTTTTACAAAAGACTTAATCATGTATTTTTTTTCAAATGAATAATGTGTTTTTAACCTAATAAAAAGTTAACCAAGCAGCCTCACAATACTTTGTTTGGAAGGAAGTACAGTTTAAATAGTGACCTATTTTTCCAGCCAAGAGTAGATGTAAACTGAGCTGTAATGTTAACCATTTCCATTAGAAAAGAATCATGTTAATTATAAATTCATTTTGGCTTAAAAGTATAGTTGTCAAATGAGGAAAAAAAAAGACATAAAAAATGGACATAGTGAACAAAATAAATCCCACTCATTACCAATCTCCAGCTCTATTTCTATCTTGTATGTCTGTAAGTAGAATAATGGCCATCATATAATGTTGCCACCTCACACAATCTGCTAACTCTTAAGAGAAGGGCATTTTTTCCCCTTGGTTTTCTTTTTGGCAGTTATGCCATCAATAAGAATAGGAAAAGGTTGAGTTTGCTCTTGAGAAAAAAGTACTAGCTGTTGGAGGGTGCCCACTGACCATTGCTGTGATCTATAGGAATTCTGCTCAAATTTGCTTGCAGAGAAATCTGATGATCTGGCTTTTGGTTCTCTGGTTAAATAAGCTATGAAAATAAGCTATGTCATCTTGTCATGGGCATTTGAACGGAGATGTAGTATCTCAAACTCTTTTGCTTCCCAGTTGCTTTTGGGATCCTTTAGGGTTAAAATGATCATAAAATTGTCTCATATTCTATATTAAAACTTTCTACTTCATCTTTAATAATATTCCTCCTCCATTTCTCATATTGTTTATTTATACTTTCATTTTTCAAGCTCAATCTGAGATTGTTAATTTTACTTATTTTGTTCGAAGAATTTTGGATTTGTTGATCCTTCCTATTAACTTTTAAATTATTTTAAACCTACTACTTTATTATTATCATTAATTTCTTACTTCCTAAATTTTACTTCCTTTAGGTTTATTTTATTGCTATTTTTATCATTTCTTTTGTTGTATACTTAGCCCTTTAATTTTTAACTCATGTTAATTCATATAAACATTTAATATAAGAAAGAAAACATTTAGCTCATGTTTTCTAATATAAGCATTTAAGGTTAGAGTATTATTTTAGCTATATCGAATAGGATTTCATAGAAAGTGTTTTTAGATCATTCAGTTCTAAATGTTTTCTAATTCCCATATTGTTTTTAAACCCATGCCATTTTAAAACTTGATCTTAGCCAAAAGGCTGAGAAGCGATCCCATGCCATTTTAAAAAATTGAAGTATAGTTAACATACAGTATATTACTTTAGTTTCAGGGCTACAATGTACTGACTCAGCAATTCTTTTTTTTTTTTTTTTAAGATTTTATTTATTTATTCATGAGAGACACAGAGTCACAAGCAGAGGGAGAAGCAGGCTCCATGCAGGGAGCCCGACATGGGACTCCATCCCAGCTCCCCAGGATCACACCCTGGGCTGATGGCAGGCGCTAAATCACTGAGCCGCCCAGGCGTCCCTGATTCAACAATTCTATACATTACTCAGTGCTCATCAGGACAAGTGTACTCCTTAATCTCCATCATCTATGTCACCCATCTCTACACCTACCTCCTCTAGTAGCCATCAATTTGTTCTCTATAGGTAAGAGTCTGGTTTTTTCTTTATTTCTTTTTCTCCTTCATGTATTTGTTTCTTAAATTCCACATATGAAACCATATGGTATTTGTCTTTCTCTGACTGACTTCCTGAACTTAGCATTATATTCTCTAGCTTAATCCATGTTGTTACAAGTGGCAAAATTTCATTTTTTATAGTTGAATAATATTCCATTATATATAATATATTGAATATGTTAATATTCCACATATATGATATAATATTTCATATATTATAATATATAATATGATACATTATATTATTAATATATTGTATATTATATAATTAACATATTATATAACATAATATATTATTTTATCATTTACTATTATTTTATTTATCATAAATATATTAATCATACAATTGTATGATATACAATCTTACACTATATATTAATTATATAATCATACAAAATAAATATACTAATAAAATACATCAATAATTAATATATTATTTTATTATAATATATCATTTATATAACATAAATATAGTAATTATATAATCATATATTAATAATAGTTTTATAGAATGCCTATATTAATTAATACATTAATAATATATTATTTTATTATTCATTTTATATTATATATTCTATAATAAAATAATTTTATTATTAATTATTATATTTATTATAAAATGTTATATATAATTATTATATTATAAATAATGTTCCATCACATATATATTATGTGCATAATATATATTATATACATAATATTCCATCAGATATATATATATAATATATGCTACCTCATATTTATCCATTCATCTATCAGTGAGCACTTGGGGGTTCTATAATTTGGCTGTTGTAAATAATGCTGCAATAAACATGGGGGTGCATATATCTCTTTGAATTAGTGTTTTCATATTCTTTGGGTAAATATGCAGTAGTGGGATTACTGGATCATCTGGTAATTCTCTTTTAATTTTTAGTGGGATCTTCATACTGTTCTCCACAGTGGCAGCACCAGTTTGCATTTTCACAGACAGTGCATGAGGGTTCCTTTTTCTCCACATCCTTGCCAGTGCTCGTTGTTTTTTGTTTTTGATTTTAGTCATTCTGACAGGTGTGGGGTGAGATTTCATTGTGTTTTTGACTTGCATTTCCCTGATGGTAAGTGATGTTGAACATCTTTTCATGTGTTTGTTGGCCACCTGTATGACTTCTTTGGAGAAATGTCTATTCATGCCTTCTGCTCATCTTTTTAATTGGATTATTTATGGGGGTTTTTTGGTGTCAATTGTATAAATTCTTTATGTATTTTGGATAGTAACTCCTTTGGATATATCATTTGCAAATATCTTTTCCCAGTTAGTAGGCTGGCTTCCTATTTTGTTGATTGCTGCCTACACTATGCAAAAGCTTTTTATTTTGGTATAATCCTAATAATTTAATTTGGCTTTTGTTTCTCTTATCTAAAGAGATATATCTAGAAAAGTGTTTCTATGGCTGATATCAAAGAAATGTCTGCCTATGTTTTCTTCTAGGAGTTTTATGGTTTCAGGTTTCACATTTAGACCTTTAATCCACTTTGAGTTTGTTTTTATGTAGGCTGTAAGAAAGTGGCCCAGTTTCATTCTTTTGTATATAGCTGTCCAGCTTTCCCAGCACCATTTGTAGAAGAGACTGTCTTTTCCTCATTGCATATTCTTGCCTTTGTTATAGATTAATTGACGTTACAAGCATGGGTTCATTTCTGGGCTCTCTATCTGTTCTATTTTATCTATGTGTCTATTTTTGTGCCAGCACCATACTCTTGATTACTACAGTTTTGTAGCATATCTTGAAATTTGGAAGTATGATAACTCAAGCTTTGTTTTTTTTTTCTCAAGATTGTGTTAGTCTTTTGGGGTTCCATACAAATTTTACTATTATTTGTTCTAGTCCTAAGCAAAATGTTGTTGATATTTTCAAAGGAATTGCATGACTTATTTGAAAAATTGGTTTTGAATTCTTAAATATTTTTTTTCTTTTGTTTTACTAGTTCTTTGAAATTCAATGAGATTTACTTTATGGTCAGTTTTTGGAAATATTCCATATGTGTTTGAAGGTAATGTATTATCAACTTAATGGACACAAAGACCTTTATAAGTGCATTAAATCAAACTTAAGAATGCAACTGTGTACTGACCAGGAAATGACTTGAAGCTGGGGAAAGAACCACCTGAAAGGATTAGAGGTGACAGTGTATGGAGCTTCCATGAGACTGAGAATAGAGACTATTCCCACTAGCCAGACTGGAAAAACCTCATGATTCATGCAAGATTAAGTAGAGTACATGGGAATAATATTGAGGAGTAATTAGCCCTAGCCTGAGCATTGCTTCAAGCCTACATACCAAATCTTAAAAGAAAATCTGATAGGAGCAAACTGTCCCAGAAAAAAATCAGGAATATTTATGGAAAAACGAAAATGTCAAGCCCGGTATAACTAACAATATCTGCCAACAACAATTAGAAAGCTATCCAGAAAATACTCAAATATTCAGAAACTAAATAACATGCTTGTAAATATGGGTCTAAGAAGAAATCAAAGAGGAAATTACAAAGTGTTTTGAGCTGAGTGAAAATGCAAACCCAGCATATCGAAATTCAGGGGATGACATTAAAACAGAATTTAGAGGGAAATTATAGTGCTAAATGCCTATTTGAGATAAAAAGATTGATCTTAAGTCAGTGACCTCAGCTTCCACCTTAAGAGCCTAGACAAACAAGAGCGAATTATACCTAAAATAAGGGGAAGAGAGAACATACTAAAGATCAGAGTGGAAATAAATGATCTAGAAAACAGAAAAACAACAGAGAGAGTCAATTAAACCAAGAGGTTTTTTTGAGATTAAAAAAATTTACAAAAAAATAAAAATAAAAATAAATAAAATAATTTATAAATTTTTAACTATGCTGGTCATAGATGGCACACATCACCAATATCAAGAATGAGAAAGGGGGATCCCTGGGTGGCCCAGCGATTTGGCGCCTGCCTTTGGCCCAGGGTGCAATCCTGGAGACCCAGGATCAAATCCCACGTCGGGCTCCCGGTGCATGGAGCCTGCTTCTCCCTCTGCCTATGTCTCTGCCTCTCTCTCTCTCTCTCTCTCTCTCTCTGTGTGTGACTATCATAAATAAATAAAAATTAAAAAAAAAAAAGAATGAGAAAGGTAACATCAATACAGACTTCACAGATATTAGTTTTTAGTTTTTTTTTTTTAATATTTTATTTATTTATTCATGAGAGACACAGTGAGAGAGGCAGAGACACAAGCAGAAGGAGAAGAAGGCTCCATGCAGGAAGCCTGACGTGGGACTCGATCTTGGGTCTCCAGGATCAGGCCCTGGGCCAAAGGCAGACGCTAAACCGCTGAGCCACCGGGGCTGCCCCTTCACAGATATTAGTAACAATACAATCACTTTATGCCAATAAATTTGACAATTTGATCAAATATACTAATTTTTTTAAAGACAGAAACAACAACAAAAAAATAAAGACAGAAACAATACTCAAATAGTTAAACTGAATAACTTAAAAATCAATTTAAACACTGATTTAGTAGTTAAAAACCTCCCTGCAAAGAAAACTACAGATCTGAACAGCTTCATTTAGTGTATCCCACCAAATATTTATGAAAGAATGCCAATTCAACACAAATTTTTCAGAGAATTGCAGAGGAGTGAATATTTTCCAATCCATTTCATAAGGCCAAGCTATTCTGATTCTAAAAACCACACATTTTATAAAAAGAAAACTACAGACCACAATCTCTCATGAAGATAGATACAAAAATTCTAAATAAAATTTTAGCAAATCAAATCTATTCTTTCCTTTAGGGAAGCCTGGAAGAAAGATTAACAGTATGTGTTTGGATCTGTAAACTGGCTCAATCTGGGAATTGATTGAAAGGCCATGACTCTGTTTTTATGATTTAGGTTAGACTTTTGTTCACGTGATCTGGGAACATTTCTGCTTATACAGATCAAGGAAGAATTTGGTAGGTTTCCAATCTATTTCACTTCCAGAAATGCAATGATCAAATAGTCAATACCATAGTTAACGCACAGGTCAGACTATCCTGATTGCTGCTTTTCTTCTGCTGACCATTATGGTTACCACACTCACCTTGCCTCTAGAGGTTGAATGCTGCCATTTGGCCCTGCCAGTCTGGGATCCAATTACTTCCATTGCATTTAGGTTTCCCAATTCAGTGACTTAGTTCCTACTAAGATCTGGCCTACAAAAGGGTGATCAAGAATGCTGGGTCTCGCCTCACATATGTATTTTTCATAGTTGTGATAAAAAGATATGCTTTCCAGGCTCTCCAGTCTGGGAGAGTAGGCCTTAAATGATCAATCCACTCTAATGTTCCAACCTCCCCATGTCTTTGAAACCCTTCCTCTACATTAAGCCAGGGGAGATCTGGCATTTCTAAATCATTCACTGTGGGCCACTTCTTGGTCCATGTTTCAGCCAACCAACCAAGTTGTCAGAACCCTTCCTGACTCCGTGAGCTGCAACATTAATTGCAGAATCTTAGCTTAGGGAGTCTGTATCACTAAATTTGGCTCAGTCTCCACGATTATTCCATATCATCAGCATCTATTCCCACATATGTCCCTCAGCCTTCTATCTGTATAAATGAGAATACTCAAGTACTTCTTTTGGAGTATAGCATACCTCCTCATGGGTCACACTTTTTATCTAACATCCAGGGGCCTGCTGAGAGTTGAGTCTGGTTATAAGTCTAGAAACAACAAGGAGTGGTAAGGGTGGGTTCTGAGGAGAGACAGGATTGTCTTTTATAGCACCTGCCTCAGGGGAGATCATTACAGTTCTCTCAGACAATACAGGGTTAATCCCCTCAAAGAAAACTCAACAGAATTTGAGGACTCAATGTCTCCAGCTTCATTAGGGTCTTCTCACACATCCCCAATCCAATTTACAGAATCCCATTCAGTCTCCCTACTTGAATAGTATACACTCTATGAGGCTGGGACTTCAACTTGCATTGTAATTCAGCCAGTCACAGGATAAGATTCTGCATTTGATTTTCAGCAATCTTCACCTCGAGGCTATGGAAGATACAGTTCTCTCTAGGACACACATAGAAGCTCTCAAGCAATTTATACAGCACTTGAGCTGGGAATTCAAATCCCTGAGCTCATCCTTTTATTTTACCACTTTGTCTGGTGACAGTGGGAGCCATCAGGCCATCTCATGAAACTTATTAGTTCTCCACAAAGTTCAAAGGTATCATATACACAGTCACCCAGCTCCTGGCTTCTCATCATCGTTGATTAGAAGTATCCAATGGAGATATTTTGTGTATCTCTTTTGCTAAATCAATCCATGGACTATCAGTGCCTTCTTTACTACTAGAAATAGATTAGTTAGCATCATTAAATCTAATCAGATTAGAGAGTCCATTCCAGAAACTCCAGAAACAATTCAGAAAACTCATCCTTAAAATTCTGTTCCTTGAAAACCAGTCATAGTATCAAAGTCTGTGTTAGGTTCTCCAGAGAAATAGAACCCAAAGGGTGTGTGTGTGTGTGTGTGTGTGTGTGTGTGTGTATGGAGAGAGAGAGAGGGAGAGAGAGCGAGAGAGAGAGAGAGAGAGAGAGAGAGACTTATTATAAGTAATTGGATTGTGGAGACTGAGATGTGTCAGGTTCTGCAGTTGGCAAGCTGCAGACCTGGAGTGCTGCTAGTGAATATCCAGTTCGAGTCTGAAGACCTGAGAACCAGGATTGCCAAGAGTGTGATTTCCAATCTGAGTCCGAGTCAGAAGGCAGGAGCACATTGTTGTCCCAGTCTGAAGACAACTACGTAGAGAGGAATTCTTTCTTTCTTTTCTTTCTTTCTTTCTTTCTTTCTTTCTTTCTTTCTTTCTTTCTTTCTTTCTTTCTCTTTCTTTCTTTCTTTCTTTCTCTTTCTTTCTTTCTTTCTTTTTCTTCTTCTTTCTTTCTTTCTTTCTTTCTTTCTTTCTTTCTTTCTTTCTTTCTTAGATTTTATTTATTTATTCATGAGAGACAGAGAGAGAGAGAGAAAGGCAGAGACACAGGCAGAGAGATTAGCAGGCTCCATGCAGGGAGCCTGACGTGGGACTTGATCCTTAGACTCCAGGATCATGCCCTGAGCCAAAGACAGATGCTCAACCACTGAGCCACCTAGGCATCCCAGGAATTCTTTCTTATTTGAGGCAGCCATTTTGTCCTTTTCAAGCCTTCCATGATTGGGCAAGGGCCACTCACATTAGAGGGGGCAGCCTTGCTTTATCAGTGTGCTGATTTAAATGTTAATCTTTTTCAATCCCCCCTCACAGACATCCGCAGAATAATGTTTGACCAAATATCTGGGTAGCCTGTAGCACAGTCAAGTTAATACATAAAAATTAACCATCACAGATGGTAACAGTTAAAGTTGCTGTTGGACCAAGAGAGAGAAGTTGTCAGATGAAGTTGGAAGAACCCATAGATGAAAAATCCTGGATTTTCAGCACTCTGGAGTACCCATGCATATCTGACCTGGAAGTTTCCATGGGGATTCCTACACGAAGAAAGTCAATAAACTAGAGCTTATTTAAGCCATTCTTATTTGAGTTTTTGTTACAGCCTTTTAACCAATGTCACAAATATATTTTGCCTTTTGGGTTCTTGAGTATATTTGGTTTTATTTGGAGGAATTCAGAGTGAAGGAAAAATGTTAAGTTCTTTTGAAGATATTGTAGATATTTTCCTATATGTGTGACAATTTCAGGGTTGACAATGTGGGTAAAAAATAAATTTGTGAGAAAAAGGTCCTGTGTTTTCTTTTTGGCCTTAAGACAGTCTACAGCAGTATTTTGCCAAATACATAATAGGATGTAATGTAGGGATGAAATTCTGTCTGTAATTCCTAGTTCTTTCTTAATAATTCCTAGTTCTTTCTTAAACTGGTGGAAAGGCAGGTAGGGGGACACCATGTTATGGTCCTTGATCTAGCCCTAGCTCTGTCTTAGAGATGAAATATTTGTCTGGCTAATCTGACCTAACAGTGTTGAGGTTTACATGTGTGCTTGCTTTTTATTAGGCATGTACTGATCTGACTTGTTTGAATTTTATTGGCACTTATAACCATGAGAGGATTCATAACAGCAGAATTTTAGGTGATTCATTCAATTCATTAATCAAAATGGTTATTTCAGCAATGATGTACATTTGAGAATCAGTAACTAACTTATCTTCTCTCGTTTAAAGATTATTCCATATAAAAACAGGGAGATATTTGTATTTGTTGATGTACAATTTACATAAAATAGAAGGTACACATCTTGGATGTTTTGGTGCCATTATCCTCTGTCTATGTCATGGAGATATTTCATAAGTACTCACATCAGGCTTTTATGAATGAGTATTGGTGGTGATGGAGAAAATAACTCAAAGAGTTCTTCCAGATTTTTCATTTAAGCAACTGGCCATATGGTAACACTAGTTCTTGAGATTGTGAGTACTCAAGAGAAGGCCATCTGTGAAGGTGAAGTGAGGGTCAGTGTGTGTAGGTGTGTGTGTTTGGTAGATAAAAGCATAGATGGAAATGTTGATTCCAATTTTTGACATATATTTTTCAGTGCTTGTAGGGCATTGAAATGGTGATGTCTACAAGACACTTGTCTGAAGCCAAGAGATAAAAGAACTTGATTAGAGATATAAATTTGCTCATAATCAACAAATAGATGGCTATTGAAAGTTGGCAGTGGATGAAATTGCCTACAGAGAGATGTATAGCTCTTGGAAGTAACTAGTGGTTTGTTTCCTAATATGGGTTCCACGGTGGGCTAGTTCTATTGAATACTTTGTAAAAAATTCCTTTGTGGTCAGATAAGTTTAGAAAATGCATCCAAGAGTACCTTTCCCTTGAAAAGGTACAAGGTACACTGGTTGGATTAAAGACCGGGAAATCCACGAGTATCAAAAATATGTTTCATGTTTCATAATGCTGTGTTTCCCAAAAACCCCCAATTGAAGAAGGAAACCAAATCCTACCAGTCTTCTGCCTTGTGGTTTTACCTTGTGGATGCCCCACACCCAATCAACTTGGCCCTGGGCAAGTGAAGCTCTGATGCAGTTTCCAATAACAGTAGGATGCGGTAAGTCTTCGTGCATAGAGACGCAATACAATTAGTATTTTGTATTTGTTTCTGTTTGCTGAACGTTTAAAATAATAGTTAAAGCAAATTTTAGGTTCCATGACCCATATACACTCATTTTCTTTTTTTTTAAGTTTAATATTTGATGTTGATGTTATTGTTTGAATACTAAGATGACTATAATTTTGCTTTATTGTAGCCTATTATAGCAGAAGACATTAAATCACTGAAAGATGTTTTTGAATATAGTTAATATCCTTCTTTCTAATATATTTATGGCTTTGAATACGCTGCACAGCAGGGTGGTTGCTTAATCTTTCCAGTGGGCAATAATCCCAGGCTGTGAAGATATGCAATATCTATTCAATTAAACTGTATTATCTTATAGTTTAAGAAGGTAAAAGGCATTTGGGTTATGGATTCTAAAAAGTTAACTGCAATACTCTTATCCACTCCATGGATTCACCCAGTGCCAGTATGCTACTGACCTTCAAAGGTCATCAAGGTCTCTTAGCTATATTCCAAAAGTGCCTTCCGGGACCACACTACCTGGATGTCCACAGGCACCTCAAGCCTGATGTATTCAAAATAGAGCTTGTTATCTTACTCTTACTGAAAGGGGATGTGGGAACGCTCTGATCATTTCTATCAGAGCTACTTTTCCTCTTGGTTTCTTATCTTGCTTCATGTCATTCATTGATTGGTTTTTCTCAGCTCAGAAATTCAGTCGAGTATCATGTCATCTTGACATTTTTCTCTCTTTTTTTCAAATCCAGTTAGTCACCAATTCAGTTGGTCTGAAATGCTTTTGCACCTCTGGACTCCACCCTGCCCTCTCATGCTAGACTGTCTCGAGTCAGATCATCATCTCTCACCTGGGTTGTTGCAATACCCCTTATCTGGTTTCTCAGCCTCTACTCTCTCCTTCTTCCAGTCCCTCTTCTGCCTCCACCCTTCTGCTAGAGTCATCTGTCTAAAACACAGATCTGATCAAGTACTTCTGCTTTTACAATCTTTAATGACCATCTACAGGAGACACTTCATCTTTGAGTGGATTAGAAATTCTAATCTGATTTCAGGTACTTTCCTAATCTCATCTCTCACTTCTTTCTACACTTCTTACACAACTTCTAGACACAATATGGGTTTGTTCTTCTCTGTCCCTCTGCTATGTTCCCACTCTCCATGTGCTTGCCCTTTTATCACCTTCACTGCCTTCATTATTATTAAATCTACTCATTAAATTCAGACTCCTACAGGTAAAAGGAATTTCCCACTATCTATCACAGCAGTAATCGTGTTCTGAAAACTAAGTGTATATGTGGACCTCTGTCCCACTATGGATGGTGGGCTTCTCAAGCAGGATTGGCAACCTTTTTCTTTCTTTTTTTTTTTTTTTTCTTTTTTTCTTTTTTCTTTTTCTTTTTTTTTATTTTTTTGGCAACCTTTTTCTGTAGAAGACTTTGCAGGCCACATGGGCTCTGTGTTAAGCACTCAACACAGCCATCTTATTGTGAAAGCATCTGCGGGTAAAATAAAAGCAATGAGTGTGGCTCAATTTCTATACAACTTTATTTACAAATAGAAATTTGAATTGCATGTACTTTTCACATGTCACAAGTATTTTTCTTCTTTTGATTAAACATTAAAATATCTGACAACTATTCTTAGCTCATGGCCCATGCAAACACAGGCTTGGACTGTGGACTGTAGTTTGCTAACCCTGTTCTAAACGGTAGGGCTATTTCATATTTATTTCCATACACTGCCGGCAGGTAACAAGATACCTGGCACTGAATGAATGTTTGCTGAAATGAATCATATAGCTACAAATGGTTTTCATTTTATGTTCTATTCCATTACGAACTGCAGTGGTGTGACAAAGTAACATTTTTTTTTTAATTAACTGAAGATTAACTAGAAAACCATTTTTAAATTTCAGCCTTTGTTTAAAAATCTTTCAGAGGTATGTTTTTCCAATTTTCTGCCCTAGTAAGTACAGTTTAGTGAATACATTTAATGATTATCTTGCAGTGCCCCCAGGTCATGATTGAAGATAAGAATCTCTTTGTGCAGCCAACTAAATGTAGATAGAGAAGGTATAGCTAATTGAACCCCAAATGCATATAGGCTGGGATTTACTCCAGGTATTGCTTTTTTGATGAGGAGTTTAAATTTCTGCTATGCACTTGTTTTCTAGTGATCTCTTTTCTCTAAAAAGTGGGGCATGGGAGCCAAAATCAAACCAAAGGAAACTAATTACTTAAAGGTTCTCATTCATTGGGTTCGAGTTCTAATGCTCCCTGTACAGGGAACTCGGAATGTTGGTGTCATTGATTGCTTCTGTCTCTCTTCTTAACCCCTCACACAAGGGGGTTAAAAGTGCAATGTCGCTTAAAGAGAAAACATTGAAAGCAAGCAAGTTTGAAACACTGACCTAAGGAAAAAAGTCACAAGTATCTATCTATAGCATGAATACCTGGTTTTAATAATCCCATTGAAGTTTTATTTTAAATTAGAGTGTCAAAATGGAAATTCAGAATAGTATAATACTAGAACCATCTAGGGGTCCCTCCAGGAGGCAACAGCACAGAGGCTTGTGATTTTTTTTTTCCTCAAAGTTTAACTGAGCATTTTCCTCTCTTCTACTCATGGTAGATTGTCTACTTATTTTTTAGCATGGGGCAGTGGAAAAAGCACTCATTTAGATCACAAGGACTTGAATCCTTATCTTTGTTCCATAAGTTCTTAAGTATGTTCTAATATTGATCCTCACTTATTTGAATAAATGTGACGTGGGATCCTGGAATAGATCCTGGAACAGAAAAAAAGGCATTGGGAGAGGGATGCCTTGGTGGTTTAGCGGATGCCTGGGTGGTTCAGTAGTTGAGCATCTCCCTTTGGCTCAGGGCGTGATCCAGGAGTCCCAGGATCAAGTCCCACATCGGGCTTCCTGAAAGGAGCCTGCTTCTCCCTCTGCCTATGTCTCTGCCTCTGTGTCTCTCATGAATAAATAAATAAAATCTAAAAAAAAAAAAAAAAAAAAAAGACATTGGGAGAGAGTTGGAGAAAGTTGAATAAAGTTGTGCTTTAGTTAATGTGCTTTAGTTAATGGTATTGTATTATTATTATATAGTGTCAATTATACAATATGGTTTATCACATTGCTATTATACAAATTATAAACATCTGGGGAAGCTGAGTGAAGGATATTTGCAAGCTCTATATTTTGGGGGTATTTCTGCAAATCTAAAATTATTTTAAAATTAAAAGAAGAATAAGACCAAAAGGAAAAAAAAGCCTAGATGGACCTTCCTTCATACTTTATGTTGAATCTGTTCACTTATAACCTCCATTTAAGCCACTCTGATTCAAGAGATCATTCTTTCTCCCTTGGATTATTGTAATAACCTCCTAATAGGTCTTTTTGCTTCTTTCTTGGTCCTTCAGAGTCATTTTCCATGCAGTAGCCAGAATAATTATAAGTAAAAAACAAAACCCTACACTACCCTGCCATCATTTTTTTTTTTTTTTAAGATTTATTTATTCGTGAGAGACACAGAGAGAGAGGCAGAGATACAGGCAGAGGGAGAAGCAAGCTCCTCACAAGGAGCCCGATGTGGGACTCAATCCCGGGACTCCAGGATCACGCCGTGAGCTGAAGGCAGACGCTCAACCACTGAGCCACCCAGGCATCCCCCCTGCCGTCAGTCTTAGGGTGAAGCCCCAAGTTTTACACTGATGAAGACCAGCCACCATCTGGCCTTTGGTTCTCCAAGAGCCCTTCTCTTGCACACTTTCCCAATGCTCACTTGCTTCAGCCATGTGGGCCTCCATGCTGTCCCCTGAAAGTGTCAGGAACACTCCCATGGTAGCAACTGTGCACTGGCTAGGAACCTGTGCACCTCTGCTAGGACCACTCTTCCTCCAGATACCATTATGCTTGAATCATTTCAATGAGGCTGACTTGCTGTCTTTAAACATTTTACCCCCCACTGCCCACCGCTCATCTGCACAGGCATGTCCCACCCTCTTGGCTCTGTTCTATCTAATAGAATTTTTCCGTTGCACTGCTGTCTTCTAAGACACGGTTTCAGTTTATGTGTTTATCATCTTCATCATCACCATTATTATTAGTGGCATAGTTTCCCCAGACTCAAATGTAAACTCCAGGAGGGCAGGAATCTTTTCCCATTTTGTTTGCTGATAGAGCCCAAGAGCCTAAGAAAATTCCTGGCACCAAGTTGATGCTCCATAAACACTTGTTAATGAATTGACTAAAAGGTAGGATAGACAGAAGTTGAAAATTACTTAGTTGGTAAAGAAAAAAGATAGGATGTAGTACAACATTATGGCTATTGATTTGGGTCTTGGGAAGGAAAAATACTCCCCTAATCAATACAGAAAAATACATTTATAAGGGAAGATATCTATTGGATGTTCCTGTGAAAATGTCCAATAAACTCTTTAATATGTAGCTCTGCAACTCAGGGTTAAAGGTCTAGGGTGAGGAGAGAAATTCAGAAGTTTCCACTTGTAATTGTAGGCATGAGAGGAATGAGAAAAAGAAGGTCTCTTAAAGTTTAGAATTTACTTGTTTATCATACCTCTGTCCTAAGAGGGGTAGCCTGAGTGGCATGGAGCTGGAAGCCTGGGGGTGGGTAGGGATGGAGAAGAGCTCACAAGTGACCCTGACAGGGTGACAGAAGCATATTTTCCTAACTTCACAATTTGGCATAAGGCTAAACTGTTTATGGTTGAGGAAGGGGAAGGATTAGAGAGAATGCAGCCGGGCAGCTTCTTGTCATTTGAAGTGAAACAGAACCAAAGGGTGATGGAACAGAGCTCCTATTGCTCTACCCAAAATGAATCAAATCCATCTTAACCTATATGCAGGGTTTGTTTTGTTTTACTGTAACTGGGCTGGAGTTGGGACAGGGTAGGGGACAGAACTGGGGTGTGGAGGGAGGATCATGGCCTAGTTCTTACTTTTCTAAACTCTGACAGCTGAAGGAACACTCAGTGGAATTCCTTTCTGTCTTTTAGACTATCACCTTGTCCTTTCCTTGGAGCATAATTTTGTCATTAAAGCTTTCAGTTGGCAAAGAATCTGATTCATCAAGGAAGATAGAACTCTGTGTTTGCCTGCTTGAAGGCAGAGTTAAAGTCTACTTTGGCAAGCCTTACAAGGAAAGAGAGAAAAGAAAATAAGAGCCATAAATCATTGGAGGCCAGAATACAGGATTAAAGATACTCAATCCATTTCAGAAAGGACTTCTGCTAGCATGTGTTTACCTAATGACCCTTTATTCCTATCAGCTTTTGGATCCTCTCACATTGAGCTGAGGAAGTGACATCTTTGCGAGAGGCAGCCGTGGGGAAGGACAAAACTTTGCAAGACTGGTGTAAAGGCTTACTTCTTCGTCACCCTTCTGAGGGTCATTGTTCTTCGGCAGTGTCCACTTGGAGAATTTCACGTTCATGTTTATGTAACAGTACATCTTCAGAAATAATAAACACTTGTAACTCAACCCCTGTTGGTCTGTGGTAAACAGAGGAGAATGGCAGGGTTCCCATCTTGTAACTAATCTGCTCCCCTTCACATAACTAATTTAAGTTGTGCCTTTGCAAAGTCCTGATGAGAATCGGATTTTAAGGGAAACAATGCTTCATGAAATTGGGCAATTTTAAAAAAACCTAGGCTTTCAGTTTTCTGTTCTGTACACCTGAACTTTAATGAACTTTTCTTCCTTTTCAGATAGGCTAAGAAGAGCTCGACACCTCATCATGAGTCACCTAGGTAATTATTACCTGTTGATTTTATAATAAAATGCTACTTATCAAATCCATCATGTCACTCTTTACATTATTAAGAAAAAACAATTTATATGTGCCAAATTACACTTGAGGACTGAGGAGAAAAAAAAATTTGTTATGATTTTTTTTTAATTTAATGATATTCTGTGTCAAGAAATCCAGTAAGGAAACTTCAGATAGTACAAGGAGCTTTACTTCTCACGTACGGAAGGCTGTCCTGCCTTAACTCTGGTTATCAGTATCCACTTGGAAATGAGGTAATTTGAACAAGGAATCAACACTTTGGAGCCTCCCATAACCCTTCATGTTATAGCTTGAATTGAGTTAAAGGCAGTGAGTCCTCAAAGGATCACTTCTCAGTTCCTTGTTTTCAATTAGAACGTATTTACCCTGAGAAAAGAAAGAAGGAAACTGGCATTTATTTCACTAGGGTTTCCTGCTATAGTGTGTTTCCAGTGTAATGATGCATGTACCCCAGAACTCAGTATACTGTGAATAAATATTTGTTGAATGAATAAATAAGTAATTAGCCAATGGCAAAGTGTTCTCTTTGATTCCCAGGACAAGGGGAGCCTTTCAAGAGCAGTCACCTATTGTTTCCTGGAGCTGAGGTAATATTAATAGAGGAAGTACTCATGGACCTTCCACTCGTGGCTTTTCTGCCTCAGAAATAGCAGGAGAAAAGCACCCTGACATTTTCCTGCACGCTGTGGTGGACTCATTGTCCTCTAGCTGGGAAGAGAAGGTCAAGGGTCGTAGGTGTAATCTCTCTGGGACACTCAGCTTCCCCTGCAGGCCCCCAGGCCACACCTGGAGATCCTCACCAACTTCAGAGTGGACCAATCTCTGGTTCCTCCTGTCCCTCCCCCAAACTTTCACTAATCAATTGGCAGTTTGGTTTTTAGAGCTGTACTTTAGAGCATCTGACTTAGTTTGGAAAGATAAATATAGCAATAACTATTTCAGATCCTTTTTTTTTCACCTTATGTGATCAGAACAGCCTAGGTCAGAACCATAACCATGAAGCAGCCAAATAGTCTTCACGTCACAGGAGCAGAATGCTTAGATTTGTCGCCTTCTTTACTTGTATAAGCCACAGAGACAAAAGCTAAACCTGTAGCACAGCCATGGCTCACTTCATTCATGATAGGGCCTAAGAAGTTAGCCTTGGTTTCAGAGCCCTGTGAGTAAGCCATGGTGATTTGAAGTTGGGGAGAATGAGATGTGGTTGGTGACATTTACTGAGGATCTATTGAGTAAGCGGGAGGCTCAATTTTCTAAGGTGCATTCGGTTACTTCAGGTCAAATAGATTTGCATGAGAAATTTGGGCACCTGGAAATATAAATTACCTGCTTAATAATTGCATGTGCGGTACGGAGGTTTTATTAGGGCCTCTAGGAAGAGTGGACTTACGGGCCATACGTGCTAAGCAGCAGTGTGGGGAAGGCACCGGGTCTAGTTGAAAGGGACTACGATCTGGGTTCAGAGCAGGTGGGCACCCAGATGCAGAAAAATACTTTGATGATGAGACCAGGACGCAGAGCTGGGAAATGCCTCTAGGCTAAATGAGCAGCAGCAGAAATCTCGTGCTTTTTTTTTTTTTTTTTTATGAAATACTCAAGTTTTGTGGGGGAAGATTAAGCTTGAAAAAAAAATCTCAGAACAGTTTGACTGGTTACACTCTGGAAATCTGGCAAGATGAAAGGTGAGTGATTAAGGCGGTTTCGGTCTAAACCATAGTGAGTGCTCAGCACTCTTTGGCACAGCTCGGTTTGGCAAAATTGCTACACCCTCCGCAGGAGAGAAGCTTGGGGCTGCGAGATGAAGGGCACTACAGGTCAAAGGTTAATTGTGTTAATGTATTTATTTAGGAAAGCGTACAAAAGCCCTTATTAACCTTGGCTTTTGAAGAGCGAGTTGTCAATCCCTCACTTTCATGATCACATTTTCACCTAAAAATGTTCTTAAGCAGCCCAGTATCAAAACAGAATCTATGTACCTCAGGTAGAAACATGTTGAACTGCGTGGTACCTGTAATGCTATGTACACTGGCAGCTTCGTTGGCTAGATACCTATCATGTGAGCTATTCTTTTGTTCCTATAAATTTAGTTACTATTTCAGGAGAGAAGGTAATTTATTTTTAAAAAATAGCGTGGAGGGAATGTTCCCTATTATTTAAAAAAAAAAATCCTCTTTCAAAATTAAGCTTTCAGCTCCCTAATCTTTTGGGGGGAACACTTACTACCTGAAAAAAAATGTGAGGTGTCTCTTAGTCTTCGGGGGGTTTTAGCAACAAACCATTATTGTTTGCAGACTGATTCTTCTGTGAGAAGGCAAGCTGCCTTAATGACAGCTTATGCAATAACAATCCATGATATAGTACTTACTTGGATGTAGCAACAACAGTGCTCTAAGCCAAGAAGAAGGAGGAAAAAAAGTCAGTATCTTGTGCGTGAGAAGCTTGTAGATACCCTGAGGTGACTTCATATAATTCTAAAATAGCAGGTAGCTTCTTGCATAGCTAATCGAGGCATCAGCGCCCGGAGCAAGTGGAGGTGGCTGACAGTGTACTTTGGTTTCAGATGCATTCAGCTCTTTTTGAGTGATATGAGCTTAATTCATATTCTGGTTTCTATACTAAAAGTTTATGTGCTCTGATTTGGCAAATATCCTCCCCGATGACCTGACAGCTCGTGCTTTGATAAAGCTGCTGATCTTAACATCTTACTTGCATTTGTTCATTTGTTCATTATATGTGCTGAGAAAGTTCCTGCAGCTGAATAAAGGGAAGCGAGGGTTTTTTTTTTGGGGGGGGGGAGCACTGAGTTATACCCCACCCTTCACTTCCATTCATTGCTCAACAAGGGACAAAGGTCTTCAGGCTCACCTGAAAAACTTGAAATACACACGGTAGAGGAGTGGAAAGAGCTTACAGAGAAAGGAGTCATCCTGGCTTTGTCAAGTAGGTAGGTCACTTTGGGAGAGAAGAGTCCTTTCGTCAGAGTGAAGGTCACAAAGTGACATGCTTGGATAGTTTTAATTGCCACTATTTTGAGGTTTTCCAAAGAGAAGTCTAATGTTAGTGGATGGCTTTGGTCTGTCATTACGTCCATCCAAGATGTGGGCAACATTTTGGTTCTACGGATCCCTCTTCTTGAGCACATCGAGGCGAGTTTCTTGCAGGGACCATTGGCCACTTGCTAGGCAATCGCTGTCGGGAGGCTGATCTGCCTTCCAAAACAGAGGGCTCAGTTTCAGCGCTCAGGAAGCTACAAGTGGAAACTCCACATGCAAAGAGCCCATAATTTTACTCTAATAGATATTTAGCAGCTTAAATGAAATAACAAGGAATACATTCACTCAGGCGCCATCCAGGAGGATTTGGTGGGTATTTTACATTCCACTCTTTGAAAGGAAAAACATAATTTTTTATACTTTCCCAAGATATATGAAGATTTTGGTATGCAAAGAGATAATGCATAGCATACCTTTAAGATTGAATCAAGTTCTGTTTGGCCAAAGGGATTTGCTGCTATCAGTATAATGCAGGCCAGTCAATCAAGTTGAATTTTTCTTCCAAATCAGTGCATTTGAGTTTACCCAGGCAGCCACTTGCTTTTTTTGGGCTGGCTTGCTCACAGGCTGTTCGATTTTCTGGTGCACAGTATCAACAAATATGAATGCCATAACTTGCTACCCTGTGCCTGTTTCTCCTTACTCCCCTGGCCCTGGCTCTGCGAGGTTTTTTGTCATCTCCATAATTTTTCCTTTTGGCCACTCAGAACTCTATGTGTCTAAGCAGAGTTTATTATCCCTCCCCTCTTCCAGTCATACTCCCTCAAACCACAGTCCTGATTCTTCTTCTGATTCCCCCCTGACATCCATCCAGTGCCTTCCCTTCGTGTCCTGAGGCTAGACTTCTGTCACATTGACAAGACTGAGTGTAGTGATTACCTTGGCTAAGCACTCAGGCTCAGCATTTAGAATAGACTTGGGGCTAACCTGCCTTTGCACTTCATATATGACCTCTGTTATTACCCAGTTGTGGTATGGGGAAAAGAATAGGACTTGCCTCTTCAGTAGGATCAGGCAAGTAAAATGCTTTGCTTAGCACGTTGTTTGTATAGTTAGTGCTCAATAAAATGTTAGTTATTAGGAATGTCGCTGGTCTTCCTCACCTTGCTACCTCATCTTGCCACAAGCAACAGAGTTATCTTCCTTCCACTTGACCTCAGTTTAAGCTGCTACACTTCTCAGGAAATTCCCAGTCACTGCTAGTCCTACTGGCTCGGGTTTGCACGCATTTCAGAGCCATCCCTCCACACCTACTTCATGCTCAAGTTTTCTCTGCTCCCTTCTGGCCCCATGGAGTGAACAGCGCTGCATAGTCCACACTTGCACCCATGTGTCTTTCAGCGTGCTCCATCTGGCATGTCGCCCTCTTTCTCTGCCACTTGTTAACATTCTACTCATCCCCTGAGGCCCTGTTCAAGTGCCACCTCCCTCAGGAAACCTTTTTATGTAAATATATTTTGAAGTCTAGTTTGGCCATCTAGTTAGAATTGATTACTCTTTTGGCCACAGTCTCATAGCACTTTGCTTGTACCTCTAGTTAGACTTGCCCAATTGTGTTTTGTAATACAGTTAGTTGCTCCTATCTGACTCCTTCAGGGGATTCTAAACAACCTCAGGGCAGGAGTTGTGGCTCTAAAAAAAAATCTCAGTATCTACATAATGCTTTGTTTATAATACATGATCAATAAATGTTTTAGAATTGATTTAAAATTAGGTATGATGTGGATAGTCTCTAAGTATCTGTAAGTGGGCTGGAGCCTCTGCTCTGGGCACATTTATTAGAAAACTTTGTAGGTACACATGGCTCTGGTGATGAGTGGACCCTCCAATCTCTTTGCAAGTCAGCAGCAGGGGGCGTCCTCACTCATCCAGAGTCTTGAATGAGATGCTAGGTGGAATGTGAGCTACTGGTGGGAGTCATCTTTCACTTGACTCATAATGAAGAGGTTAAAGGACAGGGTTTCTCTTCTACTAAGAGGGTTGAGAGAGAGTTACTCTTGCTTGGTGCTTAGTCCCAAAATGTGTCCATCGTGAGATCTGGCTGGGGAGAGTTGAGCTCTATCCCTGGATGACAGGAGGTTGACATTTCATAGAAAGCCCTATTCCAGCATAGAGGACACTCTTTGTCATTGGATAAAGGTTTACTAGCGTGCAGATGGGCAAGGCAGCCAGAGGATCTGTGTCAAGGCTGCTGCTCACCCATGGAAGCCTCTTCTCTCCTTCCTTTCCGGTGACCGAGCAGCAGCTGGGATGTGGCTGTCCAGCTCAGGACTGCAGTTCCGGCTGAAGTTGGCAGCTAGGTTTTAGGCAAAGAAATGTACTTAAAATTTATGTGTGCAACTTCTCACTCATTTCCTGAGGGAAAGTCTCTGGCACCAGATCTCCACTTTTTCTTCTGCTCCTACTGGCTGGGATGGGAGCCATTGACCTGACCTTGGAAGCCATTTGTTGAAGATGGCAGAGTCGCATCAGCCTGGCTCAAGGACCGCCTGTGTGAAGGGGAGCCTCTGCCCTGCATTCGTTAGGGTGGTTGCCTATCCCCAACACAGGGTCTTCTCTTTTTCCAAAGCTGTCCCCAAATATTTGTTGAATGCTGACTATGTGTTTGGTCTTCACTGTGTGAGGGAATAAAAACAAGAATGAAAGCTTCTCAGCCTCTGTCTTTAAGGAGACTCTAGCCAGATCCAACAGATAAGACACATAATGATCCAAGTAACCGTACAGCCACACTCTTGCCAGACCACAGACAAGGTACACTAGGCACTCTGGGAGGAAAGAGAGATTCCTATAAGCCATAGTGAGCCGAGAGTTCCATGAAAGGAACTGGTTTGGAAAGATGGAGAGATGCAAGGAAGACACATCCTGGATGGGCAAGTGCAATGTGTGTCTTGAGATTAGAGGAGGTGACCGTGAATTCACAGGTTTGGACATACTCAAGAGATTTGTTCTGCGCCAGGGAGTAGCTGGGGTTACCTCTGGAAAAGTTGGAAAAGTTGTTGGGGTGTGACTGGGGAGTCTTCAATCCTGGACCACCTTGGGAATTGGTTTCTCCCCGGCAGCCAATGGGGAACTGTCTACGGCAGCATCATTGCACATTGCATGAACCTGCCAGTTTGCATGTAGTAACCCAAGCAACATTTTGTTTGTTCACAGATCTGTTGTCCTGGCACCTTGTAGGAAGCTGTGAGAAATCTGCTTTGGTCTCCAAAGTACAGTTTTCTACAAATAGCTGGTTTGTGTACCAAGGGCCTAAGGCCATTCCACAGAGCAAACTGCAGAGGAACAAATACATGGATGGTTGTGTCAGTGGTTCAACCCTTTTCTTTAAACTCCACCTTGAAAGCAAACTTCCTCTCATCTTCATAGGCTCCCATTTTCTACACCAGTGACTTCTCACTGCACCTGTCTTTATGTAATTACTTCTTTAAAAAAAAATGCGAGTAAACTTTGCATGTTTAATCTCATTCTTCTTACCTCACTAACTGGCATTTTATTGATTTACCTGTTCAAGAAGTCATGTTCAGACTCGGCTCCTCTGCAGTTACTCTTGTTTGTTTTTATTTATTAACTACCTAGCAACACAGTCTTTAAGGGAGCCCTCCTTCACAATTGGTATCCTACATGCATGTCTACAGGATTGTGTAGATTTTTCCAGCTATACATAAATGTCTCTTCCTTTTGAACCACTGGCAATTATCTTGAAACTTGGGAAAGTCAGGCTTGGCGAAAGTTGACTTCTAGGTGTTTTTCCTTGTCTTATCTCCAAAGAGTTAGATGTCTGTGGTCTTGAAATGGCAAAAGTTGTGATGAAGGAGAGTTTGATTGCAGCTGGCAAAATTTGAGTCATAGCTTTCAACTTGGGCGGGCTAACATTAACTTCAAGGTGTTCCCTAAACATGTGAGGGTGGGAGGCCAAGATGCCGGAACAGTATTCAGTGACCCTTTGTCCAACGGTGACCTTTCTGAAATTACTGAATCAGATGTGGGAGAAGACGGTGTAAAAATTAGAAGATTTCTCAGATGTTTGAATTGTACAAGACATTATTCCTGCCAATACGATGGAAAATGTTGTATAATTTATTCTAACATTGCAGAAAATCAGTAATGGAAGCTTCTTTTGTGCTGTGGAGAAAAAAAAAAATCTCAATTTGTAAGTGTTTCTATCTCTGTAACATTTATTTATTTATTTATTTATTTATTTATTTATTTATTTATTTTAGTCACAGAGAGAGAGAGAGGCAGAGACACAGGCAGAGGGAGAAGCAGGCTCCATGCACCGGGAGCCCGACGTGGGATTCGATCCCGGGTCTCCAGGATCACGCCCTGGGCCAAAGGCAGGCGCCAAACCGCTGCGCCACCCGGGGATCCCTATCTCTGTAACTTCTTAAGTTATAGAATATTCTATAACTCTAATCAACAGAATTGTGATCAACAGTGTGGTGATTTAGCTTCATTTTATCACATTCTTGCAAGTTGTGTTTAAACAGGTCTCAGATATCTTGCTATTTAACTACCATCTCTATGTTTGCTCTTCTTAGAGGAACAGGACTATCATTTAGAGAAGTGAGCCTATATTGGTGCTAGCATCACAAGGATATTTGCTACAATATGGATCTGGAGTGAACAGCATGACTATTTATCTCCATCCACATATGGATTAGCTCATGTTTTCCTACCTCTCCCTGGCAGTCTCTATTTCTTCCTTTAGTTTCTACCTTTTGTTCCCCCTACACATTACTTTTCTTAGTTTCTACATACCATTGTTTTTTGTTTTTAAAGTTTATAGCTGGGGAAAAAAATAAAGTTTATAGCTGGGGATAGAAGGACAATGGGGAGTGACAGTTAGTGGGTGTAGGATTTCTTTTTGGGATGATGAAAATGTTCTAAAATTAATTATGGTGATGACTATATGACTCTGAATAAACAAAAAAAAAGTCATTGAATTATATACAGTAAATATGTGAATTTCTTGAGCACTTTTTAGAGTCAGAGTCTGTGTGGGCCCTGGAATCAGTGGTAAATAAAACCAGTAAGTTCCCTCTTCTCAAGGGATTGCCATTCAAGGGATGGAAATAAATACTAAATAATGAAAAAATTATTTCATATAGTGATAAATGCTCTAAAGAATAAAGATGAAAATATTGTAGAGAGTTTATTTTAATTTAAGATGAAGAGACACCTGGGCGGCTCAGAGGTTGAGCGTCTGCCTTTGGCTAGGGGTATGGTCCTGGAGTCCTGGGATCGAGTCTGACATTGGGCTCCCTGCATGGAGCCTGTTTCTCCCTCTGCCTGTTTCTCCCTCTGCCTCTCTCTGTGTGTGTCTCTTGTGAATAAGTAAATAAAATCTTAAAAAAAAAAAAAAAAGATGAAATCATCAGAAGAGTTTCTCTGAGAGGTAACATTTTAGGTGAACTTGAATGATGGAAGAACAACCCAGACATGTGCATATTTGGGACAAGAGCACTCCAGGCAAAGGAAACATACAGGATAAAGTCCCACTGTGGCTGGAGCAGAGTAGAGGGTACATTATGCAGGTTTTGTAGGGCAAAAAACCCTTGATTTGTGTTGTGATTATAATGGGCATTCATTGGAAGATCATAAGTAGGGGCAGGCTGCCATTTGATTTCCATTTTCTAAAGAGTTCAGAGACCAGTCAGAAGGCTGTTACAGTGTTCCACATGTGCTTATGTTGTAGTGAGAGTAGTGGAGATGTAGAGGTGGTTGATTTTGGAGGCACAGCCCAGTGTATGTGTTTTTTATATTTCCCAGCATAGTGTGGCATATACAATGGATATTTTGTTGATAAATGTTCAGAGAGGGCTATTTGGGGAGAAGTATCTAAACAACAACAGAAGGCCAATGATACATTGACCTTTGGTGCCATGAAATATTGACTTTTGAATTTATTGGTAGTTGTTGAGTTGATGGATGCTACTTTGGATTGTAGTCTAAACTTGCAATATCAATAGAGATAATACCAGACTAATTCCTTTGCATGTTACTGTCCATTGCAATACAATGTGGAAAAAGTGGATTTAATTTGAGGTTAAAGATATTGTGCAATGGAGAAGCAAGGGTGACTTTACTTTCAGGGTAATCTCTTTTCCATACCTTGATTTCTTCCTGTCATTGCCTCCACCTGTCCTGGTGACATTTGTTGAGTTATAAATACCTTTAAAAAAACCCTGAAGTCTAGAATTTAGAGGGTCACTATCTTTGTAGTAATGTTCATTAGGGAATAGAAATGGAAACCATGAAATATGGAATCTATTCTCCGCATGATCCATCTCACTGTTTAAGATACAAGGACACCATAGCAGTTGCTGAGAATCAGTTTCCATATTTAGAGTTCTGGTTTGCTAGAAACTAACTGCATCACAATAGGTCCATGCTTAGTTTCTGGGAAGCAGCTGGCATGGAAGGGAAAGAACGTATTCTTTGAATATCGGTTTATATTCTGGTTCTGTTGCTTACTGCAAGGGCTTGGGCAAAACACTTCATTTCTCAGTTCAGTGTGCTACGCTATAATACAATGGTAGTAATCCATTGCTTTCAAAAATAACTGCTTTTGAGTATTATTTATATGTGAGATTACCTATATAAAATAACTCAAAGCATGGTCTTTTTACTTCCTTTCCCTTTTCTTTCCTGAGGAAGCCGTTATCAGATGTAATTTTATTGTTTATCAATATTGCAATTGTCATGAGAACACAGAAGGGCTATGGCTCTGTGGAAGAGGCTCACCATGGTGCTAAATAGGGGGCAGAGTCCTGGCTTCCCTTTAGGACATGCGGGGCTAGCCAAAATCACCAAGGATTAAGTGATTAGATGGTTTTCTGGGACTGTGTCAGAATCTCAACCAGTGGTAAAGATGTACAACTGGGAGAGGTGAAGCTAAAAGCTGACTATAAGTACGTTTGGAAGAAGGCTACAGAGAATGGAAAAGGACTGACCTTCCATTCAGATGTAAGCGTTTGACTTGGTTACACTTTGTTTCCTCTCCAAACTGGCACTTTATTTTCAGCCCTCAAATAAAGAGCAACTATCTGATTTTGTAATGTAAAAACTACTATTGCCCTTAGGAAAAGGATTACTGAACTTTCTGTACCTAGTGTTTATGCCTTTAATAAGCACAGTGTTTCCAAGAGAATTGAAAGCCTTTTTGTACTGTGATGTTTTTCTACCACTACATCTGAGTTTTTGTACCTTAATGTCTGGGAAACTTGTTTTTATAAATTCACAGAAACCTGACAAACAGTAGGAATTTGTTCTCTGTCCTGTAGGGATGGGCAAATCCCTAAAGAGCTTGTCGATTTCATGCTAGCCATTTTGCTCTGAGCCAGGCGCCTTTCTTTTCTCAGGAAAAGATTTATAGAGAGGGAATAAGGTTCATGGGAAATATCAGACCTAGATAACTGCAGCTTTAGCAAGCAGCACCACTTGCTGTGGGTTCATCCACCCCCCTATGAAAACTCTTACAGGCTCTAAGATTGGTTTGAGCTTCAGATTTTGCATCTAGTATTGCATTTTGATTCCAACTATGGTGTCACGAAGGATACAAAGATCGGATATTCTTTCGAGTATTAAAAGCTAAAGCACAAAGAGGAACAATTTAAGTGTGGGGCAATGAGACTCGGGAGAAAAGCAAGAGTCAGATGGCAAAGTGCTTTGTGTGCCACCTCTAGGAGTTTAAACTTCAGGAAGATAAGGAAAAATCATGGGACATTTGTAAGTCAAGACATGAGATTTTCAGACATGTATTTTGGAAAGATTTTTCTAAAATAAAGGGCTGTGTTGAGATTTGATTTGAATAGTGAAGCAGGGAGGCAGGGAGACCAGATGGATAGTTGTGGAGAAATTCAAGTGAGGTAAGAGAAAGTCTTGAAGTCACTCCATGGTCGTGGGGAAGGAGAAATTGGAGCAGATTTGGGTAAATGAATCAATGAAGAAACAGTGGTAATTGGAAGACATGATTAATTCACTCTTTTGGCTAGACAATTTCTTAGCCAATCAATAGATTAAACTGTGTCAAAAGACACATTTTTGTCATTGGTGTCAGCAGGCAGGAGATACCAGCCTTCATCCCCTCTTCCTGCCCTGCCTACCCCTCACCCCTCACAACATTAGGCAGCTATCTAAAAAAGAAAATAGCCTTGAGAGGACTAAAGAACCAACTCCAACTGAGAACCTATAGCAACACAATGGAGAAAAAAAGAAGTATAATAACTGCACAGAAAGGATCACTGGGAGTTCAGACTAGGTGAGATATCTGGAGATGGCTCAGCACAAAGGAGGGGCAATCAGTATTTGCTCACAGCAGGTGCCATCATGGTCCCAGTGGCCTGCTCTGCAGAGAATTCCAGCAGCCTTGCCACTGAGGACCTCAACAATCCCCCCAGCAGCCAGACTCCCACAGCTTTCACAGAGAAGAACCTGGTAGTATTAGTTGACACAGACCCAGTGGCCTGTTCTTCAAAGGACACTGGCTTTTGCCACTGAGGTAACCAACGACACCACTGTTGAAAATTCCCCAGAGAAGGAGTTGCTGCTCTATGTCTTCCAGAAGGAATTGCTGTTTTGTCATTCTAGGGCCAGGGTTGCCCCTTAAAACCCTATGCACACATTGGACCTCAAATGCAGTTGCACATGCACCCTCATTTCAGACTCTGGTTCTGTGTCTGCTCTTTGTGCTCAGGCACTCCAGTTAATGGCTACATGGCTGCTCTACACTTGCCCATGTTTCAGGCATCAAAGTTACTGCTGCTGCAGGCCAGCCAGAGCCCCAGAGCCTGGAGTTGCTGTCGCTCCACGTGCACTTGCATTCCAAACCCCAGTTCTGTGGGTGCTCCATGGGTACCCAAGCATCAGATACCAATGCCACCACCATGGCTACAGGGTCTGTGAGACAGACCTAGCACCTGGAGGGATTCCCCTAGGCCATGACATCCACTGTGGGAGAAAGAGTGATCAGATGGTACCCAGCAGCTTTCCTAACCTAAAGACCTCAACAGCTCTAGATACTTCTGTGGACACCCACAATCTTAACCATTGAGGATCTCTGCAATCATTGCCAACACTAACATTAGCTGACAGATATGCACAGAGACTACACCACTAGTCTTTTCCCAGATCAGCAACTGCCACAAACCACCCAGCCAGCATCCTCACACCCACCTGCAGATGAAAGTCTACCTACCAAAACCAATCCATAAAGTCGGGAAGAGGTAACTGCTCTAACAAACATGCAGACAATAGAACAAGGCTACAAGAAACATGAAAAATCAAGGAAACAAGACATCACCAAATGAACACAATAACTTTTCAGTGACTGGCCTCAAAGGAGTGGAACCTACAGATTGCTGGCTAAAGAATTCAAAATAATTGTTTGAAGGAAGCTCAATAAGCTACAAAAAAACAAAAAACAAAAACAAAAGACCCAGATATTTGACATCAAAAGCAAAGGCAACAGAAGCAAAAATAAACAAGTGGGATTACATCAACTGAAAAGTTTCTGCACACCAAAAGAAATAGTCAACAGAAATGAAGAGGAAACCCGTGGAATGGGAGAAAATATTTGCAAACTATATCAGATAAGGAGTTAATATTCAAAATAGATAAAGAACTCATATAACCCAATAGTAAAAAGTCAAAGATATTCAACATCAATAATCACTAGTAAATACAAATCAAAACCACAATGAGGTATCACCACATATCTGTTAGAATGGCTATATTAAAAGAACAAGAGATAAATTTTGGCAAGGATATGAAAAAAAAGGGAACCCTAGCACACTGGTGGGAATGTAAATTGGTACATCCACTTCAGAGAACAGTACAGAGGTTCCTTAAAAAATTAACCAATTAAAAAAATAGAACCACCATATAATCTAGCAATCCCACTTCCGGGTATATACCCAATGGAAATGAAATCTGTCTAAAAGACATATCTGCACTCCCATGTTCATTGCACCATTATTCACAATAGCTAAGACATGGAAACAACCTACGTGTCCATTGATGGATGAATGGATATAAAGACAACGTAGTGTAAAATGGAATATTTTCTAGCCATAAAAAAGGATGAAATCCTGCCATTTGGAAATCTGTGACATCACGGATGAAGCTAGAAGGTACCATACTAAATGAAATAAACCAGACATAGCAGGACAAATACTGCATGGTATCACTCATATGTGGAATGTAAAGAGAAAAAAAGTGGAAATCATGGAGAATAGGATGGTTGTTGTCAATGGCTGAAGATTGGGGAGAATAGGGAGTTATGGTAAAGGGTATAGTCTTTTAGTTATCGGTAAGTTCTGAGAAGCTAATGTACAGCATGGTGCTTATAGTAACAATACTGCATTATATCCTTGAAATTTGCTGAGCAGATTTTTCAGCATTCTCAGTGCACCCACACACAAAATGATAACTATAGAAGGTGATGGATGTGTTAATGAACTTGAGTATATAATCATTTCACAATGTATGTATATATCAAATCATCATATTGTACACTTAAACACAATTGTTTACAATTGTATTTGCTAATTTTATCAATAAAGTTGGAAAGAAAAGAAACATTTTCATGTAATATTTACCAGGGATGTTCTGTTTAGTTGTGGAGACTCTGCAGCCCCTGACCATGGCTGCTTTTTCATTCACCTTCAAAATTGCTTTATCATCATTCAGAATTGTTTTTTAGGAGAGTCTCCCTCTGAAATGCCAAATTTTATTAAAACCAATCAAAGGAAACCTAAAGGATAAATTATTGTTTATTTATTTTACTTCTCTGAATGCCAACTGTGATTTCTTTTCACCCCAATAACTTTTTAATGCTTCCAATAGAGTTCATTTCATTGGTTACTTTCATGCTAGAGAATGAAGGAGATCTAAATTGAAAGATACAGTAGTAGTAGTACATTTTTTTAAATTATCAAATTTAGAGGATATTGAAACAGATCTGATATGCTTGGTGTGGAACTACATATTATTCGGATGTTTTCCACTCTGTGATTTTTTTAGGAAGTATTTACAGTTCCTAATTTACACTCTCTTGAGCCACTAGATCACAAATGAAGGAGTCATATCATCTATGAAGAACATAGATTGCTAGAGGAGATGAAGAGATGTTGGTCAAAGGGTACAAAGTTTCAGCTATAAGGGATAAGTAAGTTCCTGAGATCTGAGGTACATCATAGTGGCTTTAGTTAATAATTTTGTATTGTGTACTCAAAATTTGCCAAGAGAGTTGATCGTAATTGTTCTCTCCACGTACACAAAGACGTAACTATGTGAGATGATAACTTGTATGTTAATTAGCTTGATTGTGTTAATTATTTCATAATTATTTGTATATCAAAACATTACGTGGGCAGCCCCGGTGGCTCAGCGGTTTGGCACTGCCTTCAGCCCAAGGCATGATGTTGGAGACCCAGGATCGAGTTCCACCTCAGGCTCCCTGCATGGAGCCTGCTTCTCTCACTGCTTGTGTCTCTGCATCTCTCTCTCTCTCTCTGTGTCTCTCATGAATAAATAAATAAAATCTTTAAAAAAACACACCATATTATGTTGTATAATTTAAATATATATAATTTTTGTCTAGTAAACCTTAATAAAGCTAAAAAAATAAAGAAATATAAACATCATCAAAGGCTAGACTATTTACCATAAATGAGATGCATAAACGTCTATCAATAAACCACAAAAATATTTAAAGAAAAGGGAAACATACATTGCTATTATCCCTATGGTAGGCATTGAGCAAAATTGTATCATTACCCAGGTTCTAAATCTGTGCTGTGAGCAACTTATTGAGTTGGGGGTTGAAAAAGTTGAGACATAGGTCCAAAAACTAATAAGAAAAGTTTTTTTTTTTTCCTTACAGTGTAGTTGATGAGACAATATATATCAATATGCATCATTTGGCTGACTAGGTAGAATGAGCAATACAAGTCAACATTGCAAGACACACCACCAAACAACTTATGATTGGAAACCAAATAAACGATGGTGACAGTAAATGTCTGGGAGAGAAAGAAAGTTATGCAAGCTCAAGTGGTGTAGGATGGGCCCCAGTAGAGTTGGTATAGATGGAGAGGAAGAGAATACAAAGATAGGGATGTGTCAGTTATGTTTTTGTGGAAAGGAGAAGTAGGGAATTGCAGTATGAAAAGTAGGTTGGTGTCCAAGGGTAAAGACAATCCATCTAAGGTATTAAGAGCCCCTTTTGAGTCTTGAGTTTGAATCTGAGAACAGTTCTCACTAATTTTCTTTGGGCAGGAAAGCATCTTGCTGATTCTCAATTTCTTCATCTATAAAATGTGGCTAATAATGGTGTGTGTGTGTGTGTATAGTAACTGACATAATGCAGATTTAGCAAAGTGCTTTTAGTGAATGGCATATTAAGGAATGTGCCATGTGTGTCCACAGGTAACCAGGGATGTTTTTTGATGTGAATAGTGACATAAGGAAAACTGTCATAAAAAAGCATGTTAAGATAATAATGTAAAAAAAAAAAAATGACTGGGGGCAGAGAAGGACTGGGGAGGGGGATGGAGTTACAGGCAAGGACAGTGCTTAGGGAGCCATTGCATTAAATCTGCATGAGTCATTAAATGTCCAAATTGTAATGGTAATAATAGGGATTAAAAATAATAGCAATAGAGGGTTAGGCGTAAGAGGTTTTGTGGAGAAGAAAACTAGGACTTCATGTCTGTTTGAATATGATGGATTAAAGGACTAAAGAGGAAACCTACACAGGTACTTCTGAAAGTTTGGGATTTTCTGACTTAGGAAATGGTGATCTTTTTAATAAAGAAGTGTGACGGAGCATCCAGTTTTCAACCCAGTGGAGCTGGGGTTTCATACTTTTTTCACAGATACGATGTAAAATAAAGTTGTTGAGGTATAGTTAGAGAGGCTCAGACGGCAGAGCTACCACTGGGAGAACCTCATACTGAAGGAAAGCAAGAAAAGAACCTGTAATGAAAGCAAGTGAAAACCCAGCAGGGGTAGAAGGAGAGTTGAAGGGATGTAGTAAAAACATACCATGGAGGAGGGAGATCCAGCCTGGGGTACAAGAGTTAATCTGTAGGTGATACTACAAAGGTGCCTGTGGGATGCGCTAAGACTGCAGTTATCAATAAGGAGGTCATTACTAACCTTTTAATAGGTTGTTTCAGAAAAGGGGGTGGGCTGAGGAAGGAGCAAGGAGAGGGGAGATTGAGACAGAAAGGGTAAAAGGTGGCAGATGAGAATTAGGAGAAGCAAACTGTAGGCAGCAGGAAGGCAGAAGAGAGAGCAATTCAACGGGGGATCCTAAATATGCAGAAGAGAAGCAAATTCCTAGAGCAGAAAGATGATAGAATGGAAAAGAAGCTAGGAACTAGAGTATCTCTACTTACTAGATCAGAAGAAAGAAAAACCAATGAGTATAGAAACAGGTGTTTTGAACTAGGACTTACATTGGCCTTGGAAAAAAAATGAAATCTGAAAATGAAATTTGGAGTTGTCTCCAAATTGGGAACTGAGGAAACAGGGAGCAAAAAAGGGAAAATGAGGGGAGTTCTAGGAAAGAAACATGGCATTTCAGCCATCTTCAGGATAGTACAAGAACAACAAACATCATGTCCAATATTGTAGGATGTGCAAGGGAATGGTCAAATATTAGCCCATCATAAGTCACAAAGGTGTTGGTACCTCATCACAGACTTTTCAAATAAATTAACAAGGGCAATGGCAAATTCAAGATGGAGTGGTAGCAGGGAATAAGGTTGCTTTCAGTGTTGAAACTGTCCTACATTGTGAAGGCAGGGACTTGGCATTTCCTGATCAGGTGGAGCTATGAAAGATTAGGGAGAAACAAAGTGAAGTACAACAGCTCAGAGTGTTTTGAGGTCAGTCAACAACCAGTGGGATTGCCCAGAAAGAACATTGAAACAGTGGAAGTGATCCAGAGAACAAGAAACTGTTATTTTCAAACCAACCAATTAGAAAGTGACACGATGGCCTATAAATAGGCAATATGTCAGCATTTTATCACCAAACATCCTAAGTTGACAACCCGACCAACTGAACAAAATGTTACAGAGTGGGACAGGCCATTGTGAAGAGAAACTGCTGGTAAGCCAAAATAAATACTATTACATGTGACATTTCAGAATGGCAAGGCTTCAAAAGAATAGCAGATGAAATAACCCTTACTAATAATGAATGAGGAGGGAAAAATACCCTGGGATGATGAAGAAAGACAAATAAAACAGAAGGCAGAATTTAGATCAATAGTGGTTTAAGAGCATGGACTGCATTTCAAGAAACCTGTCATGTACTCATCCTTTGTGCCTGAAGGTCCAAATCTGTAACTGGCAGGAGGATAGGTTTCTTCTGCCTTAAATGGCAACTGGGTCCCATGCGATCATTTCCCATTTACAAAGGAATGCAGTTGCAGTGAAGATGAGTAAGGTCACTGCTAGTTTTGAAGTTCAGTGATATTTGAGGTTTAGGCACAAATTTTCATGTAAGAACACAGACACGATCAGATATCAGAGACATTGCTTTAGGACTTGGAAGAGTCAAAAGCTTTGGATTCTAGTCTCAGCTCTGCGTGATTGTGTGGCTTATGACAAGTTATTTGACTTCTCAGTATCTCAAGTTCCTTATGTAAAATAACAAAGAGAGGCTAAGTGCTCACTAAGATCTTTATTACATTTTAAAAGTCTGTGCTTCTGCAAGAGTGGGACACCACACTAACGACTGCCTAAATAATAAGGTTGTTTTTTGACAAATAACATTTTTTGACAAAAAACATTAAGTCTGTTGTGGGTAACAGAGCCCTTCTAGAACATAAAGACTTCCTATGGAGAGGAGATCCAGTACTAGAGCAAAAGCACAGAGATTACACTAAAGCCATAGGACTTAATAAAGTGACTTAAGGAGTAAGTGTAGATAAGAAGAACATTCTGAAGATGGAGTCCAGCTTCTTGACTTTCAAGATGGTAGAGACCTAGCAAAGAAGATTAAGAGCAGCCTGTGAGGTGTAGGAGAACAAAGAAAAATAAAGTCCAGGTGACCAAGGAAAGAAAGTGTATTATGGAGGAGGCAATGTCATCAAATTCTATTGATTGAAAGAATATATGGTTTTTAGGAAGAGAATTGTCCATTGGATTTGACAATGTGTGGTCATTAGTGACACTGATCAGAGCAGTTTCCTGGAGCAGTTGGTGGATGACGGCATGATTGAAGTAAGTTCAAGGAAGAATGGAACAGAAGGGAATAGAGCCAGCAAGCACAGAACCCTTTCAGTGAGCTTTGCAGTAGAGGGAAGCAACAACTGAAGAAAAATATAAAATCAGGAAGGTTTGTTTTGTTGTACAGTGAGTGTTGTTCAATGAGAAAGATGCAGTACTGTAGAAAAATTGATGATAAGGGAACCAATAGATAACAAAAACAACAAAAAACTAAGCAAAGTAATTTCAGATCACAGTAAGTACTGTGAAGAAACCAAATAGGATGTGGTAGCCAGAGAAATGTTGGGATCTTACTTTAGGTGAAATGGTTAAAGAAAGCCTTTCTAAGGTGTTTGAGTTGGGAACTGAAGATTTTTCTAGTTTGTTGTTGTTGAGGTAGAGTGAGAAAGAGAGAGAGAAATATTGATTTGCAGAGGAAATAGATGACCCAGTTCAACTTGGAACGTATCGGGTGTAGGGAAGGAGGTCAGTATGGCTGAAGAACAGTGAACCACAGAGAGCTGAGGCTGAAGAGTGGGCAGGTCCCAGATCTTGTCATTGTTTGTAGATCATGATAGGTCTAGATTTTATTGTAAATACAAAGAGAAGTTCCTGGAGGATTTTAAATAGGACAATGTTTAACATGATCATTAATAACATCGTTAATAACAACTTTTATCATCTCACATTTTAAAAATATTTTATGGTTTCTAAGTGCTGGTTCTCGTAAGTGGAGGCTCACAGAGTACACATCGATTGCTTGAAGTCTTAGCACAGACCTGGGCACGAACTCAGTGGGAGGTGCAGAATATGGACTCAAACCCAGTTTTACCATTTGTAAAGCCAGTAATTTCTTTCCATCACTCTGCAGTCTGCCATCTGCAACCTTTGTTCATACTCCCCAAACTCAAATCTGTCCCAATGTCTCAAATCTGCTTCTCGACAGAAACCCCTACTGCTGTTCCTTTGCTTTTTTCTTTGGTTCTTGAACACATCAGGATTAACCCCAAGTGTACAAAGCACTTGAAGAGACTTGTTTTTAATGACAAATTTACTTTTATTGGTAAACTACAATATCTGATATTTCAAGCAGAGTAAATGAAGATTTATGTCAGATATGTAGGACTGGGTTAATAGAGACTGATATCTTTGATTAAAATCAATACAATGTGATTGAAACATATGAATTGTATTTTTAAAGCCTGTATCATAGTTCTTCACTTGAGACTATTAAATTCTCAGGTTAATTTGCCAGGCATTTTGATCATTAGTTTTTGGCATAATTCAATGAGCAAAAGGATCCTCTTAAATCTTATAAACAGAGAAAGGACTTCCAAATTAAAGACCATATTTTAATTGATGTTTAGTTAATGAAGACTTCCTTACCAATCTTTTAGATTTCTGTTTGGAACTAGTTGCGTATGATTTGTTTTGAAGGACAAAAAGCATTTACTATAAAATAGAATGTGAAGATAAATATTAACTTTAGGTCTTCACATAGTCATAGGGCTGACCTAAGTGAATTTGCATTTTAAGCACCTCAGGCACAAAAAAGGATTACCTGTAACACTAACATCAGAGAGTAAGTGGCTAAAAATGTCCCATTGGCTCAAGAGGCCCCAACCTATTAAGATGCCCCCAAATAGAAGAGCTGAGAAGTCAGATTGGCACCATCCCCACCATGGAAATGGGCCAAGGTAAATCAAACTTCCCTAGTATTTTACTCACTTCCAATCAGCTGCAGCCACATAGAAACAATATTATTATTAGGGCTTTATTCATTGCAGGAAAGTTAAAGTTGTTGAAGATTTAGTACAAGATATGACTATCTGTACCAAAACATTCAGTTTACATGTGACTACTGAACATGTGTTTTAGTGTGGATCATAAAATAAGTGTGGCACAAGATTCATCTGCAGCGTATTTTTTATCACCTTCTGTAGGAATAAAACCATTCTTTTTGAGTTCAAAGAGCTGACATCAAGAGGCAAAAGGGAAGAAAACCACATCCTAACACTGAATTGTTTTATTTATTAAGGTAGAAGAATAAAGCACAGCTACAACCTTTACTGTACACAGATTACAAAATTAAGGAATTACTTTTACAGTAAGTCAAATTGTTAGATCCCATTTTTACACCACTAAATCCTAGTAATATAAAAAAATAATCTGTCAGGAAATCTACAAATGATTCAACAGCAAGTTGAGACTTGGAAACAAACAGGATTGCATAGTACCCACCTGTATCAGCTTAGCTCTAATTATATAGGGAGAATTATGTGTAATTTTTTTTTCATTCAGTAACTATTTACTCAATTCAATTCAATAGATAATAATGGGGAACATACCACATACAAAGCACTGTGTTGGACACCACTAGGGAGGTACAAATAGTTAAGACATGGTCCCTGTTCTCAAGGAGTTTACAGTCCAGTGAGGGAGATGGCCAAGAACACAACTAAGTGTAGCATAGGTCTGGCTGTGACAAATGCTATAAATGACAGTGTAAAAGAAAGTGCCATTAATGATGCCCAGAGGATTCAGGGAGCCTTCACAGAGATGAATAGTGAGTAGAACTTCTATAGGCAGAGAGAAAGCAAAGGGTTTTCCAAGATGAGGAGTAAACATGATGGAGTCTAAGTTTGGCTGGAAAACAGAGTCCTCCTGGAAAATGGATAGAGATGATTCTATGTGAGGGATGAAAGATACTGGAACTGGGGTGAAGACCAAGGAAGCCTTGATGGAGACCAGAACCGGAGTATATATAGAGGGAATGGAAACGAACCAGGGGCATAGTAGGACTTGTGATTTTTGTCTCAATCATGTTATTTTATTGTGCCTAAATTACCTCCTGGGAATTTTCTGTTCTTCCTTTGAAACTCAGATCTAAAAACCACCTTCAGGTGAAGCCTTCCTTCACCACTCAGATGGCATATGTGTCTCCATTCTTGGTACCTCAATAGCATGTGGATCGGACCACGCTTGGAGTTCTTGTAGGCTACAGCCCATATGAGCAGCAGATTGGAAGGAGGGCTTCATTTTGGATCCACTGTTTGCAAGGGTAGTTTTAGGTGGAGGTAGGCAGTAGGCAGCCTGAATTCCCATCTGTGGCTCGGGAAGTACATAGGATTTAAGGCAAAGATTTGGGAAGAATTTGCATAGAAATGATCATAGAATTAAATAGGATTTAGGGAAAAAATAATTCAGTTTAGAAGATGTTAAGTTTCAGAAGTCTGTAAGATGTTAAACTCAGTATGTTAAACTCAGTATTAGCTGCAGACTTAGGTCTTTGATGAACTTACAATCTAGAGATGGTGACCAAAAGTAAAGTATGTTGTTTGGTGAGTGACTCAAAGTTTTTACGGGGAAAATTTAAAAAATGTATTGATATAAAATAGCAAAACGTTTCCTCAAAAATTTCTAGGTGTCAGTATTCTAATAAGATAATCAAATGCCTAATTGGGGCATAGACTGCTTAGGAAGCTATAGATTATAATTATTATTAGAAAGATGTTGCTTATGTGAAAGTCAACAATTAGCTTTCAAGCATAAGTCAATTCATGAATGAATAAATCCTGTTATAAGATAAACCCAGGTGTGTGTTGAAAGCAGCCATTGGTCCTCCACTCAATGCCAAGTCACTCAGGAATCACTCAGAAAAAGGGCAAATCTGTAAAATGAGGCTCTGGAAGACACAGCTGATGACTTTTTGGCTAAAAATTATGGAGGCTCACAAGTTACTCTAAGTTACAATCTCAAGAAAAAAAATATAGAATTCCTTTTCTTGCCAAGCTATATTGGGGAAGCTCTTCAGAAAGGACTTTTTCTAAGGAGAAAAAGAAGTTATGACTTTGTTTTTGTCACTTGTTCCAAGTGTTGATAAGTCTGGAGTTAGGATATATTTTTCTTTTTTTTTAAGATTTTATTTATTTATTCATGAGAGGCACACACACGAGAGAGGCAGAGACACAGGCAGAGGGAGAAGCAGGCTCCATGCAGGGATCCTGATATGGGACTTGATTCTGGGTCTCCAGGATCACACCTGGGCTGAAGGCGGCGCTAAACCGCTGAGCCACCGGGGCTGCCCCCAGGATGTACTTTTCTATGTTGCATTCTAAATAAGCAGAGAAAGAAGGACAGTTTGGGAGGAAAGAGGATACATAGAGCAGAACCTACCAGAGAGGAAGGGATGATGAGAGAGAGTGAAAAAAGTAATGTCGAATGGAACACTTTTGACGAAGTTCAAGAAAGTGAGGCTAAGGTCAGGAGCAGAGGATGGAGGAGCGCTCAGAAAGGAAGCTACTAGAGGGATGAGCCTAGAGGCAGAGGGCTATTTTGGAAAGAAAACTGAGCATGAGTTGAATCTAGGAGAACAAAAGCAGAAAGAAAGTAGGTAACAATGTTGAAAGTAGGTATTACTGTAAGTGCCAATCCATATTTATGGAATGCATTAATCTCTTGGGATGATGATGAAGATTGCAAAAAGAGGGCACAGAGAATCTGATTATGAGACCATTAGCGATCTCTAAGTAGTTTCAAAAATAATGGGACAGGACAAAAATTGGAGGTGGTCAAGGAAGAGAAGACGTTGGGGAGAGTGAAAGGAGAAGGGGACCAACTGAAAACAGGGTTGGGGCTAAGTGATGGGTGTGCTTGGTTTTCTTTCATTTTAACATGGAGGATATCAGAGACCATTTGACCGAAGGCCATTGAGAGTCTCAGAGAAACCAAGAAGGACCTAAAAACAGAAGATCAGGAAAACTATCAATAAGAGCAAAGAATTTAAAATAATAGAGCAAATCTAGTAAAAATAGGCCAGCCTCAGCAATGCCTCAGCAATGGCTTTCAAACTTTTGCTGGTGTGCACACATGACTGAGAATGTTTATATGTTCCATGCTATCACGGGAGAGTATATACTTTCTGGCAAATTAGCTGTAATTTCACCTCCTTCTCCTCCATCCACTCAAGAAAGCCTATCAAAGTGCAAATGAGAAAGAGTGACACTGAATCCCCTCTCATTTAGCCAAATCTCTCGCATGCATGAGCCAGAAAACAAGAGAAAGGGAAGGTCTAGAGCTATGGATTAAGGGGATAATGTGCCATCAGAGAAATGGACAGGGGGCTTTTGTGTCTCAGCCATTTCAGGTTGAGAGAGGGGAAGGGCTCTTTGCAACCGTGGGCTCCTGGGAACCTCTGGTGAAGTTGTTCAAAGAACTGAGTCTTGAGAACTAAAAAAAAAAATAAAAAAATAAAAAAAGTGTTAATGGACAAACTTGGTTTGGGAGTGAGAGTAAAAACTGGCGAACACGGAGAAGATGGAGAGAATATGAGCAAAAGCCCAGGCACTGCTACAGAGAAGAAATGGTGGGGAGACAGAGAATCTGGGAGGGAGTCCTTGAAGCAAAAATGGGACGGCTGTTCTGTGCTGTCAGTGTTTCACCGTTGGGCAGAGAACAGACATCACCCCAAGACCTAGGGGCCAGGCTGGGTGATCTAGGGTGCGCCCAAGTTGCAGGGTTGTCCAAAAAGGAAGTGTTTTTACTCTTTTGGTGGCAATAGCCTGGTGGGTCGGATATACCAGTTTCTCACCCCCCCCCCCCCATCTCTCTGTCAAATTATGAAAGCTTCATGGGCAATGTGTATTTTCAAGTTTTTAAGAACCACTCAATCAGAGGGGATTTTCCACAAGGACTTACAAAAATGCAGATTACACTGTAAAAATGCTTTTCAGCCAATAAAAGTCCTGTTTTACTGAGCAAATTTCTTTATGGTGTTTAACTTCGGTTCAGGTTCTGACTCCGAGAAATGAAATTTGGTGGAATGAGAAGGAAAAACAACGTGGAAAGAAGAAAACCCCAAGATAGCCATTTAAAACCCCACAATCAGACCTTGTTTATGTGATAGGGACTCTGAGCTTTCTCTTCAAAAATGCATGCGATTAAGAAAATACTTTGAGAACCTAATAATAGGTCCTTGAAACCTGAGATCCACCTCTCATCTTTCTAACTCTTGGGAACGCAGTTAATAAGAATGTATGTTTTTAATACACTGATTCTTAGCAACAAAGTAGTTCTTTAATTAGTACAAAACTTGAATAATGCATTGCCTATTATTGTGTGCGGCACATAACATTTGGTAACTTGTACTGGCAGATTCGTTTACATATGTCACCACTGTACCTGTAATTTAGTTTAATGCCAGGCCGGTGTGCCAAGTGTGTGTGTCTGTGTTTTTAAAGCTTTCCCCAACAGTTGTTTCATGGGCTTCACAGTAGTAACGAAAACAGTGTCTATATTAGGAAATTGTAATCAGCCAAAATGACTGTCTGTTGCAGGTTTCTCCTATATACTTGCTCACACCGGGGGATTGAGTGGTTCACTTTGAAGAGGATTATTTAATATCTTAAGAAAATGGGAAATACTGGCTGAAGGTGCAGTTAGTTGTCTATAATTTTGCCAAGAGGAAAAGTGAATTAAATCAAAATCAAAGCATGGGGACTCGAAATAAACTCGTGAGACCTAGTCGCATGGTTAATGCACAGGACAGTCCAGATGCAGAAGATCCAATGCATCTCTTTTGGTTTGAATTGTTCTAATTTCTCACACCATGCGGTGCAGTTTTCTGATGTAGGGACTCACTTCTTGACGGAGTAATCAAGTTTCTCTCACGTGACCAATTTGCCCGAAAGGAGGATGTCTGAAAAGGAATGTGTGCCAGTCTCTTTCTACCTCCATCTCAAATCAAAGTTGCCTCTGCAGGTGTTGTAGCTGGAAGCTTCCGATGAAAAAGGAGTTCAAAAAAAAAAAAAAAAATGTGAGAAAACCTCAACTCACAACTATTTAAACCTACCCTCCTGTCTCTTGATGAACTGTCAGTAGGAAGTGTGTAGTTGATTCCCTCACTCCACACCGGATTTAAGTGGGCAGATAGCAGCAGGATTTTAAAAGTTTTTCATCATGACTTAAGTCGCTAAGATTTAGAGTATTTTGTTTGTCTGAATGTCTCACCAGTACAAACCTTAGCCATCAATATTAAAATGGAGAATTCCTTCCTTTGGTATTCACAAGCATAACATACATAATCCTTTATCTCTGGCAGAGCTATTAGCTTTTTGGCCTTTGGCTGGTCGATGTATACAGTATCTATAGTTATTGCATGCAAGTGTTCTCAACTGACTTGCAAACCCTTTGATCAAACCAGCTAAACTTGATTTTCCAGATTATTCAAGAGACAAGGCACACATCTATCAGCTTTACAAGTCCTGGCAAGCAATCAAGACCCCATGCTCCCCCACTCCCTTCATCAGAATCAAAGGTAAACAGGGAGCCAGTTCTCATTTAAATATGTAGCATCGGGATCTTGCCTCGACTTTCACAGTTGTAGCACCAGAAGAAAAACAACAGGCAGAGTAAGAAAAAGGTTTCCTTGGCAAGGATGCCAAACTAAATAATGACACCCAAAGCCAAAACATGCTTCACTGAAACTCAACTTCAGTCAGTTCAGCCTGCTTAAAACAAAGCTTTTTTTGTGATTTCAAAAGTGAACATTGTACTTTGCTCTGGCAGCCATTTCTGTGTTTTTGAATGATCCGATTATGCATAAATCCCTGGCCTACAGGTCTTTCAGCACCTCAATCCCGTGAGTGATTTGAAAACATGACTGAACATTTCTATATATGGTGCCTGCCCTTTTCTTCCTCTAAACCTTTTGAAATAGACACTTCGCGTTACACTGTTTTGACATACGTTGTCATTGTGTTTCTCTCCCCCACTCTCTCTCTCTTTTATTACTTTAGAAATATTTATAGGACATCAGGTCTCTGCTTCCTGTTCCCTCAAAGCCCGTGTTCTTCATCACCCTGTCATCCCCGCCGTGCTTCGTCGATGCTACGGTCCTATTGACTTCACTGAGACAGAATTACTCGAAGTTGCCATATGTGTCTGCCTTTGTGATTTGTCCAGTTTGTAGTAGAGACAGCAAACAAGAATCAGTTTTTTGTGTGTCTGTTTTGGGTTTTGAAATAATTGGAGCAGTGATGTCAAGCTGTATATTTGAACAATGACACGTGTGCTTCGTTGATGAGTAGTTGATGGACTAACAGGAAAAAATGACACCTGTTTGAACACACACGGCGGCTTGGAAGGGGTTAAAGAAGCAGAGGAGCACTTATTCAGCTCCACTTTTCTTTGTAGAGCTCAGAACCAGCAATGCCGGCACAATCCGTGCTGTGTACATCCTGAATAAGGTTTCAGAGTAACTGTCAGTTGACTTTTTCCCCCTAAAATCGGAGATGTCCTTATCATTTTGGCTGAATTCCTGAATGCACCATCACACTCTGTGTCTCGGGAGTTTCCGCTGATATCAACAGGACACTGTCTTACCTCACTCTACAGCATCATCCGGTAACTCTGTTAACTCTTCCGTGTCATTGTGCAGCAAGTTGATCAGGACTGCCATCTCCACTGGGACCACGCAGGTATGAGTGACAAGCATGGTGAAGCCAGCAATGACACTTCTTACCAGAGCAGATGCTCTTAGGGGGCTGCAGAAATTGCAAGGCAAATGCACCAGAAGTCACCCCAATGTCCCAGTGAAGTCATACATTGGTTTCTCCAACTCAACTCCAGGTTTGGGTTAAGTCTACGATCCATCATGGGACTTCCCTGAAGTTATTGTTGCTAAGATCAACTTTTAAGAAGGATAGATAACTATATTTAGAAATAAAAAATTCTGCGGATCTCAGCAGCTCTTGACATTTGGTTGCTCACTTTATCTCGTGTGTATGTGTGTGTATAAAACTGCATTCTCCTGGGTTTTCCTCCTATCTTTGACAAGTTGTTCTCAAACTCCTTTGCTCTTTCTTCCCAATCTAGATGTTCTAGGGAGATAACATTATCTACTAGAAGAGTTTCAATTACCTACTATACAGTAAGAACTTTCAAATCTAATCTCAAGGCAGCCCTGCTCATTAGGGTTTCAGAATCACATATCCAACTAATTGCCAGACAGTTGCTCTTCGATGTCCTGGTGACCCCCCTCCCTTGTCCTGTGGCCTGCATCCGAGTGAATAACATCACCTTTACTACATTTGTTCAAGCCATAAACCTGAGAGTCCTGATTCTTCCTCTTCCTTTACTTCATACATCTAATCAAACCAGGTGTTATTGATTCTACCTCTCCAAAATCTCTTAGATCTACCCATTTCATTCTATCTCTTCTGGTATGTGCATCCATGGCTCTGCACCATTTCCTGCTTGGCTTCTTAGCTGGGCTCCTTACCCTCAGCTTTGGAAACTGACCTCTCTAAATAATAACTCAAATCTGCCAGTCTTAAAACCTACCTTAGGGCCATCAATGGCTCCTCCTCACTCTTAGGATAAAAGCTAAACCTTCTTGGGGCACCTGGGTGCCTTAGTCCATTAAATGTTCAACTCTTGATTTCAGGTCATGATCTCAGGGTTGTGAGATTGAGCTCCATGGTGGGCAGGCTCCATGCTCAGTGGGGAGTCTGCTCAAGATTCTCTCTCTCCCTCTCCCTCTGCCTCTGCCCCCATTTTATGCATGCTCTCTCAAATAAATACATAAATACATAAATACATAAATAAATTTTAAAGCTAAACCTTCTAACATAGCTTATGAAGCCTGTAAATTCTTGGACTCTGTACTCCCCTAAGGCCTCTTTACTCTTCACCTCTTGAATGCCACTCTTCAGATAATCTGTTTACTTCTCCATCTTCCTTCATGCAGATTGTTGCCTTTTGCCTGATTATGTTTGCTCCTCCTTATACGTGGATGATACACTCAACCTTCAAGTTTTGTTTCTACAAGGGTGTGTTTGGGAATCCTATTCTAATGTTTCAGCTCTGAGTAGAGCACTTCCTATTGCCCGTCTACACTCCCATACATCATAATATTTATCTCTGTGTATGATGGGCTTTTTGAGAGTTTCTATTTTTCACTCTCCCACAGTGGGAGAGCAGTGACTTGCCAAACATCCAATGTGTCCTATGTAGTTAATAAATATTTTTGGGAAAAAAAGAACAAATGAATGCATAAAAACAGAATACATCAGGCAGCCTTGGTGGTTCAGCGGTTTAGCGCAGCCTTCAGCCCAGGGTGGGATCCTGGAGACCCGGGATCGAGTCTCATGTCAGGCTCCCTGCATGGAGCCTGCTTCTCCCTCTGCCAGTGTCTCTGTCTCTGTCTCTCTCTCTGTCTCTCATGAATAAATAAATAAAATACTAAGAAAAAAACAAACAATCCATCAGTACTAGCAGGCTCCAACACAATGGATGAGACAAATATCTCTCTTTTATTCCTGAATAGAGTGTTGGTAGAATCATATTTAATTGAACAGAAAAGAAGTTAGGGAAATGTTAGGGCTTTTGGGATTCTTAGAGGTCATCCTCATTTTATGGGTGAAATAAGAAAGGCCAAGAGAGTGTAAATCATTTCATTATCATCCCATAGAATGTTCTGTTACTCCTGCCCCAGTATCCTCTTTTTCTGGGCTTTAAGATTGTTGCCACTTTCAGATGTATGAAATAAAAGCCCACTTTTTGAGTTTATTTTAATGTTTATTTCCCTGGCCTTTACTAAGTTAAACATATTTCTAATACTTATTGGCCAAGTGTAGTCTCTCTTTATTCAGTTGCTTATTTGTATTATTTGTCCATTTTATATTAGATCATTTTTTTCTTGCACATTTTTAGGAATTCTTTATATATTCCACATACTAATTCTTAGCCATTTATATAACTTGTAAATATCCAGTAAGTTTGGAGATATACATAATCTGTGGCCAGTAATTCTATGCTTAGGCATCTACTCTTGAGAGAAACTCTCTCACACATGGCCAAAGAAGCATTTAAGATTTTTCTTGTGGTGCTATTTGTAAAGGCACAAAATTGGAAATAGGCTGAATATATATTCAGTAAATGAATGAATCATTAATTTATGGTATACTCACATATTGGAAATAGAAGCTTAAGTGAATGAACAGGCTTTACACATTATTAGCATTGATGATGTCAGAAAATATGTTGTCCCTCAATAGCAAATAACAAATCAATACACATGGTATTCCAATACATATAATATCACAAAACAATTCTAAATAATATTTATAAGTACATACATTTAAGGAAAAGGTAAAAGACAGAATACACATTTTTCAGGCCTGGAAAAACAGAATGTGTTGGAGAAACTTAGAGAAGAAGCAGAATTCTAGTGATGGGAGAAGGTTCTAGTAAAGATGATGGTGGGAAAAAGCTGATCATGAAATACCTCGCTAGCTGACACAGAGTTGGGAAGAGTTGTAGATCTATGAGCATTGCAATTTCTGGAAGGAGAAACCTATTAGTGAGAATAATAATGTTTGATTATACTTTACAACCCACTTATATTGAATAGATTATAGGAGATGAAAAGGAACTCAAAGCTCATCTTGAAGTCCAACTCCTTCATTTTAGCCACAGAAAAAAGTGAGGCCCAGAAAAGTCAAAGTGTAAAGAAGAGGGAGGGTACTTTGCACAAGAATATTGGGACACAACTAATCCAATCATTTGATACATTTTTACTGGCTGACTTAAAAAAATTTTTTTTGAAGATTTATTGATTATTTTTATTTTTATTTTTTAAAATTTTATTTATTTATGATAGACATAAAGAGAGGCAGGGACACAGGCAGAGGGAGAAGCAGGCTCCATGCAGGGAGCCTGACGTGGGATTCGATCCCGGGTTTCCAGGATCATGCCCTGGGCCATAGGCAGGTGCTGAACTGCTGAGCCACCCGGGGATCCCCCCAGATTTATTGATTTATCTCAGGCAGGGGGCATGTAGGGAGGGGCAGGGGGAGAGAGAGAAGGAAATTCTTCACTGAGCATGGAAACCCATCTTGGGGCTCGATCCCAGGACCAATAAAATCATGATCTGAGCAGAAACCAAGAGTTGGACACCCAACCGACTGAACCAGCCAGGTGCCACCTTACGAACTGACTTCTTAATTGATGTAACAACTAATTCTACTATAGTGATAGTAGGTTTTTGAAAGACTGGTACAGAGAATAGATAAATTTCAATTAGGAGGTATGGATATTGTTTTGACAAGTGGATCATAACAATGTAGACTATTGAACATCAAACAGGTAACACCAAATGGACAGTTGCTTGTGATATGGGGTGTTTACAAGGGGGAGACAGAAGACATTGTAGGGGCACCTTGAAGTTAAACTACCTCACAATTTTGCCTGGATGAGTCCTGCTTGCTGCTGACTGATACCATGTTGGAAGCATTTGAGCTCTTACAGCTCTGATAAAGACTATCTCATCTCATTAGGTAGCCCAAGGCCAAGAGATAACTGGAAGGTCCTTCTATAAAGATCTACAAGAAGGTGACCTAAGGGGTCATCCGCCATGGATGGGTTATTTTTTATTTTTCTATAGGATTTTCTTCTGGTATGGTAGGTTGTGAGACCAGAGAAGCACCAGTGATGTCCATCTTTGCCTTGGTGACATCTACCTGAGGCTCACTGTCTATTCCAGCCCAGATAAAGGGCCATTAAAGGGCCACAAAGGGAGGCAGCATAAACCATTCTGGCTAAGTGAGCTCATTCATCCGTTTTCCCATCATAATTGACCTCACATTCCCTCAGTTAGAGATACTGGTCTACGGACACCAGAAAGGCTGGATATCTCCTTTGATGTAAACATATGGGGTTGGTCAGAGAAGAGGTTCTTTTGAAGGTATCTTCAGGAGTTTTTTCCACAACATATCAATTCTATGATGAATCAGATTAGCTAATTGCATTTCAAAAGGAATAGGGAGCTTTGTCCCAAAGCAGAGATGTAAGACTGGCAGGTTTCAGCATGTTGGTGGTAGTCTAGGCCAAATAAAAAACATCACAGCCTTAGACTTCTCCCGGCCAACTCGTACTGAGACATCTTCTGACATCTTCAGGTTAAGTCCCTCTATTTTTACACATTCTCAGAACTCTGCCTTTTCCTTTGTAGCACTTATCAGTTTTTAAATTAAACACTCATTTGAATAATATGTGTTTAATGTTTATCTGCTTAGATAAACTGTAAACTCTATGAATAGAGGGACCACATATCTCTTACTGTTTGCAATATTCTGGAGCCTTAGCCTGGTATCTAGTTTATCTTAGGCACTCAACATGGAACATATAACTGATTAAGTGAATGAGTGTTAAAAAAAAAATGAAGTCAATGAAGAATGAGTGAGTCAATGGATGGTATTGGTGGAGCAGCAGGAACACAAATGAGGAAGGTAGGACTGTGTAAGCCACCATGAGTTGGGCCCTATCCTTTAAACAGTCAATTTGTGGTGAGACAAGGAGCAGCAAATGTTTTAGGGGCAGGATGGAAAAATCCCTGGTTAGTTGGGGATACAGGTTCTTAACCTGTTTTTGAGAATAAAGGAAATTAGTTATCCCTGGAAGTATTCCAAAGTCAACTTTATCTATTTAAAAAGTTTTCCTGGGTTAGCTATACCACAGTGCTTTGAGTGATTCCTACAATGTCACCCTGCAGCCTTAAATGACAATGATAGCTAAAGGAGGACCATGAGAGTGTTTCTTCAAAGGTATATCTAATTCTTACGGAGTTTGTAAGATTTGGACCCTGGTAATCCTCAGAAATCTTAGCACAATGGTTCCTTATAACTAGTATTGTTTTTTATGACTTAATTGAACTACCCAATAGTAGGTGACTCAGGACACAAAGGCATTACACAAATATGAAATATTATTACTATACCATAACTATTTGATTCCAGATGACTTACCTTAAAGAATAGTGTGTTCACTTCCACTTTCCCATGACATTTAAATCTGGGTTTATGAGATTTCCAGAATAGGAAGTACAAAAAATCTGGAACATAGAATTCAGTTCTGTGTGATCTAGCTACCTTCATGTTTATGTGCTGTCTACACTGGTCAAAAATGTAGCAGTGTGATATGATGTGAAATATTTTATATTTTGGTTCTGGATTGAGGAATATAGGGATAGGTTTTATAGGGTCACTGCCGATCTTTATTTTAAAAACTGATACTTCAGTTTGGTTTCTGGTTCAGAATAAAGTGAGAACTCCATGTTAATGTTGCTTCTTTTGAATATGTCACGTGCACGGTCAGGTTAAAGGGGTAGTTACAATAAAGCTTAGCTTTGATGTGCTGTTTTTGTAATAAGGAAATATCATTAGTATTTAAAAAAATATAACCTTCTTGACCTCTTTTTGTTTAAATGGAATTTGTTTATAGCAACATAAAAACTTTCCCTTCTCTTTTGGACTAGGCAATGATTTAAATTTCTTTAAATTAATAGACACTATTTTTAAAAGCAATTTTCGGTTTCCAGAAAAATTGAGCAGAGAGTACAGAGTTCCCATTAAATTCTCTCTCCTCCACCCCACAATTTCCCCTATTATTAATATTTTGTGTTAGTGTGGCACAGTTTTACCAGTGATGAACCAATATTGATATATCATTATTCATTAAAGTTCATAGTTTACATTAGGGTTCACTATTTGCATTACCTAGTTTTATGGGTTTTGACAAATGCATAATGCCACGTATCTGCCATTACAGAATCATATAGAATAGTTTCCCTACCCTAAAAATCTCCTGTGCTTTATCTGTTCACCCTTCCTGCCTTCCCCCAAGCCCCTCAATGGTTTAATTTTATTAAAAATGGAATAATATTCTTCTAATAGCAGCATAGAAGAAAGCCAGAAAACATGCCAAATACCAAAAGGACATGTATAATATTTTATTCACATTCTTCTATTATTATTTTCATCTCATTACTCCAAATTCTCCTTTTGTTTTTTTTCCAAATTCTCCTTTTGAACAATACATTGATAAATATGAATTTAATTAAATTCTCAGAAAGCTTATCAATGAATTCTTTTCATCTATTTTTGTCTCTAAATTCTCTGCATTAGACCGGAAATTTTCTTTCTTCCTTCCCTCCCTCTTTTATTGAAGGTGAGAGGTACTGAATTGTCAACTGTGGTTCATGGTGAGCACAATTAGCTCCACCCCCCAAGTCATCAAAATCATCACATACCCCCTTCTGTAACACCATCTTCAGCAGTAGCAGCCTCAGCAGCAGCAGCAGCAGCAGCAACAACATCACCAAGAATCTCTATTAAGTACCTAAATGTGCATGATGCTGTTAGTTTATCAGAAAGAACTGCTTGACAACCATTCTCTGGATCCCTGAGACTTACCCAGGGCTTTTCCTGCCTCCTGGAGGAGGTGCTGAGATTAAGGAAACCATTCCATTCCCTTGGCATTGCCAAGCAATCAGGATTAGAACCCTGAAGTGGATATCCTTTCTCTTGACATTGCTGCAGTGTGTTACAGAATTAAGGCACATATAAACGATGGTAGGGGCAGCATCTCTCCACTCTGATCAAAGGAACTGGAATTTCCCAGCTCTGTAGCAACTGAACTTCCTAAAGAATAGCTTGCTTAATTCATATGAATATTATATTACCTTCTTTGGCATTCATAGATGCCAACATGTCCTCTAGAGCATGGTACTTAATTGTTTTTCTTATTAGTTCAAAAATAAAACATGTTGAATACATTGCCATGACTGCTCCTCTAATTAATAAAAAGACTGTTGAGTTTGAAAACAACTAACTCTTTTCATGTCCAAGTTACTTTTAGTAGCTACTATAAATTATTACCTTCTTCCACATCAGAGGTGTCTTATGACTAAAGGACAAGACAGCCCCCATGATGCTCTTTAACAATGACTCTTATGTTTCTTTTGGTAAACTCATAATGTTAATTATACTCTGCAACAGATGGAGTGCCTTCCATCAAGGACCTCAGTGCACCTTGCAAATGTCATGAGTCATCAAAGCCCTTCTATAATGGAGGTAAGTATCTGTAGTCACAATTTTATAGTGAAAGAAGCACAGGGAAGGTAAGTGTTTTTGTTTTTTAAAGTGGAATATGTTTTAGTCAAAATACTTAGTCATCATTTAAGAAGGCAGAGACACTATTTACTGAATGAAACTCAATCATACAAATGAATGAAATGGTTCATCAACAAGATTTGGCTCTCCCGGCAATCAACACCTGGGCCATATTAATTATTTTGAAGAATGATGAATAGATCAGAAGTGATTTACTGCTAATTAATCCATCTTTAGAATTATTGGTGTAGAAAATGGTGATTTAACCACCATAATGATATAGCAAATCTAGAAAATAGAAATGACCAAGCATTTTTGTAACAATGTTATAGAAACATTGAAATTTAGAGCTAGCAGCTTCCAGGGATTATTTAATCACTTTCATATTTCAGATAAGAACAGTGAGATCCAGAAAGGTTAATAAGAAGCTTACATGAAATTATTCAGCTTTCAAAACCTTAATTTAATTTCTTTATATCCCCTCCTATTTCAGAAAGTGTTTAATTTGACTCAGCACTCAGCTAGTTAGTGGAATTGCTAACTAGAATCTATGCTCCTAACCTTAAGTGATCCGTTCTCACTGATTTCATTTTTAAAAAACTTCACGATTGTCTTTTTTGCATCCTAACAATCATAAAATCATAAGATTTGAAAGTTGTAAGGAAATCACTCTTGTTGGTCTTCATCTTTTAATTGGATGAGGAATCTGATAATCAGGGATTTTAAGGGAATCACTCAAGGTTGCCTGGTGAGTTGCTGGCAAACAACCGGAATCTCTATTCTCTCTTCTTTCACTATTTCAGAATCTGGAACTTAATCTATAATCAAGATCTCAGTAACCCAAACCACTAATATAATTTTGTCTTGATTTTTCTGGAATCCTTTTTTACTAAAGACAAATGAAAAATAAATAAGCTAATATTAAAGATTTTAAAAAAATGTCTAAGGTGTGTCATTATGTCAATAATAATTAAAATCCCACCCATTTATTTGATATCTCCCAAACCTGAGAATCCAGATGATGATGACTACAATTATTCATCATAAAGGCACAGGTAGAAGATCCCTAGGTGCTTGCTGAATTTTCAAAGATTGAACTATCTCCGTCAAGAAGGTTGTATATTTTTGTTTATGATGAAAACTGGTGGTTACAGGAAAATGATGATAATCCTGGTTTGAACAAGAACATCTAAGTAAAACAACAAACATCTTCTTAATTACCATTGATAATCAAGAATTTTTAGCATTTTTAGGTGTTTTAAGTTTGCATCATCCCATTCTACAACCATAATTCTTTTTTTTAAAATTATTTTTATTTATGATAAACAGAGAGAGAGAGAGAGTCAGAGACACAGGGAGAGGGAGAGGGAGAAGCAGGCTCCATGCCGGGAGCCCCACGCGGGACTCGATCCCGGGACTCCAGGATCGCGCCCTGGGCCAAAGGCAGGCACGAAACCACTGAGCCACCCAGGGATCCCCCAACCATAATTCTTTAATTAAATGGAGACCACCAGGTGAGTTTTCAAGATGGCCTTTTTGCTTATTTTATATAGCTTTCCTTGGTTGAAGTTGTCACAGTTAGACACTTTGGGTCAATTCGCCTATTTGTTTGAAAAAGAAAAAAATTCTAAAATGGTAGCACCCATTTCAGAGAAATCTTGCAATATGACAGTGTATTCCATTTGTATGGTGGTTTTAAGTGAAGCTGGTAAAGAAGGTGGTCAAGTCTTCAGAGGTCACTGAGTTGGTGAAGGAGGCTGCTTCTCTCATTGAGATAGAAAATGTGGGGACTGCGGGTGGGGGTCGAGTGGTGAGGGGAGTGATCAAAGCCTTCCCTTGTTTCATGGTTATCAAGTCCTCAAGTGCTTCTGCTGTATCCTCAGCATTTATGATACAAGTAGCAGACCTAAGGAGGTTGGCTGTATTGCACTCTGATTCTGCAAATATTCACCTCTAGACTTACCTGCTAATACTCATATTTATTCTGCTGCCTTTTCATCTTGTTTCCTTGACACACATGAGCTCACCGTAGAAAAATGATTCCCTGCTATTATTTGTATACGAAATTAACCACAGAGCTCCCCATTACTCTGTTTCTTTCTCTGTGTATACTAGGGTCTTTGAAAGGTTGTAAGTGGAATTTATACTGTGAATTGAATATGAATAAGATAAGGACCAGAAATAAGTTTTCCCTTTCCTTTTAAAACCCTAAACTGTCCTATAAGCAGGTACATTAGCTCATACTGGTAGGCATAGTCTCTCATCTCTACACCCAGTTCTCCCCTAGTAACTCATGGCAACTTAAAGAGATCCTTTCAAGACAGTTTGGATTTTCTAAGTAAATCACTCAAGAAAGCGGCATCTTCTGCTTTAGTCAAATGCTCTGTTTTATTAGGAGAGCTGTGAAATTTTTAACATGCTGCTCTTCTTTTTACCTTCTTTTTGAAGTATAGTAAAGGGTTAGCAATGATATTTAGCACAAGAAGCAAAGCATTTCAAACTCTTTAAAGAAATACATCAATCATCTCTTTTATTCCTCTATTTTATAAGTACAAATGCATATTTTTATAAATTTCCCCTCTATTAGGTTCTACTTCCCTTTCCTTGTCTAGGCTCTTAACTTCAACGTCAGAGGCAAGGGGTCCATAGAAAAATATTCTAGGTTTATATGGAAAATTATAAGAAAGAGAACACTGAGATGAGAAAGTTGACTGTGCACATTTCTCTTTATTCTTCCCTAGAGCCGATTGATAGGGAAACCCAGAGGCAAAGTTTGAATCAGTGGCTGTCACACTTTGTGCAGTTCTTCCATCATCTGAAAATACCACAATGTTTGATAGCAGCTGGAATGGAAGCCCCATAATATCTTTTCAAATTAAATAAATGGCTTAAATTATTTGCTTCATTTGTTAAAGAAAGAAATAAGGATGTTAATGTGTATTGCCTGACCCCACAAAACACTGGTAATATCACTAGTATCACAAAAGTCTAACTTCAAGTTCTGGCCCTAAGAATTTGAATTCAGGTCAGTTTACCAAACAGGTAAGGAGGTTCCAGCTATATGCCATGCACTTGGCTGGTTAAAAATTGTAGAGTAGGTGGGAAAGAGAATCAGAGTGAAATCAAGGTTAGTTTTCAGGCCACTGATTTTGGCTTTTAGAATTGTGACTATTCAGAACTATATCCTTTTCGCACAGTATGGTGTTCTGTAATTGGAAAAAAATGAAGAGAGAAATGTGATACTCAGTAAATACTTAGATACCGGAATGGAGTGAATAATTGGTAACTAAATGATTTCAAACTGGAATAAAATTCAAATTTATTTCTATACAACAGAAATTTAAAAATTTGTCAAAGCTCTCTAATATTTCTATTATTTCTAAGAGCCATTCCATCAATAATAATAACTGAATCTTTATCATATTCAAAGTATGGTTCTAGGTGCTAAGAGGAACCAGAAATATGAATCCAAGAGTCTATTCTGAACAGTGTTCACTACGAGGTACTAGCATGGAATACATACTAATACATAGTCATGACTTCTGTTTTACCAGTAACGAAAGTCCTATGTCATTTGTCTGTATTATCCATTCCATAGCCTTGGTGTATACAACCTCGTACTTTCCGTAGAATCTAAAAAACTTTCCTATTGACTATTTTTCAGTACATCTTTTTAACATCCTTGTAATCAAGCAATGCAGTTATTATTATCCTCATTTTATAGACAACAAACTGAAGTTATTAAGAAACAAGTCAATTGTTCAAGGTCAAGCAAATTCTCCTGACTGCCCTATTCATTTCTTTTCACTGAACTTGCCTACCTGAAGGATACTTGAGTTTCCTCACAAAAAATCAGAAGGCACTTAACACATTTTTCCTCAGTAAAGCTTTTTCTAATTAAAATTTTTTATTGTAATACCATACAAAGAAAAGAAGGAAAGAAAAACACGTCTCATCCACTCACTCAGTTTCTCTTTCTAGATAATCCTTTATGCTCATATAAAGTTTAAAAAATGAGATTGTATTACATAAACTGTTGTGTGTCCAATAACTGTTAAATGATTGTCTTACTAACTGTATGAATGAAATATAAAAGAATTTTCTCCCTCTTTGTGGCATGTATTCTCTGCCTTCCATCATTTATTTAATATAGTTCTTGTTTTCTATGTGAGATTTCAATTGTTTAGGGAGAAAATCCATACCTGGTTCACCTTTATTTTTAAACTCCTTAGCACTTGGCACTGTCTAGTCAACAGAGTATGTGTTCAATAAACATATGCTGAATGAATGAATGATTACTTCCACTGGGGAAGATAAACACAAACATATTAGTGACAGTAGATTCTTTGCTCACTGAGCTCCCTGATGGCTGTGGCTTTTCTATTGCTAGTAGCTTAGCTGGTCACTAACAGCCTAACTTAAAATTCTGGGTCTCATATTTCTAGTGTCTCCTTCAGCATTTACCTGGTTCCACACAGATACACCACAAGTGTTCATGGGATGAGGAGAGTAAGAAAAGGAGGAATGGGAAAATAGCTTATACTAATGTTGCACAATGTCATACCTTTTAAGAGCCAGGGACTGCTCTAAATGTTTTATTTGGGTCATGGCCTTGGCTTCTATGAGGTCAAGCCAATCAGTATCCCCACTTACCAAAACCAAAGCAGAGAGAGTAAGTAATTTGCCCAAGCTCACATAGCTGATAACGGTAGACAACAGGATTCAAATTCAGTGTTCTTTATCAGTGAGTTACATTGCCTCTTGATTGAACTACCTGTAGTTTCAGTATAGCACGGAAAGAAAGAAGGAAAGAGTGCTTACTAGCAGAACATCAATCATAGCCAACATATTATGGTGGCAGAAGCACTAGAGAAAGATACAAAAATTCTATGTCCCTATAATAATTTTTCCTGATTCATATAACTTCATCTAATGTCTCTGGACTCACTATGAGTGAGTCTGCCAAATGGGTATGATTATCCTAGGCCAATCTACTCGAAGTTATTGTTAATTTACACAAACATAATTGGAACTGAGTCAAGTATTAAGTGCTATGACTATGTAAGCTGAATATTTTGATGGCTCTTATATACACGGCACTGTATTTTATCTATTGTTTTCAACACATTTTCACACAGCAAGTAAAATTGACTTTATTCAACTGAATAGGGACGCTAAATAAGCATTATTAGACTTTCCATTGATTCTTTACAAATGTAGTTTGATAAAATGCAACATTTTAAAAATCTTTTTATGATGGAGCATGGTTGGAGTATCAGTTTAGTATCTGACACATCTGGCATTACCCAACTACCTGACAATGGTGGGGGATGAGTGGGGGGCGGAGGGGGCCAATGTATCATCAGAGGGAAGAGCTCCACCTACTGATCAACAATGCCACTTCCTCCCATACCCTTGGAAGTCCACCTAATCCACAGTCCACCTAATCCACAGCTTTAGGAACACTATTACCGCTACCATCGCAGCATACACATGCAAACACACAAACTCTATCATTTCTTGAGTGCTTACTATTTGACAAACAATTGAAAGTTGTTTCCATTAATTCTAAAGGCGACCTTTGTAAGAGTAGTTAACAGCAGACCATGAACCCAGGCCAGCTGGCCAAGAGCCTGAATCTGCCATTTTTAGTTGTGTCGCCTTGGGCAATTTACTTAATCTCCCTGGGCCTCCATTTACCCATCTGTAGGACAGGGTTTATAATAATTTCTATCTCATGGGGTTGTTATGAGGATTAAATGGATCGATGTTTGTAAACAGCTTACAAAAATGCTTGACATATAATAGATTATTTGTGAGATGGATTTCAAAAAGGAAAGAATGGTTGAGGAAGCTGAAGTTTACAGAAGTATGTCACAGAACTCTTGAGAGGCACGGAACCTCTCTGACCCTCAATACCTGTGCTCTTACGCACTGAGCTATACGTCTTCTTAACATGTGCTCTATGATGGAAATAGAACCAAAAGAAACTAAGGAAGACATGCATTTGGGATCTTATTTACTGATGATGATTTTCTATTTTACTCAAGTTTAAACCTTTTCCATATTAGCTTTTCCATTCTTGGATTCTTAATCATTCCCCAATTCCTTAGCTTTATCCAATTGTTGCTACAAGAATTCTCATGAAAAAGAACAATAATTTCCCCAGACTATGATGGTCACAGAGCATTTCTCTATTTTCCTTGTAATTTTGGGGGATAGTCCTAAACATTTCCTTGTTATTGCTTACAAATTTATTTCAAGGTTCTGTCTCAACCCAATTGTTAAAATCATTATTCAACTTTCTTTTTTTTTTCAACTTTCAATATAAATGCCTGCATTTGTAATGATAATCTATTCACTATATTGAAGCTGCTTGTGGGAATGATTGCTCATGAAGATCATAAAGGAGAGACTTGGTGTTTTGTTTTTTTTTTAAACTTGCATAAGCACCAACTGCTAAGTCAGTGACTTTAGACTCACTGGGAGAATTTGGAATTTAGGTTGAATGGTAGGACTTTGATGATTTCTCACTGAAAGAAGTAAATTAGGCTAAAGTTGGAGAGAAATATTAGATAAAAGTTCTGAGCATCAGCAACCTCAAAATGATGAATAAGAGGCAGATCCATAGGAAGACTGATAGTATTACAATTTCTTTTCCTTCCTAAATCAATATATTAGAAGGTATAGTCACAATTTAATGGTATGTGAGATGAGATAAAAATATTATTTGGGAAAATTTTCCCTAAATATTTATTTGGAGAAACTACTAGAGACTTATTATACCTTTTTAAGCATGATTGGGTCTCTCTCTATTTTATATGGGATTTACAAAATTTGTTAAGCACCCAGGGAGAAACAAAGATAATTAAAATGTTGCAAAATAGAATAAATGAAGAAAAAATAAAGGACTGTGAGGAATTTAATCTGGAGGAAAAGCAATTAGGGATAACTTCAGTGTTTTCAAGTCTATGGAATGCTATTTGTTAAAGAATCAAGTTATTTGTTCTCTATTTTGATAGAGCTCAGAAATAGAAATGGACTTGTTGCAAGAAAGCTTATGTTTAAACACAATAAAGAACTTCTTGATTGAACTCTAGAACTTATGAGGGAGGAAAATTGTGGGTCTTTGCTTCAGGAAATCTTTAAGAATTGAAAAGGTAAATCCTAGGTAATCTCATGTGGTGTTGGGTTGAAGCAGAAGGCTTAAGTGGAATTTCTTTAGGTCTTATCTAGTACTTAAATGCCATGATTGCATAAATAAGAATGTGTCCACAAAGCAGGAAGAAAAGTAGACAGAACAATTAGGCATGACCCATTTAGCCATATAGTTGCTATTCCTGAGCAAAGATTTTGGAAATCTCTGTTCTGAAGCAGAGTTACAATGTCTGATACCTTGCATGATACAATAGCCAAAACCTTGGAAGGTTCTGGTCAGCATTCACTTTTTTTAGCTTTATGGATCAGGTTACCCTGAGTAGCAAAGGACACATTTAAAACTTTTCATTTGTGTGGAAATTTGTAACTATTTGTGTGTGTGTGTGTGTGTGTAGGGTGTATATCTAAACCCAGTTCATGTTATAATAAATACAATACTGTAGATAAATTTATCTACAGTGCCTTGAGACAGGCACAGTTTAGTCACTTTTTGGTAGTTGTCTGATGATTGACCTTGAACTGAAATGAAAAGCTGATGTCTGTATCTGGAGGTGATGGTGAGGTGTCCCCCGAGAGTGTGGAAATAAAGTTGTTCTTATTTTATAATTTTTAAAAGGTTAACCTTTACAAAAATTAAAGTTGGAAAAGTTTTGCCCAGTGGATATGATGAGCCTCCTAAATATGGTGAATTGAAAGTTTGGGAACAATTGACGCTTGAATTGAGGTGAATTGAGGAAGGAATATCAGAAAGGAGAGCTAGAATGTGGTTCCAAGTTTATAATTCAGAATGTAGAAATTTAAACATTTGCTTCCTATCCTATCTTAGAGAAAGCCTCTATGAATAAGACAAGGCTCATCAACTATGGAAGCTTAGAAAAGGCCAAATCACAGAAGCCAAAATTATCAGGGGAGACTTAGTAGGACTGTCCTCTATTGGCTGAATGGCTCACACTACTTGAGATTTCCTTAGTCCTCCTGTTCTGATTCCAGACATGCCCACCAAGCAAACTTCAGATGATTTGGCTTTCCACACTGCTTGACTGTGGGAGATAGTGTATTGATCTGCCAACTCAATCAATCTAACCTTTTTGACAGTTAAATTTTTCATTGTAAATGACTTATAGATTAGTCCCTGTGAGCTGAATTAATGTAAATCTACTCAGGATAGATGGCTCACCATCAGCATGTTGATATTAGTGGTCCAAGAATCTAGAGGTTTCATATCCTGCTATAGTCATTAAGGTAAATGCCAACCTTCAGGGGTTTGAGCATTCTCTCTCTCTCTCTCTCTCTCTCTTTCTTTCTCATTACTTGCCTTCCTCAAGCTGAAACAAAAATAGGATTTAAAAATATTTTCACACAAGTGACTATTTTTCAACTGATATACATGAGAGCTCCTCATTAGTCCTAGAGGGTGGAAGTGAGAAGACCAAGGTAAGACTTGGGCAAAGGAGGCACTGGGGAACTCTCAAGCTGTCCAGCAAGAAGGATAATTCTTATGGCACAACTTTGTGATACATGACTCACAAAGTCAGCAGCCACACTTATCAGAGACTTTGTGCCTCAATCATTTTGAAATATAACAGCTCTGATATTTACTGTGACATATATTAGTAATTTCCTGTGTGCTTTCCAGGGCTCCACTAGAATGGCTTTGTCTAAATGACTGGAAACTACACAGTGCCATACATCGTAAAACATACATGCATTGGCTTTAGATGGTAATGGGTTTCCTGACTCTTGCACAAGCACTGTAGTGCATCTCACTACCACTACCTCTGCTTGTGACCTTATCAAATTTCATAAGCTAAATAGACCTTGGCTGAGGCAGTTCGTGAATGGCAGTGGTCCAAGAAAAACCAGGTGCTACAGGAAGTGGAATTGGTGATTCAGTCAGATGCATTCTTTCTTATGATTCAGGCTGACCCACTAACTCATCATTGTGAGTGGGCACTCTGCTTTCAGGGGTGCTTATGAATAAGATGTATAGTAAAGGTCTTAATCACTTTTGCTGACTGAAGAGCTTTCACAGAGATTGCTCTATGCAATGCCTTCAGAATTTCAAAATGGAGGAATCAATTCCATTGTGGTAATAACTGCTATTGCTAATACCATTTTAGGTATGCTATATGCTCTACTTCCTATCTTTACTCAATATTGCAATGTAGAATATGCTATTAAGTACTCAAGGCATTTTGCTTAGAGGTAGTTTTGCCCTGGGCAGTGATAGAATATATTTATTTATTTATTTATTTATTTATTTATTTTTTAATTTGTGAGGTCTTTGGATTTTAAGCCAATATTTATTAGTAAGATGACTTGTGTGTTTCATTTACTTGTTTATGCTCTTTCTTTGGGATTTGAAAAGGACTCTGAAGTAGAAGCAAATAAATTAATAAGAACTGAAGCAAGAAGAAAATACAGCTGAGAAAGTATGGCAGGAAAGGAAACATATAAAATAAACATATATTAAACTGCCTATAGCACATATTATAGCTAACCTATAAAATACAATTATGACAAAACTATTCTTGCCTAATTCAAAATAATGATTGAGTCTTGCTCTTTGCCATGAGACAATCTGAGTTTGCGTCTGAACTCTGCCATATACTAGCTATGTCATTTTGAGCACATTACTTGATGTCTAGACTATGAAATGGAGATAAGAATAAGATCTACTTCAAAGAGTTATCAATGAATATTAAAGAAGATAGCCCATGTGACATATTTAGCACGATGTTTGGTACACAGTAAAGTTTATCAAATGGTATTTATTTTTATTATGATAATTAACTCCCATAAATTTATGATCAACTGGAGAAGTTCCCAGTTGTCTTTTTGTTTTTCTTAACAGCCTTACTGAGATCCAGTTGCTTTTTAAAAACATGTTCACTTTCAAAGATTAGAACAAACATGAATCCAGCAAGCCATGAAGCATATGACATCATTCAAATCCATTTTTTTCCTAAGTACTGAGCAGGATCTCTCAGTGACACCCCCAGTCAACCTTCAGGACTATAACTAGGATCCTGCTGTACTTAGGCTATCCCTTGTCCTTGTCATTTTCAAGTTTTCAAGGGCTATAACTGTGATACCTAAAGGCTTTGCTGGTCAATGCAGGGAGCTGTTAACAATATATTCATTAATTTTATAAGCATTCTCAGTTTTTTGGTTTGTCTTCATTCTGAAGTGTATAGGAGATATACTTGTCTTGGCTGCCCCTCATTGCCCATGGCCTGGAGAAAATGGAATCTTCCCAGAGCTTTGGCAAATATGTTGTACAACCTGCAGGGATCTTCACCTAATCCTTCCGTCTGTTCTTCCTTCTTGAGAAGCTGTCCCTGATTCTCTGCCACAGGCACAACCACCTACTTATTTAGAGTGAAACTTTGATCCTGAAATACAAGCATTATTGTAATGAAGCTGAACCTGCCTTGGGCAGGATCACAGCTCACTATGAATTTGGGGATATAAAAATCTGCCAAGGAAGGGACAGCCCAGGGGACAGAGGCCAGTTGTTGAAAGGGAGGAGACCTCACTATCCTTCCTAAAAATATTTTATAATATTAGGAAAAAAGATCTAATTTTAAGTACCATTTTATTTCTTGCAGGTATCTAGTATAAGGAAAATAAATCATCCACCAAGAGCATTTTTTCAGGCACCTCATATTTTTCTTCCAACATTTCTTTTTAAAATAGTCATAAAGTTTATGTGTAACTCAGGTAAATTCAAAACTAGCAGACCTTCCCATCTGAAAATAGATCAGCCATATGTGAAATGATAAGCTTTGTGTTAACATTCTAGAAATGAGTTTATCAAGCCCTCCTTTGCATTTCCCTAGCATCTTTTGTGAACCCTTGCCTTTGAACAGGTATTCAATTAAGTAGAGTAGTTGTGTTGCTAAAATAACATCTCTGCTCTGGATGTATTTGTCCTAGTAAATTCTTACCTGGGCAAATACATATCTTACATTTCAAACTTTTCTATGATCTCTGAACTTGTTCTCTTCTCAAATTACTAACGTTGATTACTTTTGGTAAACTCTGGAGTCAGGGTGGGCTCAAGTCCCAGTTCAAGCACTGACTAGTTGTGTACCTGAAAGCAGGCCATCTCTTTTTCTTAGTATGAAGTTTCCTCATTTGTGAGTTGAGCATTAATAGTAAGGTTGTGAGGATTAATACAGGTCGTTGTGTAGTTTACCACCCGGCACATAAAACCAGTGTTAGCTACTGCTATATCATAGTCATTATTTCAGTGTTAAATGTTAACTTCAAAAGAGATCAACTTAAAGAATATGAGCATATAGTTTATAAAAGGAGAAATCCAAAAGACACATAAACAGAGGAGGAAACATTCAAATTCACTAACAACCAGATAAATGCAAATTAAACATTGATCATTTTTACTACAGAATTAAAAAGGACTGTTGAAAAGGATAATTTTCTACTTAGGCAAAAGTACAGTTAAACAGGCAGGTACTCTCATACCTAAGTGTGAGACTGTAAATTGTTATAACCTTTTGGGAATGTAACTTAATATGTATCAAGGGTCTTAAACGTTTTCACACTTTTTGACCTTATAATTTGTTATGTCCCTTAAGGAATTAGTCAGTGAGGCTGTCAGAGATTCTTATGAAAGCATTATATATAATAATGATAAATGTGAAACTAATGTATGAAAAGAGATGAATATTATGAAGTTTAAATGGAGTTCTCAAAGAACAATTAAAATTAAGAAAAATACTACAACATTACAAAATTGAACAGAGTATACGATCTCACTTTGCTATTACATGAATATTATATGTGAGTATTAGTGATGCCTTTTAGATATCTCCACATGGATGGCCAGTAGGCATCTCAAACTTGACCTGTCCACATCCAAATTCTTTCATTCCTAGCCACTGGGCCCTAAGTCTCTCCTTTAGTCTTCATCTCAATAAAGGGAAACCCCATTCTTCTAGTTGTTCAGGTCAAATCTTTGCTGAACATCTCTCTTCCTTTCATACCCACAGCCAATCCAGCAGCTAATCCATTCACCTCTCCTTTCAAGCTGTCTCAAATCTGACCACTGTCCATATCCAACTGCTTCTCTGTCACCTCCCAATTAGGTCACCACAGAAGATCCCCCATTTGGGGTGCTTGCCTCAGCTCTTCTACCCTCTATGCTCTTTTCTCAGTACAACATACAGAGTGAACCATTAAAATATGTCTGAGCATGTCATTCCTCTGTTCAAAGCCTCCAAAATAAAGCCAGTTCTAGTACTGGCCTGCAGAGGCCGTCCTCCTTGACATTTTTGCTTTGTTTCTGAAGGTTTTCTCTACCACTCTTCTCAAACTATTGGTTTCAGCCCCTCCAGCCCCTTGTGTTCCTTTCCTCTGGCCTTTGCCACCTACTCCTTCCTCTATTGGGAATGCTCCATGTGGAGGTGCCATCACTTTCTTTTAGGGATCATCATGTGTCATCTCCCCACATGACCACTCATGTTGAAAGACCCCCAGCCCTCCTGCTTGAACCTCTAAGAAAGCTCCCAAGGTGAATTTGTAGGAGAGCATAGGGTAGTCAAGCTTCCAAGACTCCAGATATGTACATGAGGCACTGCAAGTGGCAGTCTGCTTTTCTTAAAAAAAAAAAAAAAAAAAAAAAAAAAAGACCTCTGGCCTTATCCCAATATTTCCTCTCCTTACCCCCTCACATAACCTTTTAAAATAGCACTTACCACCAGATGACTTATTTATACTTTCCTTATTCATGCTCTCTCCCTCATAGAATGTAAGCCCTCTGAGAGATGATGATTTTTTTCTTTTCACTCACTATTGAATCTCCCTTACTTAGGAGGGTGCCTGACTTGTTTGTTGAATAAATAAATAAATGGGCAAATAAATGACATATCTCTAAACAAATTTGATGGTTTTTTATTTCCTTGTTTCCTTCTTCTGTACTTAAATGTTAAAAAATGAGATTTCTTTCTACTTTTATTATTAAAAAAAAAGAACCCCTGTAAATGTTGTTCTTTTTCATTTTTAACTTGGTAATTGTTGGTATTCAAGGACTAACTGAATACACGAATCTTCCAGTCTTTTCTGCATTTTGTCTTGCAGAGCTCACTATACAGTCCAAATCAGCCTGATAAAGATAGAAGTTATTTGCCTTTCTTTAACTCTCATTTCCCCTTTTTCATGGCATTATTGAAAAATACCACATGTTCTGTGCTTTCTAAATCTGAATCAGTATGTATTAGGTTGGTGGGTTAATTCCTTGCCCATCCTTTCAACTTACTGCTGCCGTTACTGGTACTTCGATTATTTTGCTGTTTGTAACCAACCTCTAAAATTTCTATCTTTCCTTTCTCCATTTCTTCCAATACAGAAAATCCTATGTTGTGGTCAGTGTATCTGGAAAGATACTAATATCTATAGGAAAGTCAGGTTCTGGGAACCTGTTTTAGTCATTTCACATATACTACATCTTTTTTTTTAATATATTTTTTCTTTATTTATTTATGATAGTCACAGAGAGAGAGAGAGAGAGAGAGAGAGAGAGAGGCAGAGACACAGGCAGAGGGAGAAGCAGGCTCCATGCACCGGGAGCCCGACGTGGGATTCGATCCTGGGTCTCCAGGATCGCGCCCTGGGCCAAAGGCAGGCGCCAAACCACTGCGCCACCCAGGGATCCTTTTTTTTTTTTTTTTTTTTTTTAAGAGAGAGAGAGAGAGAGAAAGAAAAGGTGGAGGGGCAGGGGGAGAGGGAGAGAGAATCGTAAGCAGGCTTTATGCCCAGCACAGAACCTGATGCAGGGCTCAATCTCACAACCCTGAGATCATGACTGAGCCAAAATCAAGAGTTGGATACTTAACTGACTGATTCACCCAGGCGCCCCTACATTATATCCTTTTATTCTCAGAATAACCTTCTTTAGCAGCTATTACAGCCCCATATGACAATGAAGAAAGTGTGGCTCTGGGGTCTTTGGAAATTCACGAAAGAGCACACAACTAGGAAGTAGCAGAGAACACATCTAGCTGACTCCAAAGTCCACATTCTTCCCACTTATTATAATACTCTATAGTTGCCTCCCAGCTTGCAATTTGTTTATTTGTACATTTATACACTTCTTCCATTCAGAAAGGATTTGAAGGAGATGAGGCTATTGTTATTGCTAACTCTGGCTTCTGCCTCGATCTTGCCCCAGCCCAGGAGGTTGGGGAGGATGGCATGGGCTGGAGATGTACTGTGGGAGAAAACTAAACCTGTCTACACAATTCATCCTCTTTAGCATCAATACCAAGGGCAGGGAACTTGCAATGGAATCTAGGATGCGGGATGTGCCTGGTAGAGACAGTATGGGGGGGGGGGCATTTGCTATAGGGTGATCCTAAACTTAGCGTGGTAACCACTATACTAATAGATCTTTGACATAGAGCTTCCATTAGTCCTTTGGTGACTATTTCTTTGCAAAATTATTATTTTTTGAGAAATGTTAAACATATCCTTATTCAATCTTCTTTGTGGAGAAAAACTTCGTTACTTTTTAAGAAGGGAAGAAGATGAAAACTAACATTTGTGGAGTAACACGTTAAATGCATTATCTTGTTTAATCTTCACAAATCCCCATGAAGTAGATCTAATTATCCTTTTTTTTTTTTAACAGATGAAGAAATTAAGGTGGAGAAAAATTAAAGAGTTTACGTAGCAGGGCCCTAATGTATTCTGTTGAACTTTAAAGTCTATTTTCTGTCTATCATTTTGTGTGCTCATTCTATATTTACGTATCAAATATTGAGATATGTTGAGCTATGGCTCTGACACACAGGGTCTATTTTTTAAAAAGAAGAACATATAGCATAAGTTTAGAATTTGAGACTGCTGAGGAAACCAGTAATATTTCAATCAAGTAGAAAAATGTAGCCTCATCCTGGGCTTCCCAGGAGGTCTGAGCATTGACAAACTGTTGATATATCTATCTGTAACTTGCTTCGTGATTTGAAATAGGTCTTTACATGTCTGTTTGTAATATAAAGATGTTGATATTTTGATATTCCTTACCAAAATTAACATTACCAGGCTGCTTTGATGGGTAAACATTTGTGTAAGAAGGTTGAAATGTTGGGATCCCTGGGTGGCTCAATGGCTTAGCGCCTGCCTTTGGCCCAGGGTGTGATCCTGTAGTCCAGGGATTGAGTCCCGCATCAGGCTCCCTGCATGGAGCCTACTTCTCCCTCTGCCTGTGTCTCTGCCTCTCTCTTTCTCTGTCTCTCATGAATAAATAAATAAAATCTTTAAAAAAATTATTAAAAGAAAGTTGAAATGTTGTCTTGTCTGGGACAACATGGGGGTTAGCAAAATGGCTTCCTCAGCTCCTTTTCTTATCTTTATGGATATAATTCTATTGTTAAACTTACATTGCAGTCATATGTTATTAATGATATATCACTTATCTAGAATGTGATCTTCTAAAAGTTGCTTGCACTTGGGAAGAATCAAGTTCATCTCTGATGGTATTTAAGGGGCTGTAGAAGTAAACTAGTTCCGCCAGTGTCGGGAAACTGTGAGTCATTTCATCTCTCATGCTATCTGACTCTGAATGAAGAAGGGCAATGTTCACATAGAAACCGTATAATTTGTCACGTTGAGAACAGACTGATCTTGTTCTAATGCTCTTGCAGAACTGCAGATATCTTTATATGAGGAGAAATTTTCACAAATTAATAAAGTAAGGTTCAGCCTTAAGGAATGTGACTAATACATCTGAGATGAGTGACTCAAAACACGAGAAGGGGAAGAGGCTTGTTGTTTCAGTACTTAAATAGTTTTGAGTTGCGTGAGTTTTTTTTTTTTTTAAGAAAATCATAATGGTTCATTGTTTTCATATTTAATACATACAAAAGTTTCTTTAGTTCATAGATTTAAGTCATCAGACAGAAAAAAACATAAAAAAACTTGGTCTCTAAAGGATAATATCTTAGTATTGTTATCTCCTTAAAAAGGGCAAGTACTTGTTATAGTTATTTGCATATTGACCTTAATGCATGATCTTAACCCCATGATAATTTCTTAAGATATTTTTCTAATGTCCACATTTCCCTGAGTGCTTCAAGCCACTCCCGGGCATGCATATGTGTGTGTGATTAGGTCTGCAGGCTTGTGGGGACAAGTGTATATATGAGTGCCTGCACAGGTGATAACCAGCCCATCAGGGATTTCAGACATGCTGAACATTGGAAATGGGCAATGTTCTGTGTTTGATGACTTTTACCAAACTGGGAAGTGCAAGTTGGCAGAGTGAATTTGAACATTTACAACCATAGTTTTGGAGATAGAAGAAATATATAACTTAACTCATCAAATCCCTAATTATATGGAGTCACAAACCAAGATTTTTTATGTCATATATCCATCCTTTTGTAATTAAACATGCAAGAGATTGCCTACCCCAACACTCAGTGGGGTCAGTAATGTTCTCCATTGCATTCTTAATACTTAGTACTTAGCACATGATTACTACTAAATACCTGTTAGCACTGAATAGGTGAATACATAAATGAATGAGTAAATGATAGAATGAATCTCAGAGAGGTTGTGTAAGCACACACGAGGAAAAGAAAGCCAAGTGTTTCTTATTTTTCTTTTTTATAGTCCCTGTGAATTCTTTTTAGATGAGTTAATCAATTCCTTATTCTCTTTTAATCTTTATTCCTGGAAATACTACCTGTTCTTAGCTGAACCAGGCCCTTCTTTCCCCTATTTTCACCACTTTCCCAAAGTTTTGCTTAGTAACTGGGAAAAAAGCAATTTCTTCCTCAACTCCACTTTGCCTGAACATGCAGCAAGACGTGAATCACTCATCACTCCTAAGACACAACAGAGCTTTCCATTGCTCGTGTTTGCTATAAATATTTACTGCCCTGATCTCTGATTTACTTAATGTTAACAAAATGTCTGGGTAACCTCAGGCCTTTGATAGATCTGTATTAGCCTCAGTGTTTGTTTAAGATCTCAAACTCTTTAGGTTCTAAATTTGGTAAATATGGGATCCATTCCAGTTAAGTTAAGGTTCCTGACAACATTGAAAACATTATGTCTGTGTCTTTTTTTCTGGAATGCTAGGTGTTGTTCTAGAGAATGTCTGTATGTCTATCCATCTGCCATGTAGCTTCAAATTTTTCTAATGATCTTATGAGTAGAAGATGTTATCTCCATTTTTTTTTTTCCTAGACGGGGGATGCTGAGACTCTAAGAAGTAGAGTGACTTTTTGAAAGTACTGGATCCAGGATTCAAAGTGAGATCAGTTTGATTCTTCAGATCAAGTTCTTTCCATGACACCATGCACTCACTTCTCCCACTGCATACTTGTGGAGGCCATTTAAAGGCACAGGGATCATTTAAAAAATAAACTCTTTTCTCTTCTTCTTCTTTTTTTTTTTAAGAGTTTATTTATTTATTCATGAGAGACACACAGAGAGAGGCAGAGACATAGAAAGAGGGAGAAGCAAGCTCCCTGCAAGGAGCCTGATGTGGGACTCTATCCCAGGACCCCAGGATCATGCCCTGAGCCAAAGGCAGATGCTCAACCACTGAGCCACCCAGGCACCCCGCCCAGGCACCATTAAGAACTAGCCACTATGTGCCTATCAGGGCAGACAACTGCTCGCTACCCCCTTGTAGGCCTATCAATCCTGGGAAGGCAGGGGGAACAGGGAAGAACAAGAGTATAGAAAGCTGTTCTCTCGCCATGCCTCTCAGACCTGTTTATAGTGTTACTGAATGGGGAGTTAAGAGATATGACCTTTTCATATTCTTGGAACCAAGGTTCATCAAGCTCCCTCTGTATCTATGAAGACACTTCGTTTTACTCAATTGAGTTCAGAATTCCAAGTTGGAGTGGGAAGGTCAGAGCAATTGGTCAGTTATGTTTTCAAAGGCATTTGTGCATGCTTTAACATCCCTGCTATAAAAATATTCTCACACTTTACCATTTTCACAGCAATCATTCACTTTTTCCATCTGAATACTATCTTTATTTAGTGTAAGTAGGCATGCAGTGAGCGTCTATCTTATGGGATTTATGCTAAAAGGTACCAAGAGAATATGAGTATGTATAGTAACACCTCTGCTTCCTTTCCAATGAAGGAGAAAGACATGTAATTCTTGCAAGTTAAACTGAGATCAGTGTTATAAATTCCCTCATTCATCCCTTCCAACAGTAAATGTACATTAAGCTCTACCATGTGAAAGACATAAAATCTTAGTATAAAAGAGAGACTGATAATGTAAAGGATGTGCAGATAAGAAGGTACAGGAGAGACAGAACTTACTTACAGAGAAGAGAGCAGAGTAGGTGTCACGAAGAATGTGCATTTGTACTGTATCTTGATGATTTGGGAAGGAAAGTATCTTACGCAGAAAAGTCTATACAGATTTATAAGGAGATGGGGTCAAGTTACAGAAAGGGAATGGTAAGTTGGCTAGTTTGAATGAAAGAAATTTGAAGAAAACAAGTGGGGAATGTGGCTAGAGAGGATTAAACTCTGGAAGACAGAAACTATGTTTGACAAGATTATTTTATGAGGTTCAGCATATACTTGGGGTGATGCTCAAACCCCACAAATCATGAGTGTAGATCTGTAGGCTAGAAAATATGTTAATGGAGGACTTAGTGGTGATGGTTATAGTGATGCTGACAGAAGTGATGATGACTGTGGTGATCTAGTGTTGAGGTGATAGATGAGGAAGAAGGTATACAGTAGGAAAGGCACAGTATTGGAAAGGGAACGGAGATCCCACATTTTTCCTACATCACATTATTGGTGAAAGTCTATCTTAATTCTATATAAAGAATGCAGCATTAAAGGTGGTATTAAGCACAGGGGAGATCACAGAATTGATAATGCAGTCGACTTAATAGTCAGCTAAACTAATTAAAGAAGGCAATGAATCTAATGAGAGCAATCAGACCTCTTTCAAACAAAAGAAGACCCAATTAAAGACAAGTAAAACTGGTAACAAGGAAACAACCTAAGATATATAATTAACCTGTAGAACTTAGTGTCAGAGGATAGAATTAATGGATAATATTAATTTAAGTAGAACTGTAAGATCTAAAAAGCATTTGGCACTTACACGAATAAGCAATGTTATTAGTATCTAATATCCCCGGAGATAAGTATCATTATCATTTGTTAATGTCACTTAAGATGCTGAAATATATATTCTATTGCTTCCCCTTATGAAGTTCAATAAATGTAAGAATCTTATACAGCCTTGAGTTAATTAGGAGCCACATGAATTCCATAGTATAACATCATTGAAATAAATAGAATCAACGTAACAATTAATCTATGATTTTGCTGCCAGAATTGTTCCTCTTTTTTCAGACTTTCCATTAATATTATTTTCAGCTGGTTTGCAATGTCCCTATGATGGCTTTCATTACTGCTCTAGGGAGATTATTCTTTAAAATAATAGTTGCTACTCTTTAGCAGCTTTTCTTTACTCTTAGGCCTCTTTCTTTTTCTATCCATCAACTAAATCTCAATTCTAGATGTACATTCTTAAGAAAAAAAAAAGGTCAAAGTCCATACTGAAGTCTTATGTCTATTTATTTCTTTCTTCTAATAGTTGCAATCCTTTTTTTCTGAACCCACTTCTTGCGTTTATTCATTAGTTTGACAAACATTGTGGAACACTGACTGACAATTTGGAATGGCAGAGAGAGGGATGGCTTTGGAGTCTATTCATCTGATGGATTAGGATTTGGATCCTGGCTATAGTATGTAACAGCTGGATGGCTATGAACAAGTTGTTTGACCAGCTTGCGCCTCAGCCTTCATTTGTGAAAGTGGGTGGAAATGCCTCCCAAGCAAGGTTCTTGTGAAGATTCAAGACAATGTCTGTCTTGTACATGACATATGGTAGACACTCACAGCAATGGCAAACGCACTGGGCTACTTTAGTTTTGCACCATTGTGCCTTAGGAGAGAATTCAGAGCAAAGTGTCTTTAGCTCTTTTTCATTTCTGCTTCTTCTTCTTGATTTTTATATATTTTACTTCTGGAACTTTATTTCATGCCTAACTAGACTCCTAGTCCCCTCAGTCCTCCTAGGGCTCCTCTCTATTTTCCAGAAGGTAGTATATTGGCGTTGGTGGACTTGGCTATTGGGAAGGCCGCCCCTACATCCTCAGAGAGTTTACCTTGATGTAGACAGTTTTTCCTTGCCCTCTCTTCCAGATTTATAGGCTATCATGATGCTGGAAAGCAAAAACTATATTCTATGAAATAATTTTGTTTGATTTATAGGAAGGAAATGACTTCATAAGAAGGAGCTTTCTTCTAGCATAAAGGTTCAAAAAACATGAATGGTATTTCTGGAGGAGTAGAGAAAATTTTATCTGTTTGCTTTGTTGCTGGCTGCAAAATAGATAAAATATTATGAAGCTGTAACATAAAGAAAATGTACCTGCTTCTTTTCTTGTTGCTAGCTTATATTTTTAGTGCTTGGCTATGTTTTAGCTGTGGGTTATTTTAGAACTATGTCAAATAGATATCTCAACCAGACTTGAAAATGGGAGAAAAGTGGAGAAACATCCCCAGAAAAAGGATGAGAAGCAGGGATAGATAAAGAGTGGAACAAAATTCAAGTTGTTATGGTGCTAGGAATCAGTGAGTTCTGTAAGTTTTACTGAGACATCAGAGTTTGCAAAGCATAGGAACTGCAATAAAGATGTCCAATGCCCGATATAGGGCATTAATCCAATAAATACCTGTTGTCTGACTGTTGGCAACCATTTGCCCTCTTCCAGTTCTCCATATAGGAAAGACCACTTTATTTTCTTCCTTTTATTCAAACCTCTTAAGGCAAAAACATAACTTCTTGGAACTATTGGGCAGAAGGCTTCCACCTTTTATTTCATGCTTTCCCCCTCAAATCTTCCAAGAGCAACATGCTGAGGTAGGACAAGGAGACTTTGCATATGTAGCTCAGGGGCTTTAGGTCTCTCCCTTTTTCAGTCTACTTTCTCTAGAGGGTGGGCACATACTTGTCCTTCTCCTGTCCTTCCCATCGAGTCACACCTGGCTCAGGGCCCAGAGCCTACTACTTAAGGACAGGTCAGAGGTCCACCTGGGCTCTGCCCCCCTACCCCCTGATGGTTGCACTCGTTCTGTAGACTTAGCAGTGCCTCTTCTCTTCATAGTTCTTCCCACAGGGGTTTCTATATCCAAATTCCTGGGAAATTTGAGAGAAATCTCCTTTCAACTAAAAACCCAAATCTTATTTTCCAATCCAGGCTTATAACCAACATAGAAGATATTTGGATTGAGTATGTGTTTCAGGGGGTGCCAGTCTCAGAGAGGTTAAGGGGATAAGGTGTGTTTAATGATCCTCCTTCCAAAACACAAACTTTCAGACCTCATTATCCCATGGTGAATTCACTAGGAAAGCTTGAGAAAGAGGCCCAAGGGCTAATTTGTACCATCCTATCAGTAGCAGCAGCAGCAGCAGCAGCAAGAACAACAACAACAACAAAAACCCTGGGAGAAATATAAGTTGTGGGTTCAGTAAAGGTGGGAGGTGTGGGTGCTTATTAAAATGTAACATTTTTTTCTTAATGTAACATTTCAATTTTATTAGGTTGTTTATTGAACACAATTAAATACATATGTGTAGTCTAAAGTATGGGGTAAAAAAAAAAAAAAGTATGGGGTAGTTATATGAGGCTTGTTGAGATCCATGGCTACCCAATGCCCTTCTACTCCTCTCCTTTTTTCTAGTTGAAACCACTTTCAACTCCTAGAACTGTCCTTTTGGTATTTACCTCCCAATGACTACTTCTGATTTTGAAATTGTAGGTATTTCTTATTTATATAGGTTTTGTTTATTGACTTCCCACTTTGGAAAACAGTGATTTGGATCTCCTTCACACCCCATCTTCCACCACACAAACAACGTTCCCATGCCCCATTCTCTTAATGTTAATGTTGTAATGTTGGTTAGTCAATTTTCTGGATTGCATTATTGTTATCATGAAAGAATTATTGGCAGCTAAATTCTATAATGTTATTACTATCCTTTTCTGCACTACTTTTTGTTTTTTCATGGAATTATTATTATTTTTTTAAGATTTATTTATTTGAGAGAGAGAGTAAGAGAGAGCAGGAGAAAGAGTAGAAGGAGAGGAAGAGGGAGAGAAGCAGACTCCCCACTGAGCGCAAAGCCCAACACAGGGCTCCATCTCATGACCCCGAGATCATGACTTGAACCAAAATCGAGTGGGACACTTAACCAACTGAGCCTCCCAGGCACCCCCCAAACTTATGCTCTAATGCACCATTTATTCTATCAGTTTAACTTTTGGAAGATGTCCTCCTGGAGAGGATTGATGTTGACTGGCCTCCCTTATTCTTGGTGCTCTACTGTCATCTTGGGATCTCCTTTCACTATAATCCTGAGGACTCCCTTTTGTCATTTTGGGTTGAATCCTTTCCTTCCTGGACCCTAGGTCTTCTTGTTCTTTACGAGGAGGACATCTTCCATTAGCTTCCTGACTAAAACGCTTCGTCTGGAATAATCAGATATTATTTTCCCCAGAGATGAGTCTCTAGTCATATAACTCTCCTCAAAGTTAATAGAAATGGGTACTTCTTATGATTCAAGATTTTCAAAGTTTTATATTACTACTGCATTATACTCTCATAAAAAGAACCATCCATGAAAACTTTATCTGAATTTAGAATTTAGCCTATTATCATGATTAAAAATTCAGACTTAATAACCCTGGAAATACATACATACACACATGTATGTATGTATGTAAAGGTGTGTACCTTTATCTTTGAAAATCCCGTATGACTGACTAACAATACAGTGTTTCATGTTCCTATTGCTGCTATAACAAATTACTATAAACTGAGTGCCTTAAAATAACACAGATTTGTTATCCTACAGTTCTGGAAGTCAGAAGTTTGAAATGGCTTTCACTGGGCTAAAATCAAGGTATGGGCATGGCTGTGCTCCTTTTTTTTTTTTTTAATATTTTATTTATTCATGAGAGACACAAAGAGAGGCAGAGACATAAGAAGAGGGAGAAACAGGCTCCATGCAGGGAGCCCAACGTGGGACTCAATCCAAGGTCTCCAGGATCAGGCCCTGGGCTGAAGGCATCACTAAACCACTGAGCCACCTGAGCTGCCCATGTGCTCCTTTCTGAAAACCCTAGGAAGGATTTGTTTTGTTTTGTTTTGTTTTGCCCTTCTTGGCTTCCATAAACTAATTTCATTCTTTGGCTTATGGCTCCTTCCATTTTTAGAGCCAGCAATGGCCAGTTTAGTCTTTCTTAGGGAGCCATCTCCTCGGATCTGACTTTTTTGCTTCTCTTTTATCCGTTTAAGAACACTTGCAATTACACTAGGCCCTCCATAATCCATAATCCAGTATGATCTTATTTTCAGTTCAGCTAATTAGCAAACTTAACTCCATCTACAAGTTTGATTCCTTCTTGCTATATAATATAAAATAGTCACAGGTTCTGGGGATTAGGACATGGACATCTTTGGGTGGCCACCATTTAGCCACAATATGCAGGAACTCTTCTTTCCTCTAAAATGTATTCATTTTTGGAATAGCTATCACAGTCCTTAACTTTGCTCCCTGAAACCATTAATTTAACACTCTAGGACAAAAAGTAAACAATAATACATCCATTCCAAATGTTGGCAATTTAAATTGGCAAACTGCCAGAGAAGACACTGCATTTGTCCTCAATTTACCAACTTCTTTGGCCTTGGTAGAAACAGATACATTTCTGTCAGTATAATTTAGATAGAAAAAACATTATTTTAAATCATTTGATCCTAAAAAAACTCAATATAAGTGGTTTGGTTAATTTTATAGAAATACAAGCTTTTACATTTTTCACACTATTTTGGGTGGTTTTGCTTGCAGATTTACTTAATATTGTTTATTTAAAATTAAGTCATTAGTGTCATTATACCAACACTGAAAAGGATTCTAACAGTAGTATACACCACACAATTAAAATAATAATACACACACGTGTGCACACACACGACTCACACACACAACTACATACCTCCATTTTGTTAATGGTCTAGAAGTCAAAGTCAAAATGGAACGATTTGTTGTAAAGATATTAACACACTAATAATCATAGATTATTGCTTCAAGAGATATGCCTGTTAAAATAGCAGGCATTTTCCAGGAAAACGAATATGTAATACTCTGAAGGGCTGCATCTTTCGTTGGTCCTTCTAATAGGCTCCTGCTTTCATTTCCTTTGTTTTGCTCAAGTCAGTAATGCAAATGTTAAGCTCCGTCTCTATTAGTGCCCCTTAACAGTAAGTTGATACTTTGGAGCTTTTAAGCGGACCTAAATGGTTTTTAGACATTTTCATTTCTGTTTTCTACTAGCCAGGGAGACCCTAAGGGTGGAGAGTCAGGCCTTCTTTGTAACTTCTCACAGTTCCCATAGAGTCTATCATGGATTTAGTAAGATTTTTTTTATTCACTTGGGAATATAATAGTTGATCAGTACTTGTCTGTAGAAATGAACAGGAAAGAAACATTGTTTACATGGAGAAAATGGTACAATTTCTAAACTTATGAAAGTATCTTTTTGAAGCCTATTTTTGAGCTGAGACTCAGAGTGTAGAAAACTAATGTTTTACAAGTTATCTTTGTATAGGGTTATTTTACTTAAAATTACCGATGTCTCTTTGACCCAAGAGTTTAAGAATCAATTAAAATATGTTAGAGTTGAGCTTGAAACCGTTCATTCTCTCAGTCATCAAGTTTCTAATTAGTTTGGGTGCCCGATTTAGAGACAGTCTATAAGATATTATGATTTTCTAAGCTATAAAATAACAGGCAACTCAGAAAATGTGTGTGGGTCATCTATCTCCAAAGTTGGTGAAGTAAATTGCAGTGGATGACTCATTTCTCACAGATCCAGCATGTTAAATCAATGAGTGTGTTTGCTTGACTCTTGTCTCCTAATGAGCTGAAACAGATAGAACATTTCTCATGGATCCAGATGGGATTATTTTGGAAAGTAAACTAATGCACATGCCCACACAAAATTCCTCTGCTATCTCTGGCCAGATTCTTTTAGCTGCTTCCCAACATGATTTACCAGCAATATGAGACCAAGCTGCTCCTTAACGTTATTGGCACCATAGGAATTCTTCCAGAGGATAAATTTTTCTATTTTGCTTTGTTCAATTTAATAATCCCCCGTGCAATTTTTTTTTTTTTTAGATATTGGAGTTTATGTGTGTATCCATGAGTGTGGGGGAGGCTTAAGTTTTATTGTGGTAGGTGGAATTCATTTAGTACAGTTAACTTGATTTAGGATTGATGATTTATGTCAATGGTTGCTATTATTTAAAATTATTTCTCTGGGGTGCCTGGGTAGCTCAGTCAGTTAAGTGTTCAATTCTTGGTTTTGACTCAGGTCGTGATCTCAGGGTCATGAGATGGAGCTCTGCATTGGACTCTGAGCTCAGCTGGAGTCTGCTGGAGATTCTCTCCCTTCCCTTCTACTCCCCCTCTGGTCCTCCCTCAACTCCAGGTGTGTGTGTGTGCGGGTTCATTCTTAAATAATTAAATAAATAAATAGATAAATAAATAAAATCTTTAAAAAAAATTCTTTCACTAAGTTTACTGCTTTTAATATGTAAAACTCGCTTACAAGTCACTAAGAAAAAGTATAAACAACCCAAAAGAGAAAAGGAATTTGCTCTGGCTATGAAAATTGGGACAACTTCTAGAGTACATTTTTTCAACATGTGTCAAAAGTTTTAAAAAATATACTTTCTGTGCTGTCAGCAATTAACTTCTAAGATTATAGACTAAGGAATTAATTTACAACAGTCAGGGATAAGATCTTATAAAAATTTCATGGCAATGCTATTTTTAAAAAGTAAACAAACACAAAAACTTGCAATAACCCAACTGCCCCAAAATAGGGAATTGGTTCATGTTAGCTCAGGTCCTCCAAAAAACAGAAGCCAAGATAAAATTAGCAATACAAGAGATTTATTAGGGTAAATGCCAGTGGGGAAAATGGGGAGGGAGAACTGTCAGACCACAGTGCAGGTCTCACCCTTGTGAAAAGAGAGAGGGAAGGAAGGAAGTTTGAGTGGAGGAGCCCTAGACAGTAGTGCAGTTGAACAGTTTTGGCAAAATTGATAGAGTCTTCAAGCCAAGTTTGCCTATCAAAGAAGTCCTGTGTCTCTCAGGAATGCTCATGGGAAATGTGACCTTTGCTCAAATTCAGTGGTGATTCAGAGAGCAGCAGCTGAAGCCATCAGTCAGTTACACTCTATGCGATAGGAGACTTGAGAGGAGTATTTTTACAGCTACCAAGTGTTAAACAAGTTTTGGCATGACCACACTCGGACTTAATCATTAAAGTGAGGGAGATGAATAACTGTTGACAAGGAAAAATATGATGATTTATTTTTATTTAGAATTATATGTTTAAACTTATAATTAAAATATTAATCTACTTAAAATCTTAATTAACTTTATATCCTTTATCATATATACATAAAGTCATCACAGATCATTTTTAAACCTAAAATTTAGGAAAAGGAGACAACTGAGATAAGAAAACAAACTAGAAAGACACTGCAAGGACAATTCAGTTAATTTGTATTTACCATCATTTTTGCTTTTCTAACCTCTGATGCTAAATTTTAATCATAATAATGAGGAAAGGACTTATAAAATCCAATATTGGGCATGGGTCAGTCATATATGAATATTAGATTGAAGAAAGCATTCCAGTTAAAGTATAAGGCAATAACTGAGTCTGTTGCTTTAAAATGCTTTAAAATAAAATTTATTTCATTTTCTGGAAAAGAAATGATGTATGTGTGGTGGATATAATGCTGAGTAGAGAAACAGACCTTGTCGATTACTTAAACTTTATATTGCCCCTAGGAAAGGCAAGGAGAATAACAGGGTACAATGAGTAATACCAGTAATGAGTAATACCAGTTTACATCGTGATGAGTCTTGGACCTTCTCTCTCTGACCAAGGCCATGTGTGCATGGGAGATCAGCCCCCCAAGGGTGAGAAGGATAGGTAGAGAATAGGAAAACCCTCCTGCTGAGGTAGGATTTTATATATGCCTGCTCTGTTCCATGTTCCCACACATCCACCTGTGAAGTACATCTTTCAATGATGATTAATAATTGCTGTGATGATGACCTTTGTATACGTGCCAATTTTCAATTAGCTACTTCAGATTTAAAAATGGAATTTTAGAACTGGAAGCGACCTTAGATTGCACTAGTCCCATGATAGTCTATGAACAAGAGTCCCATGGTCAAATAAGCTGACATATCGTCACATAGCATAGCACCCCAACTTATGATAGTAATTAGTATATTAAAAGATATGAGAAATCATGTTGTAAAAATCCATTTAACTTTGCTTAATATAGCGTTTCTGAAACATAAGTAAAAGTAAAAATCTTTCTCTACAAAATACCTACTAACCCTGTGTGTTCAAGAAACGCACTATAGTAAACCAGAATCTTATCCTATCTTTTCATTTTTATGGGAAAACTTTGAGTTGAAGGGGGTCAGATTACCTGTCCACAGTTACATAGATGGGTTCCAGAAGCTGGTCCTGAGACCAAGGCCGGCTGGCTCAATAGTGACTCTGTCAGAGTTCAAACAGCCGTTTCGCCATCTGGAGCTAAAGGTAGTTAAACTAAGTAGACCTTTGGGAAGTTGAATAAAAACATCTAAAATAGCTGCTTCAGAAAGGATCCAAATGATTGTGAAGTATACCAAATGACAAGTATACCAATAATTACCCATGTAGAAAATAAGATTCGTTATCTTTTCCTTCCTCCTCAGCTACTGTTTTCAGGATGTGTTTTAGATTATTGGGCCGAAGAGCAAACTTCCTTGAGGAGCTGCATCTGAGTAGCACTGTATTAATTGCTTCTGAAATGATTTTGAGTTATGTTTCTTTTATTGGATTCCATTTTGGAATGCTACAGAGTGTGCTGCTTTTTCTTTGATGCTTTTAGAGTTATTATGGAGGCATTTATTTGGCCAAGTGGAAAGCAGATTAAAAAGCAGCCATTGAAATGTACGCTTTGGGGTGATTGCAGATTCTTCATCTCCTCAGGGAGACGGAGCAGCTGTACCCTCAGGCTGCCCCTTCTCCTGCCTTGAACACTTAACTAATTTCCCAGAAGATTCGAAGGAGATTGATGTAAGGGTGTGCAGGCTGGGGGTCAGACCATAGGCTAACTGGCTCTTCCAGTTGTTGATGTTTTTGTTAAAGTTTCCAGTGATCTTGATGCCTCATGTTGAGTAAGAGATCCAAGAATGTAGCCAGGTCGCTGGATTGAGACCAACTATACAAATTCTGCAGCTCTGCTGGGTTTGCACCAAAAAACACAGGTGGTCTCACCGAGCCACTACGATCCTAGCCTGGCCTGAGAAGAGCAGCAAATACCTGGGCGTGTTTATTATTCTCTAACAAATATTTTCCCATTTGTTTCATTTTTAAAACAACCAAAGACAAAGCTTACTCAGCTGTAAAAATGAATTTATGTCTTGATTCGGTTGACTTTTCTTTTGTATTTTTCTCAGTAAAAGGGAAAGTGCTGGGGAATAGCAATTATTTATACAAGGCCATCAGTTAGGGAGCCCTTACAAGAAAGTGTATCCAGCCTTTTTTTTTTTTTTTTTTTTTTTGAAGGAGGTAGAATAAGGGTCTCCTGGCTTACTCAATTATTTCTGGACTCTTCCACAAAGACCCTCTGAGTGTTTGTTTCCACAAAGATCTCAACAAACACTAGAGACTCATCAACCGGAGTGAATTCCCTCAGTGAAATCGCTCTCCTCTGCCAAGAATCAAAGGTCATCCCAGTGGAGTGCCGTCTTCGTGTTCAGCCGCTACGGAGTGTCTGGAACAGAGTGAGAACAAAAATTATCCTAGTTTGGTGCCCCCTGACTCTTTCGGGAAGAATCCCAACAAAACTGCCACTGGGAATTCAGAGAACACATTTGAAGACTGGGGAAGGGCCAGGCTAAACAGGGGGGAATGGTGATGTAAAGACACTAAGATAAAGGAAATAAATGACTCAAAGACGAGTTTTAAGCCAATATTTACACCCATATTGCCGTATTTACAGCTTAAACACTATGCCCTGAACATGCAGGAAGTTAAGTTTTTATGAGTCTCTTAATGAATGTTAAGTCAATAATATCCCAAACAATGGGCCCCAGTGAACTTTCTTATGAAGGCCATACAGAGAGTTATTCAAATGTAGTCAGAGGCAGTTGAACTCTGTCATGTACATTTTTAGAGAAGAGATTTTCAAATTAGCCATTTCTGATATGATAAAAAGCTTTTTAGGCCATGACATAGAAGTAGAAGAAATTATTAAAAGAAGTCATGGTGTAGAATTAGGAGGCTTCCATAATGCCTCAGAAACATCCATACAGTAGATTTTATTGTCAACAGAAGCAATGGTCAAAGAACAGGCGCCACCCACCCTCACCAAAGAATAATTACCTGTGCAGATAAAACTAATTAAAGAGCTAATTAGTAAAATAATATGCACAACTATAAAGTCCATGGCAGCCAGGCAACTGAGCAGATAGAGTGGATATTATCAATTGCTTGGTGCCATGTCATCAGTGACTGTCTTTTTTTTCTCTTTCCGGTCTAAGACACATCTGACCCATATTGGTTGACTGGCAGGTCCAGATGAAGGATCATATCACTGAACTCTTAGATCGTAGTGAGATGCTCAGAGAGTGTTTCTAAAACTTGTATTTATTTTTTGGGTGCCCCGTTGTTTAGTGTCCTCGGGTTGTGTTTGCAAGTGGAATAGCAAACAACCGTCCTGCCCGTCTTTCTTAAAACGTTGATGACCACGTAAAACAAACCTCAGTCAGAGACATGATATGTCAGAGACATATCTGCATATCATACCAGATAACCAGCATCACAGAATAGACCTCGTATTTTGAGAACATTCAGTCTTGGAAATTCTGACTTCTAAGGAAAAAAAAATCCTTTTGATCAAAAGTACTCTGGTGGCTCACATACAAATTAGGAGAAAATTATTGCATCTACTGACAGTCAAATAAAGCATCACATCCAATTCTCTACCTTGGAAGGCTCCAAATTCAATTATTACACAATTTAGAGGAAAACCTTTATTATCATTTTCACCCAATGTAATTATCACCCAATGTAAAGATAAAGTTGTTTGTATGGTTGCTAGCCCTTCTTCAAAGAAACGTGTCATCATTCAGGCAAACGTTACTGTGGGGTGGTAGAGGTAAAACCACTGGTGATAAAGGAAGGTTCAAATGCTGGCTAGGGAGCATGTGGGGCCACAGATGTATAAATACATCTCTCTGGGCCTCAGTTTGTTCATTGGCAAAACTACTATAGTATCTATCTCTTAGGGTTGTAATAACAACGAAATATTTGTACCTATGAAATTATGTAGCTTATTGCCTGGCAACTTCCATTAATTGAACTGGGACTACTGGTTCTTACTACCAGATGAAGAAAAGTGCTCAGCCTACTATCAGAGGCTTCTTTTCTTTTCTTTTCTTTTCTTTTTTTTTAAGATTTTATTTATACATGAGAGATACAGAGAGAGGGGCAGAGACATAGGCAGAGGGAGAAGGGACTCGATCCCAGGACCTGGGATCATGCCCTGAGCTGAAGACAGACGCTCAACCACTAAGCCATCCAGGCATTTCTGGCCAGAGATTTCTACTGATAGAAACCTGTGGTGGGTTTCTAAACATGTGTGCTCATGAGGGAATGTGAGAGAAAGAAGTGGTTAATAATAATCATCTTAATATTATTGTGACAATAGTTTTGACTTCACCCCTCTCAGGGCTCCTCAGACGAACTTTTCCTCAGACTGTGCCACTAGAATAGGCCAGGCATTTGAGTCTTTTGGGAGAATCCCTAATAGAAGTAGCGAGAAGGAGGGATCCCTGGGTGGCGCAGTGGTTTAGTGCCTGCCTTTGGCCCAGGGCATGATCCTGGAGACCCGGGATCGAATCCCACATCGGGCTCCCGGTGCATGGAGCCTGCTTCTCCCTCTGCCAGTGTCTCTGCCTCTCTCTCTCTCTCTGTGACTATCATAAATAAATAAAAATTAAAAAAAAAATACCTCTTAAGAAGTAGCGAGAAGGAGAAATAAAGGGGGGAGAGAGGGCGTCCCGGGTGGCTCAGCGGTTTAGCTGCCTGCCCAGGGTGTGATCCTGGAGTCCCAGGATTGAGTCTCGCATCGGGCTCCCTGCATGGAGCCTGCTTCTCCCTCTGCCTTTGTCTCTGCCTCTCTCTCTCTGTGTGTCTCTCATGAATAAATAAATAAAATCTTAAAAAAAAAAAAAAAAGAAAGGTGGGGGGAGAATTGAGTTGAGTCCTCCTCTGTTCCATATTTTTACCAAATTCTCTAGACAAAATGTGTCATGGTGGGCAGGTGCCAAAGAAGACATGGTTGCTAAGGAAAGACAAATTAAAACATATGCTGATGATTCTCGGGAAGACTAAATGAGTTAGCAGATAAGAATAGGTATTTCCCCCCTCTTGCCTCTAGCCCCCTCTTTTTCTTTTTAGTTTTATGTATCATGTTTTTAAAATCAATGTTTCTTTTAAAAGAAACTCCAGTTTATATCATTAATTTACTGCGGTGCTTGTGGTTCTAGATGCTGCAGTTACGAGAGTTTGAATGGGAGGGAAGCTTTGGCTCGGAGAGGAAGGTGGAGCCTGGGGTTGGTCTCTGTGGGGCAAAGAGGATCAGAGGGCACCCAGGACAGAACAAGGCTCTGGGAACACACAGCAGGGTATAGGGGAGCAGTGGTCGTTCCTCACTGTAATAAGGAATGTAATAAGTGTAATAAGCCAGGAATGTTGCATAGTTTAGAAGTGCTCGCCCTGAGATAGCACACGTTTCTATTATCGGGGTAAAGGTAAATGCATATCTAACATTTTGTTGTGGCAACCAGAGCATTGTGTTTTAGGTATTCAGGCCCTCGATTCTTCCTGTTGAGAACTGCAAATGATCTATTCAAGCACGTTTATTTTAAATTAAGAAAACGTGAATCTATGGTGTAGATCCTGGGAAATTTTCAACTCCAGAAGATTTTAGGAAAATATGCTCATGAACATCCATATTTTAATGATGAGAATTTGGAGAGAAAGTGACTTTTTTTCAATCTCAACTATTTTAATAGGCCACAGAATAAAAATCAATGGGAAAAAATTGGCCTGGTGTGTAATTCACAGCTTCACATATTAAGTGTAGAATTGTAGTTTCTTAATCTTTTTAAAAGATTTTATTTATTTATCCATGAAAGACACAGAGAGAGAGAGAGAGAGAGAGGCAGAGACATAGGCAGAGGGAGACGCAGGCTCCATGCAGGAAGCCGGATGCAGGATTTGATCCTGGGACCCTGGGATTATGCCCTGAGTCAAAGGCAGACGCTCAACTGCTGAGCCACCCAGGTGTCCCAGTTTTTTAATTTTTAAAGTGCAGTTTGTATTCAATATGGGAAATCTAAATGATGTAAAAAAAAAAAAAAGGAAAACTATTATTATCCCATTATCATCCTAAAAAAAGAGTAAATGGCATTCAATAAAAATAAAATATATTAAGATACAGTTTTTAGAAAGTTTGCATTATGCCCCTTCACTTTGGTGAAAAACCTACATTCATATCTGTTCTCACTAACAGAAAGAAATCAGATGAGGGTTTTCACTTTTAAGAAAGGGTGAAAAGCAAAAGTAGTATTCAGTGTTTGTTTTGCAGTGAGCCCTTATAGAGACAGTGCACACCCCAGCAGTGAAAGTGGTCCCACCACGCTCCTTCCCCAGGAATGAAGCTCAGCATCTCAGCATGAAGCCACCAGAACTTTGAACTGTCTATGAGCATCTGTACTATGTCGTTTTCTTTTTTTTTTTTTTTAAGATTTATTTACTAACGAGAGTGAGAGAGAGAGAGAGAGACTCTCAAGCATACTCCCAACTGAGTGCAGAGCCCAACATGGGGCTCAATCTCATGACCTCAAGGTCACATCCTAAGCCAAAACCAAGAGTTGGGGGCTTAACTGACTGAGCCACCCAGGCACCCTGAGCATCTGTGCTTTATCTTGATTTATTTTGTGCATCCATTAGGAGGATATGTCCTGAAGTATTGGAAAAGCCTAAAAAAGTTTTTTTTGGGGGGGGGGGTCTGGAAACACTCAAAAACTTTTTCATATGTTATTGGCAATTGCTTCTTTGACGTCTGTCATTTTGGCTTGTGAAAGTTTTCATAGGAACACTCTACTTTTGGATAGTGGGGGAGACCTGCATTCCATTTTCACTTTAAGCTATAACCATGATACGGCTTGCTCACAAATTCACTCTTCTAGTGACTTGTAACAAGTTTTTTCAACATGAAGTAATGAAGTATTATTAAAACACTCTGCTTTTTGTGTGGATTTTTTCCCCTTTTACATATAGATATAATAGTTCCCTCATTCCTGTTTTTTAAACAATATGTTTTGTAGACACTTATTCTACAAGATGTTTGTAGGTGTTTTTTTTTTAAGAAAGTTCAAAAAGTTTTAGAAAATTATGGTTTTAACAAAGCAGCTTCTTTATAACAGTACTTTCATAAACCTTTGCTATGAGTATGTTCATGAAGAAATTTCAAGAATGTTATCCAGAAAGAAATGCTTCCAAACTTATTTGGTTTGAAAAACTTGATTTCATGGGAGATCTATTAGCATCTCTCAGGACTAGTATTCTGAGCAAAAGGGTTTGAGGAATGTTGCTTTGCGCTAATGACCAAATGACTAGATTTGTATTTCATATATTTGCAGAGCTATGTTCTAACGTTCTGAGGGTGACTTCACTAGGGTTAAGGGAAACCCAAATGCAACATAAATATGGCAGATCTGTTACTGTAATATTTTGTTGCTTTTCACAATAAACATTGACAAAAAAGTTCAAGTTAGAATAATCAAGTTAGGAAAATGTCACAGTAGAAATTCCATTCATCCTGCTCTCCCACTACCAGGGTGCAATATATTAGGTAAGAGGGGGACTTCACCTCTGAAGAAGAGAATGCTCTTGCTGTGGTGTGTAAGCATAATTCTTTTTATATGTACATAAGCAGATGATAATGGTTCAGTTGCCCATAGGTCAACTGTCTACAGTCGCTTTCGCATTTGCTCTTGCTCAGGCTAATGCATGTACAGCATTGACTAGCAACATCATGAGCTTCTTGTGTGGGAAGAGGAGGGTTGTGAAATTAATGGAATGGGGAAGATGGCTGGTCCTCTGCCTTTTTCAGAATTGGGGCTTCGTTATTTCATTTGAAATATTTCAAATGCCCAGGATTCAGACATATCAATAGTGAAATATAAACCAAGAAATGCTTTTCTTTTTTTTTTTTTAAGATTTTATTTATTTATTCATGAGAATACACAGAGAGGAGAGAGAGAGAAGCAGAGGGAGAAGCAGGCACTATGCAGGGAGCCTGACGTGGGACTCGATCCCGGGTCTCCAGGATCACGCCCTGGACTGAAGGCTGCGTGAAACCGCTGAACCACTTGGGCTGCCCAAGAAATGCTTTTCAAGGAGAAATATATAGGATCCTTTTAATGTCTTCATTTTCAAGTGTTATGCTACCATTCTCTTTTATGGATATGGATACTTCAGAACTGGCTATACTTGGGTTGTGTGTAGTTTAAACATTAAATCAACAATCTATTCAAAGCTAATTGTTCCCATTTTAAATGCGCTCAACTAGAAAATAGCATATATTAAATACAAAAAAAAAAATCCAACACCCATTACAGAGAGTTTATAGCTTAGTTAGATCATTGTACCTTCTATAGAATTCCTAACTGCCACATATCCCCTGTACTCTCTGAATCACTTCAGCTACACTGAAAAAGCCTTAATTCCTTAACGTATTTTAACAACTCTATGGGCCTGTTTGGTCTAAAGTATAAGAGAACACTGATTGTAAGAAAATTAGAGGTACAGGTGAAGAAAGAAGGTTAAAGTCTAAACTTATGCAGTTCAGAAAGTTGCCAGCACAAATGAGTTAATATCTTTTCTTTACATTTGGTTTTATATATTTATATTCCCGTATCTTCATGTGTACAATGTAAGCTTTGTTATGCTGTGTCTGGTGGTGCGTTGCATCCCTTTATGAGAGGCAGTAATTGTAGCTAGTACGTAATATACCTGGGGGTGAAAAGTTGCTGGAGTCTTCTTTTGAGCAGGATTCTAGCTGGCACAGCCATGACATTTCCTCCCTCCCTGTTCCTCCAACCCTTCTCAGTTTAATGACAGTCTTATGTTTTATTTGTTTCCTCTGATCCAACATGTTTATGTGAGGGCAGTTCTAGAATACATAAAAGTCCGTTGCAGGGTGGTAATTATTGGCCATGCTTTTACATAGCACCTCATGTGGTAAGAAGATAAATGTATAATCACCTGGTAATATGAAAAACTCTGACTGAAGGACCAAAGGACTTTGTCATTTTACTCCACCCTCCGTGAGTCAGTGAAATGGATTGAATTATAAACCAGAAACCAGCACTTCAATTTGATGAAACTCATCCTAAAGAGGAAAGTGTCATTACATGTTGGCAGTTTATAAAATGTGATGAGCTGCCCTGATCCATTGGAACTGACATGTCCTTAATAATAGCAACATTCTTTGTAAATTAAATAGCTATTAATTTTTTTAAAAAACTTGTCGGGATATGCTTATGCAGTGATGCACATGTGATCATGGGCATTTCCATTGTGTCAAATATATAGAAAAATAGAACCCATTTGGGAATTGGTCAAACAGCATCTGCATCTGTGTATCTAAAGGCATAGGCAGAGTTGGAGCTAAAACTCTGGAGTGATTTTCCACATCCGAAAGGACTGAATCCCTAGATGGTGATGTGATGTATGTCACAAGGCTATTGTACATCGGACCCCCAAATCAATCATTCAATAAATAAATAGTAACTGAGTGCCTATGCGTGGTGCAAGGGTGAAGCAAAAAGATGGCTGGGATCCTATCTACTTCCACCCCTCTGCTGCTTGATTACCCCTCTCTAGTCAACAAGATAGGCTGGTGCTTTCTTTTCTCTCATGTGAGAAGGTCCCCTGTCTGCAAGGAGATGACTTTCCCCAGGTCCTGGGCCTTCAAGGCTGTCCCTACAGAGGACACTTGTCCCACAGAGAAGGAAGGAGTGTGTTATGTTGGTGACTTAGCTAAAAAAGAGATGTATTTCTAGAATGGAGCTAAGTTAATTCTTTTCTTCTTGTAACCTCAAGAGAAATTCCCTAGAATTATGTTAGAACACATTAACAATTCTTTTGTAAGGCTATTTAATTACCTGATGACTAGTACCCATAGAGTTTGTAACATCAAGTCACCCAAGACAGGCTTAAAATAATTTGATAGTACAGAGAAGGTTTCTGGCATGTCTTACAGATAAACCACCGCAAGAGTCATCTTAAAGTGAGGCTTTATCTTTTATGAATCTGCTTAGAACCCTGATAATGACGTGTCTGAAGCAGACAGGATATGGCAAACTGGGATGTAATTAGGGGGCTTATTATCAGCAGATCTCACATAATGGAATGTTATCAAGGTACTGCTGAAAAGTGCAAATATTAAGCTTGAAAAAACTGATGGTTGAGATTTTGTCCGTAATACTGAAGTGAGAACAGCAAATGAATAGTGAAAATCAGAACTGTTGGCTATGTAAGCTGTGCCCTGTGTAAGAGCACCCAGGGGCGAAGGCAGTTGGCTCCGGGTTACATCCAGCTTGCAACGTGCTCACTGGGCCAGGTGCCTGTGGGGAGGCTACATCTTACCAGAGGAGCGCCTTTTTCAAATTTGCGCAGGAGTGCTGTGTGGAGTGACCTGGGCACTAGCGTACTTGTCTTCCCAAGGTAGATTTTTGAAAGTTCTGTCAGGCCAGGGGGTAAGGAGGCAGGCTTGGCATGGCTAGGATTTGGGAAGAGCTGTCTTAACTGCTTAACGGGGGACTTATTCCAACGGGGTTGATGTTCTTTCTCCAAGCAAGCTGGGCACACTCCAATGATTCCAAGCTCCTAAACAAATCTGGGGGTTGAAAAGCATTTTTGCTCCACCCACCTCCTTTTCCTGGAGAATTGTCAAGAATCAAGATTTCCCCAGAGCTAGAATAATTACTGAGCGGAGTCCAGCCCTGGCCGAGAAATTGTAGAGTAGATTTCCCCTGAAGGGGATGTGTCCTGCCACCTGAATCAGAGCTGTAGTTTCAAAGTCTGGCCCCAAAGCACTTCAAAAATGTAAAGCCCAGCCTTAGAGCTGCTGTCTGCATGGTGTGAACATACTAGCTTGTAAAAAAATTGCTAGGTTTCCAGTGTTATCACACACCACTTCCATGAAATTAGGTTGGATCTCACTGACTTTGTGGAATGTTCCATATCTTAATGCAATCCTCTTTTGTGCGTGTGTGTTACATGAGAGCGTGACAGCTCAAGAATTACCACACTGTTCCACTCCACATTTCCGAGCTCAAACAAACACACACACGCGTGCACATGAGCACCAACCACTATCAGTACCAGTAAAATTAAATGAGAGAAGCTATCAGGAAATAGATAAAGAGGCATACAATAGAGACTTTTTTTTTTTTTGGAGAGAATGAGGCCAGGCAAATGGATTTTAAAATTCTGTTTCTATGACTGCACTACATTTATAAGCTGAAGGCATCAATAGTTGACACTGCTCATAGAATACCAAGGGAAAATTCTGAAAAGGAAGTATCTATTCTCTTATTACCCAAATGTAAATTATATGTGCTCTTGAAGTATGCCCTTTATTTAATTTTAATGCATTTTAAATTTTAATATGGATTGCTCTACATGAATCACCCTCTTTGTTTTCAACACCATTAGCACACGAAAATTGAGGAAGGGTTTCTATTTTCTGGCAATTCAAAGTATTTTATGAAGTGTGGCACTTAATATTGCATCTTCTATAGAGGAGGGACTCAATATTTGTTGAAGTAATTTCAATGTGATATGTTAGCTATGATCTATGATGAGTAGGTAATGATTTCCTAAATTTCCAGCTTAAAAGGATTCTTCTATTGCCATTCACATTAAAAAAATTCTTGGTTCTCAATAAAACCGAAGCATAGTTTTATTAGAATATGTTGGCATCTCTCTCAAAGACTTATGCAATCAAAGAGATTCAAAGTCAATTGTTCTGTGCCAAATTATTTTCTTATCCTATAAAGATTCTGCTCTGCAAAGTCTGAATTCTTTTTCATTTGAATAAATCCAGGAATCGAAGAACCTGTATTTTGAAGCATGGATTATTTAAGTTAGTGAGCTAGATAGAGTAAGAGACCAACATTTTAAAAACAGACAAAAAAAATTGGGCTCATGTTTTGATGTACCCTTGACTTTGGAAAGGAGAAAAGACAAAAATACAAGTAACTGTGATGCCAGTTAGAAATACATATTCTAAGAGGCCCCCAAATTAGGGACAGAGGTTCAGAGGCAAGTCTGGGGACAAGATGGAAGACATCATGGAGGAGGTGGGGAAATGGCATGGACAAAGGCAGAGTGGTAAGGTGGCTTATCAGCATTGGAAGAACACAGAGTAGTCTCATTTGGTAAGAGAAGACATAAAAGTGAGAAGTTGGAAGATCAGGCTGCAGCCAGGTTGAAAAAGGCCTTCAACATTGGGTATGGCAGGAGCATCTTGTTAAATGTTGAATAATCAGATACTGGGTGGGGGAAAGAGTTACTAGTTTTGTAATATTTGCTGATTTTCTATCCACAAATGAGACCCCTCTGTTTGGAATTGGGAAGAGGTGCTAAAAATCAACTCTATTCTATTGGGATAAGATGACTCCCAACACATCAGCACCTGTTAGTTGAAGCTATGACAAGGGAGGAAATTGCAAAAGGAGAATATAGAAAAAACAAAGGAAATGATAAAAAAAAAAAAGAGCAAGACAGCCTGTAGATTGTCTGCATTACGGACAATAAGGACAATGTGGAGCCAGATGAGGGGAGAGGTATTAAAAGTTAGAAAAATAGGACATCAAGTTGAGCGAATGTCATTGAAGCCAAAGGAAAAGAAAGAACATCATGGTAGAAGAATTACTGCTGAGTTTGGCAGTTAAGAGAAATTTGGGAATTTTAAGAGAACAGCTTTAGGAAATTGGTAGTGACAGAAGCCAGAATATAAGGGATTCAGAATTGAGTCAATGGTGTATGGATTTATATTTATTAGCAATCGCCATTGGGTCATATTCAAACAATTCCATTATCTCAAGAAAAAACTGTAAAGGGAATGAAAACAGGCATACAAATGAATCCAAAAAAGTGATGTTAAAAATTCCACAGTCAAGATTTTGGCAAAGTCTCCATGACTCAGCTGATTTGAGATGCTTCAATGATTTGCACATTCTTCTCCATTTCTTGAATTTGTCCTTTTCAAAGAAAGCCTCCTCACAGCTTATTCGTGAGCAATTAGGCATGATATAGGAGGTAATTTTTTTTCCTAATTCTACATTGAAAAGGATTTTCAAAATGATTAAATCTAGAGAGTCCACTGAACTCTTAAAAGACTTGTTGGCATTGTCCACACTTAACCACCCACCTCTTTGGTCGCCCTCCTGAGCCTCCTACCACTGCCTGCCTCTTTCTAGAGGCTAAGAGCACAGAGCCTCAGCCTTCAGCAAACTCCCTGGGGTTCCGGGCTACAGAGTTGTCATATATATCAGGTTTTTCTCTCTCAGGCCCTTTACCTAGAATGACCAAAAGGTTTATCTTACAAATGAAGACATTTTGGAGAGTGACAGTAACAATAGTTACTTTAGTACCATATGCTTAACTACCTTTACCTCATGACATGCCTTGTCAGGTGAAATATAAGATACCTGGTTAAAATTGAGTTTTATATAGACATCAGATAACTTTGTAGCCTAAGTATGTCTCATGTGATATTTGGGACTTATACTAAAACTAAGTGTCTGTATGTTTATTTGCTAGATCTGGCCACCCTGCTCATGAACCCTTTACCCGTTTGTGTGAGCAACACACTGTCTATACATCATAGCAGCAAAACTGTTCTGAGCTCAAAGTGGCTATATAATTTCGAGGCCTGGTGCAAAATGAAAATATGAGATCTCCTCGATAAAAAATTATCACACATTTTAAGACAGTGACAATGGAGTATCAAATGAAGCATGAGGCCCTTCTAAGCATGGGCCCTGGGTGATCGCACAGGTCACATACTCATGAAGCTGGCTTGTTCTTATTATTTGGTATGGTGTCTTTTATAATAGTGAAATCTAGAAATATTTCCTCTTATATATAAAAAATATATATTTAGCTTACTTTACACCTGGGATTTTGATGAAACATTCCAAGTAATAATTGCATTTGGAGGGGAGTTGATTATAACGTGCAGGAGAGTAGGGATTACATCTTCCCTGTTCACCCCAATCTCCAAATAGCGCCTGACACAAAGAAATCACTTAATATGTTGAATGAATATCATATAGGCCCACATATAGTATACATTTACCAGGAAATGGCATTAAAATTAAATAAAGGGCATATTTATTTATTTTTTTTTTTTCTGTTAAAGGGCATATTTAAAGAGGAATTATAATTTTCATTTGAGTAATAAGACATAAAATGGCAAAAATGCACCATAACATTAGGTACACCATGCCATATGCATGTATGTATATTATGTAATATGTATGTATGCATATTAAGTGGTGTTATGCGTGTACCTGGCTTTTCTAGTTGGTGAATATATATTTCCTTAATGGTAAGTGCCCACATTTTGATGTTCTGAGCTCCTCTACTGATAATAGATAGGTCCTGACTTTTCTATCAATATCTTTGAGAAATCTTAGAAGTATTACATGTAAGTCAAGTGTTCCCTATGCCACCTTACTGGTATAAGGCAAATCTCTTGCCCTTGAGAGTGCCCTTGGGAGTTCCAGGAGGGGGACAAATGGTGGAGCTCCAGTGCCAGAGGCTGTGGCCATCTCTCTACATCCCTCTCAGATCATTTTGCTGTTTTTGGATGTGGTGTCACCACTGTCCCTCTCCTCTGGGCCAATAGTTCTCACACTGTCTATGACCTGGTCTTTCATGGTGGACTCCCGCAGCAGAATGGTTTGGGTCTCATCAACACAATTCTTTCATTTATGTCACATGGGGGCTCCAAGAATGAGGGACACTGGGTCAGTGGTGGCCACACACAACCCCAGACCTCCCTCAGCAGATGTGGAAGTCAAATGAAGTTCTGCTTACTCCCAGAATCCCATTTCTTTCCTCCTTAGAGGGAAAGGGGCATTGTTTTACATGTTTCAATCTAACCCTGAACTCAGTTACAATCAGAGATCAAGATCTTTCCCAGGGAAACTTGAGTCCCAGGCAAATCCAAGATATATTGGGCTTCTGTGGTCCCAAATAACTTGTGATGGTTATGAGGCCAGTCTGCCTGATGCACATGAGGGATATCTAGGTGATGGTGGTGTCCATTTTTCTAATGTTACAAGTACAGTGAAAGGAGTCCTCAGCTGGTTTTATAGGAGGACTAGTGAGTATCTGTTTTATATACTAAACTTTGAAACTTCTTTTTTGTACCATGTTAATTTGCCCCTAATTGTATTACATAATTGTTCCTTAAGTTTTTGCTAAGTAAAACTTTCAAACTTATTCACAAAAAAATGATCTCAGGTGAAACCAGGTAGGTAGTGCTTTCTTATTCTCCAATCCAGCCAAATCAGTTTACTCAAGAATCAGCTTGAGCATGGGTATTTTGTCTTCTGAGATATGATTTATAAACTCTTCAAAATAATCTATCTCTTTTTAATGGATTATTTTTTATTTATACAACTTATTTAAAATTAATCATTAACATTTTATGGCTAACCAACAACTCAAGATGGCACCAAAATAGCCCTTTTCTGGCATAAACATATAATGCCATAAGTTTTATATTTTATGTTTTTAGTTTTATGCTTTTTTTAAAAGATTCTATTTATTTATTTGAGAGAGAGAATGTGCACACACACCTGGGTGCAAAGGAGCAGGGAAGAGGGAGGAGGGGCTGAGGGAGAAGCAGACTCTCCACTGAGCAGGGATCCTGAAGCAGAGCTCCATCCCAGAACCCTGAGATCATGACCTTAGCCAAAGGCAGACTTTTAGCCGACTGAGTCACCCAGGCCCCCCTATATGTTTTTAGTTTTTTGGTGGTCTAGGTATTAATCCTCAAATTATGAGGGTCCTTATGCATATCTCTATGAACACCTCAGCTCCTCCATTCAAGCTTCATATATATACATACATGTTTGTATTTATGTGTATGTATGCATATTTGTATGTGCGCGTGTATGAGAGTTTTTCTTTTTTCCATATGTGGGCTAAATTGAATGATTGTAAGTTATTAAATGCTGATCTACAATGTCAATGTTAAAAGGCGATTTTCATGGTGCACTAATGTGTATGTTTTCTGGTGAGAGAATTATATCTAAGTGAGAGCATAACCGCTTGCTCCTAAACTGGATATGCCTGAGTAGATGATGCATAAGGACAATATAGCAGATTACTTTTTCAAGACTTCATCATGAATTTCGAATGTATCATGAATTGAAGACCACATATTTGTCTTAGTGGGGTGTTTCTTTTCATTTTGTGCAAGATAAAGGTTATGGCATTCTCAATTTTTGAGGCAACAGGCTATGGTGGAAATAATATTGATTTGGGAGTCCTAAGTAGTAATCTCCAGCAACTACTGACTGTTTGAACTTGGGCAGATTGCTGATCTCTCTAAATCTCAGTTTATGTACTCATTTGTAAACTCAAAGGTCATAAGGATTAAAGGAGCTAATGTAGGTCCCATGGACTCTGGGAATGAGGACATATGCTATTGACCAAATAACCAACTTTTTCTCAAATGTGTTTAAAAATGTTTATTTTCTGTAGATCTTCTACCCTTACTTTACCCTTCCTCATTGGCTGTCAATTGTCCTATCCTCTTGTTATTCCTTCCCAGAGCAGCGCAGAAACTGGAACTAGCTCAAGAAGACAAATAGAGGCCCATATACCGTATGTCCAAATATTTACAAGCTATAAATCAAGCTAACAGACTGCTAAATTAAATACACGTTGCCTTCCAACTTGATAAATCTAACTTCACAGTGGCCTCAAAGGCAAGTTTGATACAGAATTCTCAGGCTCCACGAGAAATATGGTGGGGTGAGAAAATCTGTCTCCAGGCTTTGGATATTGGTGTGTCAGCTTTCTTCACCCACCCTAGCTCCTATCCACACTATGAGGATCCTTATGGATACCTGTGTGAATACTTCAGCTCACCCATCAAGCTCTTTTCACACTTTCCATCAGCAGGCACTTCTTGACCACAAGGTTGGCCCACTGATGTGTACAGTGGAGAGCAGATCCACTTGGCCCTCAGGAAAATGGATCAGGTAAGGGGCCACACAAGCACTGGATACAGATATAGGGCCATGAAGACAGCAAATTCTGGGATCCCAGACACCCAGAGGATGGTCTTAATGTGGAGGTAGGGTTGGGACAAATTCTTAGTGGATATATACATTAATTTCATGGGATTTTCATTCTTTTTTTTTGGTAAGATTTTATTTACTCATTCATGAGAGACACAGAGAGAGGGAGAGAGGCAGAGACACAGGCAGAGGGAGAAGCAGGCTCCATACAGGGAGCCCCACGTGGGACTCGATCCCAGGTCTCCAGGATCACGCCCTGGCCTGAAGGCAGGCACTAAACCACTGAGCCACCCGGGAATCCCTGGGCTTTTCATTCTATAGGAAAGGTTAACAGCTAGGGGAAAGCAGGGTTGTGTCCTCAAAAGCACAGAGTCCAAGACTTATGCCATTTTCTCTAGATCTAAAAGCATTACTTTCCAGTCTTTATCTCAACACTTGGATTGTATTTTTCATAAATGAGCTCTAAAATGCTATTAGTCTTTAATATGGTAATGTATATTGTGGGTCTTCGAGATTTCTGACTGTGGAACACTTTGTGTGTGTGTGTGTGTGTGTGTGTGTGTGAGAGAGAGAGAGAGAGAGAGAGAATGCACATGTGCCTGTGTGTGGAACATCTCCATATGACAGGGTTGCAAAACCTATCCTAATCTCTAAAGTCATGGAATGTTTATTCCTCTTCCTCCTACTGCCTCTTAAATGTAGGGGATTTTACCTTCACTAGTTTATATTTTCTTGTTCTACATTATTTCATCCATATCCAAGGCTGTAATCACTAAATATATTCCAGTGATTCCAAACTCTCCATCCCTCACCTCTCTCTTGAGCTCTGTACTTAGTACTGAATGGTTCTACCTGGATACACACATTCCACATGCTGGAAACTCAACTCATTATTTCCTTCTAGTCCTGCTTCTCCAGCATGCTCCTTTAATGGGTTACTCCTCTCAGTAAATGCTTCATCATCTAACACTATTTTACCAATTGCCCTGGCCAGAGTCACTTTGATTCTTTTCTTGACCTCAACTACTTCCCAATATTTATTGATTTTGTTTTCTCAATATTTCTCTAATCTCTCAGATCTATAATTTTCCAAGGATCTTATCATTTCTCAAGCACATATTTGCAATTTTATATTTCACTAGCCCTTCTTTTACATCATAATGAAAATATTCTTTTAAAAACGACTGATGAAGACTCACATATTCTATGAAAAAAATCTCCAAGATACGTTATTAAATAAAAAGGGACATAATTAGACACAGATTTTGAATTTTATGTAAGAAAGAAAGAAAATAGGAATATATATTTATATTTATTTGTACAGGCTAGTGACTAAGAAAATTGCTGTCTATATAATAAGGGCATTTGAAAAGAATGTGTCAGGGCAGGGATGGGTATGAGATAATTAATTGTTCTGATTTTTGAAAATGTGAATCTGCTAAATGCAAAAATTAAAGTTCAAAAATTAAAAAATATTTAAAAGTGTATTATGTATACCATGTAATTATTACACTTTATAATACATAATAAATAAAAATTTAAAAATTAAGAATGAAAAGGTAGAAATATGCATATATTTAATCGTGCTATTGCTTCACTTAAAATGTTTCTTGAATCCACTATTACCTGCAGCACCAAATAAAGACCATTTAGAGTGGCATAGAAATCTTTTCAGGATATGGATTTTGTCTACTTCTGTAGCTATATGTCTCCCCACAGTGTAGTAGATTGCATGCTATGGCCATATTGAATGCTATGATCATTCACATCACATATCAAGTCTCTCATGTCCACATGTTTCCATTATTTGGAATTCCATACTGTCTTATTTGGTCTATACCTTTATTTCTTATTGTTTTTACCTCTCCATACTGTATTGACTTATGTGATTTCTGATCTAGGGTATGCCTACATTAAAGATGAAGACTATCCTGTATTCATCTCCCTATCTGAAGCACACAGCATAGTGCCTGGTTTAGGCTTTGTTCAATTAATCTATACATGGAAAATGAATGAAAGTATAAGTGAGTGAGTCAATGAATGAAGAAAGGATATTTCAAAGCTTAAAGTCTGCTACGGACCTAGATGGAGCACATGAAAAGAAGACATTGTTTTGCACCTGACTTCGGCACTCTTGAGTTTGGTACAGCTTCTACACCTGATTCATGTTGTTGCCAATCTCTCATACTTAAATCAGAATTATCCTTTGGAAATTAGTCCCGAGTATTTTCTGTCCTGATCTAAACTATTCAGTTTAGCTTTCTGAGAAAGGGTCAATTTCCCTAATGATCTTTATAAATTTTCCCTGAAGTAGTCTTTGTTGGGGGAGATTATGATACTCCCATCTCAGTTTTAGATGTCAGCCCTTGAATAAGAAGACAAAATAAAGAAAAAAAATAAAGTGGGCTTTTCTTCCTTCATAAATGATGCTCATGTATAATAATCAAGCACAGCGTTTCATTCTCTACAGCAAACTGTCAAAGAAAAGCAGTTCAGTGTTCTGGAAATGAGATTTAAATTTTCCATAGGTCATAGAACAAATATCCTTCTAAAATTAGATATTTCCTTTCAGTTTTGAGAATAGATTTTAGTTACTTTTGGAATTAATTCCCTCGTAGAGCACCATCTTTCAAATAATACCAAAGAACAAATTTTGCTTAGCAAAATCTAAAGTAAGAGATCAATAACTCATCTTTTATGCCAGGTTCTAAGTAAACCTAATTCACAAAGATTGGGCAGATTAATCTGAAACTCTGAGCAGAGTCAGGCCCCAGTCATCTGCTTTCTGGGCAGCAGGTCCTGGTTATGGGGCTGTCCCAAGGCTTCCAGGTAGATGCTTGCTGCTTGGGTCAGGTGTTGAAAAAAGCCCAAAGGACCAAACCCCAGGCCACTGGCTTCATCTTCCAAGGATTTGATTTTAGTTGATACAATTTTCTACTTTGACATTTTTTCACTTATTTGGGCTCTGGGCCTATCAATACCACAAGTTTATAAAGATTTTCATATTAAAGAGATTGTATTCATGAACTACATTGGGAAAACTATTCTCTTGGACCTAATTGTTTGAACCCAACTGCTTACTTTTTGCATTTGAGGGCAAGTCTAATGCTTTGTCTCTCATTGCTCCATTGAGATGTGAAGAAATTAGGCCATATTTTCAGAAATGTTTATTTTTTTATTTTTATTTTTTTCCAGAAATGTTTAAAATTGAGTTAGAAAACATGCACTCTGAAAGATTTGTTACTTATTAGAATTTTGAACTTGTGACTGAAACAACAAAAAATTAAGTAATTTGCCCAAAGCTACTAAATGAATCTTTGTGAGTGAGATTTCTGTATTCATTAATGTTGTATTTAAGCTCAAACACATTTTTCTTTCTCTTTCTCTCTTTTCACACACACACACACACACGCACGCGCGTGCGCGCACACACACATTATATTGTACACAATAAGGACATATTTTGTTACCTATTATAGGCTGGGCTAAAAATGTTAACTTTATGTTTTTAAATGTTAGAGTCCTCAGGAATGTGAAACTCATCGTTTGAACATTTAAGCCTCTATTTTTCTGAAGACTAAAGAGTAATTTTAATATAGATGCTAGTACCTATGAAAGGCATCACATAAAAAGATACCATGTCCCATTTCTTTCCTTTATGTACAGAATAGCTATTCAGCTGCTCTGACCACATATCGTTCTGGTAAAATCAAGGATACTTAAGGCATTTTAGTACCCTCTGTTTGGGAGATTATTTGTGTTTTAATAAAGGTGAATCTTTTGGGGGAGATTTGGACTAAGAAATGAATGCATTTTCAGTAATTTCTTAACTAGATCCTCCCTAGGCACAGATGCCATTATGACTCTATAGCAATATCTTCACGTATGACAAGCCTATTTGTTCATGACTTCTACACTTTGCCCAAAAGCAACACAGCCTCACTCTTCTCATGTCAAAGCTTTGGGTTGGCACCGGGGTATATCGGTCTGTGGGATCTGGCTGTATGTACCTTCTTCTGTGTTCCAGTAAAATTGGTCTACCATTAATCATAGATTTTGATAGGTGATTTATTAATAATTTGTCCAGTAGCTTATTATAAACTTTGTCTGTAATGCTATTTTAGGTCATTTCTTGAGTGGATCCATCCTATAAGAAAACATTTGTTAGGTTCTCTCTGGCAAAATCTGGGCTCCCTGTCCTTGGGTGTGATATTGCTGCTACAAGCCAAGATAACATGGATTGGAAGAGGTATAAATCTGACAGCCAGAAACCAAGAAAAGTGAAATGAACATACATAGCCAGTCTGTTTGGGGGGAAGACAAGAATAGTCATAATGAAGCCCCAAAAGGACATTTACTTAGAAGCAAATTTGAAACCTGACGTGTGAGGAGAGTTCTAGAGTTGAATATAACTTAATTGCATTATCCAACTATCAATTTATTAGTCAGTTTGAGAGCTAAATGGAAAGCTTTTCATAAAAGTTATTAAAATATAGAATTATTAGTTTCTGTATGCATTAATTGAATTATTTAGTTCCCATCCTGTGGCTCAGCAGCATTTTCATACATAAATACAGAATAAACATCTGCATAAATACATGAAAAAGGCATTATTGATGTTTTAGATGAGAAATTTGCCAGTTTTCTTAACATCTCAAACCTTTCTTTTCAGACTTGTGATTATGGGTGACCCTGTGCTCAAGCTAAAATCACATATATGATATTTAAGATATTTAAAAAGACATGATGCTGCTTCACATGAGGTGAAAAGCTTTGATTTGGAACTGAGGACAAGAAACAATGGGGGAATTTTTTGCAGCAAAAAAATCAAGCAGGCAACGAAAAAACCTAATATAATCTCTCTGTTTGCTACCATGAGATTTTGTTGATCCATGTCCTAAGGATTCTCCTAGAAAAAGAAGAGTTGATGGTGCTCTTCATAAATGAGAACCTTGCAGAGAGGAGAGTAGACTTGGAATTATGGACACCAACCAGCTTTTTGGTGGGCAGCCAAAAGCCTTGTTGGAAATACCCATGTCTTTCCCAAACCATTTGGCTCCCCTCCTGACGTAATTGCAACCGAAAGAGAAATATTTAAATGGGCTGGAGTGAGGGTAATGGAAGGATTTCAATTACCAAGGTACATACTAGATTACTTTAAGTGGCATAAATCGGCCTTAAGGCAAACTCACGGAGCAGGCCCAGCATAGCTTTCCAATGCACTCTGCCTCTACCCTCTCTGAAGATAATGCTATGTGCTTTTCTATAATGTAAAACAAAGGTTAGGAGTCAAGATGTAATTTGAGCATGTATCTATTGGGAAATACAAATCATAATTTCAAAGGTGGAATAAAGCCAAAATAATTGAGCATGCTGAAATAATAGTCAAGGGGCTTTAGGTAAGTTTGAAATGATATAAATGATTTTAAAAATTCATGCAAATATATACTGAGAAATAGTTGGAGGCACCAACAAAAAGCAGTTCCAAAGTTTTAGAGCAAAACATAGTATCTCAAATATCCAGCCAATAAAAAAAAAATCAGTAACTTTGCATTTAAACACTTAAGCGAAATCGAATAGAGCTTAGCACTAAATGTAGAGATACATGTTTTACTGTCTCACATCATTGGCCGTGTGTGAGCAAAGACTACTTATGGAGTGCTGAGGGATTTAGTTGGATCTGTCTCCAGTCGCCAGGATAACTCAAGCTGTGTAGATTGAGTGATGTAGCTCTCTTTCACGTGACTTGTCCTATTCCTTGACTGTCTTGTCTCTTTGCTTTCTTCTTACACAGATTTTCTCCTATAACACTTCCTAAATTCACTTGTCTTCCTCCTCCTCCACCGTCTAAGACCCTACTTCTGACTCAAGGCTGGCCTCTTCTATGAAAGCATCACATTCATTTTGCCCACCTGCCACCAAAGCCCACCTGACTGGAGTGACATCTTCCAAACTCTTCCTTTATTTCTTTCTTCAAGTTGCCTCATGTCATAGTCTCATGACATAGCTTTCTCACTACATAGTCAAGTCGTTCAGGAACAAGGTGTATTTTAGATATGATTTTCTGAAAAGGGGAATTGAGAAAAGGCAGCCTATTCCTGGAAAATAACAATAGTTAAAATAATATGATAAGTGTATAAAAATAAGGCATGTGTGTTGATAGCACGGTAAAAGAGCCCAGAAAGGGAATCTAATGAGTTTTCAAAGGTCACATAGCTAACATTTACTGATTACTTACTATGTGCTGGATACTGAATTTACTTGCCACAGTGAGCTGATGAGAACATCATTTGAGATGAAGGGGCTAAAGGCTCCCATAGCGTTCCTAAGAGGAGCTGGGGCTGGAGCTCATGTTAAATCCGGGCCACTGAGCTCCAGAGCCATATCTCAACCTTTACACTCTACTGCTTTGGAAAAATGAAGTTTAATAAAGCAGTTGGGAAAGTAATCATTAACTAATAAGTATTAGGGGGGTATAATTAGCCTTATGGTCTTTTATACTACAAGCCAAAATGAACCAGGAAAAGTGTTACATTTTTTTAAGCCATGGAAAAAACACTAGAAACCACAACACGAAATTCATTTCAACTCTGTAGGAAGGATAATTTTCTAATTATTGCACAATACAAAATATTACAGAGACAAAGTCACACATTTGTATCACATATTATAGTATTGAATTTTAAACTTTATTGTAATTAAAAACAATAAAATAAAACCTTAAGAAGCAACAGGACAAGAAAATATTTGTGATGAATATGATTAATAGAATATTTATAAAAACGCAAAGATCTCAAATAGCTAAATTGGCAAAGGTGATTCACATAAGTGGGAATAAAAACAATAATGAATAAATGTATTAGGCCACATACAAAGTATTACAATTATTTCTTTAAACTAATTTTATTGTAAAAGGGATCTAGAAAAATTAAATATGTCAAAGAGCCCAATTAGAGTGATGAAGCCATCTGAAACCATGTCAAGCAAGGAATGGTGCGCAGAGAAATTACCAGGGAAAGGAGAGATGGAGGCCTTGGAAAGTAGCAGGAAAGAATGCCAAACAAGATGCCCAGGTGGTCATGTGTGGCTTGCAGAGCTGCCAGGACATGAGCTAGATGAAGGCTTAGAAATTAGATGTAGCTTACGGCCATAGTTATCAAATTTTAACATGCATCAAAATCACCTTAGAGCTTGTTAACATAAAGCTGGGCTTCACTCCCAGAGTCTCTTATTCAGGTTTGGAGTGGAGCCCAATGCCACATTTCTAAGAGGTTCACAGGTGATGCTGATGCCACTGGTCTGGGGCCCACGCTTTGAAAAACGCTGGCTTATAGAATCCTCTGCAGATATATAGTTGAAGATAGGAAGTACAGTGAAATAAGTAATGGAGAAAAGGAGAAGTCAGGAAAGGATGGAGAAAGAGAGAGAGAAGCAGTTAATAATTAAGGAGGCAGCAATGAAGAAGGAACATTTTCTTTTCATCAGAAAGCATGTAACCAGGGCAGCTGAGTGGGGCTAGAGTGTATTATAGGACTGATATCACTCTAAATTTATAATCACCATTCTTCTTCCTTCCCTTTCCTGCTAATGATTTGAATGATTAATATAATCTACTACACCCCAGCCCCTTGCTCCCCCAAATTGCACCTCCGTCTTCATCTCTTAACTAGCATACATTCCTTAACTCTCCAAAGTCTGCCTCCTACTTCACCTTGCCATTGAAATTATTTTCTTAAGGTCACTGAATCTGTAGATCTGGTCTCGGTCCTATACCCTTGACACATCAGCAGTGCTTGATAGTTCTGTCCACTCACTTCTCCTTTAATCTGCATGACACACTAATCTGGTTCTTTTTCCGAATGCTGGGTTTTTTATCTGTACCTTTAGTTTTCTCCTTGTTTACAAGATCTTATATTTTAGAATAAACCTGCTGGAATAAATTCTTCTAAGGTTTTCCAAAATTGCTTCCTTGTACCAGAAGAGAGAACTGTATTTTGCCCAGTTTGGCACATCAAGACAGTAACTCTCAGTATTTATCATTTAGTAAATATTTATTAAGAATATATGGGATGTCGTGCCCAGGTGACCCTGCAGCACACTAACTTGATAGAACCTTTGTGCCAATGAAGCTTACTTTCTACAGAAGAGGATATAGGCAATAAACTGGATGACACATGAACACATAAGATAATTACAGCTCATGAAAAATCCTCTAAAAAAATAAAACAAATTGATATAAGAACATTCTGAGGGGGATGGTACTTTGGGTAAGGAAAGTCAAGGAGATTTCTCTGGAGAGGTGATATTGGGCTGATATCTAAATAACAAAAAGAAACAAGCCATGTGAAGATTTGAGGACAAATTCTTCAAACAACAGGAAGGAAGTCAATGGAGTGTAGTAAGCAAAGAGGGAAATGGAAGTCATGAGATAGAAAGACAAATTGGACTAGACCGTATGGGTTCTTGAAGGCCACGATGACATGTGTAGATCTTATTCTTTTAATTAAAAAATTTTTTTTTAGATTTTTTTTCATTTTTAAGTCATCTCTACACCCAATGTGGGGCTCAAACTCACAACCTGCAAATTATGCGCTTCACCTGCTGGGCCAGTCAGGTGCCCCCTGGATCTTATTCTTAATGTGATAAAAATTCCTTGGAGAATTTTAAACAGCAAGCCATTTATTTTGGATAAAGATGTGAAGTATGAATGTTTGACCACATGTAGTTTTCTTCTTTTATTCCACAGACTTTGCTGAAATAGTAGTAAAGGAATAAAAAAGGCATCAAACTTTAAGAACAATGAAAAAAGGAGAGGGGAGAGCAGGAGCTAAAGCACTCCCATGTATTTTTGGAGAATGCAAACAGATGGACAGAGGAAGGGTAACTGATTTAGATAGAAGTGGGTAATTATAACCTAAAGTATGTGCAGAGAATACAAGAGAAAAGTGAGTCAATTCCTACTGACCAGGACTTAAAATCATGGCATACAACAGAAAGGAGGGTAAGGGAAAAGCCTGGAAATAGGAGGATTGGGCAAAAATTTGTATATAAAGCTGTTAGTCTCAAGATAAGCATGACCAGTCATGCTTCAAAGTGATGTCCTTTATGGCAAGAAAAGGGGCATGAACCCTATGGAGAGTCTGAACTTGAGCAGTGAAGGAATCAGCCACATGTGGGAAAATGAAAGATGGGTATGTGTGACTTGAGGATGGAAATAGATTAATGTAAAGTCTGCAAATTGAGTAGAATAATTCTGTACTTGCCGTCGTGTGAATGTTGGTCTATATTACACAGGCAAGAAACTCAAGGAAACTTGAATCAGGAGAAATGGAAAAACTAAAGAATATACATTCACATAATTCCCTGATTATTCAGCCTCCAATGGAGTCCACCACTTGGTCACTCCTGATCATGGATTGAATCCGATTTCTAAGCATTGTTAAATATAAACTAGGAAATAATAATAATCAGACATTTGAGAAAAACCTTTGATTTAATCTCCCTAATTACAAAAGAGAAATAAAAGGCAAAAAGGAAAGAAAATCCTGGAGGAAACAGAGGTGAATTGTTATTTGTTGAAGTCTTTAATATCATTAGGATGATAAGATATTGCATATTTCATACAAGATCAGAAAACTATAAGAAAAGAAACAATGAAGAAAAAAAGGTTTAGATGAAATGAAAAATAAAATAAACTAGTTGGAAAATAAAATTGAATAAATCTTCCAAAAACATAGAACAAAAACCAAAATGATGGAAAAAAGAAGAGTAAAGACAAGACTTGGAGGATCTGGGCATCTAACATTTAACTCAGAGAATTTCAGAAAGCTAAGAAAAGACAGGAGGTTATGAAAAAATAATACAAGAACATTTCCCCCAATTAGAGGACATGAATCTTTAGATTGAGATAGTTGACAGAATAGCCAGGAGAATGAATAAAAAAGACCCACTTTGGGGCCCCTGGGTGGCTCAGCTGGTTAAGTGTCTGCTTTCAACTCAGGTTGTGATCTCAGAGTTCTGGGATATCAAGCTCCAGGAACCTACTTCTCCTTCTCCTTCTTGCTTGTGTTTTCTCCTGTTTTCTCTCTCTCTCTCTCTCTCTCAAATAAGTAATAAAAATTTAAAAATCTTAAATCTTAGACCTACTTCAAGACACACCATCTTGACATATAAGAGTACCATGGTGAGACAGGCTTCTAGAAGCTTCCAGGGATAGAAAAAAAATAGGACAGAAAACAATATGTAATGCATCATTCAACTTTTCAATTGTTATATTACTGATAAAAGGCACCAAAGGAATGCTTACAAAGTATCAAAGAAAATTATTTTCAACCCTAAATTTTATACCCAGCCAAATAAGATAAAATAAAATTACTTCCAGACATTTGGGGCACGCGGGATCTTTAAAAAATTACATCCACAAGTAAAACCCAGAATATGTATAAAAACGTAAGTACTCAGTTCTAGAATTAAAATATATTTAAGACTCATGAAAACCTTGGTAAGTTGTTTAATAAGAAAATAGTAATATTAAATATTAGTAATGTTACTATTCTGAGGGAAATGGGGAGGAGAAATGGGGGATGGTGGTTGGTAGAGGAGAGCTAATTCTTCCTCAAACATAAAAGAAAGCCAATAAAAATATCCAAATTCACGAAACAAGAAACAGCAATCATATTATTTGAAAATATGAAAGCAAATGCCAGAAGAAACGAGATAATACAACACTAGAAGTGATGAAATAAGGACCTTCTTTTTTATACTGAAGATTTTAAATACTATCTCAAAATTATGTGAATGTATTACTTTGACCAAGAATAAAAACAATTTAAGTCAAAATTTCTTGTGGCAGAGGAGACTAGATTGTAGAGAGGGAAGAATGGAAATAGATGGCTATTTCCCTGGTCTAGGTGAGAGATGGTAGTAGCCTGGATCAAAGTGGTAGCAGTGGAGAGAAAAGTGGACAGATTCAGAGTGTGCAATGGAGCTGACTTAATTTATTGCAGTATTGGCTGTGTGGCAGGAGGGAAAGAGAATCACCAAGGATAACGCTTACCACTTGTTAAAGTAGGTAAGCTTAGAGGAAAATTCAGTTGGCAAAAGCACCAATCCAGATTTCTGTTTTGTGCATATTCAGTCTGACTTTCCTATCCAAGAGAAGTGTCAGAGAAGCAGTTAGATGGTGTGATGAGTGGAATTATGTCCCTTACACTCCTGAATGCTCAAGTCCTAACCCCCCAGTAACTGAGAAGATGACCTCATTTGGAAAGAGGGTCTTTACAGATGGTTGAGCTGAGATGAGGTTATTAGGATGGGCCCTAATTCAATATAAATGTATTCTGATAAAAAGGTAAAGTTTGGACACAGAAACAGACACACATAAACGAAAGATGATGTGAAGACACAGGGAGAATGCCATCTATAAGCCAAAGCATATCTAAAGCTACCAGAAGATGGAAGAGGAGAATGGAACAGATTCTTCCTCACAGCACTCAGAAGGAACCAACCTAGATGACATTGTGATTTTGGACTTCTAGCATCCAGAACTGTGGGACAATATATTTCTGTTGCTTAGGCCACCCAGTCAATGATACTCTCCTCCAAGGAAACTAATACAAATAGATATGCATCTGGAGATGTGGGAAGAGGAAATGATGGAGATATATATTTTGGAATCATGTGCATATAAGTGGAATTTAGAGCGTTGTGGTTGGAGGAAATCATTTCTGTAGTGAGTGCAGATGGAAAAGAGGAGAGGGCTCAAGAATCAGGATTGAGACCCAAGTGATTTCATATTTAGAGATTGAGCAGAGGAGGAGGGGAGTCCCTAAAGGAGAATAAGACATAAATGGCCAGGGAATTAGGAGGAAACCAGAACATAAAGCTTTGTGGTTCTGGGTTTTTTTTTGTTTGTTTGTTTTAGAGGAAGTGGGCAGCTGCTCAGATGACAAGTAAGGTGAAGACAAAGAGAGACCACTGTTTTTGGAAACATGAGGCTCGTGATTGACTTGAGAATGATGCCTTTCTTGTGTGTGAAGAGGGTTGAGGATAGTTTGGGGGTGAGCACGTGAGAGCAGCAACATTAGAAAAGCTCTGTAAGATGATTTGCTGTGAGGGAGGTCAGAGAATGAAGCATGGCTGGAGCGGGACACAGGATCAGAGGAGCAGTCTAAACCATGAGGACAATGGTATTGGACAAATCGTCTTTGTGAATATTAAGTGACAAATGTGGGCCAAGCACAGTCCTAAGTGAGTTTAAATTCTCAAAAAAAAAAAAAAAAAAAAAAAAAAAAAAAGGAGATCAGTAGCCAAGGGAGGTTAGTAATTTAAATGAGAAAAAAATAGATGAATGGTCTGCATACATCAGGGCTTTTGTTGGAAGGAGGGAAATAAATAACCAGAAACACGATGTACCCCAACCCCAGGCTCTTGTGCACAAAGATACATGAAGACAAAAAAGCCTTCCCGGAGGCTGTGGAGGGTCTTGTGACCTATGGTCTGCACCCCTCACTTGCACTAGCCCCACCCAGAGCACCTGTGGTGCTTTTTATATTTGTTGGTTTCATAGGTACTGTCTCAAGTATTTTGTTATTTTACTTATTTTCTTTTCTTTAAAAGGTTTCCCCAAATTGTATACATTTCAGGACTTTAAACAACCTGGATCCACCCTTGCTGGGCGGGATGGGTGGAGTGGGACTGCAGACAGTTTCAGTTAGTTTAAGAAAGTCAAAAGAGCATTCAGAGAGCAGGTTGATGAAACAGGGGAATTTGCCAGTGACACATGGTGAGATTCAGAGGGTATACTGGAGAGATAGAGAGAATCAGTTTCCCAGGGGACTCAACAGATTACCATCAGCAGAGAAAAAGCGAAACACAAATCTTCAAAGCTTCTCCTTGACTTCCTTTCTGGAAGTTCCATTTTGAAACAAAGCATGTTACCTTATGATCTGTCTAGTGTAGTACTTCCTTGGCCTGCTGCTTGAACGATGTGATTTAAAAAGATAAAGATAAAAAATAAACCATCAATAGCTGCTTTCTTGGTGTAGGCAAAGAGTTTTTAAGCAGGACATAAAAAGTGCTCATTTGAAGGGGTAAAATAATAAATAGATCTGCATTAAAATTGATTGCTGTTCCTCAAAGATAGCATTAGAAGAGTGAAAGTTTCAAGATACAGGTTGGGGAAAGATATTACTTGAAATATTATACTAATGATGTGTATGAAGAATTACTAAATTATTAATAATTTAGTTATTAATAAAATATTTAATAATTATTATTAAATTATTAAAAGCTGCAGTCTATGTGATTTTTGTTGAGTTTAATTCCAGCCTTTACCTTACATATAGGTTTTTGTCTTATTACTGTGTTTCTACTTTATTTAACAAACGTTGGATCATATTGTGTATGTTGGTTTGTACCCTCCCCCCCTCAGTTTAGAAATATGTAAGTAATAAGATCTTAGAACTATAAGGCACAAATAAAACTATTTCATATTACCAGTTTTTAAAAATGTCAACGTCATTCCATTTTTTTATTGAGATATAATTGACATATTATACTAGTATCAGATATACAATGTAATGATTTGATATTTGTAGACATTGTGAAACAATCACCAGCTTAGCCTAGTTACCATCCATCACCACACATAGTTACAATTTTTTTTTTCTTGTAATTAGAACTCTTAAGATTTACCCTTTTAGCAGCTTTCAAATACAGTGGTCAACTGTTGCCACTACACTCTTCATTACATCCTGAGGACTTCCTGATCTTATAAATGGAAGTTTGAACCTTTTGACCACCTTTACCCATTTGCCCACCCCCTGCCTCGGGCACCATCAATCTGTTCTCCATTTCTTGTAGAGTTTTGGGGCAGTGAAGGGACTTACTCCAGATTACATAACTGGTTTATACTGGTGGAGTACTATGTCCTGACCCCTGGTCCACCGCTCCTCCTCCTCCCAGGAGAAAAAGTCTTCCAAAGGGCCTTGCATTCATCCTTTGCTCTCACCCCAGGTTGTATCCCAATGGGTGCCTGCCTCTTTAAAAAAAAAAAAAAATTGTGAAAGCAATGCTCATCGTTTCTTTCGCTAGCTCATTTTTGGGGGTGTCCAGATTCCTGTAGGGATGAAATTTTGATGAATTATAATATCCCTTCATCCCCAGGATAAAAAAGAAAAACTCTTCAGGAGTAAGAAGGAAGAGAAACATTCACTGCTAAGAAAGGTTCAGGTTGCAAATTTCTCTTGCTTATTTATTGAGGTTAAAAGTTAAACTGGATTAGGACAATCATATTTTTCTGACACATTGACTTGCTTCTTAAGAAAACATATTTAGCTTTTCTTTTTCATGAATCTTTTCAGTAGAAGAGCCAGGACTTATGTTCTTATGCTGAGTAGGAACACTGAAGGCCTCTTTGTGAGGGATTTAGCCAGCTACATGTATTTATTTGGCTCCTTTTTCCCCCTCTGGGCTAACTTTTGATTTAAAATTTGTATGAGGACCAGGAGGAGAGGCATTTGGGCCCTTTTTGTGATTTTCCATAGACAAAATTAGCACCAAATTGATGGGCCTGAGAGCATTATTTTCCAAGTCATGGGCAGGAAGTTTTTCTTTGTCATCATATCCTTCTGTCCCAGCTCCTTCCAGTTACTTTTTCTCCTGGTTCCTAAGATCTGGCTTACTCTGTGCTGGGGAGGAAGAAGAAATGTGGCTGAGAATAAAATTAAGAGGTGCCAACCTTTAGGTTAACAACAATTTGATATTCAGAAATCTTCCCTCCAAAAGGCCTGTCTCACCCACAAAGCTGACTTACACCATCACATTTGGGACCTTTCATTTCACGTGACCCTTTTGTTTGCAGAGGTCACAGACTCACATGTAGAAATTTCACATTGTCACTGTCAGAAAGTTTCAGGTACAAAGTATAATTTCCATTTAGGTTTTCATTAGAGTATGAATATGATATATATATTTTTTGACAGAGAATCAAATTTCACATGCACCTAATCAAAAATGGTCAGAAATTACTTATCATGACCATGACATTTCCCCCCCTTCATAAAGGGAAATAACTTTTATCTGTTTTATTCTGATTGCAAATAATTTGGGAAATATAAACAGATATAAAGGAGAAAGTAAAATTTCTGCATAATCCTACCACAGAAAGGTAACTTGATATAATTTTGGTGTATATTCTTTTAAAAAATGGAATCCTACTATGAACGTTCTTTTGTAACTAGCTTTTTTAAATTAAATGTATATTGGTCTTTATGTCAATAAGTATAAATTTATATCCTTAATGAATGAATAATATTCCATCTATAAATGTACCATATTTACTTAGTTCAGTATTCATAGACTCTTACTAATTTTTGCCAATCTGTGAATCCCTATGATGAATACCTTTATATATCATACTCTGTGTTCTTCTCCAATCAATTCCTAGGAATAATCCTTAGAAGGAGGAATTCTCTGTCAAATGATTTGTACATCACTAAGGTTTTTAATATATTTACCATATTTCTCTCTATTTAAGTTTCACTGCCTTACATTCTCACCAACAATGTGTGAAAATGTCTCATGTCCTTCAACCTCATCAGTATAGACATTATCACTCTAAAAATTCTTTGTCTACTAGGTAAAAGCACTTTATCCGCTTGTTATGATAACTTGAATTTCTTTGTCAATGAGGTTGAATATCTTTTCCTATTTGCTATTTGTAAATCTTAAGATATGAATTCTCTTTTGAAATCTTTGCCCATTTTTCTATGACACAATTTTTAAACTGATTTTGAGCACTCATGTACTAAGTGTAGCAACTTGTGTCCAGTATGTATTTCACATATTCTGTTCCTAGATTTTGTTTATGGTGGATTTTGCTTTACTGAAGATTTCATTCTTATTGGTCAAATCTACTATACCTTATCTTAATAATTTCTGCCTTTGGGTGTCATGTTCAGAAAGACCTTCTAAATTAATTTTTATTTTTATTTTTATTTATTTATTTATTTATTTATTTTTAATTTTATTTATTTATTTATGATAGAGAGAGAGAGAGAGAGAGAGAGGCAGAGACACAGGCAGAGGGATAAGCAGGCTCCATGCACCAGGAGCCCGATGTGGGATTTGATCCTGGGTCTCCAGGATCGCGCCCCAGGCCAAAGGCAGGCGCCAAACCACTGCGCCACCCAGGGATCCCAATTTTTAAAAAGAAATAAAGAAATATGTACTAGCCTCCTTGTATACTCAGTAATGGAAAATATTAATAGATTAATAATAGAAGGGTCCCTGGATTACTAGAGGACTTCAGATTGGAAATTTTTTAAGCATAGAATTTACAGAAATTTTTACTCATAGAGATTTACTGATGGCAAGTCAGTGAAATACAAAAAAAAAAATGTAATTCACAATTACTTTGTGCTTATAATTTCTTAGGATTCATGAGACTTAATTCACATTTAGGTCTTTGTCATTGGCACCATCTATTCTCTCTGTCTTTGTTCCATCCCAAAACAACTGTTTTGTTTTCCTGGTGAGTATTAAGTTTAATTGTGTAAATACATGATATTGAAAAGCACAAGGCTTAAAACTCTGTTTAAAGTGATACAATGACATCATAACAAAAATTAGTATATTCATACTTCATTAACTAATGTTTAAATTAGCATAATTATTGCTTCCATAACTTACTTAAGTGACAAGACATAATAGTTCTGGATTTTCTCACAAGTTAAAATTAGTCCAAAAATCTCAGTGTTTAATAGATGAAAGCATGATCCCAATTTCTCTCCCTTTCTTGGAAATATAAAATTATTGGAGCAGAGAGAAGAGAAAGAGGAGGGTACAGGAGAGGAGGAACATAAAGGGAGGGAAAAGGAAAAGCAATCTAGTCACTGGATATTTTTCATGTCCCATCATTCTTTGATTCTGTTCAATAAACTCATCTCCAAGGTACATAACTTTGGAATTCAAAATAAGTTAAGTTTTGAACTATGGTAGTGATTTTTTAAAAAACCAAATATGCAATTTTTTTCAAAAATTGCACATTTAATGTCTAAGTTCTCCTTATGGCACTAATAAAATTAATTTCTCTTTCTTTCTTTCTTTCTTTCTTTCTTTCTTTCTTTCTTTCTTTCTTCTTTCTTTTTTTCTTTCTCTTTTTCTCTTTCTCCCTTTTCCTCTATTTCTTCCTTCCTTCCTTTCCTCCTTCCTTCCTTCCTTCTTCCACAAGGTTGAGGAATGGCAGCTAAAAAAAGATTATGGAAGATTTATAGTAAGATACCTCAACCTGTAAAGGCTAAGTTTCTTATTTATTTAATCTGTATATTTGATGATTATGAAATTTTGTAAGCCACTGCTTAGGGACCTACTGGATTAGAATGTAGTCTGTGTATAGCAAGTATTAAAAACAGTAAGAGCTAATGAACAGTATAGCAGAGTATGAGTAAGCAGATAATAATAATAGTCATTCTACATATATTATCATTAATCCTTATAAAAACCCTGTAAGGTACCATTAGCCCCATTTTACAGATGCAGAAAATGAGGCTCACTAGCTTGCTAAGGACGCAGAGTTGGGATGAAAGAGAACCACTGTCTGAATCCAAACCCCATGATCTTCACTGTATGAGTTGTGTCTCTCTTAAGAAAGACCTGGAAATTGCCCTTGTCTACTCTCCATCATCATCTCAAATTTTCTCCATGATGATTAAAGACCTGTAATTACAACATAATATTGTGTGTCTTTCCAGAAAAAAAATAAATGTTATTTATGTTGTCTATAGAGTTGATTTCCTGGTCTACCTTTTATGTCTGCTTAGCCAACATGTTTAACCAAGCAGGATTACAACAGCTTTCCACAACCGATGGTTGTATACCAGGGACAGGAATGATAATATTTACTCACTTAGCTGTAATAGTTTTGGAGCTTATAATGGATGAAAAAATAATAATCTTTTCCTAAAACAGATTACAGACCTGCTTGTTTAATCTCCAAAGATGGCTATCTGCTATGGTAGCCAGTTTAAGCCACTTGTTATGTAGCTCTGTCTATTGTATCCCACAGTCACAGCAGCCGTGGCTCCCCGAGCCCCATTTAGATAACAAGGTGTACCAAACTGGCTCCTGATTTCTGTGGAAACTGTTCATGAGAACACCTTCTGATGAGAGGTAATGACACACTGATAAACATAAACACGATGTCACCGATGATATACAACAAAGAGATCTTACTAAGGAGACTTGTCTTGGTTTTAGTAACCAGGAGGAAGGCTAAATCAGAGCCTTCCTTGTAGGTTGCCAATGTCCAGGAACATTGGGAACATTAGTCCTGAAAAATCTAGCACCTATTATATCCATTCCCACTAAGACTGACTTGCAGTACACCTACTAATACATTCTAGAGTCACTCTGAGGTGAAAGGGCACATATACTTGCTTTAAAGTGTCTCCAAGGGATCCCTGGGTGGCGCAGCAGTTTGGCACCTGCCTTTGGCCCAGGGCGTGATCCCAGAGACCCGGGATCGAATCCCACATCGGGCTCCCGGTGCATGGAGCCTGCTTCTCTCTCTGCCTGTGTCTCTGTCTCTCTCTCTTTCTCTCTCTCTCTGTGACTATCATAAAAAAAAAAAAAGATTTAAAGTGTCTCCAATTCAACTTCCTGAAGGCAAAAGTGAAGGGTGCTGGTCTCTTTGCCAATTACTTTCTTTCTGCTATCTCACAAAATTTAGCATGCTGAATTGAACCATTTATTAGACCAAGTTCCATTGTATTTCTGCTTTTGATTCATGGTTCATTCCTCAGATTATGAATTTCTTATATATTTAAAGGGAAATACTAGCTCTTTAGGTTTGTATAGTCTTTTATAGATTACAGAGTACTTTCATAGACTATTTTATTTAATTCTTCTTTCTACAAGTGGTATGATTTTTCCTCATCAGGACGGAGGAAATAGATTGATGAAAAGATCACACAGGTTAAGTAACATGTCCAAGGCAATATAACTGGTAAGCAGAAGAGGAAGACACATTCCTGGTAAAATTGTGTGCAGGTGTGATGTATACATATAAGATATGCATCCTATCTATAATTTATGTGTAATATATAGAATTATGTACTTATAAGTATGCCAATAAAAATAAGTCATATTTTATTTTTTATATTTTTTAAAGATTTTATTTTATTTATTCATGACAGAGAAAGAAAGAGAGAGAGAGAGAGAGAGAGGCAGAGACACAGACACAGGCTGAGGGAGAAGTAGGCAGGGGGCCCGACTTGGGACTCGATCCTGTGTCTCCAGGATCACAACCTGGCCGAAGGCAGCATTAAACCGTTGGGCTACCGGGGCTGCCCTATGAGTCATATTTTAAGACTATCCTTAAAAAAAAAAAAAAAAAAAAAAAGAAAAAAAACTTGATTCTTCTGCCCTACCTATAAATATATTAACATTCTCTTGATTCTAAAATACAGCTCCTTCCCCCTCAAAAATGTCTCCTAACAAAAACTTCACATTTATTTAATAATGCCTCCCATTCAAATTCTTGCCCTATCTCTAGCTTTTTAAATTGATGTTGACATACTCTTTTAAACTTCTTTTTCTATTTAAAAATATTTCCAATGATTTTTTTAAAAATTTGAAACAATCTCAGCCTTTCAGAAAATGGACAAATATAGTATAAAGTACTTTTTCTCCCTGAGTCATTGAGAGAAAGTTGTCATCACCCCTAAATGTTTACAGTTTGGGACAGAGACCTCAGTAGTGTTCATCTCTGTGTTCCCTGTAGTGAGAAACCACCCCGCCTTCTCCATTGTTTTGCCATTGGAAATGCTGAGCCGTATATTCACCAGACAATATTAACGTCTTCTCCAAAGCAGATGTCAGACTTTCTGAAGTAATCTTACGTCTTCTACCTTCTTCATTAACTGATCTTTCCTTAAGTCCAGTCGGGTTGGGCTCTACTCTGGTTCTCCTCAGGAAGGTCTCCTGTGAAGATCAGATCAGACCACTTAGTATTCACAATCTGGTGTTCTTATTTTTACTCTCATCTTCCTTAGTTGCTTTGTAGCACTTGACATGTTTTACCTCCCTGTACTTTTTAAAACTGTCCTCGTGATTGGTTTCATTCGTTTATTTATTTATTCAACAAATATCTATTTGTTGAGCACCTGTTATGATCTAGGGACTCTGTTAGGCATTGTGTGTTCAATGGTGAATATGACAGAGAAGCTCTCTGACCTTATGGAGCTAACATCAAACTAAATTAATTTTCCCAGGCCCACATTATGCATCATGCTGCTGTGAGTGCTGGTGTATTTATAATGCCGTCTTCAAAATTAAAAACAAACTTTTTAATTTGGCTCAGTTGGTAGGATGGCTGCCTTTGGCTCAGGTCATGATTTCGGGGTCCTGGGATGGAGCCTTGCATCAAGCTCCCGGTTCAGTGACGAGCCTGCTTCTCCTTTTCCCTCTGCCCTTCTTTCCTGCATGTGCTCTCTCTCTCTCAAATAAATAAATAAAATCTTTTAAAAAATAAAAAACAAAAACAAACTTTATAGTCCGTATTCAGTAAGTTCCTATAATAATATCCTAAACTTTGCCCTTTCTAACTTTGCCCTCCATTACTGCCATACTTGACATCAGTGGTTTCTAAACAGAGGACCAAAGCCCCCTGCCCTGGGGAACAAAATCATTATGTCAATCTATCCATGAATCCATGTATACTTCAATATTAGACTGAATTAACACTATGCCTTATATATCTCATTTCTATGTTGTTCAAATGCATATAGGTGCTGTGACAAATTTATTCCAAAGTGAATTTAGAGTGACTTTGTCTACAGTAACTTTGTCTTTATGTATTATTTTCTATGCAAGGCTACTAATAGTACAATCATTATCATATTGGGAGGGAAACAAGCTTTTTTGATGTTTAAGAGAGGACCTAGGTTTCCTAAAGCCTTTATTCTAGCAAGCTTGGAAAATTTTTCCCGCAGTATCCTGCCTTCAAGTTTTTGCTAGTGTTTGGTTTCCCATGGCTTACTTTCTCCCTTAAAAATTCTATCTAAGGTTCAATTTTTATTTTGAAAATTCCCTGCTGTATAGTGTCTTTTCCTGTTGCAATCTTTTCCAGCGCTTCACTTTTATATAGTTGTCCTAGTGATCCATGTAAGAGGTTAGTGTTACTTATCTTTGGGTATCTCAATGCCCAGCAGAGTGCTGCCACATAATATAAGCAGAAAAACTTGTTGTCACACTGACATAAAGATTCTCATGAATCATCAGCATCAGTAAACATATAACATTAAACTTGTACACTAGAGTCAACAGAAATAAGGTGACATATTTCAATTGTTGTTTACTTTGTTGAAAAAAACGTTGCATGAATCTTCATTATGCTACTTTAGAGCTTTTAGGTCTCTAAAATTCATCTTGTTTTTAAACTATTTTTAGCCTCTAAACCTAATACACAAGAAGCTGAATTAGCTCATGTTTATTTCACATGCAGAATAAATTTTCTCTTACAGATAATTAACATAATAATCTGCCTCCCAACAATATTGTTTAATTAGTGTATTTCTATGAAGGACTAACTTATGAAAGTTAAGGCAAGAGTTCAGACTTGATATTGTGTTGTGATAGAAATCTTATTATCATTATTTCCTGTACAACTTTGGTAGATAGATTCTTAAGTCATCACTGGGGACAAAGATCCTATCTCTTTCATCTCTGAATTTCGCTACTCATAGAGAAACCATAATGCTTTACATACAAGTGTGTTCAAAGTATCTAGTAAGTGAATACACACATGGAGCAGCCACAGGAAAGGCTCTGTGCTGACCAAGAATTGGATCTAGTTAAGCCAAACAGACCCCTGTGTGATAATGACTTACTTACTATCGAGGTCCAATAGATGAGATAGGCCTTCATTTATACTTATATAAGAGAAAAATATTAAATCCCTTTATGCCTCTTCTTTCTCCTATTTTATCAAAATTATATGATATACTTTTTATCACTCTATTCATAGAGAATAATAACAAATTTTTTTTTTTTAATAATAACAAATTTTGATCAAAAAAGATATGTACCTTGCTTGGTAACAGAGTTCAAACTACCTAGGACTTTTAGATCTGTTATGGCTGGAAAAATGCACATCTGAGAATAGGAAACTGCAAAGCAATTCTTGGAGACCTTCCAGAATTTCAAAATATAATTTTGCTTGGTCTACATCAATCGAAGGAAACTGATAATGGAAATTCAGAAATCAATTTTTCCCTTGCCCTTTATCTGTGATTTACACTTGTTAGGGCATGGGTTATTATCAGTTGAGATTCAGATATCACTTCTCTGTCAATTTAGAGACCAATAATTCTGACTTTAACTCGGAAATAATCTCAAAATTATCAGTGATGCTTCTGCATAAAGAAAAATTTATTTTAGTCTTAGTGCTAAAAGAGTACTGAAAAAAAAAAGTCTTGAGGCCCAAATAAGAGAGACTTTTCTTGGGAAAGGTTTAGAAAGTGCTTGCTCTTTATAGAGTTGGGACCCTGATCCAAAGGAGCTCAGTGAGACTCACTCAAACTACCCCCTCTCCCATCACACGGCTAGGAATAGAATTTGGGAAATCCCAAAAGAGACAATTGGGACTACAGTCAGAATGATAGTCATATAAATTTAGAAACTAACTCCTCATGGCAATAGTTTTAGGAAAATGTCCTTAAGTTCAATTGATTCTATCATCAGACAAGCTATTTTTAAAAATGTTTTTTAAAACCTCCATATAGTCTTACTGGGGTGCGGTGCTTATTTCCTCCTTCCTTTATCTTGGCAGAACATCCCCATAATCAGTTTCCCACAAGGAAATGCCAAATCCTAACATCAGACAGTAGAGCAAATAAAAATTATTCCACATTTTCCTTTGCTGGAGAATCATTATTCCTATTACCATTATATTTGTAAGAATGTATCCAATAGTTGAATGCATTTCTAACCACTCAAACATATATTTTTAAAGATCTAAGCTTTAATGAAAATCCAACCAAAGAAGACAGTAAAGTTTGATTGTAAATGAGATAACTAATTAGACATTCTTCAGAGGTCACCAGGCTTTATCAGAAATGAGGATGCTTCAAGGCAGGCTCTATTCCTGCAGCTTCTCAAATCCAAGTGTGCGCTGGGGGGTTGGAGGGGTGGGAAGAGGAGACCGTCACAAAGTATCCTTGTCCTGGGATTCAAGGAATCCAATTATAATAGCGGAGAAGATGCCCAAGGAGGAAGATGATACTCCGAGCTATGGAGATTTATAGTCAAGCTGACCACTCCTCCCACCCTGAGAATCAAACAAGGATCATGAATAGTTTCCTCAGCTACAGATGTGAGCCAAAGTAGCCTGTGCTTGCTATTATCCACCTTCCAGATCTTCAAATCTCTGTTAAATTGTTACCTGTCATTTAACTCCAGTGCTGGGATGTTGCTTGATTTTTCTTTATTAGTTAAGGGGGGAGAAAAAGGCAAGGAGGACTCATTCTTTATTTCTGTTTCACCCTGAAGTGCATCCCCACACTGGATAATTCAGTTTAAGCACACTGCCTTGAGTTTTCTAGCTCTGTTTGCCACAAAATGAAGTAAGTAGAACATTCAGATTTACACTCACAGCAGTACCAGTGCTTTCCACACCCTTCAGAAGGGATGAAAATACTTTCTATCAAAAGAGTGTATTCTCTTCCTTTCCCATATATCCATGCCATTTATTATTATTATTTTTAAAGATTTTATTTATTTATTCATGAGAGACATGGAGAAGAAGCAGAGACATAGGCAGAGGAAGAAGCAGACTCCCTGTGGGGAGCCCAATGCAGGACTGGATCCCAGGACCCCGGGATCACTCCCTGAGTCAAAGGCAGATGTTCAACTGCTGAGCCACCCAGGCATCCTGCCATTTATTATTATTATTGCTGTTATTATTATGTGAGAAGTGAATTATATTCACTCATTAAGGAGATCTACCTTTTTGCTAAAGTGGTAAATAACTTTACATTTTCTCTGACATTATCAAAGCCCCCAAACTCAAAAGCACAAAGTGTGACATCATTAGTGGTTCTGTCCAGTTAGCAAGTTAAAACAGATTGGTGTAAGACTCATGGGTATTTTTTTAATGGCCAATCATCATTTATTTAAATCTAAGTAAATATCATCTATCAACTTGTGTCAAAACAAGGTGTTCACACCTTACTTGATTTTTTTTTTAAGATTTTATTTATTTATTCATGAGAGAGAGACACACACACACAGAAAGAGGCATAGGCAGAGGGAGAAGCAGGCTTCCTGAAAGGAGCCTGATGTGGGACTCAATCCCAGGACTCCAGGATCACAACCTGAGCCAAAGGTTCAAGATGGGAAGTTATTGCTAATTATATGAACATACACTCTTCTTCTGGAGTCAAGAGAACTGCCAAAGATGTTATTGGCAAAGCAAAGAGTCTTCAAAAACTTGACCCTCATCAAAAAGATGACATAAACAAAAAGGCTTTTGATAAATTTAAGAAAGAGCATGGAGTGGTGCCTCAAGCCGACAATGCAACACCTTCATAACAATTTGAAGGCCCGTGCACCCCTTGGACAACGGAAGAACAGAAGCTTTTGGAACAGGCTTTAAAAACATACCCAGTAAATACACCTGAAAGATGGGAAAAAATAGCAGAAGCAGTGCCTGGCAGGACAAAGAAGGACTGCATGAAGCAGTATAAGGAACTTGTCGAGATGGTAAAAGCAAAGAAAGCTGCTCAAGAGCAAGTGCTGAATGCAAGTAGAGCCAAGAAATGACTTATGACAATCTTTGTTGTGTGTGCATTTTTATAATAAAACTGAAAATATTGTAAAAAAAAAAAAAACACTGAGCCACCCAGGTGTCCCTTTTACTTGATTCCTGAAGCAAATCACATTATACTGAAATAAGGAGTCCTCAAGATTACACTGAAACACTTGGTTTCTTAAGCAGTCTGTCCTCCGTGAGAAGTCAATTCCAAATAAGTACATAGGATGTGAGGCCATTTTATAATCTGTGCCAAGGTAAAACAAGAAAGCAGCCCCTAAGTTAAGCCAAACAAAACCTGAAATATGTGGCAGGTCTGTCTTCTCATAACCCTACATCCTTAATTCAGGTTGTTATCTCTATTTGTCTAAAGCTGTTTGATTTAATCTGGTTTCATAATATATCTGTTACTGAGTTGATGCCAAAACCTGCTTCATGATGTACTTTGTTTTTTAAATACTGAAAGATAGAAAATATACTTTCAACATATCAATATTGTTATTTTTTGGCTCATTTATTTGTAGAATGTTATAGCAAAATAATATGGTCCCAGAAAAGGCCTCATTTTAAGACTGGCATGTTTACTAATATAATGTCACATTACTTTTATTTTTTGCACTTTATTTCTCAATTTTATGTTTTAAACACCTTATTAAGACACGACTGGTATTCAAAAAGCTATATGTATTTAATATACATAGCTTGATGAGTTTTTAAAAATAAGAATATGCTATGAAACAATCACCATGCTCAATGCCATAAACTTACCCATCACATCTGAAAGTTTCCTTCCTTCCTTTATTCATTTATTTATAATATTTTTTTTTGTATTTTGTGGTTAGAGCACTTAAGATCTACCTTAGCAAAATTTTAAGTCTACAATACAGTGTTGTTAACTATAATCTCTGTGGTAGAGTAGATCTCTAAAACTCATTTATCTTGTATAACTGAAACTTTGTACCTTTTGACCAATGCCTCTTCATCTCCCCTTTCTCCCAGCCCATGGTAACCACAATTCTACTCTCTGGTTCTATGAGTTACTATTTTAGATTTACTCATAAAACTGTAATGCAATAATTTCTCCTGTGACTGACTTATTTTACTTAGCATAGTGTCCTCCAGGTCCCCCCATGTTGGTGAAAATGACAGGATTCCGTTCTTTTTTAAAGCTGAATAATATTCAATTGTTTGCATGTATCACATGTTTAATGGAGATATAATTGGCATATAATATTATATCAGTTTTAGGTATACAACATGATTTAATATTTGTAGACACTGGGAAATGATTACTGTAATAAGCCTAGATAATATCCATCACCATACATTGTTACAAATATTTTTCTTGTGATGAGAACTTTTATATATGTATATGTTTTTTGTATATGTTCTATACATATATACATATATTTTAAGTTATATACATACATAGATATGTATTTTATATATTTTTTTTTTCTTATGATGAGAAGTCTTAGGATCTACTCTCCTAACAACTAGCATATATACCATACAGCAGTGTTAACTCTAGTTATCATTTTGTATATTATATCTCTAGTACTTACTTATCTTATAACTAGAAGTTTGTATATCACATTTTCTTTATCCATTTATCCTTCAGTGGACATTAATTTTTTTCCCAAATCTTAGCAATTGTGAACAAGGCTGTAGTGAACATGGGAGGCCAGACATATCTCCCAGATCCTGGCTTCAATCCCTTTTATATACCCAAAAGTGGGATTGCTCATCAAATGATAATTCTATGTTTGTGTTTTTGAGGAACCTCCTCACTGTTTCCAAGGTGGCTACACCAATTTATATTCCCACCAATAATATACAAGTTTCCCTAGTCTCTACACCTTCACCAACAGTTGTTATCTTTTGTTGTTGTTTATTGTGGTTGTTTTTATAATATCCACTCTAACAGGTATGAGGAGAGATCTCACTGTGTTTTGGATATTTCCTGACGAGTAGTGATATGTTAACCACCTTTTAATATATCTGTTAGCCATTTGTGTATCTTCTTTGGTAAAAAGTCTATTCAAGTCCTTCATCCATTTTTAAATTAGATTATTTGTTTTTTGCTATTGACTTGTAGGTGTTTCTTATACATTTTGGATATTTATCCTTTATTAGATACATGATTTGCAAATATTTTCTCCCATTCTGTAGGTTGCTTTAGGTTGCTTTCATTTTGTTGATTTTTTTTCCTGTGCAGAAGCTTTTTAGTTTGATGTAGTTTCACTTGTCTCTTTTTGCTTTTGTTGTCGGTTATTTTGGTATCACAACCAAAAAATTCATTGTCAAGTCCAATATCTAGAAGCTTTTGAAGTTGCTTTAGTTTTAAAACATTATTCCATTTTGCTCCTTTAGGATCTTAGTGTTTTTAGATTGTGTATTTCTCAGGGCTACTGGGTGGCTCAATGGTTGAGCATCTGCCTTTGGCTCAGGTCGTGATCCTGGGGTCCTAGGATCTCTCTCTGCACAGAGAGCCTGCTTTTCCCTCTGCCTATGTCTCTGCCTCTCTCTCTGTGTCTCTCATAAATAAATAAATAAAATCTTTAAAAAAAATTGTGCTTTTCTCAACTATTTATTAAAATAAAGGTCTGATTAACTCTACATTGTTCAACACTCAGTTCACTATGAAGCCAATCTGTCTTCTCTATCCTCCTATGGCCCTTTGTCCTAATCCTCTGTCACAGCAGTTGTCACACTGAATATATATATAAATACATATATATATATATATAATTATTTGTAGGCTCTTCAGAGTCCTTTCCCGAATGGTCATTTCTGAATGTCTGTTCTTTTGTGTATGTCCCGTAACACCTTACATGATACTTGGCATATAGTGGATTCTCACTAAATTTTCTCAGTAAACAAATGATCTAATTAATACCATAATTATTTAAGGGCCTGGAATTGAGCCATTTTAAAATCCTACGAATAATGGAACAACTTTTAGGGATATGTATTTCATAGACAGGAAGCTTCCTTGCTGCTTATTATCCTTTCAAAAGGCTAAAAAGAAAGCAAAATAATAACCTTTAAATCAAATGGTAATTTTATTGGATTATCAGATTGATTGATTTGGTTAAATTTTTTTTTTTTTTTTTTTTTTTAGAAAACATAACTAGCCAGAATGTTTTCAATCTTAGCATTCTAAATGCTTGACATCAATGTTCATGTTTTGAGATGCACATCTTTGGTGATGGTTTGTTTTCGTTGGTACAGAAAATGTGCTGCTGTAAAAAAACAAAACAAAACAAATGCCACAAAAGACTGTGTGAGATGGAATCTTGAGTATCTAAAGGTATTTAAAATAAATAGTTCCACCCTAGAGTTTAACAATTTTCAAAACAGATGTCTTCTATCAAAGAAAGTAGCAGATTTTTTTTCTTTTTAACTTGGCAGGGACATTTGTACTTTCTAGATTCTCGATTCCCTGATAGGAAAGTGTTTTTGTTTTGTTTTGTCTTTTTCATTTTTCATGTTTTAGAGTTGTCCTCTAAAAGATAGAGGTAGCATGGTGCAGTCATTAAGGACATGGGCATTATAGGCAGGCTCATACAGGGTTCCAATGTCAAATCACATAGTAACAATAGCTAATATTTGTGGAGAGTTTACTGGGTGCCAGGTCTTGGAATACTTTTTTTTTTTTTTGGTATGAATTATTTCATTCAGTTTTCAACTTAGAAGATATTATTATGCATATTTTTCACATAAGGAAATTAATTTTAAAGTTTTTTTTGATGTTAAAGTATTAAGTAATTTCTGAAATATGCTCAGCTGGTAAACATGGAAAGAGAACATTTGAATCTAGGTCTATTTAACTCCAAAACCCATATTTTAACCATTACACTCCTAAATGACTACTAAGTGTGACTTTCATCAAGTTCCTACACATCTCTGCATCTTGTTATCTTATTGGGGTATTATATAAATGAACATTTGTAAAGAACAGGATGGTGCTTAGTACAAAGTAAGCTCTTAATAAATTATAGCCTAGGAATAATAATTATTTTTGGTTTTAGCAGCCAATTGCCTGTTGGACAATTAGAAAAGAAGGAAAAATAATCTTTTCTATTGATCCATAAACATATTTCATGTAACCTTCATGCCTTCCTGTAATTTCCATCTGGTATTATTTCTCTTCAGCGGGAGGAACTCCTTTAGCCCTTCCTGTGGCATGGATATGCTGGCAACAAATTATCTCCACTTTTGCTCTTCTAAAATATTCTATTTTTTCAACTTTATTTAAGTATAATTGACAGATAAAATTGTAAGAAACTTAAAGTGATATTGTGATGATTTGATTTACTTATGTATTGTGAAAGGACCTCCACTGTCTAGTTAATATATCCATCGCCTCACATGTTTATCGTTTTTTGTGTATGTGTAAGAACATTCAAGTTCTACTCTCAGTATATTTCAATAATACGATACAGTTTAATCAACTACAGATTTCATTCATTTTATAGCTGAATGTTTGTACTCTTTTACCAATTTGTATTTTTGCCACACACTTTGTCCCTGGCAACCACTTTTCTACTATTTCTAAGAGTTTGAGAGTTTTTCTTTTTTTTTTTTTCCTTTTTTTTGTTTTATTTTGTTTATTAGATTGCACATATAAGTGAGACCATGCAGAATTTGTCTTTCTCTTTTCGGCTTATTTCACTTAGCATAATGTTCTCAGGTTTCATCCATGCTGTTGCAAATGACAGGATTTCTTCTTTCTCATGTCTGAATAATACTTCGTTGTATATATCTGCTACAGTTTCTTTATCCATTCATCCATGGATGGACACTTAAGCTGTTTCCATATTACAGCTATTGTAAATAATGCTATAATAAGCATGAGAGTGCAGATGTCTCTTCAATATCCTGTTCTTATTTCTTTTGGATATATACCCAGAAGTAAGATTGCTGAATTATATATGGCGGCTCTATTTTTATTTTTTTTTAAAAACATTTTTAATACTATTTCCCATATAGTGGGAAATAGTACATTTCCCAATATAGCCATTGGAGTGGCTACACCAATTCACAGTCCTATGATTTCTTTAATTTCCCTTAATTTTTAGGTGATATTTTTATAGAGTTTATAATTCTAAGTTTGCAGTTTTTGTTTTTATTTTTTTAATATCAGTATTTTAAAGATGTCATTCCATTACTTCTCAGCTTCCTTTGTTTCTGAAAGCAGGTGAAATGTATTCTTTTGATTGTTTCTCTGTATGCAACATGTTGGTTCTTCTCCTCACCCCCGATTCTCACCTCTACACCCAATTGCTCTTAAGACTTTTAAAAAAATTTTTCAGCAAATGTGCCTCGGCGTGTAATTTATTTTATTTGTGGTTTGGTGAACTTTTTGGATCTGTGTGCTAAAGTTTTTCATCAAATTGGAAAATGTTTGCCCAATATCCCTTCAGATATTTGTTTCTCCTCCAACTCTCTCTCCTTTCCCTGGGGACCTTAAGTACATGTATGTTTGACCACGTGATACTATCATAAAATTGATTAAAGTTCTTTTCAATTTTTTCATCTTCTGCTTTCTGTGCTTCAGTTTTAATCATTTCTATTGCCCTCTCTTCAAGTTTCTGATTCTTAGTTCTGTATTTTCCAGTCTGCTGTTGATCCCAACAATGTTTTAAAACTCCTGACATTGTATTTTTTAATTCTAAGTCTAACACTTGTTTCTTTCTCGGAGTTACCACATGTCTCCTAAAATTACCTATTTCTTCATCTATTTTCTTGAAGATCTTTCAATATATCTATCACAGTTGTTCTAAAGCCCTTGACTAACAATCTTAGTATCTGAGTGACCTGTGGGTCTATTTCTATTCATTGATCTTTTTCTTGACTATGGAAACATTTTCTTGTGTTTAATAATTTTTAATAATTAACAATTATTTAATCTTAACACAAACATTTCATAATATAATGATTAAAACATTTATACTGGGCATTGTGCATGATGATGCAGCTTAGAGATTCTGTATTCTGCAGTTTCCTCTGTAAAGCACTGAGGACTTTTTATTTGTTTTTGTTTTAGCAGGCTGTTAAATTACTAGTGGATCATCTTGATCCTGCCAATATTTTGTTTTAGTTTTGAGCTTGTTAGGGTGGGACTATTTTGGTTTTAATCTTAGTTCTGGGATGTGATTCTTATTCCTAAAGTGTGGCCCTTCTGAGGTTTTACTAAAAAGTTCAAAATGTTTACCAAGCCCTATTAACTTAGTAAGACCTGATTATCAAATTCTGCTCCTCCCAAAAGCAGGCAAATGTTGAAATCTCTGCAGTTCTTTCATCCTTTCTGCATTTGTTTCCACTAGAAACATTGCTTTCTTTTTTTTAAGTAGCCTCTGTACCCAACACGGGACTCAAATCCGCAACTCCAAGATCAAGAGTTTCGCACTCCACCGAGTGAGCCAGCTAGCTAGGTGCCCCAGATATATTGTATCCTTATTTCTCATTTGTGCAGTTCCAGATTTAGCTAAGAATCTAAAGGTAGTTTGTGTGCAGATCTGAGGATCTACCCCCATTGGTGACTGCTTCATTTGCAGATTTTCTTCCTTCAATTTCCAGCTGCTCTGGCAGCTCTGAACTCTTGACTTCTCACTTCTCAGCACAGGACTTCTCCTTTCTGATCAAGTTCTAGACCTTATATGCTTCATGGACTGGGCATTTCCCTAAAAAGAAAAGCCAAATATACATACAATCTTGTCTAGTTTGTTTTCCTTATTTCAAGGATCATATTACTTCCGTTTTCTGCCTTCTTTCAGTTGTTCATCAGTACTTCAAGCAGTTGTGTTTTATATTTTGTCCAGGGTTTATAATTGCCAACGGTAGGAGGATTATTTTGGTATATGCTACTTTCTCATTATCAAAAGCCAGAAACATGCATTTTCAATAAATTATATTACAAATATTCATCTTTTTATCAATAGGGTGCTATCAATGTTAAATTTGGCATACTACCATATCTGGCCATGGAAACCTTTCTAACTATAAGACATCATCATTAGAGAGTGACTTAGAGCTTATCAGAAGGACAGCTAAAGAGTAGGAGAGAGCTACAGAAGAGAAAATCATGGCACAAGCAGAGCCCTCTAGCAGTTTGAACTCACAGTAACCTGCTGTCACTTGCGCAGCATCCACTGCAGCTGTCTTGTGAAGTCCTTATAGCCAGATGTTGCTTCTGAAAAAAACATTGTAAAGTTCATAAACTCAAGCAAAGACTTTTAGTTCTGACCTGGGGTGACTAATATACTCATCATTCGGCAGAAAGAAAAATCAAAGCAAAATACAAGACTGATGAAATTTGGAAATAATAATATTCTACATTGGAATGAACAAAAGTCATTGGCTGCAGATCATATACTTCTACTTCAGAAGGATGGAGAAAATTGTGTCCTATAATGTGCTCATGTAGAATGTGCAGCACATCATCTACTCATAGCATCTCATGTTTTATGCTATAGTTGCCTTTAAATGCAGCTATGAAAAGAAATACTGACTTACAAAACCACAGCCAGAAAAAAAATCAACAAATATTTATCAAATGCCTATTAAAAAAACCTATGCATAGTACCCAAAACATTGACTTTCTTCTAAAAATCATAAATGCAATCAAAACGTTATGAAAAATGATGGCACAGATAAAAGGGAACATCACAACTTGCACTAGAACTTGAAAGTGAGCATAGCAACTCATAAGAAAGGGAGATAGCATCAAGATATGGAGCTATACATAACCAAAATCTAAGAAATAGAGTGGCATGAAACAAGAGAAACATAGGTTTAACTGGAAGTGGTGTAAACATGGACAGACATGAGATTGAGCTTATAATGTGGGGTCAGAGAAGGGTAGTGTCAAATACTAGGGGAGTGAGTTTAATTCTGGCAATAAGATGTTTTTCCAAGATTAAGAAATAGTAAATGGAAAATACTATTCTGAAAGAAAATATCTTTAATGGGGGAAGATATATCTATTATTATGATGCTATTACACATTTGATTTTATTTTGTATTATTTCTGAAGTTTTTCTTTAAAAAGAAGAGAAAATACAGTACACTCTAGCAGTAGAGAAAAGAAAATGAGAGACAGATTCAACCCTTAATGGAAGCATAATTACTATGGTAATAATGGAGATAATCATTATAATGAAATATGAAAGGAAAGGCCTTTTGCACAGTATAAGTTCTCACTCTTGGATTTACCCTTTCCACTCTGCATATCTCCACTCTAGTATAGTCAGAGACTTTTAAAAGCAGCACACATTGAAGTTGACACAAAAGGGGAGTCTATTTTCTGTACTGAATTGTGTAAATTCACCTTTTGTGAATTCATTATTCAGCCAACCATTTATTATTTTACAAATATTAATTGAGCCTCACACCACGCCAGGCATTATTTTAGGCACTGGGCAACTAGATGAGTTTCTTCCTCCACAGAGCCTACTTTTTAGGGCTTGCTCCTTCCTCTGTTCCCTCTGCCTCCCAGAGGCCACAGGCTTGCTGCCCATCCTTGTTCCTTCACACTGAAACACAATCCAGCCTGTTTTAGCTTGAAACATCAGCTTCCCTGTGTTCTCTCCTCATGCCTTTTTTTCCTGCTTTCATATAATCTTGGAGAACATCCAGAGTAAGACCTAGGCTTCAGAGGTACTCCCTTTATATTCCAGCCCACATGAAGAAGATTTCCAAGGTCATTTCAGCCTCCTGAGTGGGACCTTGCCTCAATATGTTGTTAGGTATTAGAAAAATAATCTGGAAAATAACTACTTAATTTACTTTGAACAAACCAGTGATGATGTTGATTAATAGCTTCTATTTAAAGACATAGTAAGGATTTTTTATGGCATAACCCCATATACTTTTCCCCTCCATCTATTGACTTAATGCCTACTCTTTCTCATGTTATCTCTTGTCGAAATGAAGCAAGAATCACAGATCTGTCGTGCAATTTTATTTTTTTTATTCCTCTTTTATAGAAGAGACAAATAATGTTAAGGTGAATCCTGATGTTCTCTGTCATGAGAAGAATTAAATCATTTCTTGAGGCTGAATTATATTTAATATGATACTGTATGGGACCAATTTAAGATAGAACCCAGAGCAGTAGAACCTCATCAATAGTACTTTGATCTTTATGTATTCTGATATATTGGTGACCCATATGTATGGAGTCAAGAGAAGCTAAAGCTAGTAGAGTACTGTGCTGACAGCCGAGTGGATGACTCATGGCTGATGAACACTGTTCATTGCCAGCTTGATTTTTAGAAATCAATTTTATTTGAGGCTGACAGTACTGATATCCACAGTTGTAAACATTTCAGTACCTCACTTAGAGCCTTCCAGGCATATTGAGAAAATGAATTCGTGTAGTGTTTATTGACCGGACATAACATTTGGCCCATCGAGTGGATTTTCTATTAGTAGCAAAGAAGTTTTCAAGGCAAAAAGAAATCTGCATGTAAATAGGTCAATTTAGCTCAAAGATCTTAGCAAAGTCCATAAATTTTCTAATAGTGCACATGCTCAGGAAAAGATTTATGAGAATGAGAAATTATATTTTACTTTGTTCTCATTTTTTAAAAAAGGATAGTTTCTGCTCTAAATCAAAAACAAATTCCAGATTAAAATGTCAATGAGTGGAACACTTAACATCTTCTGAATCTTAGCTAACACAAGAACCCCTTCATTTCTTTTTCATGATGGACCTTATTTTCCCTTTCCTATCTGGGATCTATAAAAAATAATTCAACCAAATTGTTAACCGTAGAGTATTGTGCACTTTGAAATATGTTAGGATGATAGATCTCATGTTAAGATCTATTGTTATAAATAACAATAGCAGCAACAACAACACAGAAGAACACAAGAAATTTGTGAGGTAATGAATATATTTAGTACTTGAGTTATGGTGATGGTATCACAGATGTGTGCCTATGTCTGACTCATCAAGATGTATACATTGTCATTTCAATTTTTAATATATCAGCTATACTTCAATAAAGCTTTAAAAATGCAACAGTGTTTAGTCTACTTGATTGGATCAAATGGTAAGTTTGTTATTCAGTAAGGATGACTCTTCAGTCATCTTCTACCAGAACCCTCGATCCCCTATTCTCCAATCCTAGAGCTTGGACTACCTCAATCCTGTCTGACTGGCATGAGTCTGCCACAGGATATGCCATCCTTCAAAATATTTCCAGGCATCCTAATAATTCAGTAGAGCAGCCTAATTCATTAACTATCTTATAGCTATCATATGTGTGAATCCAATGGAATTAAGAATGACTCTCTCTCTCTCTCTCTCTCTCTCTCTCTCTCTCTGTGTGTGTGTGTGTGTGTAGATACACATTGACTTCCCTTCTCTGGGATTCATCTTTTACTGTCATTCAGTCAGTCACAGGAGCAAGTTTCTGCCAGCCGCCTTTACATATTGTAAGAATGTCCAATAGACTCCAGTGTTCCTGGTGCAGGGGTAGGCACCAGACATCAGCTGAGCCTAGCAGAGTCCCTTTCTTGACAATTTTAAATGGAACCTAAGAGATTACTACCTTAATCTGGGCTGGTGAAAGAAGATATAACCACCCGGGTCATGTTTTCTGCCACAAAGATCAGGGAGCAGATACAATAGCTTGGAAAGACAGAGGGAAAAAAAAAAAGAAGCAGAAAGATGGGAAGAAAACTTTGTGGGGGGACGCCTGGGTGGCACAGGGCTTTAGCATCTGCCTTCGGCTCAGTGCATGATCCCGGGGTCCTGAGATAGAGCCCCATACGAGGCTCCCCATAGGGAACCTGCTTCTTCCTCTGCCTATGTCTCTGCCTCTCTCTCTGTGTGTGTCTCTCATGAATAAAAATATACAATCTTCTAAAAAAAAAAAAAAAAGAGAAAACTTTGGTCGGGAATTGGGGGCTTTGGAGAGGCTTCCCCATGACTATCCTCTTTCTGGTATATTGTGAATGTCCATATGTTCTTTTAAATTTCTCTTAAACCCCTCAGGATTCTAGGGGTTTCCCAGTATCCATATAGTAAATCTTTTTTTTTTTTCACTTTAGCTATGTCAAGTTGATTTATACAATTTGAACTTCAAAGCCCTAACTAATACAAGAAGAAAAGTTAATCCTAAAACAAAATTTCAAATACATTTGAAGTAGAAGTTCATTAGCTATGTCCATTTTTCCTATTCATATCCTGCACATTCCCTTTGTCTAATTATCTTGGGAATCCCATGTCTTAGACGTGCTATGTCCTTCTTGCCTTAACATGCTCTTTCTTCTGCTTGTCATGCCTCCAATTTTCTACCTAACCTTCAAAATCTGGGTCAAAACTCACTCAGGTATTCTAGGAAGTCATCATAACTTAATCTAACCCATTCCACTTTCTTCTTGATTTTGTTTCTGCATCTCTCCAATAGTTCAGAGACCACATTATATTATTTTTCATGTGTTTAACTATTGTCTTAAGTTGCTTTCTTTTGGCTAACCTTTTTTTCCTCCAAAAAAGCAACAAACTACTTGACAAAAGAGATAAAATATTTTATTCCCTATTTTACTATTTACCATTATATAGCCTCAGAACTATGAATTGCATACCGCAGGTGCCCGTAAGTATCCATGGACTGTCTCTTAATGATCCTAAATAAGTCATCAAAATCCCAGTTTTATAAAACCAGAAGCAAATATTTGAAAAGTATTTACATCAAGGAAATAAGATAGTGATGACATCTAGAAAGGCCAAAATGTTAACCTTCTAAAGCTTACCTATGATGCATTACTTCCCTCACAGATTCCCATTTGTAAAAGAGAAGCAGTGTCAGAGTTCTAATGCAAGTTCTTTTATACATAATATATTTAGATGACTAACCACAGAGGTCCTTCCTTCTAAATGAAGCAAAGCCAAGTACGGCTCTCCTAAGAGTCCAGTGCCTTGGATTAGAGTTTCAAGGTCTCGCTCATCAATAGATGCAGTGAATGATAAACTCTGTAGAAAGAGCAGAGAAAACACTAAATCTATGGAGAGAATGAGACATTGTAACCTCTGAAAAGGTGTTTGAAGAAAGTGTAGGAGGGAAATTGAATACTCTACTTTATAATCTACAGTGGATAATGAAAAAAATATTATTGCCTACTGATGAGACTATTCTGTAGTTGGAGATGTGTCCTAAGACATTTTTAAAATTCATCAGCAATTAGGAAATAATGCAAACCATCTACAGGATTTCTTATCTTTTTTTTTCCAGGGGATCAGAAGGAAACTAGTGAAGAGGCCTGAAGTGTAGACATTTTTTCTAAAGAGTCTCAATTTTTATATTGTCATATGCCCTGAAGCTACTGGGATGAGAACATTTTTGCAAATCTAAAATAAATAACTGGAGTAGGTCTGTTACTCACAGAAAAACACAGCATGTTTACATGAATACCTTTTCTACTTGATTCCTTTGACCTGAGAACTTGAGTGAAACTCTGAAAAAGCTGCCAAATTCCAAAGCTGGGAACAGACCCAGCCCAGCATGACTTTTCTTCTCTTCCTCTAACTACCTGGAAACATTACCTCAAGTAGACAGGGGTTAAAATTTTACAACTCCATTTTAGCAATCAATATTTGTGAAACCTTGAGACTGCATATATCCTAAGAATGACAAGTTCTTCTGTTCTAATCATCTGTTAGGTATTAACAGATTGAACTCAGCCAGTTTTCTTATTTTTCTTCCTATTTCTTCATCTCTGTCTTCTCAAACCTAGTATTCCTTGGATTTTCATCCCGTGTTTGCCTTTGCCCCAACATATTTTGCTCTGTCAAATCTGCTTCTGCTTAAACTTGCGGATAGCCAGTTTTCCCCCAGTTGACATTTCTTGTCATCTCTCCATTCAAAGGCTTTATGAAGATTTGTCTGGTTAGGAAAAGGCAGTAGGAAATAGGCAACTGTATCATCCACTGAAGGAAAGGCAGGTGGAAATCCAGTGGAGGAGCTATACTGGCAGGGAGTGAGTAGTCCAGTGGAAGAGCTATACTGGCAGGAGCTATTCTCTGGTGGAGTAATGGTCACAGCTACTCTTTTACTGTTGCTGCCCTGACACCCTCTAGGCCCCTCTTTGTTCCTGGGGTCTACTCAGGTAATGGCCACTTTGCCCACTGGCATGTCTATTGCCCTTTCTTCTACAGTCTTACCTCAGTATATTTAATTTCCCAAGCAGCAAAGTAGACATGCTTGCTGTCTGAATCAGAAGGTACTTAACCACTTTTTACAGCAACAATTCATTGCTTTTGCCAAATTACAGACCTGTGGGCTAACTGGACATGCATCAAAGGGCTTGCCTGGTTCTTACTTGACCAACCACAGATTGGGATTTTTCTAGCCAAAGTTTCACATAGGAGCCATGGAGTTTTCAGGTAAAGCCATTCCATCACAGTCTATCAACTCTTAGTCAAAGTGAGGAAAAGCTTTCAAAGATAACTGTTCTCTTGTCACAAATAGAGCTCCAAAATGGTCACTATTCAATCTCCTTCTCCCTTCTTTCCTGACTCTCCAATCTTAACCTGTCTCTGAAAAATTAGACATCTCTTATGATGTGCTTCTGGCTTAGGTAAGGTATAACAATGAAAATGCAATCACCCGACCTTAAAATAACCTAAATAAGCAAAATGTAACTTTGACTCCATTAACAACATTCATTTTCTTTTCTCTTTTCTTTATATCCTCTTAGAACGACCCATTTCACAGCACCATTTCAGTTGAAATGTTTTTTTCCACATTGGTTTTCCTCATATTTTGTGAATGATCTGCCATTTTTTGGTGTATATTGGATTTCAAATTTTTAAAAAATAAAATTATCTAATTTACTCTTTTAATAAATTTTTGACCTCTCATGCCTGTAATAATATTTTCCCATGTGGGTCATTACACTCTTTATAATAGGAAGAAATAACTTTCAGATGCAGGGAGCTTTTGGAATGTTAAGTTTGAGTTTTTTAGAAATTCAAATAACCCCAACTTTTGGATGCAAACAAAATACAGAGACTTGCAAATGTTCGTGACTCATAATAGAAATGTGCCCTTTCATCCAAAGAATTTTTCAGCATTTAAAAAATGCTGGTGAGAATGCAAAATGGTACAGCATCTTTGTAAGATAATTTGTCAGTTTCTTGCGGAACTAAACATACATACTCTTATCATTTCCTACAGCAATTGTGCTCCTTGGTATTTACCCAAATGATTCAAAAACTTATGTCCATGGAAAAACCTGCGTACAAATATTGATAGCAGGTTTCATTCATTATTCATTTTAACTATTCGTTATTGTTAAAGCCTGGAACCAAATAAGAAGTCCTTCAATAGGGGACTGTATACACAATCTGTAGTATCTACAGACAACGGAAAACTATTCAGCAGTAGTAAGAAATGAGCTACTGTGCCACAAAACGAGATGGAGGAAACTGGCATCTATATTGCTGAATGGAAGAAGCCAGTCAGACAAGGCTAAATACTGTATGCTTCCAATTACATGACATTCTGGAAAAATCAAGACTATGAAACAATAAAAGGTTGCCAGAAATGCAGGGAAAGAGAAGAAGGGATGAAAAGGTGGAGCACAGGGCATTTAGGGGGCAGTGAAACTATTGCTGTGTATACCATAAGGGTGGATATGTGTCATTGTACATTTGTCAAAATCCATAGAATGTACAAAAGATAAGAATGAAGCTTAATGCACTTTGGTAAAGAGTAATATATCAATGTTGGCTCATCATTTGTAATAAATACACTACAATGAGGCAGATGTTAAGATTTGGGAAACCCCAGACAGTAGGGGTAGGATGGGAAGAAATGAGATTTCTCTGTACTTTCTGCCTTATTTTTCTGTAAACCCCAAACTTCTCTAAAAATAAATTCTATTAATTTAAAACAAAACAAAACAAAAATGAACTTGCTCCTTCCGGACCATGGCAGGGTAAGTAAGTCTTTAAGAGCCTGCAAGGACCCTTTCTATAACTTCACAGCCCTTGCATTGAACACTGGCAAGAAGCACATGAATCAGTAAGTGCATCTGTGGAGCCGGCCCTTTGCTAGGGGGGCTGCATTACCTCAGTGGAGCCTTGTGAGGGAAGTATCACAGGAGGCATGAAGGCTTAGAAAGGTTAGGTAATTTACCCAAGGCCACAGTGCCAGGAAGACCATGGTGACAGTTACAACTCTGTGGGTCATGAAAACCAGTCCTATAGCAAGGTCGGTGACTACTCTGGCCCCATCCTTGGGTGCCCCTGCTGGGCAGGGTGCAGCTGAGATTGGGTGTTTCTTCCTGAGGTAGCTGTGAGCTCCTGAGTCAGAGGGAAAACACAAAAAAACACTTATGTGGAAGGCCTACAGAGATGATCTGGCATTAATATTCTATAACACACTTGCAATATTTGCAACATCCTTTATGATCCTCTCAGGATATTTTTATTACAATTATAGGTAACAGCCCCTGAAAGGTAACACCCGCAGGGCTCAATTTGCCCAGGCAACTACCATATTCTTTTCTTTACTTCTGCTCTTACATTAAAAAAAAAAAAAAAAGTTTCAGGGCTTACATATTACCTTTGCTAATTTTGAAAGAGAAGGAAAACCTGCAGAATCAAAAGCTCAAATAGCTCACTTTAAAAGCACTTGAGAACAGGAGAAAGTTTTATGTGATTACATTAATAGCAGTGACAAATGCATGTAAAACACTTAACCATGGTCTGTGATGCAAAGAAAACCCATTTAGGTGTCATTCATCTTTTTCACATTAGTACAACGAGTACTCTCTGCTTTAGCTTCTCCTCAGACAACACTGGAATTACAATGCTGCATTTTCTAGAAGCCAGCTTCCTCACTTATTTGTAGTACACTTTAATAGAAAAGGTGAAGACTCTGAAACCCAAAATATGAAACGAAATCTTTCTTTCTCTCCAAGTATATCTCTCTCTTTTTTAAAAATCATTTTAAAAAAAAAGATTTTATTTATTTATTTATTCATGAGAGACACAGAGAGAGAGACTGGCAGAGACACAGGCAGAGGGAGAAGCAGGCTCCATGCAGGGAGCCTGCCGTGGGACTCGATCCCGGGTCTCCAGGATCATACCCCGGGCTGAAGGCTGCACCAAACCGCTGAGCCACTCAGGCTGCCCCCAAGTATATCTCTCTAACAACAACAACAGCAACAATAACAACAACAACAACAAAATTATATGTATTGGAAACTCTTTCTCATTGAAGGGACCTAATTTTTATTTACTGATTGGTTATCTCTAATACTTTTCCTCCAAAGGAAATAAATTATGCAAAATAAACTCTAAGTCCTGATAAGGTATTTCCAAACTGAGAATCATGAATGGAAACGAAATAGGGGATAGAAAAGAAATAAGGGATGGGGTGTAGAAAACCTGGGAGTCCCAGGGAAGAGGCAAATGAAGAAGGGACAGAGGGGTGAGAATGGTTGCTCTGAACATGCTTCCCACAACCCCTGAATCCAGCTTCTGCCACTCATGGACATGTACAGCATTAAGACTTCAAGAAACTTTAACAACTATCAGCACCACCCCCAAACACGCACACACTTGTGCGCATGTGTATACACTCACACACGCATGCACACACTCCTGTTTTATAGATGAGAGAAACTATATGATATGGTGGAAAAAATGTTTTTATTGACTCTCAAGAGACCTGCATCTAAGCAACTAATGATCTTGGCAGGTAACTCGGTTGCTCCAACCTTCCATTTCTATACCAGAGTAGAAGTTGGACTTGAAAATTCCATTGTCCCTTTCACTCTGGCTTATCTGAAAATCAGCCCTGGAGTTGTTACTTGTGCAAAGTCGCATAGCTATTTAGAGGCAGGGCCAGGGTAGATCTAGGGTCCCTGGAGAATCATTAAGGTTTTTATAGCTTCCTTTGGGTGGAGTGGTTTGTGAAGATGTTTATTCCGTGGGTTATTGCAAGCACCCATCTCTCTGAGCTGCCCTGTGTTTCTCTAAGCCTCTTTACAGTTTTGCCGTCTGTTTACAAATTTTCCTTGGCGGGTCAAGTCAGCCTGTATAAGATATCCCAGCACTAGCAGCCTGGCTCATTTCTACTGTGAAAGTGAGAAGCATAGAAAAAAGCCGTGTGTTTACTAATGGGAGCAAGAAGGCAACGTCTCACTAGAGCAGAAAGGAAATCAGACAGGTAAGTGCTTTGGAGCGCAGGGGTAGAGAATCAGACCCTCTGTCTCCCTGCACCAACCTTAGCCCATCCCCCGTAGCTGTACCGAGAGACTCAAGGACTCAGTGGACAGGAGATCCAATGTTGGCTATCTCTCCTCTCTGCCCTCCAAATACACATTTAAAGACTCCCAAAGGGATGTCTTGCAAACTTGAATTTCTGATGTGGAAGGAAATGTTTCCAGTTATTAAAAAAAATCACAACAAGCTCCAACATCACACAAAAGAGAACAAAATACTTAGGTTTGAAACTTTGAAGGAATATTAAATAAGAGATAGAATTTTGGCGATGCCAGATATGAATGCCAGTACTATAGGAAAGAGCATCATAAAACATATCAAGCCCAGGCAAAAATAAAACAAGCAAAAATAGAATATCATTTGAACTATAGCAGGCCCATAAATTCAGCTTCAAAATTACAAGCCAACACACATACCATATTGTACAACCAAGCCTGAAAAGGGGGAAATTAGCAATAAACCAAAAAGCTTTTTAAAAGTAACATAGTGAAGTAGAAAAAAAAAAAAAAAAAGCCCACAAAGCTACAAAAGTCAGAATAAGTACTATCTGGGAAGAAACAGCAACAAATTATGTGATTTTCCTTTTTAAAGATTTTGGATTGCAGAGTACATCTAAGACAGTGGATGAGTCAATATGGGTGGGTAGGTTCAGTGTGTTTGACAAATAAGTTTTGCTTCTCACCAGGACATTTGGATACTACATAAATAGAAACCTTCTTTTCATCTCGGGAAGCATAAGGAAGTGCTTTCTCAGAGCGAATATTTTCCTCAAATCACTTGGAAAAGAGAAAGAACATTTATTTCCATGTTTCTCATATCTAGCAAACTCTACTGACCTTAGGTTGAACTCAAAAACATTGTTCTAGTGCTGCCTCTCTATAAATTCCAAACTTGCCTTTCTTTACCATCTGCCCTGGTCTTCGAAACATCATCGCCTGCACCACCTCCCACACTTAAGAATGCTTTTTTGTTCCACGCAGGGCTGGGGAGAATTCCCTCTGCCGGCAATGCCTGCCTGTGCAGCGGGGAGCGCGCAACCGCAACCGCAACCGGAGCCGAAGTCGGGCCAGCCTACTCGGGAACCTCTGTGGGGAACTCAGCGGCCTGGAGGTGGCCTAGCGGGCTCTGGGTGCTGAATGCTGGCGAGGACAGACTAGCTGCTTGTCAAAGATGTCCAGCCTGTAGTTCATACTTTCTGGAGCCTGGAGAGAACAGAGGACCCCTCCTCCCACCCACCCCCACCTGCACCCCAGAGTACCATTGACCTTGCTGGGCTGCTGTACTTCTGGAACACTGCTCTCCTCTCACATTTCATCCCCACCTCGTGTAGAAAGCAGTGGTACAGGCCACTCTGGGGCTGCCACGCCACCAGCTGCCTGTTGCCGAGGCCCAAAGCAGGTAGTGCAAGAGGTGGGTTGTGTTTTCGGAAGGTGAAACTTGACTCGCCAGCCAGTTGCTATCCGCGCCTTACCTGCAGCCCTCAGAGCCCTTCGAAATTTAAAATTCCAATTTGCCACTCACTGTTGGGGTTATTAAACTTATTTATTTCGAAGAGGGAGGGAGGGAGGGAGGACGAATAGAAATGTGCCCTAAAGAGCGAAAGGAATTGTCTGAAGGAAACGGATCTGGTGCTCGTGTTTTTCAATTTATTTGTTTCTCTGCTACTATTCTCTTTGAGTTTCTCTGGCCCACAGTTGGATCTAGAATCAGATCAGTATCCTTAGAAGGAAACTGAATAATTAAAGGTCATTCAATATACTGTCATTCTTTTATATAACCTCCAAGGGAAAGGCACTTAGGGCTAACAATGCTGTATGGTTCAATTTTGTAAAAGTAGAATTATCATTGTAATCCTAGAATGCCATGCTTTCTACTCAGCATAGGCCCTCATGCTCATTCTTAAATAGTTGCCTTTATGTTTATTTGCCAGGGTATGTAATAGGGTGATCGTTCAAAGGCGTTTTATTTCTTCAAAGAGCCGATGTTTGAAAATCTCAAGTATCTGTACTTAATTGTCAACTGTACATATAATTGGCAAACATACGTACATATTTTACTGCCAAATATGTGTGTGTGTATTTGATTATGATGTGAATGTGTTTTTCTTAACGACACATTCTGCTTTCAAAAAACTCAGATTTTCTCTTGGATCAAATCTTAAGTAAAATATATGTTAGAATTTAATTGTTATTCACCTATTAACTATTGAAATTCTGTGAATATTGAACATTCCAGAAGTGTGGTATCGAACATAGGAATCCCATGGATTTTGTATGGTGGCCCTTTCTTGCTTGCCTGTAGAAATACCAGGGGAAGATCAGGCCACAATACATGCCTCTTTCTCCTGCTGGAGAATGTCCGGTTAAACAGGGCAGGAGTTCTCCACTTCTGGGCAGCATAAGCTGAACGAAGGGGAAGCTCAGTTGTAAGCTGTGCTAACAAATCTAGATACTATAGTTCTAGATTAGGCCATGTACCGTAGAAATGTTTGATTTTACATTAGCTGTTGCTTCCTGTCTGGAGGGATCCCAACATTTTTCACGGGATGCTACTCAGAAAATTAAATATTTGTATCACAAACTTAAGAGCTTCTGGAGCATTGAAGATCCTCTATGCTACAAGACACTTACTCAGGAACTTGGACCACCTCTGATCCTACGTGGCTGCCCAAGGACTGTGAGTATCCTTATCTCGCAGGAGCCCTGGCTAAGCACATTGCAAAGCAGGTAAGATTTGTCTTTCCTCCCATCTTGATCAATTTTATTCAGTACTCTAGTATTGAAAAAAATCAATAAAAAAAGACACTGTCACTGAGATTTTAAATAAAGTCCCACGTAAGGATCAGAGCTGCTCAAAGTATGAAACACAAATCTGGTAGTTTCATGTATGGAATTTTGCTTATTCGTTTAAAAAATGCATCAAAAAGAAAAATAGATTATTTTTCAACTTTACCTCCAACTACTTTATGTTCTGGCTGTTGTGCATATTTTAGCCAGGTTTGCCACCATTCAGAAATCATCCTTTTAAAATCAGCCCCAGTTAAAACTTCCATTCTCTGATAATTAAAATAATTCAGATTAAGATGAGAATAAAGTTTAGCTCCATCCATTTAAAAGTGTTTGTGACCATAAATCAATCTTTAATTATTGGAACATACGGTGAAGCGGCAGGCATTCTTAATTTCCTCACAAGCTCTTTGGCACTCTCTTTACCTATTTATCTCATTCTTCAAGGAGTAGAGTATATGGAAGCAGTTTTTCTGTGCCAGAGAATCTCATGAGCTTCCGTCTTCTTCCTTTCTGGAATCCCTCTGTTTCTTCTTGGCTTCAGAAGGAAAAAGAGTCACCAATTTGTGAGAGTGTGTGTTGGGCACAGGTAGCTGAATTCTCAAAACCGGTTTGAGAAGCCTTGAGTCTGAGAGAGAGATGCTTTGCTTTTATTCCTTATCTAAGAAATTGTCTTGAGAGATTTACTTTTGGGTTAAAAACACCAAAATGTTTGAAAGCTCAGCAACATGCTCAAAACTAGAGACAGTGATCGTAGTATCATGGAGACAGACTGGTTTGCCTCCCACTCAAGGCCATGGCTTGGTTGCTCACTGGCAGTGAGGCAGCGTGCTGAGGGTAGCTGTCCAGGCTAATAGAAAAACATGGCATTTGGAATAAGAAAGACTTGAGCGTAAATATACTAATTTGGCCACTTCCCAGAAGGGTGATTTTGTGTTGATTACTGAAACTCTCTGAATTGTCTCTGTTTCCTCGTCTATAAAATGGGCTATTAACCCTAGCTCAAAGAGGTTGATGTGCCAGTGAAATGAGATGTGAAAATTGCTGAGCACATCGAATCCCATCTCTGAGAACTGGTCTGAAATTAAACAGATGACACAAAATTGTAGTTTCTCTAAGACATTCCTTAGGCCTCCACCCTTCCACATGATTCTGGATTTTGATTTAGGGGAGTCCAGAGGTAATTATTTCTTTGCCATCCCCAGCCTCTGCCACTCTTGCGGGGTGGGGGGTGGGGGGTGGTTAGGGAAGAGATAAGGTAGGACTCCTCTCTGCATTTAGTCTGGCCCCACATCTGTAACAGGAAGCCAGGCTTCTCCGGAATTCAGAAATCCCTGCAGGGCTAGGTCCACCCCCTGGGACACCTGCTGTCTCAGAAGCAAAGCTGAAGGTCAACATCTTGGGAATGTCTCTCCTCCTTTCTGGTCAGACCCCAATCTCCATTCCTGCTGCACATTAGAAATTCGTATGGAACTTTCAGAAACACTAATAACAAGGCTCTATGGCCAGAGATTCTGACTGAAAGGCCCTGTGTTAGGGCCTGAGCAATGGTATTTTTTTTTTTTTAAACTGCCTCAGGTGATCCTACTGTGCAGCCAGAGCTGAGAACTGCTACTCCAGATAGTACAGATCTAAATGATTTGGAGATGTTAGAGAGGTCAAGGTTGTAGTAGGAGGTGTCTGATAATTTGATCCTGGGGAACCCTGCCTCTCTCAGGTGCTTCAGCCATTGAGGTGAGGGCGAGAGAGAAGGAAGTGGAGTAAAATGAGCTCTACCTGGAGCGAGTCCTGGGCAATATCTGCTTGTCTGCTTGTGGGCTCCAATTTTCTGAGTAGCTGTTGAATAACAGAGCGTTGCAGATTTTTTTTTTTTTTTCACAACATAACTCCAGAAGCCTCATTTAAGCTGATGTCATTATGGACTTTTAAATCTCCTGCCTACATTTAGTTCCTTTATTTCTGAATTAAGAAGTACTTAAAACGTAATGACTTACTTGAATTGCTCGTTCTCTAATGGCGGTTGCAGAGCTGTGCTCTTAAACCACTGCACATGGAGGATATTTTGATCAAGCCAGAAAGAGCAACATGAAAGCATTCGAATTATGGGAACAGAACCAAGATGTCTTGATTTCCAGTCCTCCCTGTCAAGTAAACCACATAATAAAATTCAGAGAGGGCTAACCCTCTCCTTGAAATAGTGAAATGTGCGTGTCTTTTCTCTTGCTTTTACTGACATAGATCTCTGACCAGACATAATGATCACATTTCTTTTCTGCCTCATCTGATGAAAACCTTTTTCACCCAATGAAGTCCAATTTCTACTTCCATTCTTGTTTATTTACACCTCCAAATAAACCGAGTATCCTTTTGTTAGATACCATGGCTCCCCTAGGTGACTAGATACCACCCCTCTCTCCCAGTGAACAAAGCTTCCATCTGAGTAAATAGTAATCTTAAGCATCTTATGAGAACAGAAACTGTATTTACTCGGTCACTGTTAAATAATCAGAAGCCACCTTAAGGACGATATAAAAGCTAACATTTAATGCAAAAATAAATATTTCTGACTTAGATTTCTGCACAAGGAGGGGATGCATTTAACTACCTGATCTCAAACCAAAGGGCTTCACTGTCCTTACACTACCCACCCTCATCTCCAAAAGATATTAATATCAATTGTCAGGGAGAAAATTTATAACTTGGACTTCTGATATAACCAGGATGGATTTAATTACCTTCGGTCAATTTGGGCAGGAGAGCATAAGTGTAGTCATGAAAATAAGCTCCTACTAAATCAGGACCTGTCTCTAATCCTAATGACGATAGGGCTAAAGAAAAGAACTTTTTAACATACAACTTGCAGATGGTGACTGTCATAGGAGCCGTGGGTAATATTCCCATAAAGGAGAGGGTTTCAGAAAGCAAGCTCTCAAGGTTAATTACAGGTTCACTCTGCACAGTGGATTCCTTCATTCCATAAATATATATTGAGTGCTAGTCACTTATTAGACACAGCACAATGAGTTTATTGGAGGTGTAATATTTCCTTAGGCAGGCGTGGTGACTCTGTTAAGTAGATCAGCTGGACCTACTTGGGCTCAGTGTACCCTGAGTTTAAAATGATCTCTGCGTCCAAGGTCCCAGGGAAGCCTTATGAATCATGTATGAGTTTCTTGGAAAATCATCTGTTTATTTCCGATTTCAACTTTGTTTTTATAGTGTTGGACTCCACAAACTTAGAATTCATGACATTTTCTATTTATAGTCACTTCACTGATACATGTCCTTGATTTTGTGTTCTCTTCTTATATTTGCTAGAGGCTTGTTGTAGTATTTATCAGTATAAAAAATAGCTACACATACAGATTATTGTTCTCCACCATAAACATATAAAGCATATATTATTAAGTTAAAAAATCAGGGTACAGAACAATATGTTTATTGGAATGGAGAGTTGGGGGGCTGAAGAAGAAAGTCAGCTTTTATGTCCCCCTTCTGTACCATTTGCATTCTTTAACATGGTTAACTTTAATAACAATGATAAGAATGGGGTGCCTAAGTGGCTCAGTGGTTGAGCGTCTGCCTTGGGCTCAGGGCATGATCCCTGGTCCCAGGGGATCAAGTCCCACATGGGGCTCTCTGTGGGGAGCCTGCTTCTGCCTCTGCCTCTGCCTCTGCCTCTCTTTGTGTCTTTCATGAATAAGTAAATAAATAAAATCTTTAAAAAAAACCACCAATGATAAAAATAGCTGTTTTAAATGAATTGGAAAATCCAGATTGACATTAAACAATGTCCCTTAGCTCACTGGTTGGAGGTCCAGTGGTGTCAGCCCTATGGGCTTAGCTTCAGTTCTACCGAACTCGATTGTGCTCTTGATAACTGGCAGTGTGTCATCAGGGTGGATTGCCAGACACTTAGGAGAAGTCACTTGATCAACTTGTCCTTGGCACAATGGCCATTCTGAAAATAGATATACTCAGATGAAATGAGGTATATTAAAAACGTATCCCAAATGTTCAGTTAACTGAGTGAGTGTTGTATTTGAAAAACATGTTTTAAACTGTGGAATTGTCTTCTGTTAAAGTGAAAAGCCCTGCCTGAATTATAGTATTTAGTTTGGAGACATGTTTTTTAATGATCTGTAGTGTCCTTCTGGGCTGGCTTGCCCCTGCCCTGTCTTGTTTAGGATTTCTAAGCACTTGGGGCCTGTGCCAAAGCAGGAAAGAGTCCTGTGTCTGGAAGTGAGAGAAAAAGGACAGGTAGACAAATTTACTACTACAAATACACACAGACAAGAAACTAGGAAAAATCTTTTTGCTGCAAATGTGACATACGTAAGGTTAGCCTTTTTATAAAAAAAGATGAGCTTTTCCAAATATATGCAACATACGTGAAGATAAATGGGCAAAGGCTACAAATCAACAGTTCTCAGATGAGGAAATATGGTTTATTCATTCATTAATTTGGTAAAATTTTGTTTGAGTCCTTGAGATAGGAGCCTCATACATTTGTCATGAGGTCCCTGAGGGAGACTAATAAATGTTCCAAATGAGGGGGAGAGGCCCTCACCTCCTACACATTAGGAGGCTCCATCAGTATTGCAGGTCTTGTGACCACAGAGAGCAACTCTTTAAGACAAATGGACTTGCTAGAATTATTGCTGGTACTTCCCTACCACAGAGGAGTATTGTGTACTACGCATACTCAGTTTGTAGCTTTCAGATATCTAGACTCGCTGTAATTGACCACAGGAAACATCAAGTCTTACTCGGTGACTTTCTTTAGCCTCTGGGCCTCATTTCCAGCATGTAGCATTTCCATTGGGCCACACATTCTTGGTTGTCCCCTCCTCGCCTTCTGCTGGCTAGTTATTTTGCAGTAATTTAGGACACAGAGATTAAGGATATAGTTTAGGATAAGAGTAAAGAGGAAGCAATAGGGACAGAGTAGATCAATTCATAAACTACTTCAGGGACTCTCTTGACAGAACTTGACGATTTATTGGATGGAGGCTGTGGGTGAGATAAAGGGAGGAGTGACGATGGATGGCACCCAGGTTTTTGGTGTCAGCACCTGGGGGATCGTAGTGCCAGTAACCAAAATAAAAAAAGTTACAGGAAAAAGAATATGAGGAGAAGATGTATTCAGTTCCGAACATGTTGAGTTTGAGGTATCTGTGAGATACCAATGAAGAGATGTCGAGAAAGTTTTGGTTATACTCATCTGGAGTGAAAACAGGCAGATCTAGGCTGGAGATACATATGTAGTTGTCATCAACATAAAGATGGGCATCACGCCATCCATGGGTGTGGATGAAATTGCTTAAGGCATGTTTGTAGTATGAGATGATAAGTGGGCCCAGGCTAGAGTCCTGAATAACCCCAATTATTTAGGGATGGGTCAGAAAGGAAGAGCTGATAAAATAGCAAGAGAAGTAAAAGGAAAATTGGGAGTGTGCCTTTGTTCATTCTGATCCTTTTCCCTGGAGTGACCTCCCTCTCTTCTTTGCCTGGTAAAACACAGCTAATCCTTCAAGACATCTCAAATGTCTCGATGAAGCAAAACTTTCTTGATTTCCTCTCTACTTTCCCAAGTGCCATAAAAGCTCTTCCCTTTTCTCTGCTTCTATAGCATTTCAAAAAAAAAAAAAAAAGCAAAATTTTGAACATGGCCACTGAGGACACCTCCAGCCACTCTCTCCACCATTTCCTGAGCTAATACATAGGAAGAATATGACAGGTGATTCAAATTCATCCTTGTTTCCTAGCTCTAAGCAACACATATGAAACGGTCAATAAGTGGCATTGAAAAATTATACCTCATCCTGACAAAGGTTTTGGCCCAATGGGACACATTATTCATAAAAAATATCCAGAAAAAAATTAAAAACTTTTGATAATAGAATCTATTTCTCTTATGGCATTGCAAATTAGTTCGTTGTTATTCATGCCACACCTACTTCCCAAAAGGATTTGAGATGGCTTGCAATGAGTCATATGAAAAATTGGATCTTTAAAAACGGCATGAAAGCATCATGCAATGGGAAAAGGTGATAACATTACCTGATAAGTTCGACCATGGACATTTGCAGCAATTGAGAGTAAGATAGAATTTTGCACTTCTTACCAGACGAGGTGATACGTTCTCATTTTTTGAACAGCCCTGGGATTTTCGTGGAACTTCGTGTAGGTGGAAGATAGCACACAGAAGCACATTATTCAGGCGAGCTAAAATTCTGCTGGACTTAATTATATCCTTTAACTATTTATTTGCAATGCTGTATATAATAAATGTGCTTATAAATGGTCTGTGACTTAGAACAACAACAACAACAACAAACCCAACAACTGCCTCACTTGCAGAAAAAAACTAAATAGACCTTCTGTCCTGCAGAAGAGGATTCTTTTTTAAGGTAAAAACATTTTAAGCTATATCATAATTGTTCGTTTTGAATGTGTTGCTTGAGAACATATGACCAAAAAATTCCATAAATTTATAACCCTTAAATGCTTTTTTAAAAAGATTTATTTTATTTATTTATTTGAGAGAGAGATACAGAGACGGAGATAGCGAGAGAGAACATGAGGGTGGAGGAGAGGGAGAAGCTGACTCCTCATTGAGCAGGTGGCCTGACCTAGGGGCTCAGTCCCAGGACCCTGGGATCATGACCTGAGGCAAAGGCAGATGCTTAACTGACTGAGCTACTCAGGTACCCCTTAAATGTTTTTTTTCCTATTTATTAAAACATAATAGTATCTTGATGTGTTTTCAGGGATGGCACAAATATTCACCAAAGATTACGTATATAGTATAGACAGTGCTCAGTGAACACACAAGTTTTAAATGTTTTTGCACTAATTCCAAGAATCTTCCGATCAGACATTGGGAACCATTAACTAGGTTAGCGGTTTTCCAATTATTATTATAATTGCTTGTTTAGTGTAATTGGCCATGTAGCTCTTTGTCCAAAGAGCTCCTACTCTGAAGATCAACAAATTATAGCTCTAGTTAAGACTGAAATTGGAGCCCACCTGCTTGGGGTCCAGAGAGGAATTTATCAAAAAGTCTGTTAATAACCCATCAAAATTTACTAAAGAGAAAATATTAAATAACACCAACTTTCCTGCATGACGATGAGTAGTTTGGCATTTAATTTAGCTTCAGCATATTCATTTAAATATCCATGGCTTTGAAACAGGTACTGTCTTTATTTTTACATATCCAAAATTACCAATGTCTTCTGAGAACTGTCCTAAGGTCCTAGAAAATTCTTTAGGTGATATGTTAGTCAAACATTTGGACTTCAAAAAGAAATTGATACTTAGTCTACAAAATCAGATGGAATTTAGATTTTCAAACTTCTGCCAAAAGAAAGGGAGCTCTGAGGTAAATTCCTTCTCTAAATTTTTATGTTCCACCTGCTGCTACTGCATCACAGGTCACACTCTATAATTTTATTCTGTGACAGAATTTCCCTCTTCTTGATATTGCTACAGTTCAAAAGAGATGATTTTGATTTCTGATTTCTTTAGAGCACCTTCATTTATCAATTTTGATAGAACGCAAAGAATTCAAGAATCTTTCTTGATGTTTGTGGGTTGTTTTTTTTTTAATATTTATTTATTTTAGAGAGAGAGAGAGAGCAAGGGGGAAGGGCAGAGGGAGAAGGAGAGAGAATTTCAAGCAGAGTCGCACTGTGCACAGAGCCTGAGGTGGGCCTTGATCTCATGGCTCTGAGATCAGGTCTCTGAGATCACAACATTGAGATCAGGACCTTGAGATCATGACCTGAGCCAAAACCAAGAATCAGGCACCTAATTGACCTGCAGGCACCCTGCTTTTGGTGTGTTTTAAACATATACACTTACACACCCTCAAATTACAGCTAAAATCCATTCGTGAAATAATGCCATTATTCTTCCTTCACCAGCCAGCACTTCTGAATCAGCACTAGTGTCATTGGGGCATATCCCACATCATGGATCTCTGTTCTGTGATTTCACGTAGATACTGGATCCTGAGAATTTGCTACCACTCAAGCTCCTTGAGGGCAGAGACAGTTTCCTATGGAGCCTGTATTTCAGGCAGCATTTAATATAGTGTGAGTTTGTAGAATTTAATTCAATTAAATGTAGACCTCATAGGAAATAGCATAGGGGAGGGGAGGGAAAACTGAATGGGAAGTCATCAGAGAGGGAGAACAACCATGAGAGACTCTTAACTATAGGAAACAAACTGAGGATTACTGGAGAGGAGATGGGTGGGGGATGGGGTAATTGGGTGATGGGCATTGAGGATAGCATGTAATATGATGAGCACTGAGTGTTATATACAACTGATAAATTGTCAAACACTAAAAAAAGTGAACAAATAAATGTAGATCCCCATCCAAGTATATAGGAGGATAAATGCGTTTTTGCTGTCCTCTCCACCTTTCCTTTTTTTTTTTTTTTAAGATTTTATTTATTCATGAGAGACAGAGAGAGAGAGAGAGGCCAATACTTAGGCAGAAGGAAAAGCAGGATCCCCGTGGGGAGCCAATGTGGGACTCGATCTCAGGACCTCAGGATCATGACCTGAGCCAAAGGCAGACGCTCAACCACTGAGTCACCCAGGCATCCCTCCTCTCCACCCTTCCAATCCCATCCTCCCATCTGTCATCCTCAGCCACACGTCTGCATGCCGCTCCCCCGGCCCCCACCCCCACCTCCCACCCCTTCGCCATCATCATGAACTTCCTTTAGTTCTGAGCATGCTTCTCTCTGGACTTGCCTTTGGCCTTATGCAAATTCTATTCCTTTTGACTGAAATATCCTTTCCCATCTTTTCCCTGGCTGGATCATACTCATTTTTAGGTCTATTATTTTGCGTCTTCTCTGGCAATACTTTATAACTCTCCAAGTCTGAGTAAGTAGCCTCCTATGATATCATAGCCTCATGACACTATTTGTCATTGAAGTAGCCCCACTAGATTATGAACTTGCGGAGGGCAGGCAGGGTTTGTTACTCTATTTACCCACATATTCTCAGGACCTTGGTACAATTATTGAGATCTAGTAGGTGCTCAATAAATATTGGATGGATAAACAAGTGAGTGAATGAGGAAGTGCAATGACCCGGAACCTTTTCTCGAGAGTCCTTTCTCCCAGAATCTTTTTAGCCGTTACGACTTCAGTTTTGGCACAGTGGCATTGTTTTAGGTAAAGTTCTGTTCATTTATTTACTAAAAATACTGCAGAAATTGCTCATGAAGCTGGAAGTGCTAGAGGATGAAATCTTGAAGCCATGTTCACATCATTCTTCTGTGTAGACAAGGATGGAACTAGGGCTCCTTGTCTTCAGCTGAAGGATGTCAACTTAGCCTTTCTCCATTCCTACTTTGTCAACTCGTATGCCCCTGGATATGGGAGTGCACTCTCTTCATTTTCATTCATTCAGCAAGTATTGATGGAGGGTCTTTTTTTTTTTTAAAAAAAAAAAAGGCCATGACTTGAGAGCCACTTGAGAACCAAAATTCCTCTGATTTCTGCCATCATCTCAGCAATCATGAGCCAGAAAATGCCAGGCAGAGAATGGGTAAAGGGAAAACCCTTACAAACCATTCTGAGAGTGCTCTGTAAGTTTATACATATGTATTGGCAAAATCCTTTGATCAAGTCTCAATATGCGCCTTTCCTCAACTTAAGGGATCCATCCTCTTTAAAAAAAAAAACAGATTAAGGCACACTCTGGAGCCATCTGGAAGAAGATACTGGCTGATTAGGGTTCAGTCTCTCTCCTTACAGAACAGCTTACACAAAATTACACTGAATAGAGTTTCAGAATCAAGCTGCTTCTCCCTTTTCCTTTTACAATATGTACTTTACAGAATGCATAGTGATCTCTTAAGACATTTTTGTCTTTTATTTCCTAGTCTCTTTCTGACAGAAATTCTTTTCTTTGCAGAGAAATAAGGCTTTTCTTTCATTGCCTCTATTCCCTTGATGACATGAAGTATTCAATCACAACCAATTTACAGATAATGTTGTGCTAGTTTCTTGTGTGTGTTTGTCAGTTTCGTCACCTGTGCCAGATTGTCGAATGCATGCCCTAGATAACGTCGGTACTTTAGTCAACAAGTTTCATCATGCTTCTCAATGGAAATGTGGACATTTTCTTCTCAGTTTGTTTTCTTGCCTGTACCTTTTTGGGTATCTGAATTGGATGCTCTTCGCCTGGCCAGCGCCTCTTGCTCTGTACTCCTTCTAGTTATACAGTTAACCCAGTTGTTAGCTATTTGTCAATCAACTTATGAATGAGGTGTCATCGCATCATTTCCCTGAGTCCCTGTAGGTCTTCAGCTGAGAAATACAGAAGGGATGAGAACAAAGCAAACCTTCTACTATCAGGTCAGGAAAGTGTCTGGTGGATCTTCACTCAGAGGGTCTCTTCTGATTTGATCAGTGGCAGTCAGCTGAGCTGAAGCTCTTCAAGTGGTTCCCATTTTCTTTCCCCCTAAAGGAAAGGAAAAATCCAAATGATGTTAAATGCCACAAAGAATCTGGCCATCCATTTTTTCAGCGTCATTTGGGTAAAGCAGCTTGATAATTTTTCCTTGGAAGTGCAGATTGGGAATAATTTTTGTTTTGGTGGTGGGTGGCAGGGAAGAGCTTAGTGCTAGTTTTCTTGATCTCATCCATATTAGTGACCTAAATCACCTTGCTAAAAATAAAGCAAAAGATAAGATGCAAGGGAGCTACAAACTATGGATTGCTAACCTACAGATCTCTATCTGTATATTTATGCATCAAGACTGTCGTTTTTTCTCTCTTAGTCAATAGCAGGGGCTGTGTGGCATGCTTGCTGCCTCTCCCTCATTAAGTTGACAACTGTAGGGGCACCTGGATGGCTAAGCGGCTTAAGCATCTGCTTTTTGCTTAGGTCATGATCCGAGGTTCCTGGGATCGAGTACCACATTGGGCTCCTGCTCCACAGAGAGCCTGCTTTTTCTTCTACCTCTCTCTCTGTCTGTCTCTCATGAATAAATAAATAATCTTAAAAAAAAGTTGACAACTATAACTGAAAAGTTGGCATGTCCCTAATCTGCAGCACAAGGTGGCACCTAACTGTGATCAGTTGATGACCAGTAAGTGGGAAGCAGCTATGGTTAGGGCAAGAGTTAGAAGTGCAAGTACTGGGTTCTATGGTCTCTCTGCAGGGCTGACTTTATTAGCATGCATCCATAGGCAGTCACTTAAAAGAATCTTGTGCTTGGTTTAATACTCTGCTGTTGCCTTCTTGAAATTCTTAGTAATTTCTGAAGAAGGTACCTCTTCATTTCATTCAATTTTCATTCTGTGCTGAGCTCACAAAATTATGTAGCCTGTTCTTTCCTTAAGATGTATTGTTGAGACATAAAAGAGCAGTAAAGAAAAGTGAGTACATCATGGATGAAAGAGCAGCCCTATATATCCTTTAAACTACTGCCACTCCCCCCATTCCACTCTCACTTACGTACATACTGAGAGACAATTTTGAGAGTGGTTAAGAGTAAAGACTCTGTAGCTAGATTACTTGGGTTTAAAACTTACTGTAGGAGAGTTACCATACTTTTTGGTACCTTAGCATCTTCATCTGTAAAATGGGCTTAAAAAAAGTGTATATCTCATAAAATCTCCATAAGGATTGAGTGATTTAACAAATAGAAAGTCCTTAGAGTACAGCCTGGCCCTTAGTAATGCTAGATTATTGATTGTGTTATTATTATTAATTTAGGTTGTGCTGTTTTTATTTAATTAGATTGTGTTTGGAAGGCTATACAATAAACTAATAAAAATGTTTCCCTTTAAAAAGGGGGACTAGGGAACAGAAATAGGAGCAGGAGTGGTTTTTATAAGACTCAAAACTTAAGGGCCCCTTTAGGAAAGGCGATAGATATTATAAATAAAAATAAGGTAAACATTTATTTTTTTAAAGATTTATTTATTTCAGAAAGAGAGAGAGAGCAAGGCGAGGGGCATTGGGAGAGGGAGAGAGAATCCTCAAACACACTCCCTATTGAGCATGGACCCTGACGTCAGGCTCCATCCCAGGACCCTGAGATCATGAAAGGAGCCAAAGTCAAGAGTTGGCCCCTTAGCCAACTGAGCCACCCAGGTGCCCCAAGACATTTATTTTTAAAGAAAACATTTTTAATGCTGAAAACACTGAAAATGTAGAAAAAATAGTATCTTTATCAAATGACTAACAAAACTCTAAACACTTTCCTCATATTTTTGTTGTATTTTCTTCACCTCATCATGTAACGTTTTATAATATTTTTTTCGATAAGAAAAGGAAGGTATTTCTATTTCTTGTGAGAATAGAAAGATAATTCAGTTTTTTCTGTCTCTCTATATTTTAATCATTGTTATTGAGGTATAATTAACATATTATATAAAATTTATCACCATGAGTGCACACTTTGGTGATTTTTTTTTTTTTTTTGGTAAATTTATATAGTTGTACAACATGCTTTAAAACATTTCCATTAACCCAAAAGTTTTCTTATGTCCCTTTGCACTTCCTTTGTGAAATTTCTTCCTTGGTGTTTTGACGCTATGTGAATGGAACTTTTTTCTTAATTTTATTTTCTGATTGTTGCTAATATTTCATGCAATTGATTTTTTTGTTTATTGGTATTGTATTCTGCAACTTTGCTTATTATAGTAGTTTTAAAAAATATATTTCTTGTGATTTTCTACATATAGGATCATGTCATCTGCCAGTAGTTTTACTTTCTCCTTTCCAATTTACATGCCTTAAATTTTTATTCCTACATTATTGCATTGGCTAGAACCTCCTGTACTATGTTGAATAGAAGTTGTAAGAATGAACATTCTTACTTGTTTCTTTTCTGTGGGGAAAAGCACACAACATTTTACCACTAAGTATGATGTTCATGATAAGTTTCCTTGTTTTGTTTCTAATGTCATTAACAGGTTGCAAAAAGTCCCTTCTATTCACTATTTGTTGAGAGCTTTTATCACAAATGAGTACTGATCTTGTCAGATGTTTTTGCTGTTTCTATAGAGAGGATCACAAAGGTTTGTCTTTTATTCTGTTAATATGATATATCGATCCATTTTCAGATGTTAAACGAACTTTGGATCCTTGGGAAAAGCGTACAATCCTTTTTCATATATTGCTGAATTTAGTTTGCTAATACTTTGTTGTTGTTTTTAAAAAATATTTTATTTATTTATTTATTCATGAGAGACACAGAGAGAAAGGCAAAGACATAGGCAGAGAGGGAGCAGGCTCTCTGAGGGGAGCCTGATGCAGGTCTCAATTCCAGGACTCCAGGATCACAACCAGAGCCAAAGGCAGATGCTCAACCACTGAACCACCCAGGTGCCCCTGCTAATACTTTGTTGAAGATTTTTGCACTTACACTCACGAGGGACATTGTCTTATAGTTTTCAGTTCATGTAATGTTTTTGTGTCTTTGACAACAGGATAATACCGACCTCATAAAATGAATTAGTAAGCGTCCTCTGTTTTCTAAATGAATTTGAATAGTATTGGTATCATTTCTTTCTTAAATATTTAATAAAATTCACCGCTGAGTCTGTCTGGAGTAGGTCTTTTCTTTGAAGAAAAATGCTGATTTACTGATTCAATTTCTCAATTTTTTTATAAATCTAGTCAGATATTCTGTTCTTGGGAGATGTATAAAACATCTGTGACTTTCACACAGTTTGGATTCACCAGTTTCAGAACTGCTAATCTTTTGTGATTAACAAATTGAGGAATTCTTACAAGTATCAGGTACTAACCAATTGTGCCACTGGAGCTATTACATATTGAGGAATTCTAATAAAGTCTATCTTATGCAATTCCTATCAAAAAAAGGGGGGAAAAGAGCCCTGTGGAACATTGATAATTGCATACACCATACGATTGAGTATAATCCTGGTAAGAGACAACTTCTGTTTTGCCTAGACATCAGTGGGAACAGAAACTCCTTCTACAAGTTTTACTTGGCTGCTATAAGAATTTGCTACTAACTAGCTTCTGGTTCCATGTAATTCATAACTGGTTTCACTTCCACTTTGCACATCCCTCCAGTGCTGAGTGCTTGGTACTCTGGTGAATCTTTATATGATGTGAGATCTGGTCCTCTGGTCTGGGTACCTTTGTATCATGATGCCATGTGAGCTAGAGAAATGGTCAGTGGGATTATTTGTTGAAGTCAATGTAACTTTGAGACTGCTAGTAATAATGTAACTACATGCAGAAGTTATTGCCAACCACATTAAAAATATCCCACTAAACCCAAGCTGAGAGTATCCCCAAGTCAATTTCCCCCTTACTTAGAATTCTAAAATGCCTGTGGCCACTTCAGTGCCAACAAAAAGAGAGAAAGCATGACAGAGCAGGACTGGAAAGAAACCATTTTCTGTACCAACTGTGATGAAATTATCTAACTTTTGCAAATATAAAGATTTTAGCTGTGTGAACATATTTCTGGGTCCATTAGAGTTGTAGAAGGGGTCCATGCAAATGAGGAGCTCCAAAGTTCACTTTATGGATTTCATGGTAAATGGTAAATCAGCTTCAGCCTCTGGGTAGAAGAAAGATTGACTCCAAAAAGTACTGGGTTTCAAAACTTCTTGGCATATCTTATACGGTGTGCAATGGATTTATTGAATAAAATTCTGGACTTTAATTTTCTCATGCATAATAAAATGAACAGGGGCTCCTGGGTGGCTCAGTGGTTGAGCATCTGCCTTTGGCTCAGGTCATGGTCCCAGGATCCTAGGATTGAGTCCTGCATTAGGCTCCCCTCTGCCTATGTCTGCCTCTCTATCTGTGTCTCTTATGAATAAATAAATACATTTTTTTTAAAAAAGGAACAACAATAATTATTGACATTTATTCACCACTTCCTGCATGCTATGCACTTGAAGTGCATTATCTCAAGTCTTCCAACGTTTTGAAATAGGCTTTGTTAAAATCCCTATTTTACAATGAAGGAAACTAGGTAACTTTCCTGAAACTTACTAGTGATTACCTCATATCATTGTTCCGTGCAGTTAATGTGAAAATAAATAATAAAGGTGACTTGTACACTCTGAAACACTACGCCAATCCTTATCAGAAAGAGCCCTTATCATAAGTGTGAGAAATTCGTCAGCTCACCTGTAAGTCAGGGGAGCATTAAATGCCCAATCAGACTGAGCAGTCAGGTCCTATAGTGTCTTCAGCCAACCACAACTGCTCACCAAGCTACAAGTCAATTGATGGACAATTGTATACAGTATAGTAATGGTTTTCAAACTTTACTCAACATATGAATCATGAAGAGGGAATTGTGTTTTTTGAAATAAAGAGTTCTGGGATTCATCTCCAGATATTCTGATTCAGTCGGTTCAGGACTAGCCTTCAGGACCTGCATTTTTATTAAACATTCTGGATAATTTTGATGTAGGGGTTTTTGGGTTGTATATTTAGCACAGAGAAATTGGCTCATTGGGGAGGGAGCTACTAGCTGACTTGATGTTATTATTATTATTTTTTATCTTTATATCCCAACCTTAAGAAAGAAAGAATGAAAGAAAAATGTGTTTACCCTACCTACTGGCTAATGCTCCCAGGATTTCAATCGTTCTGGGGAGGTGATCTTGCATTGTTATATATTATTCATATTTTACTGAGTGAGTTTCACATATTTTCTTGTGAGAGCAGGTTTTGATAAGAATTAAATATGAGGACAGTAGACATTGCAATTAATGAGGTCTTTCCAAGGAAAAAAGGGCATGCAATTGGGAGGACAAAGTAGCCAATTTCTTTATTTTTTTTTAAGATTTTATTTATTTATTCATGAGAGACACACACACACAGAGAGAGAGAGAGAGAGAGGCAGAGACACAGGCAGAGGGAGAAGCAGGCCCCATGCAGGGAACCTGATACGGGACTTGATCCTGGGACTCCAGGATCACGCTCTGGGCTGAAGGCAAGCGCCAAACCGCTGAGCCACCCAGGGATCCCCAAATTTCTTTATTTTACCTTTACAGAGTAATGCCAGGCAGGATCAGACAGTAATTTGTTTCTTTATGGAACAACTATGGGCGAACTATGGTAGTAATTCTGATGGCTTGGAATCCAGTTGGAGGAATAGGAAGATTTGAAGCTTAGGATCGATTATTAAACTCAGAGCCTAAGAACAGACTGAAGTCACTATTATATGGGGACTATATGTCAAATTCCCCCAGATTAGAGATTTTGATATTTTCTGTTGAATTTGCCTGAGACCAGATATTACTAAGGTACCTTGAGATGTAAATCAAATTCAGTTGGACCATATTTCAGGTGAATATTTCAGGAGCCTCTGAGTTCTTTCTCTTTCTAGAGCAGGGATCAGCATTTTTTTTTTCTATAAATGGCCATATGGTAAATATTTTTAGCCTTGTAGGTCATACAATCTCTGTCATTATTATTCAATTCTCCATTGGAGCAGCCATAAACAATATGTAAACAAATGAGTGTGGGTCTGTTCCAATAAAACTTTATTTATAGAGACAGGTGGCAAACAGATGCAGCCCAAGGAATAGGTTGCCAACATCTGTTCCAGAAGGTAGAGAGAGCTTAGTGCTTACTTGGATATCTCTAGTTCTGAGTTCTTTCTTCTGCTGAATTAGTTTAATTTATTGGTCATTTTATCATCTCATGAATCTCTCCCTATTCACAATTTGTAAGGAAAGAAATGGAGCTCAAATAGCCCATGTGGAAGGTTATTTACACTGAGATCCAATCAGGCACCCATGTCTAACCATGAGGCATTTCTTGTTGGTAACTTGCTTGGCACGTCCAAATTGTTATATAATTCTCAGCTGACTCACTCATTTTGATGTGGAAAACAGGTTGTACCACCTCATTCATACTGAAAGAAGCAGGAATGGAACCAATGGCTTCTTAACAAATTCTTGGTGGTGGGGGCAACATATGAGTCTCCAGATATTACTCTGTAAACAAACAGTGTCAAATTAATGTCCCAAACTAGGCTGGTCTGCTATCAAATGGTCTTCTCTGACTGAAAAAAAAAAGTATTGATTGCTTCTTAACACTTGGAATTCAAGAGATGTCACATTTCACACTAAATACAGCTTGAGATTTTTATTTTCCAAGATCTATGAGAAGTCCAAACTCAGTGATTTTCAGTGCTCCTCTCCCCTCTTTTGGGATACAGAAAGACTCCAAGATTTGTGGGGTACAAGAAAATAGAAGAAAGCACCATTCCTCAAGCTCTGTGTGCCTGTGGCTGCCATAGCCCATGTTTAAATGGTTTATTCCAATATGGAATGTTGTCAATTGTTCCATCCATGAGTGACTTGAGGACTTTCACTGAAGTTCCCAAGATCACAGGACTTGGTTCACAGCAAGGAGCTACATTTTAGTGGGCTCTGATTTATGTCATTGGTGCCAACTGATCCTCTTACCCTCCTTAGTAGCAAGGATCAAACCAATTTCCCAGGAATTTGGTTGCTCCCTTTATGAAATTTTTTTTAAAGATTTACTTATTTATTCATGAAAGGGAGAGAGAAGCAGAGACATAGGCAGAGAGAGAAGCAAGTTCCTTGCAGGGAGCCTGATGTGGGACTTGATCCCTGGACCCGGGATAATGTCCTGAGCCAGACTCTCAACCACTGAGCCACCCAGGCATCCCACCACCTTATCAAATTTTAAACCATGAAGACTCTAAACCCCTTTCTTTTTCAGATGATCCTGTGTAATAATCTTACTGGGTCCAGAATGTCAGAGATACAAATTGTCTTGCATAGTGACTTATTTTTTTTAAGACTTATTTATTTTATTTTGAGAGAAAGAGAGAGAGAGAGAGAGAGAGAGAGAGACAGACAGACAGGCAAGGGAGAGGGGGAAAGAATCCTAAGCAGACTCTGCATTGAGCATGGAGCTCAACTAGGGGCTAGATCTCATGACCTGAGATGATCATGACCGGAGCTGAAACCAGGAGTCAGATGCTCAGCTGACTGTGCCACCCAGGCACATCATTGGGACTTATTTTTTTTTAAGTAGGCTCTATACCCAACTCATGACCCTGAGATCAAGATTTGCATGCTTTACCAACAGAACCAGCCAGGTGCATCATGACTTACTTTGTTTTAATAGAACTTCAATTCCTTTACACTGGACATGTAATCCAGTTTGCAATCCCCACCACTCTATTATCTTGCTCCAACTAGCCATATTTGTTGCAATTATCTGTTTCGTCTTAGAGGAGTGGTGGAATCATTCCTTTTGTTTCTTCCTGAAGAATTTATAGTATTAAAAAATGTTAGAATTTGATTTCTCCATACAGTAGTTTACTATATAAATTTTTAAATAAACCATTCTGTTGTAGAGATTCTATTTATTCAAGTCCAATGGTTCTCAGGGTATAAGTCTTAACTAGAAGTATCAACATGTCCTGGGAACTTGTCAGATATGCAAATTCTCAGGCCCTAGCCAGAATCTAATGAAATAGAGTCTTACGGTGGGGTCCAGTAATCTGCACTTCAACAAACTCTTCAGGTGATTGAGATGCATGTTCAAGTTTGAGAACCACTTTTCTACAGTATGTTATACTTAGGGAGTGGTAATCCACTAGGGGAAAATCTATCATTTAGAACTAATGGTAGGGATCCCTGGGTGGCGCAGCGGTTTGGCGCCTGCCTTTGGCCCGGGGCTTGATCCTGGAGATCCAGGATCGAATCCCACGTCGGGCTTCCGGTGCATGGAGCCTGCTTCTCCCTCTGCCTGTGTCTCTGCCTCTCTCTCTCTCTCTCTCTGTGTGACTATCATAAATAAAGAAAAGCAAAAAAATTTAAAAAAAAAAAAAAAAAAGAACTAATGGTAATGCTCAGATTAGTCCTTAGTTCTCTGTCCTTTTTTTTTTTAAATACTGTCTTGGAGTGTGTATTCACTCAAAATTTTAATTGATGCCCTCTTGTGGCTATAAGAATTCCTAAACATATAACTATATTCCTGACCTGTTTTTTTTCCTTCTAGCTTTTAATTGTTGTTTCATTCCAGGAAAAGTCAACTTTAATATTCTGACATTATTAGAAACTATATTCATCTGTGCCTTCCACATTTCTCCTTTGTTATCACAGACCCTGTTGCAAGATTGAGATTAGCTAGGATAAATTGAATGAGTCACTGACCTCAGGTGCAAAATTTAAGGGGGCACCAAAACTCTTAGTAATCAAGATAAATAATATTTTAGTGAAATATTTTTTCAAGGATAAAATTAATGCACAAAAATCCATGATGAATAAAATTTAAAAATTTGAAAGACAGGATTAGTACCTTATACCAAGCCATATTGGCTTGAGGCAAAAGGTAAAAATTAGTAGTACCTATTCTATCTTTTTTTAAACTTTTAACATTTTGTACATTATGAATTTTTGCATATTTTTTTATTTTAAAAATTACTGTATTAGAATATTACCTATCTTGGTTACTGAGATTTCGGTAACCATTTAAATTTTGTGTCCAAGGTACAATTTTGTGCCTTACTCATTTTACCAAGTCCCTGAAGGTTGGAGTGTTAAGTCTCTCCTATACCTTAATTACAAACTCAGTTAAGAAAGATGCTTTTTAACCCTCCTCTATTCTCATAAGTCTCTGCTGATTACAGCAGGAAAGAACATTGATTATATGCAGTGATTTGAGAGGCACTGAAAAGTTGCCTGACCTGTCAAACTCATCTTCTGCCTTTGTTTTAGGTTATTATGACATAGTGGATACTTTGGTCCCAGGGGAAGTAAAACACATTCTGGTTTCATGTTTCAAAGGGGTTACAGCGAAAAGTCTTGGATCCCAGACAGCTCCCTTATATTGAATCAACAAGTGGTGGGATTCCTGGAGAGCAAGTTCCCAGGTGAGAAGAGGTTGAGGTGGAAGGAAGGAGTGTGAAGGCGAGGAGAAAGACCACCACTTGCCTAGGGCTGATGGCCCTTTCCTCATCATCTCTATAACAATTGCACACTCGGTGTGTACTAAACAATCTTGTACTTGCTCACCAACTGCTTTGTAATCAGTCTCTAGATGACTCAGATGTGTATATTTATGTTTACTAAGTAGAATGCATGTCTTAATTTTAGAGATAATGTTTTCTCCCACTCCCTCCCTTTTTTTAGTAGGCTCTATGCCCAACTTGGGGCTTGAACTCATAACCCCTAGATCAAGAGTTGCAGGTTTTACCAACTAAGCCAGCCAGATGCCCCTGTTTTCTTCCTTTTATTGTGTCCTATTCTTTGGAGGGGATGAACCAAGTAGCCATTCCAGAAGCATCATCTATGCTACCTTGGCTTCATTCAGTCTTTTCCTTTTTTAAATTTAAATTCAATTAATTAAGGATATAGTGTATTATTAGTTTCAGAGGTAGAGTTCAGTGACTTATCAGTTGTATATAATACCCAGTGCTCATCACATCATGTGCCTTCCTTAGTGCCCATCACTCTGTTACCCCATCCCCCCACCCTCCTCCCCTCCAGCAACCCTCAGTTTGTTTCCTATGATTAAGACTCTTGTGGTTTGTCTGTCTCTGATTATGTCTTGTTTTATTTTTCCCTCCCTTACCCTATGATCCTCTGTTTTGTTTCTTAAATTTCACATATGAGTGAAGTCATTTGATAATTGTCTTTCTCTGATTGAGTTATTTTGCTTAGCATAATACCTTCTAGTTCTATCTACGTCATTGAAAATAGCAAGATCTCGTTTTTTTGATGGCTGAGTAATATTTCATTGTGTATACATACCACATCCTCTTGTGCATTCATCTGTCAGTTGACATCTGGGCTTTTTGCATAGTTTGGCTGTTGTGGACATTGCTGCTATGAACATTGTGGTGCAGATGCCCCTTCATAACTCTACATTTGTATCTTCAGGGTAAATACCTAGTAGTGCAATTTCTGGGTTGTAAGGTAGCTCTATTTTTAACTTTTTGAGGAACCTCCATACTGTTTTCCAGAGTAGTTGCACCAGTTTGCGTTCCCACCGGCAATGTAAGAGGGTTCCCCTTTCTCCACATCTTTGCCCACATTTGTTGTTTCCTGACTTGTTAATTTTAGACTTGTTAATTCTCAGTTAGTCTTTTCTTTGTTCAGTTCACAATACACTTGAGACCAAATAGAATTTGGGAGATGTCATTGAATGAAGCAACTCAGCATTAGAAGAAGTTAAAAGCCTAGTTGCCTTTGGAGTCTACTAATGCCTAACAGCTACATGAAATAATATCAGCTCTCCAGGAGCTTCTGAAACATGGAAGTTATATGCCTTCATTGCAGACATATAAAAATAGTACATATATAATAAGTTAAAACATTAAATCAATGTTTCAGAATAAATTCATAGTTAAATCACATTCTCAAGGAATAGCAGCGTTTCTTTCATATGTTTCCAAACCAAATGCTACATGCACCCACAGCCAAACTTGTGGGCCTTTGAAGATGCAAGCATCCTGAGCACAAATTTACCTTTCATGCAAAAATTCCAAAACCTGGCCCACAAACATGCCCTTCATAAATCACCAAGGAGTCTCTTCAATAGTAATGTACTATATGAATTAAATTGTCAAGAGTGCTTTCCTTTTATAGCAATTGATTCAGTATCTTTTAAAGTCCTCAAAGCTGTCAGATTTCTACAGTTTGAACTTCAATAAATAAACTTATGCTTTTTTTTTTTTTGTATTTAGAAGTTTACAACATAGAATTTCAGGCTCTGACCTGTTGAGAAAGTTACTTTAGTAGAATGAGATTTTATTACTATGGTAACTTAACAGGATAAAGGTATTAAGAGTAATTTTCCCTAGCACTGTCAGAGAATTTGCCATTTAGGACTTGAGAACACTGTCTTACCTTAAAAATATATAGAGAGAGGGAGATTAGGTTTATATGGAAGATTTCTTTTTATATTCCTTTATAAGAATATAATGAATTTACAAGTCTACAATGAATTTACAAGTCCACGATGAATTTGAACAGAGAAAGCATCTTTTGGGACACTTTTGCACTGGTGAAAATGGTTCCATTTTGTGGGGCTTTGTGCCATCAAGATAGAAAATATGCCAGTCTCCTCTGCTTGGCTCAGCAACTGCAATAGAGAAGGAGGAAGCTGCGTCAACTGTGTGACGACTTAATTTGTTTTGAGCTGATAATAGCCATGAGAGATGCCAACGATTGATGGCAATTTCCACGTCATTGTGAGTCACAGAGATTCACCTAGAAAGTCACACGTATAAATGTCTTCTAGGGGATAATGCCCCTTTGCTCAGTTCATGGGGATGTAGGGTACAGAGACCTCATTGCAGCTGACCTCCAAATCTGTGAAATGTAGGAGCATAGCCGTACAGATGAAGGACATGATATCTTTATCTACATATTGTATTTACAGAAGACTCAGCAGAAGCATACCTGGATGATTGACACTCAGGTAAGACTCATGCTGGTATCATGCACTAACTGTTCAAGATTGTGAAGCCCATGACCTGATGGAGGGAAGACACCTTCCAATGGCAGTATTACCCTTCCGGGGAACGTTTGCGTGACAGTAGGAAGAAGTCCAGGCCTTCAGAACCATTTTGCACAACATAATGTATAAACAAGTCGCAAGACAATTTAGAGTGGTATGAGGTTAAAAGGAACTTTTCATTTTAAACGTTTTAAAATGATCTCCAAGCATCATCACAACAGAAGTGGGCGAGAAAAATTATGTGGATGTGCGTATATGTGTGCATGGATGCGTGTGTTTTGCTTGGTTCTTCCTCTGAATTTCATCCTTCCCGGGTTTGTCTGCTAGTACAATATCTGCTGAGGGTGAGTCAGTTCTCTTTCAGTTGGATATAATTTGCAGCCACATTATCCTGTCTAATAGGAACAAAAAGCAGCCAGAAAGATTTCCTGAGGAGCAGCTGGCACATGCAAATATGAGGCTGCTCATTTTAATTTTGGTTGTCATGACATTTCCTCAATTACCTCATTGACCTGAATCACACTTCCTTGCACTGCTTTCAGCCTTACTGTCTGGAAGATACAGACTTGTTTCTTATTTTCATAGCCCAAAGAAAAGCCATGAGCAAATCTGGATGTTATGGTTCTCTCAAATGTTGGGCATATGCAGAAAATGTCATTTGAATTTGTAACATACCAAGAGTATAATTGAACAAGCCTGCCAGTCAAACATTCAATGGGTTTATTTCTTTGCCAGAGAGCCATATTTGGATGTAACGTCATTTTACAAATCAAGAAAGATATACTCATAAATGGTAAACATATAGAGTACAGAGTACATATAGCTGCTAAGAGAAATAATAAAATATGAAAATACTCATGTGAAACCTACTTGACAGCATGGACACAAACTTATGTATTTTTATAAAGCAGAAAAAAGGTGTCCACTCTCATTTCTCCAGGTAGATGCTTAAGAAATGTTATTCCTCATCTTCATTATACCTAGCATTATAGAAGTGGTATTAACTCTCAGTTATGTTTCAAAACATAGAGCAGAAAAAGATTGGTCAAATCTTTGCAATCATGTAATTTGTCCTAAGGAAGACATTCAGTACATATTTTAGCTCTTTTTTTGATGACAGTATCAAAGATTTTAGTATGTATTAGACAAATACACTAATCAGCCACTGACACATAAATACATGAGAAACAAAGTAAATAAAAATAAAAAAATAAATACATGGGAAACAAATTAAAAATAAAAGATTTGTTCTCATGGCAAGAGATATGGCATGGTTTTCAGTAATAAAGGGAAATAATTAGCTCTGATGGATATATACATGGCCAAATAATTATACATAGTAAACCTTTGGGGAGGTGTACTCTGGCAAAATAAACAAAATCAATAATTACAATAATAAGTATCTGCTTATATTATGAATATATATGAAAAGAATTAGATTTATTTCTTTATTAGCAATTTTCAACCATGCATTTCTAATAAATGGAGTTTACTAAACTAGTTACTGGTGGCAATGTGGACAAATATTAAGTAGAACAATTTTCATTATGTCCAACCTAAAAAAAAAAATTCCAACTGGTCTTTCCCAGAAGTGTTGAGGGTACACTGTGTCTGAGATCAGATGGTCAGGTGTGCAAGCTTTGTGAATAGGCCCGTTCTGCTAATATTTACCAAAAACCACAAGTTCCTGTAGCTGGAAGATCTAGGAGCTAGCCTATTGTTTGAGCAAACTGAAGCTTTCTTTGGAAAATCTTGGCAATGGGAAGTGCATTTGCGTATTTATTTATAACAACTGTCATACATTTTTTTCTCTAAAGAAAAATAAGTCTTTAATTTGCTATTGAACTCGTTCAGTTGACAGAAAATTTTTTTTATGCAGCAACTTCATGTATAAAACATGAAACAGGAACAAAGTACCATTACTATATGGAAATCTTCTGTAAGAAAGATCAGTGTGGTTTGAATCATTTACATCGGAAACACAAAGGTGATCTTATTGAAAGCAGTGCTATATGAAGTGGATGACAGAAATAATTTTCAAGTTTCATCTCTTTAGGGAACAGACACTATGATAGTAAATTAAAACAAGCACATGATGATAATTTTAGGAATGGGTTTGCAACCCAAATATGACAACATTTTTCTCATAGCATCTCTTACTGTGTTATTTTCCAAATATCCAAGAGTACGAGAAAACTCATCATGGAGATACCTGACCTATATTATCTGCATGGCTTTTGGTGGATCATTTGCAGCCAGCAGCATATATAATTTCCTGGACTGTCTTAGTGCTTTAGCAATGCCTTAACGTACATGCTTGCTCATACGGAGATGTTGTCTGAGGAAGGGGCCTTGGGCCTTTCTTCTCAAAGCACTATATCTCTGGTCTAGATTCTAGAAGGCTACCAAACCTCTTTATTTTTTTTTCAGACACTCCTGTACTTGCCTAACTGGCTATCCTCTGGTCTCTGGATTCCATAATTACTCCTGTAAAGCTTTGGGACTGGGTGAAGTCAGAAAACCTACAGTTACACCAGCAGGTCCTCTTAACCTGATACGTTTTTTCAGAAATTCTAGATGCTGCCTACTTCTCTAGTCTCCTGTCCCCATAGTTATGTGAAGCCAGGGCAGAGCTTGGTGTTTTTGAACCAGCCTAAAACCACACTTTAACAGTGATCTGGAGACCTTCACATAAACCTACATCCTCCAAAATGGACTAAGTTTTCTGAGCCAGTCTTGGCTAGCTTAAGCAGCAGTACAAGAACTCTCTGGAAACAAAACAAAACAAATAAGCTACTTTGCCAGCTAATTAGCTTTCTGATTGTTGATAAAGAGTTTTATGTTTCCATGTCTTCCTCCTCTCCAACATGCTAAATTGGTCTGGTATTAGTTTAGTCATATTATGGTAAAAACAAAAACAAAAACAAAGAAACAAACAAACAAAAAACCCACCGTGTGTCTTAGCCTATCTGTGTAAATATATTCTTTCAGCTTGAGTCTATGAAATATTTTTATTTAGCTCCCTCTATTGCTAAGCGCTGTGTGAAGTGCTAGGAGTTATACAAAGAGGCAGAAGATTCAATCCTGAGTTTCAGGTTTATAATTCAGTTGATAAGACCAAACTAATTGAAGTTGAAAAAGCAATGGATTGCTAAATTATCTGGTAGTGAATTTATCATGACAAAGTATACAGAAAATGAAAAGATGTATGAGATCTGAGTTCAGGAAGTTTCAACAAATAAAATAATGTGGGAGCTGCTTATTGAAGGAGGGTCTCAACAGGCAGACTGGTAGAGGGGCTGCCCTCCAGAAGGCAGTCAGTGTACCCTAGGTTTGATAAAGCCAGGGCTACCTTCCACATTTCTGTACAGGGGTAGCACCCAAAAAGTCAAAAGGCCTGGCTTCACATAGATTTTTCACGACAGCAAAGGTCATGTGAAGTTCTACTAAGGATATTATAGTGTCATAGAGTCTGAGTCTGAGGTAAACCTAGATATCATCCTCTAACTCTTTCAGATTACAGTGAAGAGTGTTAAGCTATATTAGAAGTACCATCTCCTCTGCTTTGCTGTAGACTCTGATCATGCTAGATGTCCTTCTAAACCTTCTTGGTTGTAGACGTCCTGCAGTTTGCATCCTTACACTTGGAGTGCTTTGGAGTCCTGCCAAGGTGTGACTGGACTCTCGGGACTGGGAGCATTTTCCGTGCCAATGACACTGAGGAGAGAGTGGAGACCACAGAGCTTTGGGGAGTCAACAAGTAAGGAAGCAAATGTGTGAGTGACAGTGACTATAGTGAGTGTGAAGCCACAGGAATGTCCTACTTTCCTCTCTTTCCATGTGAAATTCAGTCCTTTGGCTAAAATTGAAAAAAAAAAAAAGTCTTATGAATATACATGTGGAGAAAGACTATCATTTAAAATTTGCAAGCCGTCTATGGTCATACCACCCTGAACACGCCCGATCTTGTCTTAAAAGTAGCAAGCCATGTTTTACCTTTAGAGAGAGAAGCTCAAATTTATATAGCAAGCTGGGCAAAAATGTTCTAAAAGGCATTTTTTTTTTGTTATATAAAACATATAGAACTTTCTCCTAGTTCTCAAGGAAAAACCTGCATAGAGTGAAATAAATTAGATTTAGATGTTTCAAACTAAAAAGTTAAGTTCCCTCTTGTTTAATGTAAATGTAGTATATGTTTTAGCACTTGCTACCTAGGAGCTAATGTTTGTTTTCTCTGTGCTGAATTAGACTTTCCTGGCATATTTATTATTAAGTGGACTTGGAGAGTGATTTCTTGTCTGAGGAGCCCCCAATCCGCCCCCTCCTCCGAAAGTTGGAGTCATTTCAGTGAGTAATGGCTTCAAGTAAGGTAATACTTTACCCTGGAGGAGTCAAGAAATTCATGGGGTTTGGTGATATGGAACCTGGACTAAAAGGCTGGTATCTATTTATACTGAATAAGCCAGATTTGGGGAAATACATTAAGGTTGGGGTGCCATAGGTTAGTGAATGATCCATGGTCCATCACCCTGGGAAGAAGTGAATCTTGAAACTACAAGCAAGAACTCAGGATTGTGGGCTTTAGACTGTTAGGTTTGGGGAGGTACTGGGTATTTTCTTATTTCCCTGAAACCTCATGGGATCCAAGTAAAGCAGACATGCCAGAGGGCACACCTGTGGAAGGGTGGCTGGCTGTTTCTTTTCTAGATGACAACAGACTGGGAGGAAGGCAGAGAAGTATCATTTAGGGACTCCCAAAGGAATATCATCCTGGCTTTGGGGCTGAGGGCTCCGAACACACCCATATATAACATAATTGACTGTGTATAAATAGTCCCTTCGATGCCTGGGTGGCTCAGCGGTTGGGCATCTGCCTTTGGCCTAGGGAGTGATCCCCGGGTCTTGGGATCGAGTCCCACATCGGGCTCCCTGCATAGAGTCTGCTTCTCTCTCTTCCTATGTCTCTGCCTGTGTCTTTCATGAATAAATAAATAAGATCTTTAAAAAAAAATAGTCCCTTCTATGGTCCATAAACTTTCAATAAGACCTGATTAGACATTACTCCTTGGTCTCTTCTTTGCTAGAAGGAGAAAGTAGTTCCCCTTCAGAGGCCACAGGGCTTGTGACATCTGTGGTCCTCAGCTGTTATGAATTGAATGTCTGTGCTGATATGATGAGTAAATGCACAATGAAGACTATGAGGTACCCAAACCTGAGCAATTGTGGGAGAGAACCATTGTCTCCTCTCAGAAAGGGCCCAAAACACTTTGAAATTGATTAATTTATGGTAAGCAAGTTGGTAGGACTCAAGCTACCATTTTGGGAACCTTAAAAGGAAATCTGATCCTACTTAATATTCATATGTATCTGAGGCTTAAACATATAATTTTATATTTTTGCATAGTAAGTACCAGATACTGCTCCCTTCTTTACTGATGATCATAGTAAGTTATCACAAAACAGACTATTTTTGAGACTCTCTTGAACGGTTTCCTTAAAGAACTGTGCAGTGACTACTGAGTAGTCTTCACCTGGGGGAAGAATAAAATGGGAACGCTTGTAGCCTGACCAAGGATAGCTTCTCACCATACCTTTTACTTGCCATTGCTGGTCACTAGGGAGGAGCCTGATAAATTGTGGATAGGAACCTAGGGACCCCAGTCCTGTTTATTTCTTTGGGTGGACCAGTATGGGTAGACCAAAGTGTATAGGAAGCACTCTAAGATTCTTCAAAGAGCAATATACCAAAAAGAATGAGGTATAAAAGGGGGGAGAGGTTACTACACTTGGCATATACTAGGGAAAAGCTATTTCAGAACAAATATAGTATGGCTGAGATTGGCACACTCTTAGAATCAAGCTATACTGCCATTTTGTGGTTTTGAAACAAAATCTGAACATTTGAACATGGGATACTCTATGGTTTGGGTATGAGGAGTCATTGCAGGATGGACATGCTTATGTGGCACCATGCAGGGCTAGTTTTGAATAACGACAGTGGTAGCCAAAAAGCAGAGTAGTAAAAGCAGGATCAACCTCTTTTCCCCATGGTACTGAGTAGACTTTGAGCTTCATAAACTTAAAAGGGGACTGTGTTGGAGGGGGGAGGGGGAAGTTTCCCAGGAGAGGTCTCAAAAATGAGATGCCAGACTTCCTACTAACAAGTCATGTGGATGTTCGTCGCAAAAATAAAAGAGTGTGATTGCTTTGTATTTTTGTGTTAATGAATCAGGACCTCCCTGTTACTGTAAAACTAAAGCGAAATCACAGTGTTACATTATGGAGGGTAATCTCAAATCACAATACATATTGAAATTTCTCTCTTATGTTTATTAAGTGTGAGATCCAGAGAATGTTGGATTAATAGAAACCCTAGCAACCTCAAAGAAGATTTGGTCTCTTCTAGGTGGTCTAGGAGAGTATGCCATAGCATAGAAATTTTCTTGTATGCCTGATTGCAGATTAATTCCTAAATTTCCCTTTTGAATGGAAGTCTGAAAGAACATAACAAGAATTCTGGGTAATCTGTCAACCTCTGGCTTTTTCTTAAAATTTTATTTATTTATTCATAAGAGACAGAGAGAGAGAGAGAGAGAGAGGCAGAGACAACAGGCAGAGGGAGAAGTAGGCTCCATGCAGGAAGCCCAATGTGGGACTCGATCATGAGACTCCAGGATCACACCCCGGGCCAAAGGCAGCACTAAACCGCTGAGCCACCCGGGCTGCCCTGGCTTCTTATTATATAGTTGATTCAATATTTGAGTTTGTCACATTTATATACCTCTTTAAAGTTGACAAAGCACTTTCACATATATTACGTTGTTTGCGCCTCACAGCAACACTGATGGATATGCAGAACAGTGACTATTAATTCTATTTAATACCTGAGGACACGAAGAGATGAAATGATATAACCACAAATGAGTGCAAGAGAGTTTAAATTTATGGAACAGATATTAAGTCATTGCAAAGGAGAAAATAGCAACTTAACTGTGAAGACATTTGGTAGATATCACTTTGACCAAGTGACCAAGGTTAACATCACCAGTAATAAGACAAGTTTCTCACCCAAAATGGTAACCTGAATCATGACTAGATATCAGACACACTCAGATTGAGGGTCATTCTACCAGATTAGCCAATGCTATTCAAAAGTGTCAAGATCATAAAAGGCAAAGAAAGACTGAAGACCTGTTCCAGATTGTAGGAGACTGAAGAACCGTGGTAACTAAAGTTATTTGGAAACTTGGATCTTGGACCTGAAAAATAACATTAGTGGGACAATTGGTGAAATTTAAATAAGATCTGCAGATTACTAAACAGTATTGTTGTCCGTATTCATTTCCTGATTTTGCTAATAGTACTGTGGTTATGTAAGGTGTTAACATTTGTGAAAGTTGTGAGAAAGGTACACAGAACTTTGTACGGTTTTTCCACTTTTTTATGAGTCTGAACTTGTTTCAAAATCAAAGTTAAAGCAAATTAATAAATATGTTTTCTCCTGAAACCAAACCTATTTTTTTAAAGATTTTATTAATTTATTCATGAGAGACAAAAAGAGAGGCAGACACAAAGGCAGAGGGAGCAGCAGGCTCCCCAAGGGGGAGGACCCTACAGATCACAGCACAAGCCGAAGGCAGAAACTTAACCTCTGAGCCACCCAGGACTCTCAGCCAAACCAATTTTTATCTTCAATGACAATTTACATAAACTTCAAAATCAACTGGAAATTGAATAAATGGAGTATTTTTTCAAATTTTTATTTAAATGCTAGTTAACATACAGTGTAATATTGATTTCAGGAGTAGAATTTAGTGATTCATCAGTTACATTAAGTGGAGGGTTTTTGCATTATTCAAACCAATGGATGATGCTCCTAGGGGATCCTTCTATGTTCTACTGTAGAATTTTGGAAATAATACAGAACATAGTGGGTAAAGACTACAGTCTTGGATTTGGATAGATGAACCCCAGTCTTGCCATTTACTATGTATGTGAACATCCATTTTCCTACCTATAAAGTAGAGATAAGTAATGATATCATAGGATTGCTGGGGGGATTAAATGAGTCAATGCATGGTAAATTCTCCTCACAGTGTTAGGTTCAGGTTCCAGCTTTTGCATTATGATTGAATTTAAATAAAAGGATGAGAAAAGATATCTTCCTGAGTCAGCAACCACTTTGTGTCAGAATGGCTCCTTTGGTTGTGATTTCACCAACTTAAATGGACATGCTTACTCAAAAGCTGTGTAAAGCATGCTCACTGCTAATAAAAAAAAAAAAAAAAAAGAGAAAGGATGTTATTTACACAAATTGTCCAGGGATATTTTGAAAACACTAAGCGAACTGCTAAAAGCTTGCCATGGAAAAGATCACAGCTGTTACCAGCACATTTCCACCGTATCAGTAGTCAGTCGGGTACCGTCCTGGGAAGAGAGAGTGGAAAATGGAAACTCTGCCCAAAGTTCTGCGCCCGTGGAGAGCCAGGAAGAAACCATGACTGCTCCCGGAGTCCAGCAAAACCTGCCCTGAGTGGGCGGACAAGGCTTTAAACAACTTGGAAAGGCTCTTCAAAGAACAATTAAAAACAACCTCCCGTGGTGGGAGGTGAATCTGGCTGGGAAACTCCTGCTTTCTTTCCCCAGGGTAGAATTCCCAGGCTTCTGGATCCTGGTGGAGCGCCCTTGGCAGTGGACAGTGAAGTATGTTCCCTTTTCACTTTCCTGGGGCTCAGAGCGGTGGTTTTGAGTACACAGGGTGAAGAACATCTGGCTCTCCTGAAGCTGAAAGAGATTTGCAGTCAGCAGGTGGGGGTTGGAGGTTTATGAAAATAGCGAGGTGAAGTTCATTTTGTGGACAACTCTTGGCCATGGGTGTTATGTATTTCAAATTTAATACTGCTGAGCTCCTGTGGGCTTATTACAGATCAATTCATAAACAAACACACACTAAGTTGTGTCCTGGGGATAAATGATAAGTTTATGTGACTTTGGGATTGCACGCTAGAGGTAAGAGGGGAGCCACTGCTAAGGACTCAGAGCAATAAATTGAAATTCCAGGCTACACCCCTATTTGGGTAAAAGACTGCAGAAAAGTCCATGAACTATAGACAAGTTTTGAGGCACCGAATTAATGTGTTCAACATTTCTAAAAGGAATTACTGTGGAGTGAAGGCAGTTAGTTAATCCCACAGAGTATCCAGCTTTCCATAAGAGTATATGAAGAGATAAATGCTTTGGAGACCTGACATGTTCTATAAAATAACTTTAGTATGTATTTGATACATACTTCATTTAGTATGTATTTCTAATAGTGGTGATCCAAAATCATCATTCATTCAATTATCTCACAAATAACTATTGAGTGTCTGCTATGTGCCAAAATTCCTATGAGCCAAGATTCTAACTAATTTATGGTCAATATTTTTTTTGATGACTTGAGAGTTTCTCCTTATAAGAAACCTTTGACTTTTTGATGTAATGAGCATCAAGAGACATCCTTCCCAACTCAAAATAGGCCCCTGTATAGCAATTCTGTGTGCACACACTGTTATCTTTGTGTGTTCAAAGTAGTGGAAACTCACTGGATGAAAGGATGAGTAATTGTGAGAGGGGTATGTATGGCAGTCTTGTCTGAGCAGAGCAGTAAAAAGCAGGCTGTACATTCCCAAATTATACCTGAAACAGAGAGATGTTTATTTCTCACTGTGAGGTCAATTTCAATGAGATCTCGGGAAGAAAAGCCATCATCAAAGAGAAAGAATCATAGTGATTCCACGAGATTATTTAACCTCCAAGTCCAGAGTGTCTTTTCGCAATACAGAATGTAACAGGTAGGCAGAGACAAAATTGAAGGGGAAGAATGAGGAAAAATAATGAGGGGAAAATTATATTGGAGAGGAAGAGAATCGGATGGAAGAATTGAGAGATTAAAAAGGAGAGAGAAAAGGTAAAAAAAAAATGAGAGGGAACAAAAAAGTGGATACCATGGAAGGACAGAGAGCCCTCTCTCCCTTCCCAAGTGCGACCCAGTAGTTCCTGTAGCACAAGCTGACCTCCATGCTTCATTCCATTCCTCATCTGCAAGAGAGAAGTTCCTACCCAGACAGAACGATTAGGGATTCTAGGTTGGATACAACCCCAAGATTTGATGTCAAGGTTAAAGATCACTCTGTGGAAGTGACTCTAGGTGAACAGCAATATTCATTAGATAACTTTTGTTGTCTGTGGAGCAACCCAGAGTAGGATATGGTTTGTAACTGAGTTGCTGAAGGGATTAACATGTTTCTCAGTTCAGTCAATAGAAGTCTTCATTTTATTGCAGCATGTTCAACCTTGAGATAATAGTGATTTTGGTAACTAAAAACAGTAATTGGACAGTCAAGAATTTCTTAGTGTAATTTGTTAGTGTTTATTCATCCCCATCCATGGGAAGAAGCACTCTATCTGACAAAAACAATTATTCCAACTACTACAAGGGTGAATTTGGTCTTGAGACAAGGATTCTCCTTCTATCTCTCTCTCCCTCCCCCCTCCCTCCCTCTCCCTTATCTTATATATCAACTATATTCAATTTTTTCTTGCTGTTACATATTTGTGGTCTTCAACATGAGTTCAATGTTCCCTGACAATCTTTTTCCTTGGCACTTCTAGCTCATCACAAAAGTTTATTGCTCTTACTATCTTCATTAAGTTTATCACTCTCACTACCTCTCCTCTTGAATTACCTACCAATCCTCTCTGTTTAGGGGCACCATAATTCCTTAGCCCAGCATTGAAGGCTTCAGTCTTCAGTACCCATTTTGCTGAACATCTCTGAGGTGTCTCATACAACTCTTCCTGAAACTCTCTCATTATTTGTTTTCTAGAATACCACTTTCTATTTCTCCTCTTACCTTTCTGACTTTTCCATTTCCTGTAGCAGATGTTCCCCCTCTCCCTTTTCAGTGTCATTTTTCTGTCTTGGGCTCTGTTCCCTCAGCACACTCTCACTGGGAAACTCATCCTTTCCCCCATATATCCTACTTACATGCTCAGCACTCTCAAATGCAAACCTACAGGCTGGGTTTCTTCTCCATCATTGCATGCCAAGGTAGGTAAAACTCAACATATCTGAAAATAAACCCTTATGTTTCCTCCCAAACATGCTTCAACTACATTTCTTGTCTTGGTGAATACTATGTCCATCCACCAAGTAATCCAAGGTCAAACCTGGGTTTCTTAAACTCATCTCCTCCTTTCCTCTCTCATATTCAAAATTTCACCTTCTTAACATTTCCTAAATCTGCCTACTTCACCCCATTATCACTTCTGTGCCTCCGTGCATGTCCTTATCACCTTTTTATTTTGGAGGATTTTGATATTTTCCCAACAGATTTTTTTTTCTGCCTCTATTCTTTCATACCACTAATCGATTATCCACACGACAGCCAGAGTGTTTGTTTTAAAATTCAAATGTAACTAGATTACTTCTCTAACTTATAATCCATTATTGGCTTCTCATTGTTTAATGATTCTCAAATACTCTTAGTGCAATATACAATGCCTGATACAGCCCACCACCCTCTAGCCTGACCTTCAGCTTCTCTTCCTTCCATCGCAGAGGCTATGGTCCAGCTGTAGCGCTGCAGAAAAGTCATGAACTGAACAGCTGGAGCAGAAGATCCTATAGGGTGTTGTCATGTCTGAAAAGATGGTCTTAAGTGGCTAAGAATAATTAGGCTTGATATTTTCTTTCTCCATCAGCATGCATACACTCTGATTTACAGATTTTGTTGAATTTTGTCATTATTGGATGTTCTTTCCATAGCCTTCAATCTTATCTACATTGGCTGTTGAGGGCCTATGTGCTGATTTCACACCATATCTGATATTTTCTCCCACTGAGAAAAGAAACCTCTTCGTGTTATAACAAAAAATGGAAACATTTAACATCACATTGATAGGATCTGAGGATCTCTAGCGATGGCATATGTCATTAATTTCAGCCTTTGATAATCCAAGAAGTATGGAAAATTCCCACCTCCTACTCTTTTGCAGGATTTGCAACTCTGCCAGGTTTTGTAGCTCATCGGGATATTTACAAGCTAAATGTTGAGCTGTGGAAAAAAGAAATCTTTATATCTTTAGTTAGAAGCTTTATAAGGAGCATTCAAATAAGGCAGTGAAGGCAAAACACTGGATTCCATTTCCAGCTTTTCCAGGAATAAGGGGTGTGATCATGGATAAATTCCTAAACCTTTCTAGGACTCAGTTTCCTCATTCGTTAAGCAAGAGTCTTGGCTGACCTCTAAAATTATTTCCAGTGCTAAAAACAAACAAACAAAAAAAACCCCAAAACTTTGATAATTTTCTTTCAAATTCCTGCTCAAGTAGGTGAGTGTAGAATGTTTCCTTGATGTGGAGAAGAAATATAAATAGACTTTTGCTTTTCAAAACTAAATGGCCCTTTTTTGGGGTCTTCAGCATTTCCTTGCCTACAAATCAAGTAAAGTCCATTTTTAAGTAGTTGCTGAAAAATTGAGGGCATTTTTTTCCCTTACTAACTGATCCTATAGATAATACCCTTTCACAAACACTGACAACGTAATATACAGCCTAAAGAGAATTTCTTCTGGTTGTTTAAGAAGGCAAATCAGCTTCTTGGTGAAATTATCTTGGTGAAAAACATCCTAGAACTTTTACTACTCTGAAGTTAACATGGAAAGATGAATGCTTAAAAAATTATAACTAGTTAGTGACTGGCCCTGATGAGCGAAGACTCTGGATCAGCATGAGAAGTGAAAGGACACAGGATATGCATGGAAGGTGACCTGATGGAGTGATTTTTCTACAGAGGGACTTACCATGTCATTTAACATCCTCAGCTCTTTAACACTTCCCAAGAAGAATACAGCATTCTTCCCTTTCCTTTCAGGAATATAATAAATATATAATGTTTAGACTAAAACCAAGCAGAACCACAGCCAGCATTTCAGCCTCATCCAAGTTGGAAATCATGACATGCTCTGAGTGACTATATTTTCTGTCACCCAGAAAACACAATTATATTATAAATAGTTAATAAAAATATATCTGAAAAATCCCAGACCTCTGGAAGTTAATGTATATAACATAAATAAAGGGAATCGTAATGTAAATTAGAAAATACTTAGAACAGAAATATTTTTAAAAGTACATGTCAAAGTTTATGGGAAGAAACCAAAGCAGTAACGAAAGAAAATTTTAATTTTAAATGTAGTTAGAATGAAAAATAATGAGTTACATGGCCAACTCGAGAAGTTAGAAAAAATCCAAAAGAGTCAACACAAGGGAAAAAGAATAGAAGAAACAAGAAAAACAGAAGTTACCTAAAACATAGTTAGGGCCTTAAAGAAAAACAACAAAATCAATAGCTTATCCTTTGAAACACAAATTAAATAAACAACAACAACAAAAAAGACAGATTTTTGATGAGACTTCTCAAGAAACAAAAAGTAACAAAAGGTAGGGCATATCTGCAGATACAGCCTACACAGAAAATAATTTTTAAATGTTATCAATAATTTTGTTCTACTAATCTGCATATTTTAATAAATGGACAATTTCCTGGAAAACAAGTAACTTACCAAAACTGACCCAAGAAAAAATAATACATCTAAATAGTATATCCCTCAACACACACACACATAAATAAACACCAAACACTGCCCAGACCATTATATAATGAATCAGATCACCCCTGTCATATCATACTGATCCAGGAACACTAACAAAGAGAAAGCCCCCTATACTTTATATGGGCTCATGTAGAACTTGACCATCTAGTGAGTAAAAAGTAATATGAGAAAGAAAAAACATACATTTTAAAAAAATATTTTATTTATTTATTCATGAGAGACACAAAGAGAGAGAGAGAGGCAGAGACACAGACAGAAGGAGAAGCAGGCTCCATGCAGGGAATCTGATGTGGGACTTGATCCCGGGAGTCCGGGACCACGCCCTGGGCTGAAGGCAGATGCTCAACCGCTGAACCACCCAGGAGTCCCAGAAAAAACATACATTGACCTCCTTTATCTTCATAAATGTAAACCTATTTTAAATACAGTAAGCCAAAATCTAGCAACGCATTTATTTAAACACATTTCACCACTCTAACAGATTGAAAGACTGAAAGTTATATGATTATCTTATTAGATACAGAAAAAAGGGGATAAAACTCAGCAACTTTTGATTTGATAAATACCCTCAGCAAAATAGGAAAAGAGTTATTGCTTCATCCTCATAAGGAGTGTCTTTCCAAAAATCTATAACAAATATATGAGTTAGGGAAAATTTGAAGCACCCCTTTGAAATATAACCATATGGAACAAGAAAATGATGCCCACTGCCACCATGTTAAAGTGGAAGTCTCATCTGGCACAATAAGGAGAGAAAGAGAGAGAAATTAAAAGAAAAAACAAAATGCCTAGGAATAAATTTAGGTATCACAATAGTGTACAAGACTTTTTCAGAAATATATTTTTTTAAAGATTTTATTTATTTATTCATGAGAGATACAGAGAGAGAGAGAGAGATGCAGAGAAACAGGCTCCATGCAGGGAGCCTGACATGGGACTCGATCCCAGGTCTCCAGGATCACGCCCTGGGCTGAAGGTGGTGCTAAACCACTGAGCCACCGGGCTGCCCCCCCTTTTTAGAAATAATTATAAAATTACCGAAAGATATTAAAGAAGCTCTACCTCCCCCCCAAAAAAATAAATAAAAAACAATAAAGAAGCTCTAACTACATGGAGAGATATATTGTGTTCAGAAGTATTTTAAAAATATTAAAAATGATGTCAATTCTCTCATAAGGCAGCCATTACAGTATGCAAAGCATGGCCCATTATCTGATTCATACATTAGAAACAACCAATGCCGAACATTTACTTTGTTCTTTTTTATATTTAAAATAGTATTAACAAAAGCCACATTAAATTGCATCAGTTTCTGGGCAGCCTGGGTGGCTCAGTGGTTTAACGCCTGCTTCCAGCCCAGGGTGTGATCCTGGAGTCCTGAGATTGGGTCCCGCATTGGGATCCCTGCATGGAGCCTGCTTCTCCCTCTGCCTGGGTCTCTGCCTCTCTGTCTGTCTCTCTCTCTCTCTCTCTGTCTCATGAATAAATAAATAAAATATTTTTTAAAAATTGTGTCCGTTTCTAAGTAGTTACTGAGAAATTGAGGGCATTATTCTTTCCCCTCACCAGCTGAACTTGCTGTAATATCATTTCACAAATACTGAGAGTTGGGTGTACAGCCTAAAGATAACATGCAACACTCTAGGAAAATTTTTCTTTGGGAAATTTTTATTGGTCAGGGAAAAGTCTTGGTGGTCAACAGGATCATAAAGGTCCCGTTGCTTCTGCTCACTCTCCTACTCCGATCTGGTGAGTATTTACTCCACCTCTGGTTTCAAAATAAGGGAGAGGCTTGTTTTATTTTGCCATGTTGTATAGTCATGGAAGCTGAAGATCATCCACTTCTCTGTGTGGGGCTGGTTTTCTACCTAGTGAGTAGCATTCTAGTCAGGAATAGTCCACATCTGCCTCAACCACATTAGTGTTGAGAACTCTATCTCATTCCCTTAGCTTCCCAAAGTCATAGGTCAAGGCTAAGATGGCAGCAGGGCTTCCCGGACAGCTGGTGGCATCGAACTTTTCTGCTTGGCTCACAGATACCACTGTGAATCTGTCCTCTTGCTCTGGATTGGAACTTGACCCTTATTAACAGGTCCCTGACAAGTGCCATCCATGGGATATGGTAGCAACAGACATTTGATTCCCAGGGTCGAACACTAGGGGAGAGTGTTGGGAGTAGTTCACTCTGTCTTTTTCATTGAACCCTCTGTTTTCTACTTCTAAACATCTTTCTTTTCTGTCTTTTCCCTCTATCTCCCCTCTCTGCCCCCCACTGCATTTCCCTCTCATTCTCATCTGTATAACATCTTTCCTGTCATTTTCACTCTATTTCATTACTTCCTATCTTTTCGTCATCATTGGTCTCTCTCCTTCTTATCCCTGTTTGCTCTTTTTCTATCCTCTGCTACCTTTCCCTTATCCTATTTTCTTCAATATCTAGGTGTGTTCTTATAATTCCACCAATTTCCCCAGGTTCTCTTCCAGCTTGACCCTATTCCCTCCTCCACTTGAGCATCTTCCTAAAACATTTCTACTCATCATCTCATGCCAACATATAGGCAGCCATTCTAACAAGAAGAACTAGCAGAGCTCCCAACGCAACAGATGCACAGTAATAAAACAAAAACATTATTCAGATGAAGTTCTGTGCTCCATGATCTTCCAAGCTTCCTCCTCTTTTGGCAAATGTATTTCTTTATTTTCTTTTTTTGTGTAGGCAGACAACGTTTCAGATAATACTCCAGAGATTCATTATCATGAATTAGCCCAATGCAGTTTTTACAGCTATGGCTTTTATTATTTTATAGTTAAATATTGGCTTAGCTAGGAATCCAGAAACTCTCACCAGAGCTCTACACCTAAATTACCAACATGACTATTTCACAAATAACTAGATACTCATGTGTACTTATGAAAATTGTAATTATTTATGTGTGCCTCAATAAATTAAAGGCCACTGATTAGCTTGTATTTCAAAGGGAAGCAACGTTCTGGGGATCATTCATTTTTGTATCCTCAGTACCTAACATAGTTACTGGTGTCTAAGAATCTCAGAGAGTGCTTGTGGAAACAAATATTGGTTTCCATCCAATGTATCCTCCTGGGATCCCTAAATACATAACGGAAAGGGTCTCATATGACTACATATTTCCACTCCTGCAACAAATAACAAAATTTGCACGTAAAAGATTAGCCTGATTGAATTATTTCTTGGCATTTGAATAGCCATTTATAATTGCAGGCCACTTGGTAGTTTTCAAAAATTGGCTATTCATCATAAAAACTCTTTGGAAAAAGAATTTTTAGAAATTTACTGATGGAAAATCCAAGGGGGAAAAGTACATACGTCCTCACAAGGGACAGTTTTCCATGTATTTTAAAGAAATACTAAAAATGTAAAGGAAAATTATCTATTGTGACATTCTACAAACCTAGCTTTTTAAGAGAGAATAGGAAGAAATGATATGAACAGGAAAAGCAATAATGAAGAAACCCCAAGTGACCTCGAAAAGTCTCAATTTGCCCAGTTCACTTGATCCCCCAGCTTTCTCCCAGTTTCCCTGTAGATAACTAAAGACGTAGAGACTTAACAGCAGAGCCTAGTGCTAGATTACCTGGTTGACACTGTTAGCACATGTTGAGAACAATAGCAAAGCAGAAGCACAAAAAAATTTGTTTAAATAATATTTCAAAAGGAATTTCAAAATGGACACCCCCAAGAGTCAGAATATGGGGATTATCCTTCCTGATATTATAGTTTAGGGATTTAAAAAATTCTGAACCATACAGCAGGGGTTGGGGGAGCTGCAGCGGGTGGACAGTGTAGAACCTCTAAAATGCTAGCCCAGCCAGGACCCAATTATAAAGCTTGGTTTGATTCCCCTCCAAACATTTTACTAAAATTTTTTTGTGTTTGGGGGCAGATAATCATACACATGAGCAAAAATTAACAGGCCACGTAGCCATAAAAAGAATAATCAAAACTGCCAAAAATTCTAATTTGACCCATCTTGAGCACTACACATAATCCTTACAACACTATTAAGATGTGAAGCTTAGATATTGTGAAATGTTGGTGGATTCAAAAAACAGTCTTGCTCACAATTATGCCCAGAATCGTATCTGGCCCTTAGCTGTGTCCTCTGCACCCTGCTATCATAGGGCTGAGACTGGAGATTTGGAGGCTAGGGCTGATCATGGGTTTCTCACTGGAGTAGGATGGTCAGTAGGAGGAGAGAGTAGAGTCACAAAGAACAATGGGCCCAGAGAGACTTCACTTTGAGTCTTGGCCCTTAGTATGGGCCCAATAAATATTGGTGGGATAGATGAATAGCTTCGTGTCTATGGACCATATAATCCTATAAGAAGCTGTATGGCAGCAACTCTCATTTATTGAACATCTACTCACCATACTAGGTCAATTTCATATGTTTTTTTTTTAGGTGTCCTGATATGGGCTGTTGACTGTTCCTGATGTGGGAGAAAAGGTAGTATGGAAACTGGAATTGAGGAAGACACATGGAATGTCATAGAAAATTTCTCTCAGCTGCTTTCTTTACAGAGGGAGCCATATATTCCTGTTTCTATAGCATGATTATCAAAAATCAGAGCATCTGTAAAGATGAGGAAACCAACACCAGGCAAAGTTAAAACAGGCATTTTCATTCATGCATAGTTTCCTTATTTTGAACTCCTCCTCTCATGGATGCATTGGCTCTAGTCATTTAGATGCTAAGGCCAAGCCCCAACCAAATTTGTGTGGATCTTAGCTCCAAACAAAATGGACTGGTTAAGGAAGGGAGAGCAGAGCAGTGCCTGCCTCTTCCCTATGACAGAGAAAAGTCTACAAAGTTTTTTTTTTTTTCCTCCCTCCCTCCTCTGTCCTCATTACAAGATAATTCTACTCCAAAGAGAACAATCTAGCTAAAATCAAGAAGTGTATACCTACCCTTCATATAGCCAGAAACTCAATCTGGAGTTGGAATTTTTTTTAAGTTTATAACCCAATGCCACAAGAAATGAGAGACTCTGTTAGCTATTATCATCTTAGTGTGTGTATCTGTTTATTTCACTACTTTCTCCATAATTCCCTTAGCCAACAACAGAGGGAATGAGATTTGCTGGGGATGACAGCCTTTAATTCTCCAGTAAGGAACCTGGCAGCTCTAATTACCTCAGTGCAATAGACAGAATAGCCCCCAAAGATGGCCCTGATCCTCAGAACCTGTGCATATGTTACCTTACACTGCAAAAGTGATTTTGCAGATATGATTAAGGATTTTGAGATGAAGAGATTATCCTGAACTATGCAGCTGAGCTCAATCTAATCATATCAGTTCTTTAAAAACAGAGAACCTTCCTCAGCTGTGATCAAAGAAAGACATGTGACAACAGATGCAGGGGTCAGAGAGATGCTACAATGACCTTGAAGAAGGAGGAATCAAGGAATGTGTGGGACCTCTAGAAGCCCATAAAGGCAAAGAAATCTATTTTCTCCTAGAACCTCTGGAAGGGACATAGCTATGTTAATGCCTTGATTTTACTACCTCAGTGAGACCTGTGTGGGAATTTGGTGTTACAGAACTATAAAGTGATAATTCGTATTGTTTTAAACCAATGAATTTACGGTAAGTTGTTATGCAAGGAATAGAAAATGAGTGCTTGGGGGGCGGTAGTAGTGTGTGGTGGAGGGAGACACAAAAGTGAGAACTCTAGGCAAGCCGGGAGGAGGAAGAGGGGTCAAGGCAGGGCAATGGGAAGGTCACTTTAGTCAATCCCCTTCTTTGATTCAGAGACCACACAGCATGAGGACCAATGCTGGCTGACCATGGACAGAAAGAAAAGCTGGGAGTTGAAATATAACAAGTCATTGTACACATGCTTGCTTACTTTAAAACAACTTGGTCTCCATTCTGCACCATTTCTTCTGTAAAGATGTCTGTCCTTAATATCTATCACTGTTGCCGTTTATTATTTTCCTAGCACTTCTCATGAAGCGTCACCATTTTGCTTCTTTTCTAGATTACTTATGTAATAATTTATTTCATATTTGAATCTAAGCTTCCTTATTCCACATTAGACTGCAAGCTCCAAGAACAAAAGACTACAGGTGTCTATTCATCGTTGTGTTTGTATTGCTCATTCACTGCTGAATGAATGGAGGCATTTCCATCTATCCCTGAGGCTGTCATCCCCTCCAGTCCTCTACTGTCCTCTTTGCCCATTCTTAGGAAGTTAGTTATAAATAAAGAAGGAAGTTTATCCTTCAGTATTTCATGGTCAAGGAATTGATTTGTTTACAGCAGCTAAATCATTTATTAAAGTTCATTTTGTCCTTTGGGGTTAACCTTAATTTTCAGATATGTAAGCCATTGAGCGTTACCTTTTAATATGATCATGGAACGATTTTGAGAATGAAAGACTAAAATAGTCACTCTACAACAGCAAGAAGATATCTGGTTTCATTTGCTGAATCAACTTGACACACAAAGTCCTTGAAAATTACAAGGAAATTGATCTAAGGAGAGCCCAAAGCAAGAAGACTGGACCAGCCAAAGGTCATGTATAAAAAGACTAGGTGGAGCTAGAAAAAAAAAAAAAAAAAAGGAGTCATGATTTTCAGTTTAGAAGTTTGGGTTTTTTTTTTTTTTCTTGTTTTCCTTAAGCACCATCTTTCCCCAGCAGGCCCATCTGAAAGTGGGTGGGACCCAGACAAATCAGAGTTATTGGGTTTTTTTCAACACTTCTCTCCTACTCCTCCAAAAAATATGTTTATACTGGTGAAATCAGGTGACTGATGAGCCTCAGTTCTTATAAGCACCAACCGGCCAGGATGCAGAGATGGGGAAAGGGCCCCTCTCTCATTCACTACCTCTCTGCCAACCTGGGGCATGTGCCATAAGGCCCTCCCAACCTTGCCCTAGAGACCGTTTTAGGGTCTTCAAAAGATCTCTAAGACAGACCCACCCACAGGAATTATGTTTATTACCCTGTTCTTCAGCATCTCTTCACCCTATTTCCTGCCTTTCTTCTTGGTGGTGTCTCATGTTTGCTCTCAGACTATAGTTCTGGTACCTCCCGTACTTCAGCTCTTGGCCTTTCTCTGTTCTAATGCTCAGAAACTCATTCTGGCTTTGCTGCACTACTCCACCTCTTGCTTCCCAGACGGGTCTTGATATTCATCCCTGGCTTCTCAGCCAAGGACCAGCCTGCTCCAAGTTTCAGTCCTATTAACCTAACATGTGACAGGCTCACTTGCACTAGGGACATCTCTCCATTTCATTATTTTTCTTTGTTTTATTCACTTCCTCTGATAATCAGTGGGTGAGGTACTTGTGATAGAATTCTCTTTTCTTTCCTTTTAAAAATGTTTTCTCCTTACAGATAGATAGTAGAACAGTGGTTATCAGGGGTTAGGGGCAGGGATAAAAGGGGAACTGTCATTTAACAGGTATAAAGTTTCAGATTTGCAAGAATGGAAAAATTCTGCAGACTTGTTTTGCAACAGTGTGAATATACTTCATGCTACTGAACTGTACACTTTAGCAGTGGTTAAAATGGGGGCACCTGGCTGGCCCAGAAGAGCATGCAGCTCTTGATGGCAGGGTTATGAGTTTGAGCCCCACCTTGGGTGTATAGATTACTAAAGAAATAAACTTAAAAGAAATTAAAATGGTTAAAATGGTAAATTTTATGTTATTTTTTATCACATTTTTTTAAAAGAAAGAAGTTTAAAACATGTTTTTCTCTTGAGCTCTGTTCTTTATGCTTTAGAGTATTGAATTAGGCACCAAATTTAATCAAATGCTAATTCACCTGAGTTCTTTTAGAAATAGAATCAACTAGTGGATCCATCTTTGGGTTTGCCCAAATCATTATTTCTTACTTCGCAGATCTGATCCAAACAATATGGAAGAATATATTCTATGAATAATAGTTGAGCACCAACTGTTTGCTGAGCACCGGCAGAAATTCAGGATGAACTGCACACAAGCCATTACTTACTAAAGTTTATATACCTAAACAATAATAATAATAAAGCTGACATTTATCAGATTACTCTGTGCCAGAAACTGTACTATGTGTTTTATATACATTAACTCTTTTATTCTTTTAACAACCTAATGAAGTAGGTAATTTTTTCTGGTTCTATAGTCTTTTAGTGGACTTGACACATAACTACTCAGAAAGTGAAAATAGGATTAAGATCTACTGAAAATTGAATTAATATATATTTACATCTGTGTGCCAAGCAGAGTACCAAAGAATCTTCCACATGACATTTTATCTCCATTTTACAGATAAGAAAATTGAGGATCAGCCATGTCAAGAGAATTGCCATAGTCCAGTGAGGTATTATGACACCTATTTGAAACCAGCATCTGGCCGATCCCCAAGGCTGCATGAATTTTATCATCACGTGGCCTTCCTATAGAGCAGTAATGCAAGTTAGAATGTGGTTAAATGTGTTAGGAGCTCTATATGAATGAAGATAGGCAAGGAGAAAAATAGATATTTACCTCCAGCTGGAGTTGGTAAGGTGAGAAAAAGTAATCTAAGAAGGGAGAATGTAAGCAAAGAAGCAGAAGGAGGAATGCAAGGTTTGTATGTGATAAACAAGTAGTAGAGTTGACTGGAATCTTCCAGGCAAGAAATAGAGCAATAGGAGATCAGACCGAGAAGCCACAGGAAGGCCTGGGCCTCTGGAATCCAGATGTCAGTCTAAGGGGTATGGACTTCATTACCTATGGGATATAGAACCATAAAGGTTTTTTTAGCAAAGAAACTATAGGACCAAGAGCTGTGCCGTAGGTATATTCATGTAGCAAAAGTGCATGAGATGAACTGAGGAAATTTTAGGAGAATAAAAAAACTAAACTCAATTTCTCTCTCCTTAATTCTCTTTTCATGTTAACGTTTGCCTTGACACTGTGAACATGCCCCCAACATGCTGAACTTAAGGATTCAAGAGTGTATTTGCCTAAAGCTACTTGTTTTTAAGTGAATTAAATTTGATTTTCTTTAATCTTTTCCCTTAAAAGTCTGTAGGTTTAAAACATAATTTGAAGTTCATTTTCCAGGGAAGAATCCAATTTGGCTTTTATTGTTTCTGGTCAGATATTATATGATTTTATTTTTTTATTGCAAGCCTTTGGAATGGTTCACAGATGTTGCTGCTAAAATAGATTCTCCTGGAACTATTTGGTTTGAGAGAATCTCTGTTACCATGGATTAAGTTAATAGGAGATCTTGTTTAAAATTCAAAGCTGTACTCAAATTTAGGAAATAATAGTATTTTTCAAAAATTTATATAAGGCTGTCATGGAGACAAGTGACATTTGGAACACTAACTGTAGCTCCGTATCATTGTACTTATGGTTGCGTTAGTGTTTAAATTAAAGACCATCTTTCTCAAGGAGAAAGAGATCAACCAGATTGTTTTTATAAATTAAGAAATTTATGCTCCAACTTGGTCAGTTGTACTAGAAAAATATGGTTATTAGAAGAATATCTATGGCTTAAATTTTATGTAGGGCTATGCTAAAATTTAATAAACCATTCACCATCAGAAACAATTTAACAAGATATGATCAAACTTAAAATATCAGCTAAATTTCAGCTGAGTCCTATACAAACTGACATTGCATGTGAACAGCACCCATGCATCTTCCTTGGTCTTATTGTCTTTTGCTCTTCACTTTAATGAGCTCAGCCATTGCCATTAAGCTCATGTCTTTCTTCATTGTCACCTGCATATGAGGGATTTGCATGTCTGCTTCTCCAATTCTGACTTATCTCTCAAGACCCAAATCTACAATATTCTGTGATGCATCTACCCATTAGGCATCTGACACACATCTCCAAATCACATCTACCATCCTACTTACAATACTGTTTCTCCTACATCTGTTGTTCAAGGTAGGACTTCAATGACAGCATTTGCCAGATTGTGTTCCAGGAACACAAATCCCCCAAAAGTTTATTTTTTCCCCAAAAAAGTTTAAATTAAGAAAGAGATTTATGGTCAAATAAGTTTTATAAATTCTACATACTGTATCATACTTTCATAGAGATTGTCAATGAAAATTAAACTTCTGAAGGATCTTCTTTTTCCTGTAGTAGTAAACATGTTTATTCTGCTTATCTCCATATTTTATTTGATGTTGGACCCCTTTCATGCCTAACATCTATTAACATTCAGAAAAACCAGTGTTAACAAAAGACACTCTGAGAATGGCCAAACTGTAGGTAATTTTTGGCTCCTATCCTTTGATCACTACTAAAATTCATCACTTCCTTGTGTGGTTATACCTTAGGATATATCTAGAGATTTTTTTTAAATTTATTTACTCATGAGAGACACAGAAAGAGAGAGAGAGAGAGAGAGAGAGGCAGAGAGAGAAGCAGGCTCCATGCAGGGAACCCAACGTGGAACTCGATCCTGAGTCTCCAGGATCTCACCCTGGGCTGAAGGTGGCGCTAAACCACTGAGCCACCTGGGCTGCCCACCTTAGGATATATCTAGAGCCAGAATCTTTCTAAATCTCCTTTCTTACATCATCACTTACCAGTTGTGAGGTGGGCAAGTTACTTAATCTCTTTGCTCAGTTTCAAAGTTTTAAAATGGTTGCTCCTTCTTATTAAAAAATTATAAGGATTAAATTAATGCATGCAATGCACTTAGAATATGGAACAGAGTAAATGCTCAACAAATGCTCACTTAAAAAAAAAGTTTTACTTATTTATATTTGTAGTAACCTCTATGCCCAACATGGGGTTTGAACTCAGGATCCTGGGATCAAGAGTCCCATGCTCTTCCAACTGAGCCAGTCAGGTGCCCCTAGCAAATGTTCACTTTTATTATAATTATTGTTACCTCAAAAATGCCTTGAATATTTGTTGTTTTCCATTGACCCTGACACTTCTGTGGTTTGCATACTCATCATTTCTTTCTTGGAACATACAATTATAATAGTAATTTACACTTAGTTTGGTTCTATATAAACTAACTTGATGTTTTCACAAACATTGTCTAATTAATAAATACTGCATTTACTCTGTTTACCAATCCTCTACCTTGCAATTCATTTGCCACACTGCCACCTAATTCTCTTTAAAGTACAAATCTAATGATGCCATTCTCACATTCAAGGACATTTAATGATCCTCTGATATCTATGTAATAAAGGAAAGTAACAGCTGAGTAATCCATCAAAATGGACACACCTCTGACTTCACACTCACCATTACAGAATTTTATAATCTAGCCACACTGCACTACTCCTCAAGTTCAAAATATACAATGGGCTGGCTTTCAGATCACTTGGCTTGAATGAGACAATTTTTTTCTTTTACCTTGAATACCCTTCCTTCCTTCTTTCACTTATTAACCTATTCATTCTTTAAGGTCCACTGTAAATTATGTTCCATTTCACACAATTACTTGTACCAAGTCTATCTTCCCCATTAAATTACAAGCTCAATGAGAGGTGATGTCTGATTCATTCTTTTGTACTTTACAAATCAAACAAATGACTTACATGTAGTAGGTGTTCATATAGATTATTTATTGACTAAATTTGCCTACATAGAGGGCTTCTTACTACTCATTAGTTTATACCACACCTTAAACAAATATTACACTTTAAAAAGTCAATTGGCTGGTAATTCTCACCTTGGCAAAAGTTTCTATTCTTTACAAAAGAACTCACAGTAGGATTCCTTCAATAGGGAAGTGAGCCAGTATGTTTAAATAAAAACATGATCACATGGAACTTTTGTAAAACACGCCTACAACATGCACTTGTATCCACCAACCATCCAGGATTATGACTTCTTGGGATAATATCACATTTTTGTTGGGATTCTCTTGGAATAAATATAAGGCCAATTAATGTACTGGCCCTGTAATAATAATATCATATCTTCTCTTTTTCCAATGGGGACTTCCTGGTTGGCTCTTAGAGAGGTGATCTAATCTATAGTCTCACTAGCTAATCTAAGTTCACTTTCAGGTCAGATGTACCCAGCTTGTTTCTGATTCAATAACCTCATCTCCTTCAAGAGAGCTACTTTTCCTTCAAAGTTTGCTATTGGAAAATCACACTGCAGACTTAACTACGAGAGACAAATTTGCCTGATCTGAAGTACACTATTTCCCACTGTGTATTGCTCTCAATATCTATCTCCATTGGTAGGTCTTAGAAATACTGGCCAGAAGTGGGAGGAGTAATACTCTTATAAACCTCCCATTCTCCTACAAGTGTACTTAATTCATCTGTTTCCCAAAGAAGTTTAGATTCTTATGCTTTAAAACCATATTTTCAATTTTTTTCTTACTTTATGACTGCCAAACCTTGTGTCAGGCTTAAGTAGGAGACATCTCTGTGGAACGAAGAAGTTTGGGGCCAGTTTTGGGTGTCAAAATCTCTTTGTTCATCCTAGTATTTACTGATTCACACCTATGAGATACAATGTAATGCTCTGGACCTCTTAGCTATTACTGCTTCCCATGACTTGGATTGTTTGATTCCATTTTGTCGGTTAATGATAAACTATTATCTATGCCTGCTACACCTCTGCCAAGAGCTTTTATCCAGAAATTACTTTATAGTTATTATCTAATCTTTATAAAACCATGGAGGAAGTTCTCCCATCTAACAGACGGTAAATGATTAAGGAGAAGATAATGAAAAAACCTGCTCAAGGTGACATGGTAATTTAGTGATGGAATAATACTGAGTGTTCCCAATGTTCACTTTCTATAGTTCGAAGTGCAAACCTCCTATTATCTGAGTTTGGGTTTACTTACAGTTGCCTTACTTTTCTTAAAATCATTGGATAGCAAAGTAAAATGAGTGATGCTTATAAATGTATAGAATAACATTAAAAGTACTCTGTAGAGAGTTATGGCATGATCCTATTATTGTTCAACTCTGGTTAATATTCAGATATTTTTAAGAACAATTGCTTTATAATAAATGCAATTATCACCACAGGTATATTTAAGTACATAAAACTATTAAGACTTTCCCTGGAAATTATGTAAATTACTCATATAATTTTGAAAGGTATATTTTACTTTTTTAAAATTAAAAAAGTAATATTCTTTCCTAGAATATGTTTGTATCCATTTATTCATTGATATACTATCTGTTATTAACAATTATAACTTACCGTTGAATGGCAACTAGGTGGAAAAATTAGAAAAATGCTTAATCTGAGGGGCATTTTCACAATTCTAATAGCTATTAATTATTTTAATAACTTTGTGCAGAAGTAGAAAGTTCATAATTAGTAAGTGCTAAGTGTTTTCATTTTTTTCTTCAGATTTTATTTTATCAGGTTGGACATGCTCCACTTTTTCTAGAAGGTTAAAGAGTCTAAAGTCACCTTGCATTTTGTAGTTTATTGGAAATAAATTCCATCCCATTTTGCAAGTATTCATAGTTTTAACACTAAACTAGCTGCTGGAGTGTCGACCCAAATATAAGTCCCACAATACAATGTAGCCTACATGATCAAAGAAAGTTAACTGTACCTGATGGACCCTCAATACTTAAAGAAGTGCCTAGAATATAGTAGGTGCTCAATAAATATTTGTTGTATATGTAAGTAATGCTCTAAGAAGCTGGAGAGGGATGGAAAGATAAATATGCTGTCTTCTTTAGGATGTCTGAAGAGCATTTGTAGAGGATTCTACTGTTGATAAGTAATAGCAAACCAATTTTCAAAATAAATATTTTACTTTTTTTTCAAATCAACACAACTTTGTAGGTATACAATTATCTTATAATATGTATGATTTTATTTTAGTTTTAAGACATTCTTATATAAAACATTCATGGTAAAGATAGGAAAATTTTAAGCCTTTTCAGATGCATTCCCATGCCCTGTAAATCGTATTGCTTCAGTGTTTGCCACCCACTGTGGCAGGCTGCCTCAGTGTAAGAACTCAGCTTAGTGCTGGCAAAGCAGAGTGGCAAAGCAGATTTAAAAAGAAAAACCTTGCTCTGAGAAGATGGGCTTGAAAGTTAGTCATTGCCAAGAAAGGTAGTCTTCTATAAACCATTTCAGGTCCTGTCCACTATACCAACACATGGTCCCAGTTGATCTTACTATTGTGTGTGGTGACCTTTGCCCTCCAATGACCTCTTTTCTTCTTTGTCCTTGGTCCACAGAGAGGCTACATTCCCAGTCTTCCTTGCAGGTAGGCATGACCATGTGGCTACATTGTAGCCCATGGATAACTTGAAAAGCTGTGTGTCATTTCCAGACAATATTTTAAAATGTCCCACATATGCTTCTTTCTTCTTACAGATTTCTGGGATGAGGAAAACTTTCAAGATGTCCTTGTGAGCTACATGGCAGAGTAACTGCCACACTGAACCCCTGAATGACTGCATGGAGCATATGGCAACTTATTTTCTGAGATGGCCACTCTCAGTTTCTTCCCTACCCACATGGACATGTGGTTCCCCAGTGAGAGACAGAGCCTATTCCTCCACTTCTGTGCAATTTGGGCTAATTTAATTGACCATTTAACAGAATGAAATGCCATTGTGAGACTACCTTGAAGCTTCCTTCAAGGCTTCTTGGAACTCTGTCACCATACTTTTAGGAAGCCTAAGAAGAAAGAGGCCCCTGGAAACTAGTTTTAACTTGCCAGCTATTATGTGTAAGTTATACTGGAAGTCTATCTTCTAGACTTAGCTGAGCTTGCCCAGCTGATACCATGTAGAGCAGAGAACTGACCAGCAGAATCTCAAATTCTGAATTCACAAAATCCTGAAATACAATAAAAACAAGTGCTGTTTTAAGCTGCTAAATTTTGACATAATTTATTATGTGTCAAGAGAAAACTGAAACACCATTGTACCTCTACCCAAATACTACCATGGAATGTATATGTATAAGCAATAAGCTTCTAATTTTTTCATCTTATTATATATTAAGATATAATTAGCAAATAAAATTATATATACTTAGTGTATACAATGTAATTATTTAATATAATATACATTGTGAAATGATTACCACAATCATTAATTAACACATCCATCACCTTTTTGCATTTTGTGTTGGTGAGAACATTTAAGATCTACTCTTTTAGCTAATTTCAAGTATATAATACATTATTATTAACTATAATCATCATACTACACATTAGAGTCCCAGAACCTATTTATCTTATATCCAAAAGTTTGTATTCTTTGACCAATATCAGCCCCTATCCCCCACTCTCCAGCCTCTGGTGACCACCACTCTACTTTCTGGATCTATACCTTGACTTTTTTTAGATTCTGCATGTAAGTTATACCATACAGACTAATATAAAATATACAGTATTTGTCTTTCTGTATCAGGCTTATTTCACTTAGCATAATATTCTCCAGGATCACCCATGTTTTCACAAATGGCAAAATTTCCTTCCTTTCTGATTTCATTTTTGCACATGGTGTATAATAAGCATTCAGTTCCATTCTTTTGCATGTGGATATCCAATTTCCCCAATATCACTTATTAAAGAGACTATCCATTCCCATTTGTGGGTTTTTTTGGCACATTGGTTGAAGATCAATGGATTGTATATGCATTGGTTTATTTCTGGACTCTCTGTTCTATTCCGGTCTATGTGTATGTTTTTATACCAATACCATACTGTTTTGATTACTACAGCTTTGTAAAAATAGTTTGAATCAGGAAGTGTGATGCCTCCAGCTTTTTTCTTTCTCAAGATTACTTTAGCTAATTAGAATCTTTTGTAACCACTATTATTTTAAGCCTACATGTTTAGGTTGGCTTAATTGTCATTAAGCCTCCCTCCAGGAGGAGGGAGAGGTATTCGTTCCTCTTCTAATACATATATTGTATAAAGAGAAAAGAAGAGAGTGCAAGAAGAAGCAGAGTAAAAGTCACACACTCCTGACCTCCCCTTTCTCAATTGAAGATTAAGAGGTAAGGAAAAAAGCACCTGAAATACACTGAGAAAAGCACTCAGGAAAGAAAGGCTTCGGTCAAGCTTCCTATTTATGATTCTCAGAGAAAATAATTTTGCAAGCTGTCTTTGCAATCTTGGAATATAGCACAGTATGGTGTGCAGAGAGAGGGGATGCATGCACCCAAGATAACCTCAAGTCACAAATCGAATATACAGAATTCAGAAGTTCTAGTGTGTCCTCAAAGTGGGGGTGAGGTGCAGTTATCTGAGAGTTGAGATAGATAACTTTGGTTGGAGTTACTCTGGTGGGGGCAAACTAGTGCCAAAGCCAAGAGCTAGAGAGTTGACAAGGACAGTGTGGAGTCACAACCATATCATTTAAGAGGTAAGGGGAGTCATGCCTTTGGAGAGTATGGTCAAGTCCTGTCTGAGAGACCAGCCCACAAGTTATAAAAGCATCAGGCCTCAATAGAAGACACTCCCAGACCAGTCCAGGCATAGCCCAGAGGAACTGAGGACCTTCTGTCTACCCTACCACCATGAGATCACTTGAACCATATTTTCTTATGTGTCCAAACACCATCCTTGAAAGCAGCAAAGGAGAGTTCAGAAAAAGAAAGTCTGAATTCTATCTGGATGAGACTGAGAATTTATCTAATGACATTGTATAAATTATTCAATCAGAAAAGTCTTACTGACTTGGTCTATAATATTTCACTACCTAGCATTGTAGAAACTTATGGAGGAAATCAAATTAGTTACAGGAAAAAAATAGCGCATTTTCTCTACACATTGGAGTGTATTTTGAGCACATGTGTGATTCCACTGGATATATGTCATCATTTCTATTTTCTAGATATGCAAACCAAATCATCAAAGTCAGAATTATATCTATGACACAGCAGACACTAAACCTCTTTTAAAGCTCAACCCAGGGCTTTTTTTTTGCAGACTCTCCTGCCTCCTGTCCTCATATTTTATATTTATTATCCCGCTTATACCTTAGACCTCAGATATAAACGTTGGACTTAGTTTTGGAATCTAGTTATAGCCATAATGGGGGAGAAAGAGAGAAAGAGTACATGGTATTTTGAGGGATTTACAACACAACACAACACAACACACACACACACACACACACACACACACCCCACTTGAATAATTAATATTTTCTATGTATTTACACACACATACACTGAGAGAGGCAAATGTCACAAAGTACACGTGTGAATGTGCACAAAGCTGTATCATAGAATGTAAAGAATTTATTTTGCATACCTATCCTGTGGAACTATGGATACCTAGTCATTTTTCTTAGGCTCTGGGTACTTGTTGTTCCAATGCCCTATGGAGGAATGTCTGAAGAGGAATGTGGCTTGTCTGCCAAATACTCTAGTCTTCCACCTTCTAGGAGGAAGTGAAGAGTTCTACATTACCTTGCCCATGAAGTGATATTCTTGGGGAGTATAAAAGATAACCCCAAGCTAAAGAGAGTTAGAGAATCTGTAACCTGCCTCTGGGAATCATAAATGATTATTAAAAAGCTGTTAAATGTGTGATGTCTTGCAGTTCCATGTAGATTTGCATCCCCAAGCAACTATATAAGACCGTGGACATCTTTGTAAGAATTATATGGTCCCGATAGGCTGAATAGAGTAAGAATGGCTCTCTTTATATGGTGAAGTCATACTCCCAGTTCTTGGTATATGAGGAAGTAAGAAACAGTGATGACCCTACACTACGGAAGACTTAGCTAAAGAGAAGTACTATTATCAACCACTACTCAAAGAAGCTCACTCACAGGGGAGGAGCTGCCATGGGAACTGTAAGTGGAAGCCAATAGGAGTGATTAAGGAGGATCACAGTAAGAGGTTCCCTAGAGAGAACTTCTTCCCTGTAGCTCTCTTTTAGGGCAGAGTTTATCCTAAGAGAGAAGGAAGTCAATCCACATTTTCTAATTATCATCTTATGGGGATAAGAGTAAATTTTCTTATTAAAAAATTAGTGGAATTAGAGTGTAAGTCAACACGGAGACTCTGCCCACAGCTTCTCAGCCTTGAGAGTAGATTCAGGAAAGAGTTCTGTGTTCATAGAAGGGGGTGAGTGGTACACCACTGCTCTTGCAATATTGTATGAAAATCAACAGAACCTCAGTTAATAGTCCTTTTCTTCTCCATTTGAGGTACAATGCTGCAAAACTGTTGAGTTTGAAGGGGTCATTTTGAACACTGCTGGCACCCATGGAAAGATTTTTTTTTTAAATATAACTCCCAAAACAAAGAAGAAGAGCAGCAGACTCCCCAATTATTTAAGAAGACTCAAAAGTAATGAGAAAAATAAAATACTGAGGTATAAGAGTGTTCAAATAATATGTTGGGTCTTACTTAAGTTCTCAGATTTAAATAAGTATGAAATTCATCTGCTAGAAGTACTCTCTGTCTTTGATCTTTGTTCCTTGATTTAATCATAACTCTTCAATTACATTGGATCTATACCTTCTAATTTATCCATTTTGCTATCCTTGACTTTCACACATTTCAAACGTTAAGTTAGTCATGTCTCTTAATTCATTTTTCAGATACATGTTTTCAAATGTTAATTTCAATTATAACTGTCTAAGAAAATCATAGGTTCAGGCTAAGTACAGTAATACTATTGCCACTTGATAGGTAGTCTAACCTCTTGGCAAGTCTCCTATAATATTTTTTTTGTATTTAATATCTTTTGACCCAAGAGATTAGTTTTAGAATGATAAGTTGACTTAAAAGGAAATCTAGAGACAAGAGCAATGTTCTTTTTAGAGGGCCTTAATCAGAGAATAAGCAAAGAATCAGAATCAGAATCAGATCTGGAAGGTTTCTTTATTTCTATTTCAGAATCTCCTAAGTAAAATAAATCCTATGTCCATATGTTTTATGGAAAATAAAGAGACTGAAAACAGGAGCCCTTTTGGGCTATGATGCTGGGATTTGAGTCATTGGAGTCTATGATGATTTTGGTTCTTTAGCTCCAGGGACAGTAACCTTCATAATCTGCCACTTATGTCAAGTATTCTCTAGTAGGAATCATTTTAAGAGCAAATAAAAACAATTCAGACATTTTTCATGCAAGTTCCCTTTCACATTTCCCTTTGTATCAATGATTATATGTAGAACGGGGGTGTACTTGCTCCAATCAAATGACTCCTATTAATTTTTTACTTCTCAATATTTAAGGGAGAAATTGAAAGTACTGCTCGTTTATTCTGATTACATATGGTAACAAGACTATATAATATGGTTGTAAGATAGAGAGGGCAGATTCAAGCTAAACAGAAAGGCACTTTAGAATTCATTGGAAACAGAAGAAACAGTGTTGCTCAGATTGCATAAGTAGATGAAAACTAGAGGGAGAGAATATAAGCAACAATGGTGAAGGATTTAGGTTTTCCTTGGCAACTTTAGAGGCATGGAAAGTAGACTCTTTGGTGGAAAGTCTTGTCTACTCTTTGGTAGACAAGAACAACTGTGCAATCTATGTTTTTCTAAAAGACAGGAACTGAAGCTACCCTAAGACTTGTCTGGTTGGGAAGGAAAAAGGGCTGGCACCAGTGAAGAGAAACGAATTGACGGAAAGGACCTTAAGGGAGACTTTTGGTCACTTTTTTTTAAAAGATTTTATTTATTTATTTGTGAGACACACACACACAGAGAGAGAGAGAGAGAGAGAGAGAGAGAGAGGCAGAGACACAGGCAGAGGGAGAAGCAGGCTCCATGCAGGGAGCCTGACATGGGACTTGATCCTGGGTCTTCAGGATCAGGCCCTGGGCCAAAGGCAGTGCTAAACCCCTGAGCCACCCGGGCTGTCCCACTTTGGCCACTTTGAGACTGAAGCAGATGCAGTTTGGTCTTGGGAAACTGGCAGGCTGAATACAGAAGCAAATGCATCCTCAGGTTATGTGTAATGTTTGAGAAAACAGATGAACTCTCTGAGAGTGGTGAATACATTTTGCAGACTGAGATTTCATGGGAATTCTCAGTATCTATATGTAACCTACTTATTTAATGGGTGTATGTGCAGCAAAAAGAGGTGAATAACTGAACTAGTCAACACAGCAAAATTAAAAATAAATTTATTTTTTCAAAATATTTTATTATTCCCTATGACTTAGCCATCCTAAGCACATGGCACTCTGAAAAATCTGCTCCTTCATTTAGTTTATGTTCCTATGGGGTCAGACAGGTGATTAACCCAAATAAGTAAAGTCTATATAATCTATAAATTGGTGATAAATGTTATGAAGAAAAGAAAAGCAACCAAAAAAGTTCTCACTGATAAGGTCATATTTGAGCTCAAATGAAGGTAGGGGAGTAAAGCATGGGGATAAATGGGAGAAAAATATTCCAGGCAAACATAAGAACTAGCATAAGGGCCTTGAGGTAGGGGAATGTTAGACAAACCAAAGTCAGAGAATAGATGAAAGAAAGGTAGCAGAGCTGAGGTCAGAAAGGTAATGGGGAATCTTGTTATAATGGATCCCGTAGGTCATCAATAGTGGTTATATATTTTTACATAACTACCTTCAACCCTATGACTTTAAACAATAGTAAGCATTTATTTTGCTTACAAACACGCAGTGTAGACAGGGATTTAAGCAAATGGCTAGTCTTTGCTCCACATAGCATCAAACAGTGCTGCTCAAGGAGAGGCTGGATCATCCACTTAAGTGATGTCTTAGTCATATGCCTGGCAAATTGGTGTTGGCTGGGAGCTCAGTCAGAACTAGGGGCCATATGCCTTATTTCCTCTCCTCATGATCTCTCCATGGATGTCTTGGACTTCCTCACAGAATGATGGCTGCATTCCAAGTGTGAGACTTCCAAGAGAATAAGGAAGAAATGCATGGCATTTATATGACCTAGTTTTGAAGTCACAGCATATCACTGCTGACGTACTTCTTGGTCAGGGCCGCTTTAAAGGTTGGTACAGCTTCGGTGAGAAGGGACATAGGTTTCATTTCCTGGTGGGGGAATGTCAAGGCTTTATAAAAGTTTGTGGACAAGAGATATGTTATGTGGTCATCTTTGGAAAATACAATCTGTTGAACCACAACACTCGCTTTGGAATTATTCTGAGTGAAAGAAGTGACCACTGTAGTGCTTTGGTAGAGGAGTGACTTAAGTTTTCAACAGGTTATTCAGTCTTCTGTGCTGTAAGTGATGACAGTGAGCAAGGGCTCAAACAGGGTCAATAGTGAAGAGGCTATTGCTGTAATAGGGTGAGATGCGAAGGTGGCTTGGACTAGAGTTGTAGTAGTGCAGATGGTAAGATGTAGGGAGACTGAGCATATTTGGAAGCTTGAGCCAACATGATTTGGTGACTAGCAGCGGAGTGTGCGAGAAAGAGGAGTCAAGAATGGTCCCAAAGATGGGGTCCCTGGGTGGCTCTGGTTGAGCGTCTGCCTTTGGCTCAGGGCGTGATCGCAGGGTCCTGGGATTGAGTCCCGCATTGGGCTCCCTGCAGGGAGACTGCTTCTCCCTCTGCCCATATCTCTGCCCCTCTCTCTGTGTCTCTCATGAAGAAATAAACAAAATCTTAAAAACAACAAAAAAGAATGGTCCCAAAGAGGATATCCCTTCCTGTTAAAAATTACTGGCTTTTTATCAAACTCTCCACCAGATAACAATTAGAAAATTCAATAAAATACATACACACACACACAGCCAAAAGCATTTGTTTGAAGGCAGCAGAAAACTCCCAAAGCAGACAGTAAAGACTGTAGGGTCTAAGATACCAAAGGGAAAGGAAGCACATGAAGATGAGCTCAACACTTCATGCTACTTTTTCCTTTGAGTCATTTGCCGGTTTATAATTGGGCTATGTCTAAGAGCTGAGAAGCTGAAAGGAAATATGCTAACTGGCAAAGAAGCATCAAGGTGCTAGAGAGACAAAAATTGGATTTCAAGGCTATGAAGGCAGCCAAGAGCAGAGTGAAAAGACCTCAGATGGCAGAAAAGTGCAAAAAGATACCAAAAAGGCAAGCTAAGCCTTTGGTACCACTTTCTCTTTTAGGAAGAAGGCTTCGGGCCCAGAAGCTGAAGAGCACCATTATAATGGTGTTCAATTTTCTAAAACTGTAACAACTCCCTAGCTACTGATTCAAGAAGCACTATAAACTCTCCAAAAAATATGTATATAAAGAAACTACACTGAGTCACAGCATAGCAAAACTACTGAAATCCAAAACCAAACCAAACATTGTAGAGATAACCAGAGAAAAAGGAAACATAAGCTACAAAGAAGCTACATTAAAACAATAGCGTGATGTCTGATTTTTAAAATAAAGTGATGGAAGTTAGAAAACAATAGAATAAAAAAAAAAGGGAAATAATAGAATAACACCTTTGCTGAAACAAACGACAGGTTTCTAGAAGGGTATTTCTATGTCAAAAATATATCTATTTTAAAAAAAATTATATATATACCTATTTTAGGATTTTGAAATAAATTTTAGAATTACCTTCTGGTAAAGTTGTATTAATTTACATCCCTGCAAATGATATAAATGAGAATGCATATTTTGTTGCATTCACCAGCACAAATAATTATCATAGTGTGGTCTTTGCTAGTTTAGAAAGCAAAATACTATTTGTCATCTCAATTTACCTTTCTTTGATTACTAATATGTATGGTCATTTGTACGATATTTGGTTTCTCCACTCATGTTTTCCTACATTTAGCAAACGTTAGATGCTCACAGTTTTATTGCCCATCCACTGATTATTACTGGCACAAGGAAAGCTCTTCACTGTGTTATCTCTATTTTGCATCTGACCTCTTCCCTAAGCTCAGTTATTAGATCTAGTAGTTTTCAATGAATTATCTTGGGTTTTTTAGGTGGTGAATTTATACTCTGTAATTAGTAATTTTGTATAACTAAGAGGTATACTTACTACTTTTGCTTGCTATTTTCATCAGGTAAGACTCCAGAATAATACTGAAAAATAGTAAATATGATTTTATTGTAAGTTTCTTTTTTTTTCATCATACATATAATAAAGTTGGCTTTGATTTGTGATAAGTATACTTTGTCATTATATAAGCATTCTATTTCTAGTTTATCAAGGAGTTGTAAATTTAAAAAGGAGTGTTTAATTTCATCAAAAGCATTTTTAACATTTACTGTAATGAGTTTATGTGCTTATTAGTCTTTTTTGTCCAATCAATATGGTAAATTATATTAATATATTTCCTAATGTTGACCTATCACAGTATTCCTAAAATAAGTGCTATTTTTTTATGCCCTGATGGATTTTCATTTATGATTTTTGTATCCTATAATCTTATTTCTGCTATCTTTGTAAAGTTTTGGTAGCAGATTATGCTAGCCACATGTAATGAATGAACTACAATATCCATACTTTTAGGTACTCTGTAATAGCTTCATTGGCATATTCTAAAAAGATTTTCCTACAGTTTATCACAAGACCTATGGGGAGGTGCAGGAAAAGAATCAATTCTCTGGCAATTTTGTTGATTTCCTTTGTGGTTCCTTGTTCCTTGTTTTCCTTTTAACTTCTCTCTGTTTATATTTTTAATTCATTTATTTCTGGAAAAATATGTATTTCATCATTTTTCAAATAGATTAGCAAAGAATTGTGGGTAGTGTTCTTGTGTAAGCTTTATTATTTTTTTTTCTTGTGTAAGCTTTAACTTTCTATGGGTCTATAGACATATGAGCTTTCTTACAATGTTGTATATTTGTAAACTTTTCTGTTTTTCATGATTCAAACAGCCAGATTTTTTTCTATACTTTCTACTGAAGCTGATCTTAGATTTTTATAAATCCTACTTATCTCTGGTTTCTAATTTATTATTATCTGCTTTTATAGTAATGAATTCCTTTTTCCTGCTTTCTTTTGGGTTTATTTTGTTCCTACATTTTTAGCTTCTTGGGTTGAAACTTAAATTCATATAATTTTATTCTTTCTTATTTATCAAATAAGGTATTTAAATTTCTGAATATATCTCAGCTGTGTATTATAAGTATCCATCTTTTGTATATGAATTTATACAAAAACAAGAAATGTCACTTTTTGAGAAATGTACTTAAAAAGCCCATATTTAAAGGATGTGAATATGCAAGAAAGTCTGGACAATTTGAGAATATAGTGAAATTTCTGTTAGTTATAAACAACTAACAACCCATCCAGTTGGATTTATGTCTTGTTTTCTGTCTTTAGAGGAAAATTGTATTGTGGGTGGGCAATATTACATAAGATGTATATTAAAATTTTTTAAATCTTCAAGGGGATTACTTGGGTTAATGACTCTTGATTCCAAATTCTCATACGTTTTTTAGTTCTTTATAATGATCAATGTGTCCAGAAGGATGTTTTGAGGCATTGCAAGATTATCAACAGTGATTACATTATTTTTTATTACATTAGTCTTAGGAAATGTCATAAATACATTTCTAGGTGGATTGGAGTAATATTTATAAGGATTTGACAAAAAGAAGTTTCCATTTAATTCTTGACTATTTACAAAATACTTCATTGCCTGAGCATTTAAATGAAATATGATTTTATAATCTTTCTTATATGCTTACATTTACTGAGCACTTACCATACTGGTTACTATTCTACTACTTGTTGTATCATCTTATCTAATCTTCACAACAACATAATGAGAAAGGCAGTGGTGGGGAAACTGAGGCACACAGTGGTTCATACAGCCAGTAAATAGCAAAGGAAGGACTCAAATCCAAACTGTCTGCCCCCAGAGTCCATGTTCTTAATTCTTAAGCATTCTACCTACCAATGGGTTGGAAAATGTGAGGCCACAAAAATCACAAGAGAAATCCCTGTGTAAATTTACCACTGGCTGGGATGAGATGGGACAGCATGACCTAGCAATATGGCCCTGTAACTTTTTTCAAAACTGTTTCACCACTCTGGCTGACAGAGTGCCTCCTCCAGTGCAGGGACACCATCCTGTGAAGAAGGTCACAATTTTATTCCCATTGCAGGGAGGAATTATGTCCATTATAGCATTAGCACAAACACCTAGACTGTTTCTGTTTTGTCTTCCAAGTCATGTACAAATTTTCCCATTCAAAGAAATCTAATTTAATCTACTTAAATTGGATTTGCCTCAGTGTGATGCCACACCCAAATGAAGTATGTGCTCTTATTTGTCTGTGACATCAGTGTTAGGAACCAAGTGCAATGTCCCTAGCAGATCACATGATATGCCTTCAACACAGGCCACCCTCAAAGGATGTTTTCTTTCACTTCTATAGGTTCTTTCCAACTTGGCATGGGATGGGAACTTTGGGTTTGCTTCTGGTGGATCCTTTGTTTTTAAAAAGCTAATGTTCATTTCCTCATTTTTCTTGGCAAAAAATAAAATGACAATAATCATATTAACACTTAGTACTAACAATGGGAACCCAGTGAAAGACTATAAGTGGCAATTAATTAGGCTACTCTACTGGATAGCCACATTCCAGAGGACACTCAGAAAATTTACTTAAAAACACCAATCTGTGTTAAAAACACAAACCCTGAAACCTTTCCATTTTCATATATTTATCATGGTTTTTATCACTCTACAGTAACAATTGGATAAAAGATGTTGACCTTATTATAATTCTTATTCGGGATGACTGGTTAAGTTTTTGCCACAGCACAAGGCTTCCCTTGCAGGGACCAAATGTATGAAACTTTTATCATGCTTTCTACCTTGCCTGCCAAGTGCTCAGGAGTTTCTCTTAGTTCTTGTACTTGCATAGTCACGCCATGTCTTCTTTAAAAAGGAAAAATAAAGGAGCTCGAATAAAACAAACAGTTGATATTGATCTAAGCTCACTACAAAGGAAAGTAATTAAAGGACAGATCATTATTTCTCTGATGCAATTTTTAATCGCCCCCACAATAAATTCTCTACCCTGATTATCCCCACAACGTTCAGAGATTTGCACTATTGTGTTCCAGGTTGCATGAAATATAGTTCAATTGAATGACCTCATGAATGTGATCAAGGCAGGTTTATTTGGTTCTTGTTTTAGTAAGTACTGTCTTACTCATCAGCTGGCTTTTTCTTCTTTTTTAAGACCCTGGATAAATAACTTCAATAATGAGAAAGAGTTTACAGAAATGTAGCTGTGTCAACAAGAAATGAGTTTCCATTGACTGTTAGTATAATTTTGTCTCATATTTACTACACTGAATTCAAATGAGAGGGAACAAAGTCTTTAAATTTAGTCTGTATCTTTAGTAACTTCCCACCATTCTATAGAGTACAACAAAATGGAATAGTTTAAGTTCTTGTTGAAAGGAAATTAATTTTATTCCAGTATAATGAGATCTTGGAGCATATTTCTCATAGAAGAAAAATAGAATAAAAAAATATATAAATTGTTGTTTTCATTGCATTGATTTTCTATTTATTGCCTTCTCCTCTAAATATTGAGCTACTCATAATTTTGGAATAAGCAGCATTAGATATTACAACACAGCATTTTGTATTTAGCATGATTTCATCTTTCATTCCTTCTTGTGAAAGTCTTCTCTTTCTATTTTTCTCATTAAAATTATTTCATTCTGAGCCTACACATGGTCATATTCTGCCCCTTACTGTCTTCTGGATGTGTTTTGCCTCTCCAATTAGATTACAATCCCCTTGCAGAAGGGGGGATCGTGTCTTCCCTCTTTGTTCCTTTACCTTGAAGCCCAGTCCCCTAAACAGTGGATAAGCAAGAAATGTTTTTTGATTATGATTTGGAATTTGCCCCTTGAAAATTATAAAAAGTCAGCATAATAAAATAATTAATGTAAGTTATGTAAAATTGTATTAGAACGAAGAAGACCAGTATTTATGAAACAGGCATGATATACCAGGCACTAGAAATAAGTTATGTAATTGAACCCTGAGGTAGTTATTTATTCATTCTACTTTTCACTATGGAAATGGAGACTCAGAGAGGCAAAGTTCAGAGACTTGATCAAACCAAACAGTTTAGTTGCTGCACAACCAGGTTTTAGGTCTGGCTGACTCCAAAGCATGACCTCTTTCCACTGTGCCATGATGTCATTCATGAAAATATCAAAACACAAACCTCTACAAAATTAGATCTTTCATTTAGTCTATGAGAAATGAATGGTGTCTCTTGCTGTCAAATGTACTATTTCTCTCCTTCCATTGAAGGTTAGAGGGGAAAAGCAATTTGTCACCATACGATGCAAACTTAGGTGTGTACTATTCTTAAAAAATAAATAAAAATGGGCAGCCTGGATGGCTCAGCAGTTTAGCTCTACCTTTGGTCCAGGGCGTGGTCCTGGAGACCTGGGATCGAATCCCATGTCAGGCTCTCTGCATGGAGCCTGCTTCTCCCTCTGCCTGTGTCTCTGCCTCTCTCTCTCTCTCTGTGTCTCATGAATAAATAAATAAATAAATTTAAAAAACATAATAAATAAATAAACATGAAAAGTAAATTTAGAAACTGATGTGGCTTCATAAATATCTCTTGAATTCAGAAATTAAAGGATATGTCTAATAATAATAGTAATAATGACAATAAGGTCTTGTGTAGATCTGAAATGCATAATTTCAAAGTGCTTTTGCATACATTTTATAATTTATAATTCTATAACAGCTTTCCTTATAAGATGGAGTATTTTTAAACTATATTTTATATGTTAAGAAACTTAGATCAAGCAACTTGACCCAGATCAGAAGTAACTCATGGCCTCTTATGTTTTGATTCTGAGTTCAATGCTTCCATCATACAAAAGATACAGGAAAGATAGTCCAAAAAGTACAGAAGAGGGTCTTTAACCTGTTACAACAAGGTAGATGGAATAAAGCCCTGATTAAGAAAAAGCTAACAAAAATTCAAGAGTCTACAAAATTAAATATATTCAGAACAAAAACAAATTTCATAAGCTCACTGATTGTGAAAGCTGACAGAGAGAAAATGGGCTTGTCCACATTCTAATTTGCTTTTATCATCAACATGATAACATGATTGGCTGAAAAGAGGGAACACACTTCAGAAAGGTTTACTGAAGCCTGAGACTGGTTAAGGGATAAAAAGAGAGTATGTAATTACTCTCAATGAGCTTGGATCTCATCACACATGCAGATTACATCCCAGATACAAAAAGAGCTTGTGTTGGTGATGTGTGGTAGACAAGAGAGGTGCTGAGAGGCTGTGTATATGTACATATCTGATCTTTAAAAAGACAAAGAAAACAGATCTTGCAAACCATGTGAGTTATTGATTCTAGACACAGTTCTAGAAAGGATTAATAAGGAATAGCTTGGAAATCCTTAAAAACACCCTAGTCACAAAGTGGAATCAATTGCATTATGTATTAGTTTGCTAGGGCTGCCATAACCAAGTACCATACACCGGGTGACTTAAACAGAAGTTTATTTTCTCGCAATTCTGGAAACAAGAATCTGAGAACAAGGTATTGGTATAGTTGTTTTTTTCTGGGAGCTTTCTCTTTGGCTTATAGGTGGCCCATCTTCTCCTCATGTGTTCGTATAGTCTTGTCTCTGAGCCCGTGTTCAAATTTCCTCTTCTTATAATGGCATTAATCATATTGGGCTAGGACTCAGCTTAATGACCTCCTTTTAATTTAATTATCTCTTTAAAGATCCTACCTCCAAATACAGTCGTATTCTAAGGGTTAGGACTTCAACAAATGAATTCTGGAGGATACAGTTTAGCCTATAATGGATCTTTCTGCATTCTTAATAACAATACAGCTAAAAAGAGGAAAACTAAATATGACTGATTCTTCACCAAGATGTAGGATTGGTGTGTTAGAATCAACTGGAACACTTTTCCAAAGTATATTCTCTGTCCCTGTCACCCACAGGGAGATTCTGATTATTCAATATTCACCCCCTGCTCCAGTTGAGAGCTACCATTATACATTTTTAAAAGCTAACACTTATTGGACACTTGTTATCTGTCAAATACTGTTAAGTGCTTTATGTGGATTATTTTATCTAATCCTCATGAAAATATTATGAGAAAATTCTATAAGATATTAATATTATCCTCATTTTATAGATAAAAAATCTGAGGCCCAGAGAGGTTAAGTAATTTGCACAAGGTCTCAAAGCTAGTAAATTAAAGAGCCAAGATTCAAAACCAGCATATCTGGCTCCAGATCCAAAGCTCTTAACCGCTGCACCATTCTCTTTCAACATAGTATATATGAAATTCAGGAAAGCACTTCTCATAATGCCTTATGAACACAATGATATAATAGAAACTGAATTATAAAACGATTAAGTAGGTCTATAAATTTTGAATGGCTGTTCCTAAAGAACATTAGCTAGTGGACTGATTATAACATGGAAACACGGTTCCCACTTTTCATGCCACAGGACTCTTTCCCTGGTCCTGCTCAAGTCTATATTTAAACCAATGATTTATATAAGAACATAAATAAATAAGATTATCAAATGAACAAATGAGATTGAACTGGGAAGGATGGAAAATATTTGTATTTTAGAATTAGGATTTGTATTTCAGCTCTATGTGGGAAACAACTGTGAGGTAATACACAAAAGTGATCATTTCTTTGAGAGCTGAGGCCAGTGGAATGGGGATCACTTAGCCTATGGATTTTCAGGGGCATGACAAAGGGAGACCTCATGGTCTGTCTTGAGGCCACCTTCAAGTTCTCCTGATAGAAAGGTCACAAAGAACATGAGGACATGGAATCAGAAGAAAGAGATATAAAAGACGTGACTTAGTAAGCCCCAACAAAGGCATAGAAGGATATGACTCAGTTAACACCTTACTTGTGAACCAAAAATCTTAACTCTAAGACTTTGGAAGTTTTGAAATTTTCTCATTTAAAAATATATTGCTTATTTCTTTTTAGTCATTAGCAAGAAAATCCCCCTACCCTTGAAAATTACAAAGGATCTATGTGACAGCCTATTAAAAGAGCAAGTAAAGAAATGCTAAGGATATGGTTTGTCGCTCCTCAAATTCCAGGGCAGGGGTGATGGGAAGATCCCAGGGAACAGAGTGACTGGTGGTAGAGGCTAAGTGTCTGAGGTCTGCTTGCAGGCAAGAAAGAAAGGCCCATGAACTATCTAGGGTGGGGAGAAGGGCACCCAGGATATAAGAACAGAAAATTTTGATAGGGCCTCTAACAACTGGAATTATTTAGTAAATGGACAGGTATATTTTTAAGGTAATGTGTTCCCTGCAGATGAATAAAATTGTAGAAGGATTTGTGTTGAGGATAAACATGGTTGTAGATTCTATTATGAATCTATTGATTCTTTATCTGATTTTATTATCATTGAGACATGAAAATTAAATATTGATGGGTTAATTATGTCAAAAGATAGTTCAAATCTAGAGGTTCTGCCTAAGACTATCAACAAAAGTCTGGTGCATATTTGTGTATTTACAGTATACAAAGTGTTTTTACAGACTTTACACCGAATATTTACATTATCTCCTTTAATTGTTCACTAGACCAGTCACTCCAATTTAGCTTCTACTTCCACTACTCTCCTGAATTGTTTTTAATTAGTGACCTCCTACTTTCTACATAAAATCAATTCTTTTTCACCTTCTCTCACAAAACTCAAACTCTTTCCCTTTCTGCCTTCCATAACAGCACACAGTTCCAATTAGATACCCCTGTCTCTCTCAGTCCATTCCTTTGTGATCTTCTATTTCCACTGCAGGCTCTTCTTGCACCTGAAAAAGTTGGGTCTCCTTGGGGTTTTGTCCTTGGCTCTGTTAACTTCTCAAGCCCCAATTTCTCCTTGGAAAATCACATCTAAATCCAAAGACTAGGTACCAATGTTTCCCAAATATCTTCAGCTGAGTCACTGTTGCTGACCTTCAAACCAATTTTTCTTACTGTATACTGAACATCTTCACTTGGACATCCCAGAGGATTTTCAGATCTCACATGCCTAAAATGGAATTAATCACTTGGTCTTCTAATTTCCTCTTCACTCTTCTCTCTTCTCTCAGTGTTTCCAATGTCGTTGGATTACAACACTGTTTCCCAACTGCCAAGCCATTAACCCGGAGATTGTTCTGGACTTTCCTTATTTCATACTCATAATCAGTCTCCAAGTGCTGTTGTTTCCTAATCATCTTGAACTTGTTCCCTTTTGCTATAACTCTGGTTTTTACCATCTCTTGCTAGACAAATGGAATAACCTCCTGCTCCTAGATTTCATTAGTCCAACTTCCACATTCTAGCCTAAGAGATCTTCCAAAAACACAAACTTTATGGAGCCACTGTGCTCCCATACTTGTTCACTCCTGCCTTCAAGTTAATAAACAAATTTTACACTTTGGCATGGAGTACATTCCAGCACATATCTACATTTGTACCTCACTATCCACCCCCTCCTTCCTAGATACCACATGTGCAAGTGACATGATGCATTGGATAGTTCTCAATCACACCATCCTTTGTCATATCTCTGTGACATGTTATCCCCTCCATCTTGATCAGTTTTCTCATTCTTTTACTCAGCTCAGACATCATTTCCTTTCTGACTCTTTCTTAGCTGTCCCTTCCTCCTGAGGAATTAAGAGTGTCTTCCACTCTCCTATACAAAATTCTATATTTGACCATTTTGTATTTTTCACAGCCCATGTATGCATCTATCTCCTTCAAAGATGTAAGCTCCTCAAGCAGATACCATGTACCAATTCTCTTTGTGCCCTGGCAACTAATACAGGGCCTGACTTGTAGCAGATTGCAAACATCTGTTTAATGAACAAAGCACCTTCTGCCTAGAAAAAAAGTTAGCCAAAATTTAAAAATCACAGGAGAAGCTTATAAATAAGTGACTGGTTTTCATCACAGAGCATCGAGGATTAATGCAGTTCATGCATCTCTGATAGGTATGCCCCTCCTTTTCCTGAGGTTAGTGACCTCTGAAAGTTATAACACTGCTCTTGCCTTCTTCTACTGTCAGAACTCCAGGGGGTAAAGACATAAATGAAGTTGGGGGAGGCTCTCCGATCACCTATATTATATTTAGTGCTTTTTTTTTTAATTTATTTTTTATTGGTGTTCAATTTACTAACATACAGAATAACCCCCAGTGCCCGTCACCCATTCACTCCCACCCCCCGCCCTCCTCCCCTTCTACCACCCCTAGTTCGTTTCCCAGAGTTAGCAGTCTTTACGTTCTGTCTCCCTTTCTGATATTTCCCACACATTTCTTCTCCCTTCCCTTATATTCCCTTTCACTATTATTTATATTCCCCAAATGAATGAGAACATATAATGTTTGTCCTTCTCCGACTGACTTACTTCACTCAGCATAATACCCTCCAGTTCCATCCACGTTGAAGCAAATGGTGGGTATTTGTCATTTCTAATAGCTGAGTAATATTCCATTGTATACATAAACCACATCTTCTTTATCCACTCTTCTTTCGATGGACACCGAGGCTCCTTCCACAGTTTGGCTATCGTGGCCATTGCTGCTATAAACATCGGGGTGCAGGTGTCCCGGCGTTTCATTGCATTTGTATCTTTGGGGTAAATCCCCAACAGTGCAATTGCTGGGTCGTAGGGCAGGTCTATTTTTAACTGTTTGAGGAACCTCCACACAGTTTTCCGGAGTGGCTGCACCAGTTCACATTCCCACCAACAGTGTAAGAGGGTTCCCTTTTCTCCGCATCCTCTCCAACATTTGTTGTTTCCTGCCTTGTTAATTTTCCCCATTCTCACTGGTGTGAGGTGGTATCTCATTGTGGTTTTGATTTGTATTTCCCTGATGGCAAGTGATGCAGAGCATTTTCTCATATGCATGTTGGCCATGTCTATGTCTTCCTCTGTGAGATTTCTGTTCATGTCTTTTGCCCATTTCATGATTGGATTGTTTGTTTCTTTGGTGTTGAGTTTAATAAGTTCTTTATAGATCTTGGAAACTAGCCCTTTATCTGATATGTCATTTGCAAATATCTTCTCCCATTCTGTAGGTTGTCTTTGAGTTTTGTTGACTGTATCCTTTGCTGTGCAAAAGCTTCTTATCTTGATGAAGTCCCAATAGTTCATTTTTGCTTTTGTTTCTTTTGCATCAAAATCCTAGAGAAGAACACAGGCAACACCCTTTTTGAACTCGGCCATAGTAACTTCTTGCAAGATACATCCACGAAGGCAAAAGAAATATTTAGTGCTCTTGAGTGACCTCCTATATACCCAAACCTCCACTTTTATAGGCTTACTAAGAGATGATAAAGAAGATAAAAAGAGGGACATGTTTAGAAAATGAGGTGGAAGGGCACCTTCGGGAGGCTCAACTTGAGCAAACAGGCAGCAGAAATTTAGCTCTTTAAAGAAGGGAACATCATCATGCTCCATGGTTCCCAATGGCAAGTGGAGCTGCTCAAAAGATAGTTCATGAAACCAAGTCACAGATCCAACAATGTGCCACAAGGGAGACACTGCATGTCAACTGGCAGGGCAAGAAATTCAGAGACCAATGTTGCATATCTCACCTGAAATGGGTAATTTGTGAACCTACAGAAAATTGCCAAGCAGGCCATGCAAGGCAGGCTGAAAGCCTGCCTGACCAACAAGTAGTCACTTTCGTGGTCACTGTCAGCTTACCTTTTATGGACTAACAGCCTCCTAAAATCTCAAGGCCTGTGGGACAAATCCAATCCACCACCTATTTTGAACAGCCTGTGAACTAAAATGATTTTTACATTTTAAAAATATAAAAAAAAAAAAAACCCAGAGTATGTAACAGAGACCTGTTTAGGCTGCAGAGACTAAAACATTCACTATCTGGCCCTGATCTCTGTGTAGATGCCTCTGTACAGTTAAGCCTCCATTGTTTCCAGAATAGTTTCTAAAACTGCATGCATTGGGAAGAAAGTTTTGAAAGTTATGCTCTCATTACATTATTATAACCAGCTTGGATTTCTCTATGTTAAAGGTTAAGAAGTAGACTGCATTATCTTGCCTCTATGGAAGAGTTGCATTTGTAGAGAACCTCTGTGTTCTAGTCAGGGGTTGGGGGTGGCATAGGACAGCAAGTTAGGAGATCTGGTCCCAGTGACAACATCATTACCAGTCGCAGAGCTTAGGTAGCTCACTTAACATCACAGCATTCTAATTTCCTAATCTGCAAAATAGGGATAACACCTGCCTTACTGCACCTTTTATGGTGTGAGGATACAGTGAAATAATAGATGTAGCAGGCTTTGCAAACTTGAAAGGGAGCTACAAATAGAGGTATTATTATAGATGTGACATCATCAACCCTTAATTATGGTTACTTGGGGGAAGATGAAAGACAGATAAATTAAGTTGTTGGTTATTAGTGGAAATTCTACTCATTTATTCTTTTATCTCCTCATTAAATCTTTAACAAAATTAACAAGTGTCAGGGCCTATTGAGTTTAAAGTTGTTTTCTGAGTCCAATAACTTAGTGTATTTATTGACTGTATTACATACTCAATACCTTTGGAAGGGGGATAAATGAGCAATGGGTGGCCAAAGGCATTACTAGAATTAGAGGAGAAAGAAATGTAAGAAACCTAGAAAATTAAAAATCAAATCAAAGCAATGCAAACAAATAAACAAATAAAAACACCCACTTTCACTATCAAAACTTATCTCCTTAAAGCTGGTTAAAATTGTTTCCATTCAGCACCTAACTCAAGGTTAACATGGCTGGCAGTGCCATGAAGTCAAATACAGTTTGACTTACTCCTCTATATCAGAGAAAATGCTTTTTTTTTCCTAGTCGCCATTCCTTGTCCTTTTCCTAAGTATACAGAAAGACTATATTTCTCAGAATCACTCACAGTTAGGTTGGGACGGGCAACTAATTCTGGCCAACAACCTTAAGCATAAATGACATGAGCCACTTCTCAGCCAAAGGTTAAAAGAACAGTGAGTTTTCCAGTACTCTCTTTTTCCTTGCTCTGGAAAGCTCCTGTAAGTTCCATATCAAGACGGCAGAAACATAAAATAGAAACAGCCTCAATCCCTGAGACATTATTTGAAGGGGAGACATGCTGGTGAACTGGAAGCTTCTCCTTTGTATGAGGAATTGGCTTTTTTATTTCTTTGTTTTTGCAATAAGTCACCAAGACTTAAGATTTGTTAGTGAGTGCAGACTTACCTAGCCTATTTTAACTAAGGCATTTTCCCTCCAAACTGGATATCATAGTCAACACACAATTCTATATTAAAAACAAACACACAAAAACTCTTCTGGGCTCCTGGGGAAGATGGCAGAGTAGAATTCTTGGCTCACCTTGTCCCCTGGATACACCTGCATAACACCCACGTCAGTATAAATAACTCCGAAAGTGACTTGATGATTGGCAAAATAGACTGTCCACAAGGAGGGAGTAGGAAGCACAGGGACACAGTCAGGAGCTCAATGGACCTGTTGGACTCTCCACAGGAGGGAGAGAAACTGTGGATTTGCAGAGAGGAAGGAACAAACCCCACACCAGGCATCCTAGGCACAGGAAACCCACACTGGGAAGATGCACCCTCATAATATTTGGCTTTGAAAACCAAAGAGGCCTGGCTTCTTGAGTTCTACCATCAGTGGGGCTTAACACCAGGAATGTTAAAAAACAGCAGGCTCTTGGAGAGCCAAATGGCAATAAGAAACTGAGTCTCTTCCCTTAAAGAGACAGCACAACAAACAGGCCCAGAGATACAGCATAGAAGGAGCAGTTTGAAAAACGCCTGGGGTATACAAGAAGGAGATTTGTTTAGGATCCCAGAACATGTGCTGGAGGGGCAGGGATCTTTGGGGGACTTCTCCAACAACAAAAGAGCTGGCAGGTGTCATTTCCCTCCCCACCTCTCCACCTAGATACACAGACACTTGTGGGAACCAACACAGCAGGAACATTCTCAAGCTAACAGTGCACCTTGCCTCCCCATGCTTCTTTGGATTCACCCTCCCAACACATGGCCTCAACATAGATCTTGCTAGCTAACACCTCACACTTGGCCCCTGCATTCTCCTGTGGACCCCCTCCCCCTCCTTGACAGGAGTCCATCCAAAGTGGTGCCACAAACATACCATTGTGTAAGCAGCCCTGACAGGGCTCACACCACTCCAAAGTGATTCCTGCCCCAGGGAGAGGGGAGGATAACCAAATACACTAGTCTGACTGTGGCCTCAGCACTGGGCTGGGGGCAGATGACTGGTCTGACTGCAGGCCCCACCTACCAATAAAACTTCTCAAGGGACAATACAGGGAGAGCACCCTGAAGTTCAATGCTACCACATCTCTGACAAATGCCTTGTCTGATTCAACTTGAGCCCCAAACTAACACTAGCAACACGGGACCAAACTGCCCACAACAAGCAAAGAGAACCATTGCAGACAACTAGACTGAAGACAAAAATGGCTCAGCCACAACAGTACGGCACACTAGGAAACACCTCTGAATTGCTAGATTCTGGTGAACAGGGGACATTGTATTGCAGGGCACTACAGGTTCTCTTCTTCATAAAGCCACTACTTCCAAGAGCAAAAGACATAGATAATTTTCCTAACATATAGAAATAAAAACAGAGAGATAGATAAAATGCCAAGACAGTGGAATATGTCCCAAGTGAAGAGAGAGCTACATGAAATACAGGTAAATAATATGCCTGATAGGGAATTTAGAGTAATAGTCATAATGATACTCACTGGAATTCAGAAAAGAGTAGAGGGCCTCAGTGAATCTTCCCAATAAATAAACAGAAAACATAAAAAAAACAATTGGAGATGAAGAACTCAATCTCTGAAATATAAAACACATTAGAGGGAATAAATGGTAGGATAGAGAAAGCAGAATGATCAGCAACTTGAAGGACAGAGGACTTGAAAGCCATCAAGCTGAACAGGAGAGAGAAAAAAAAGAATAAATTAAATTAGATTAAGGGAACTCAGCAACAGCATCAAGCATAATAACATTCACATTACAGGGATCCCAGATGGATAGGAGAGAGAAAAATGGGGCAGAAAATTTACTTCAAGAAATAATAGCTGAAAACTTCCCAAATCTGAGGAAGAAAACAGAAATCCAGATCCAGGAAGCACAAAAAGCCCCCAGTAAAGTCAACCCAAGGTGGTTTACAATAAGACATACAATATAAAAAGACAAAAAATAGTGGAAAAGAGAGAATTGTAAAAGGAGCAAGAGAAAAGAAAACAGATTTAGGGAAACCCCATAAGGCTATCAGCTGATTTTTCAGCAGAAACTTTACAGGCCAGAAGGGAGCAGCATGATATATTTAAAGTGCTGATGGAACCAAGAATATCCTATCCATCAAGGCTATCATTCATAACAGAGGGACAGATGAAGAGTTTCCCAGGCAAGCAAAAGTTCATCACCACTAAAACAGCCTCACAAGAAATATTAAAGGGAACTCCGTGAGTGGAAAGGAAAGACTATAAGCAGGAATAAGAAAAGTATGAAGCACAAAAGCAGTACACTTAAGTATATCTATTAAAATCAGTCAAATGATTCACTAAATAGAAAAATATAAAGTACAATACCATATACCTAAAATGGCAGGTGGAGCAGAGGAATAAAAATGTAGTGCTTTTAGAATGGATTTAGGTTTAGGTTTAGGTTTAAACTTAAGTGACCATTAACTTAATATAGACTGCTATATGCATAAGATGTTATATATAAACCTTATGGTAACCACAAATCAAAAACCAGTGATAAATACCCCCAAAATAAGGAGAATAGAATCCAAGCACATCACTAAAAAAAGCCAGAAAACCATGAGAGAAAAGAGCAAGGGAAGAAAGGAATAGAGAAGAACTACAAAAACAACCATAACACAATTAACAAAATGGCAATAAGTACATACCTATCAATAATTACTTTGAATGTAAATGGACTAAGTTCTCTAATCAAGAGACATAGGGTGATGGAAATGAATAAAAAAGCAAGTCCCATCTCTATACTATCTACAAGAGACTCATTTCAGACCTTAGACACATACAGATTGAAAATGAAGGGAAAAGCATTTATCATTCAAATGGAAGTGAAAAGAAAGCCAGGGTGACAATACTTATATCAGAAAAAAACAGGATTTAAAACAAAGACTGTAACATGAGTCAAAAAAGGACATTACACAATCATAAGGTGAACAAGATTTAACAATTGTAAATATTTATGTACCCAACATGAGGGCACCCAAATACATAAGCAACTAATAACAAACATAAGGAAATAATTGATACTAATATAAGAATAATAAAGAACTTTAACTTTCCACTTACATCAATGGATAGGTCATCCAAACAGAAAATCAACAAGGAAACAGTGACTTTGAATGACATATTGGATCAGATGGATCTAACAGATATATTCAGCACATTTCATCCTAAAATAGCTGAATACACATTCTTTTCAAGTGCACATGGAACATTTTCCAGAATTGATCTCATTAGGCCACAAAACAAGTCTGAACAAATTTTAAAAGATCAAAGTTATACCATGCATCTTTTCTGACCACAACTCTGAAACTAGAAATCAATCACAAGAAAAAAAATCTGGAAAGAGCACAAATACATGGAGGTTAAATAACATGCTACTAAACAATGGATGGATCAAACAAGAAATCAAAGGGTAAATAAAAAAATACCATGGAGACAAATGAAGATGAAACACAATGGTCCAAAATCTTTGTGATGCAGCAAAAGCTGTTCTAAAAGGGAAGATTACAGCAATATAGAGCCCCTGCCTCTAGGAGCAAGAAAAATCTCAGATAAACATCCTAACCTTATACCTGAAGGAGCTAGAAAAAGAAGAACAAACAAAACAAAATCCAAAACTAGTAGAAGGAAGGACATAATAAAGGCTAGAGCAGAAATAAATGAAATAAAAAATTAAAAAACAATAGAACAGATCAATAAAATCAAGAGTTGGTTCTTTGAAAAGATCAATAAAATTGATAAATCTTTAGCCAGACCAACTAAACCAAACCAAAACACAACAAAAAGAGAGGAAGAACTCAAAATCAGAAATGAAAGAGAAGAAATAACAACCAACAACACAGAAACACTAGAAACATATAACCTCCAGGGATTCCCCGGTGGCTCAGTGGTTTAGCACCTGCCTTTGGCCCAGGGTGTGATTCTGGAGTCCCGGAATCAAGTCCCACATCGGGCTCCCTATGTGGGACTGCTTCTCCCTCTGCCTGTGTCTCTCTCTGTGTCTCTCATGAATAAATAATAAAACCTTTAAAATATATATATAACCTCTCAAAACAATCAGGAATCATGAAGAAACAAAATTTGAACAGATAAATTATCAGAAATGAAATTGAATCGGTAATCAAAAAACTTCCAGGAAATATAACTGCAGGACCAGATGGCTTCACAGGTGAATTCTACCAAACATTTAAAGAAGAGTTAATACCTACTCTTCTCAAACTATTCCAAAAAAAATAGAATAGGAATGAAAGATTCCAAATTCATTTTATGAGGCCAGCATTATTCTCATATGAAAACCAGTAAAGACACTCAGAAAAAGAGACCTATGGGCCAATATCTCTGATGAATACAGTTGCAAAAATCCTTAACAAAATATTATCAAATGGAATCCAGCAATACATTAAAAAAAAAGTTAAAAAAAATAAAAAAATAAAAATAAAAATAAAAAAAAAGTTTACCATAATCAAGTGAGATTTATTCCTGGGATGCAAAGATGGTTCAATATTCATAAATCAATCAATATGATACATCACATTAAAAGAGAAAAGATAAAAATCATATGATCATTTCAATAAATGCAGAAAAAGCATCTGACAAGGTATAACATTGATGTCAAAAAATCTCAATAAAGTGGGTTTAGAGGGGACATACCTCAACATAATAAAGAACATATATGAAAAACCCACAGCAAACATCATACTCAATGATGAAAAACTGAGAGCTTTTTCCTCTAAGGTCAGGAACAAATTTTCCCCTAAACTCTCACCACTTTTATTCAACATAGTACTGGAAGTCCTAGCCACAGCATCAGATAAGAAAAAGAAATAAAGGGCATCCAAATTGATAAGGAAGAAGTAAAACTTTTACTGTTTGTAGATGACATGGTACTTTATGTAGAAAACCTGAAAGACTACTGAAAATCTGCTAGAATTTGATAAACATGATGAGTACTGGGTAATGTATAGAATTGTTGAATCACTATATTGTACACCTGAAACTAATATTACACTGTATGTTAATTATACTGGAATTAAAATAAAATTTTTAAAAACTCATATTGTTATTACTGAGACAGTTGGAAGTTTTATTTTTCCATGTTGTCACCCTTCATGCTCTCTATAACCCTAACACTAACTCCAACAAATCACAATTATTTGTGGATTATGCTATGTTAAATGAATATATATACAAGTTTGAGAGCCACCAGATCAGATAATCCCTAAAGTCTCTCCTGGTGCTTAATTTCTCCGAGGAAAATAAATTTGTGGCACTATAAAAAAAAATCATGTCATAAATTCCAAAGTTTAAGCAGGAGTTACTTCCAGATATTCATCCCATTTGCCTCCATTATTAGCTTGGCATAGAGCTCACCACATTTCAAAACTTATATTTTCTCTACTGTAAGGTTCTTAAGTACAAATATACACACACACACACACACACACATATATATACATATACACGTAATATTTATATATATTTATATAATATATATATGACTTCTGCCTTTATATATACTTATATATGATACACACACACACACACACACACACACACACTCTTGTCTCGGAGCCCTTAATTATTTCTTCTCCCTAAAATCTTCCTTCCCCAAATATCTTCTTGGCTAACTACCTTGACTCCTTTAGCTTTATCCTTTGGTCTCATCTCAATGAGACCTGCTCTGACTATCATAGTTAATACCATAGCCTCTACCTACACACACACACACACACACACACACACGTACAGAAATACATCATACTCTACTTTTACCTTTCTTCTCAAAGAAAATTTTACTTCCTACTATATAATTGTTTTTAAAAAAATCCATTCAACCCATTTTTCAGGTAGAAATTATTAGAGTATATAATATTACTATTTTTTAACTGATTCTATATGAAAAAGCCATAGTTCCTGATCAAATATGTAGCAGTGAAAAGAAACTTACTAAATGGACACATATCAACATAGAAGATCACAAAAATTAAATATGGAATGATATAAGTATGAAACAGAATGAAGTTTATAGCACTAATTCACTTATTTCCATTTAAAAACATTTATGTAAACTTAGTAACACTGCATTTTCAAGGATGCATACTTATCTAAATAAAGAAGTAAAATGGAATGGAAGGACATATGTTAAAGATAACTAGAAGTTGCTATCAATAGAGATGGAAGAGGATAGGAGGAAAATAAAAGAGAAAATCAATAGTAAATGACATCAAAACTGTACCAGGTTGAACAGCACCCCAAATTAATGTCCTTCTCAGAACCTCAATATGTGACTTTCTTTGGAAATAGGATTGTTACAGATGTAATTAAGATAAGGTCATACTGAACTATGGTGGGCTCTTAATCCAATGTGACTGATGTCCTTTTAAGAAGAGGAGGGATACAGAGACAGACCCGCATAGAGGGCAGACAGTGTGGAGGTACGCAGGGAAAATGCCCTGTGACAGTGAGGACAGACTGGAGCGATGTACCTCCAGACAAGCAATGCCAAGGATTACCGACAACAACCAGAAGCCAGGAAGAGACAAAAAAAGGGAGGGGGGGGGAGGCGGTCTTCACCTAGAACCTTCAGAGAAACTGTGGCAGAGCTGACACCTTAATCATGGATTGCTAGCCTTCCAGAATTGTGAGACCAAAAATTTCTGTTGTTTTAAGCCTACTGATTTGTAGTAGGCTACAAAGTACTACAGATTTGTAGTACTTTGTTTGGCAGTGCTAGCAAACTAATACTAAAATGAAAACAAAAAGTCCCGCCTAGACTCATGATAATGACCGTGTACTGATGTTAGCAGAATGAATAAAGCCTACAGTGGAATTTTGTTACTGTTCTGGATGTGGGGAACAATATTATCACCCATATGAGAAGGCAACACCATGCTAAGACTTGTCGTGCATAGAATTGCTCTTTGCCAGGGTTGTGATTGGATTTATGCCACCTTTGAGGTTAAGAGAACCATCATGGAAGGGTACCCCCTCTGTATTTGGAAGCATGGCCCAAACTTGCTTAATTAGGGTATGAGTAGAAAAAAGCCTTTAGACAAGTTTGTGTCAATCATTTCTAAAAGAGGTGCTTGGTTATCAATACACTGTATTTCTGAGAATGGCTATTTTACGTTTTGATGAAAAACAAAAACACTGGAACTGGCCCCAAACTATAGTTAATTGGCACTTGAGGAAAGGTGAGAGTCTCAGATTATACCAAGAAATCTGACTTGTTTCTAAAAAAAGTGGACACAAATTGCGTCAGAATTGATAGTCTGAGCATCTTCTTTAAAGTTGGTATGATTTTGACTTAGGGAACAGAGTGTGCTGCTTCATGACTGCATACCTGTGCCTGCTAATACTCACAGCAGCCATCTCCTCCCTGTTTCCAACCCATCCCATAGCCTTTCAGATCCAGGACTTTAGCAATTTCAGAAAGAGTCTTAAGACACATTCTCTACAAAAGTGGTTCTCAACTTATTTTTTCCCATTTACTGAGGTATAATTGACAAATAAATTATAAGATATTTAAAATGTACAATAGGATGATTTGATATATGTATACATTATGGAAGAATTTCTCCCATGGGGTTAATTAACACATCAGTCACGTCATACATTTACCCCTTTCTTTGTTGACAACATTTAATTTCTACTCTCTTGGCCAATTTCAATTATACAATAGTTATCAACTAGAGTCTCTATGTTATATATTAGATCCTCAGACCGTATCCATCTTCTGCTGAAGGTTTGTACCTTTCTACCAATCTCTCCCTATTTCCCCTGCCAGCTGATTCTCAATTTAGATGCTTTTAAGATTCACCGTGTGATTGCTAAATGGTTGATTCCTCAGGCTCATGCCCCACCTCGCCTCCCACCAACCCACCTCTGCCCCCTCAGTCCGCCAGAGATTCTTTTTTTTTTTTTTTTTTTTAGTCAACTTTCTCCCTTTATTAAAAGCATTTTATTTTTTTTTTATTTATTTATTTATTTATTTATTTTTTTAATTGGTGTCGCCAGAGATTCTCATTCAGAGCTGAGTTGGTGCAAAAACAACTGCATTTTATTTTTTTAAAAATGCCTTTGGTAATTTTAACGTAAGTTCTCTGGCAGTACTTTGAGAAACAGTTTTCTAGATTTTCCAACTTTAATATGCCATGATCCATGTGAAGACTTATTAAAATGCAGATTCTGATTCCTAGAGTTCCAGGATGGGACTTGATTTCCAGCATTTCTAACAGGTCCCCAGGTAACATGAACATAGCTGGTCCATGGGCAACACTTGAGGTGGGAAGTTTTTAAAATCCAGTGCTTCAGCAGGATCATAGATCAGGTATTTTTCTAAACCAGATATTTTTCTAGCAGCAGTATTTTTCTAAAGTTCCCAGGTGATTCTGGTATACAGCTAGGTGCTAGACTACAAAGTCGGTAGCCACTGCCAGGTGGCAATAGTAGCTTGTAACTCACAGACTTTCCCCAGGTATAGATTAACAATAACTGATATTTCAAAAGAAGAGACGACTAATTTCAAAGGAGTGAAATTTTTAAAGATTACAATTACATTAATGCCTCAAATAACACTGGAATTACTCCCCTCTGTATTATTTCCAGCTAATTAAAAACTGACAGTTGTGTATTGGTGAGGATGTGGAGAAAAAGGAACCCCTGGACACTGCTGGTGGGAATGTAATCGGTAGAGCCACTGTGGAAAATAGTGTGATGATTGCTCAGAAAGTTTAAAAAAAAATGCCATATGACCCAACAATTTCACCAATGGGCATTTACCTAAAGAAAACAAAAACATTGGGGCACCTGGGTGGCTCAGTGGTTGAGCTTCTGCCTTTGGGTCTGGTTGTGACCCTGGGGCTCTGGGATGAAATCCCACATCAGGCTCCCCACAGGGAGCCTGCTTCTCCCTCTGCCTATGTCTCTGCCTCTCTCTGTGTCTCTCATGAATAATTCAATAAAATCTTTTAAAGAAAAGAAAACAAAAACACTAATTTTAAAGGATATATGCATCCCTATGTTCATTACAGTATTATTTACAATAGCCAAGATATAGCCACCTGAGCCCATCAATAGATGAATAGATAAGGAAGACATTACATATATATAATACATATTATATATATATGCCCCATAAAATATTACAGAGCCATGTAAAATGATGAGATTGTGCCATTTGCAACAACATGGATGGACCTACAGGGTATTACATTAAGTGAAAAAGTCAGACTGAGAAAGATAAATATATATGATTTATTCATATGTGAAACCTAAAAAAACCCCAGATGAATAAACAAACAAAAAGCAGAATCGAACCTGTAAAATCAGAACAAACTGATGGTTGCCAGAGGGGTGAGATATAGAGAGATGCCCAAAATGAATGTAGGAGAGTGAGGGACAAGGGCTTCCAATTAAAGTATGAATGAGTCACAGGAATAAAAGGTACATCGCAAGGAATGGAGTCAATATGGGGACACACTTGTTCCCACTTGTGGTGAGCATAGCAATGTGTTTAAACTATTCAAACCACTCTTGTCCACCTGAAATCAATGTAATAATGTGTGTTAACTACACTCAAAAAATCAATGAAAAAAAAGTGACAGTTGTGGATAGACCTTCTTATAGCTTTGTCATTTGATAGAATTTAGTAGGATATGTTTCTTCTTTATATCAGATTTATTCCTGATTTTGAGCCTCTGACTGCACTGGTTAAATTGCAGGATGGTGGTTCTGAGACACAGCTAGACAACCTTCCACATACCCTCCCGTGGGTCAACAATGATTAGAATGGAAAAGACATCGGGGCAGTCCCATACTCAGCACAGGCATCCCTCGATTCTCAATTCTCCCCAACTGAGTGCTCAGCTTGGTCAGGAGCCATCTCCTGGCAGCAGATATTTGATTATTCTTTCCCAACCTGGAATCTAGGTTTCAGCTATTTTTTTTTCCTCCCTTTCTCTTGTGTCTTTTCCTTTCACCAAATGATTCATTAACAAGAAAACTACTTATATAATTAAATTCTAATTTCTATAACCCCCACCTGCTTGTGTGGTAGCTTCAAAGGGGTTTCTTCCAGGACATTTGCTTACAGGAAGGAGCCAACCTTCTTTTCTTCAGTTCCTGATTATTAAAGGGATAATACCTGTGGAAAGTACCTTGTAACCGTATTAGGCTCCATCCCCTTCTTGTTGTTAGTAGCGGTGATTCAAGAAAAGTCTTCTTTTGAGGTGATCAGAGGTAGCATTTGGCCAGATAATCAAAACATTTGTCTAAAACAAGAAGTTTGTTTTAAAAATGATGTAATGTATCGGGGCAGCCCTGGTGGCACAGAGGTTTAGCACCGCCTGCAGTCTGGGGTGTGATCCTGGAGACCTGGGATCAAGTCCCATGTCGGGCTCCCTGCATGGAGCCTGCTTCTCCCTCTGCCTGTGTCTCTGCCTCTCTCTCTCTCTCTCTCTCTGAATAAATAAATAAATTCTTTAAAAAAAAAAAAAGATATATCAAAATGTTGTATCTTTTTAAGTTTATTTATTTATTTATTTTCAAGTAATCTCTATGCCCAATGTGGGGCTTGAACTCATGACCCTGAAATCAAAGGTCACATGCTTTTCTGAACCAGCCAGACACCTGCAAAATGTTGTATTTTAACCTGAAACATTTGTAACATGACAACATACACTGGCATGGCTGTGCAATCATTTGAGTGTCCTTTCTGGTAGGACAGGCATTTGTTCTGATTGGTCAGGGCCAAGACCATACTGGTTGTTAAAATATTTGAATATAATCCCTCTATATTCATCAATCTTTTGACATAGGATCAAAATAATTTCTTTGAGTATAGGTCCTCTGATAGGAATTCTGAATTTCCAATTTCAGTATCTTTAGTGGACATTGAACATCGAGAGTCAGTTAACAGGCAGTGTAGACATCCACAATTGTAAGATTCCACTCCCCTGCCCGCCGCGGCACCAAACTTTTAGAGTAGTTCCCTCTGACCCCATTTAACTGCAATTCTTAAATCTCACCAGAATGAATCTTGAAGCATTCAACTTAATTTTCATAGAATCGACAATTTTCTTTTCATACTCATATTTATACTCTATGGGTTTACATAATATCTGGTTAAATTATGCAATTACAAGAACAAATACAGTGATCATAAAATATTTGGGAATAAATGCAACTGATCCTGGTCAACATATAATTCAATTGGTGGGAATGGAAGCCTGCAGGCATACTAGAACTTAGCCTGCTGGTTCCAAGGCTTCAGATTGCCAGGGACATGGATGTTAGGTAGAAATGTATGAAAATGCTGGTATGCCATCATTTTCTGACCTACAAAACCAGTGGTTCAATGTGGTCCAGACTATATTTTACAGTGATAAGTTTAGTGCGGGTCAATTAGAGAGCTTCAGTTATAATGTTAAAAAAAAAAGCAGAATAATAATAATAGATAAAAGAACAAAGCTGCTTTTATTTATTTATTTATTCCTTTATTTGAGAGGGGCAAGAGAAGAGGGAGAGAGAGAATCCATGAGTAGATTACCTGTTGAGTGTGGAGCCCAAAGAGGGGCTGGACACAGGACTCCATCCCAGAACCTGAGATCATGTTCTGAGCAGAAAGCAAGAATCAGATGCTTAATAGACTGAGCCACACAGGTGCCCCAGAACTGCTTTTCAACACTGTGCTTGCTCTTTAAGATTTTCGGACTATACTTATTAATAAGTGCTTATCCTTTGGCCAAGCATTTCACAAAAGCTTTCTTCTGACCTTAAAAGAAAAGTTCAAAAAAATGCTATTGTTAAATACGTTTGGGAAATACCACATACCCACCTAGGAGATTCAAAATATTCATCAGCATATTAAAGGCACTGAGAAGTCCTGTAGCAAAGGCCTTTGTTTAACTTTGTTTACCTTAGGGTTTCATAAATTTAACAAAAGTAGGCCGTTTCATGTAACATCTAATCCTGAAGAGCTAATGTTTAATAAAACAAACACACTTTAGTAAACACTACCAACTAGCATTAAAGAAAGTATTAATCTGATTTTGCAGTAGATTAAACAAATACCATCTTAATATCAGTTTGAAACAGCACAATTTGTGCAGGTGTCCCAAAGCACTGTACAAATTTCATTTAGTGGTAATGTTCTCCCCTGTACAAACAGAGAAACAAAGGTATAAAGAAGCATTAGGTTGCTTGCCAGAGTACACACAAGATTGAGACAAACTGGAACCATAGCCCACATGTCTGAACAATGATTTCTAAACTGTGTTTACAAACAGAACCATATTGCAAATTGTGGCCAGTCACTCTTTTTAACTGAAGTATCTATTTAAGTAAAGTTCTGCCTTGGTGATGATATTTTCTTTTAATGAATTTTAATTGAACACACTTGTAAAATTAAAACATGTTAATTTTCACATATTCACCTCTCTGGGAATAGTCAAGAGTCCCCTTCGTTAACTGCATGGTGAAGAAGGTGGAAGAGACTGCCTCTCACTTAGACATACGTCTTATTGAGGAGTAGATAATATTTCTTCATCAAATCAAATCAATCAATCATCAATTTAAAATAAGAACTAAGGTAAATGGTGTACTCCTTGAACCCGAAACAGAAGGCAAAGCTCCAGAGCTCATGGAGCCGAGTAACATTGACCCATATATTAGATTGCTGGTGACTTTCATCAATAATTGAGAGCAAGGACTCTATAAAATCTCCAGCTGTGCCAGGGATTCATGGATCTACTGTCTTTGCTCAGAAGCTCATTGATAAAACAAGACATGAATATATGGCTTTCTGTTGGCGAGATTGTGACCTTGAGTGAATGAGTCTCAGTCACTTGTAAGGCTAAATAGATTTATGTGTTCTGAAGTTTGTCAGCATAATAGGTGTTTCCCAGCATTTTGGAACTGCATGCTACGTGACAGAGGAATGACCTTTAGATAGAGCATACCTGCCCACCCCCTCTGCCAGGGTGGTAGGTGGGGGACAGTGATGTGTGATTTCAGAAGCAGATTTACAGACTCTCTCGCTCTATGCACGTCACCTTCGAGTGCTCTCCCCCACCACAGAGCCTCATTGCCTCGGTCACAAACAATATCTGTTATTTCAGAATGCTGCAATGCTTTACCTCAAGGCCGAGCCAGAGTTGTCAAATAGAGATGAAGAGCCTTTTGGCAAAAAAAGTGCTCTTAAAATGTTTACCTTCTCATACCTAATGGTTTTAGATCATATCTTATTAGCCTAGGAGACCATTATATAAAGTACAATTAAGATCTCCTTGACATTTTCTAGGAGTTCCAATTCAGCTTTGCTAATGGCTATAACTTCATTGCCTTTTTTTTTTAATTTAATGCCATACAGTGTTGGAAATGCAGTTTATAATAATGTGGACTACCCAGGGTGCACTTGCAGTAATTACACAGAATGTCAACAGCCTCTCAAGCTGGATCCTGTGTTGATTGCATCTTGTGACATTTTCATTTGGTCAACTTGTTGGAATTACACCTCTATGGGCAGGCTCCTACCCCTCCAGTTTAACGTTCTCCTGATCATAGAAAGAAAGTAGAGCTGGGGCTAAGAATAGGATCATTGTCTCTGTGGCCAGTATCCCACCCATACTGTTGGCAACTTTCATTCAAGAAACACCTAGTGAAGGTCTGTTATATACTCAGCACTAAAGACACAAAGCTTAACAAGATCCTCTCTTGCTGTCACTCCTATGTGTCAAAGTAAGAGAGTTCAGAAACATCTTTCAACCAACAGAAAAATCCCACAGGTGTTAAATTAGAACCAGAGTTCTAGTCCATATCTTTTATTTTTCCTTTCCTTTCCTTTCCTTTTTTTTTTTTTTCTCCTTTTCTTTTCTTTTTCTTTTTCTTTTACATTTTTTCCTCCCTGGGCCCATGTTATCCAGAACTCTAGTTTTAAGTATGCTTTATGTTGACCATGATTTGGTATACAAACAGCTAAAATTTATGTGGTGCCCATGTTCTACTGGGTTCTGTTATAATCTCTTATACATAATTTCTGCAATAAATCTATATGGCAGATAGTATCACTGTTTCACAGACAAGGAAATTGAGCCACAAAGAGGTTTTGTTTTGTTGTTTTGTTTTGTTTTGTTTTAAGTCTCACACAGCTAGTGAACGGAGAACCTGAAGTTTGAACCTTGATTATTTGCAAAGAGCCTGATACTGCTCTGCCATTAGGAGGAAAGTCCTGATAAAGGATTAGTATGGTAAATTAAACAATATAGTCACCAGAAGATGATTAACACGTGTCATAAAAACCAGGATGGCTGAAAACAAGAGAGTCAGGGCAAAAATAGAACACAGACTTTTTTCCCTTAGCCATCCCTGCTTTAGTACCTGTGGCACCAATTCCTTTGTAAAGGGGGTAAGGGTTAAAACAATAATAACCCTATATGTGATTTGCATTTTGTTTTAAAAATACTAAACTTAGGTTGACAGTTTAGTGTACTATATAGTTGATCCCGAAGGAGAGATTCACTCTGTCTAGCTAATTAATTTTGTTCTATTTATAAAGTTCTGAAATAAAGGAACTTCTTCCAGTGTTACTAAATCAGAAGCCTGAATAGGCAAGGGGCACCTCATCTAACAACACCTGCCAGGATTCTAGGGAGTGACGTGGGCACCTCTTACAGAATCAGATGGAACCAAGCTCATTTGAGTATAGGACTACTCCATTTTATACGTGCAATTTATTATTTTGATAATTAATTAAAAGAAAGAAGCCAGAGGAGGGACCAAATTATATTATGCTCCCAGTGGACTAAGGAGAGCTGCACATTTGGAAATGCTCTCCAGTTTTTCAGCCCATTCTGAATCTGGAAAGAAGGGGTGAATAAGCCAATAGGTTAACTGGTCAGGTTAACACTGTATCTCAGAAAGTCTAAATTGGATGCTGGGAAGTGTTAAACCACTGATCAAAGAGATGTCTTGCCTGTTACCCAAGAATTGCTGGGGTTAGAATTTCTCTTTACAGTATCGATCATATTTTTTACTTGCTAGACTGGTTAAAGAACAGGTTTGGTCCTGTCCCTAGTTTTCTTCAAGGCTAAAATGTGAAAAAAAAAAAAAAAACTGTGTAAGAGTTGTGTTTATTTGAATGGGCACCTATGTGGTTCTCATTGTCTTTGAATAAAATTTATTATATTCTATTTATTTCTTTTTAAGCTAGTTGGTTATCTCTTTTTTCTGACTACAAATTCATTTGAGTCTGACTAAAATAAGCTCCAACTTTTATTTATGATTTTCTTGGCCATTGAGTTAGATTTTTTTGGTCATGCTTTAGATATTACCATGCTGCAAGTTATTGGCTATAAAACTTTTGTATATTTTTATAACTGTCTTGACTGAAAAACTTCATGTTCTATCAATATATATGGAAGAGTCCTAGGTATATAGGAAAAGGATGAAATATGTTTGAAAAGTTTCTTTTTTGCCATATATTTATATAAGAAAGGCTTTTTACCATGTTTCATTATACTTAGTTACAGTTGGCTTTTTTTTTTTTAATTTTTTATTTATTTATGATAGTCACATAGAGAGAGAGAGAGAGAGGCAGAGACACAGGCAGAGGGAGGAGCAGGCTCCATGCACCGGGAGCCCGATGTGGGATTCGATCCCAGGTCTCCAGGATCGCGCCCTGGGCCAAAGACAGGCGCTAAACCGCTGCGCCACCCAGGGATCCCTACAGTTGGCTTTACAACCTCAGATCTATGTTTAACATCGAGCTTATAAAGTTTTAATGCAATCTTCTAAACTTCTATGAATTAATATAATGTGGATATACTTAATATATTAAAAATAAAATGAAAATGTGGGGTCTTACTATGGATGAAACAAGAAAAAGTGAAATACTATCTTAAGTTTTCATTCAGATAAGATAGGTTAACTAGTCATTGCCATTACTCTTAAATTATCGAGTACATAGGACAAATAAATATGAAATTGTAAGAAAACAAGATATCCTGGTATCACTGAGATGCACTATAATAACATTCATGATGGAAAAAATGACATAAAAGGTGTAAGTTTCTCAAAAGAAACAGATTTAGAACTGTATGCCAAAAGTTATACATCTGTTATGTTTGTAAAAACATGTTGGCTGATACAATTAACAGTTGTGCACTTTACTATGTTAATTATTTTCTGAAAAAGTTAGACATTGCTTAGAAACTTATGAAATGGTGACTTAGAAGTACAGCAATAACATTTTACTGAAAATTTTTAATATTGTTTTTAAAAGTAGTATACAGTAAAATTGCTTTATATTTTTGAGATTTTATTTATTTATTCATGAGAGACACAGAGAGAGAGGCAGAGACACAGGCAGAGGAAGAAGCAGGCTCCCCGCAAGGAGCCAAATGTGGGACTCGATCCCACATCCCAGGATCATGCCCTGAGCTCAACCACTGAGCCACCAGGCATCCCTGCTTTATATTATTTTTTTGAAAATTTTATTCATTTATTTGAGAGAGAGCGAGAGACAGATCATGAGTGAGGGGAGGAGCAGAGGGAGAGGGAAAAGCAGACTCTCTGCTGAGCAGGGAGCCCCATGCAGGACTCCATCTGGGAACCCTGGGATCATAACCTGAGCCCAAGGCAGATGCTTAACAACTGAGCCACCCAGGCGCCCCAAAATGGGCTGTTTTATGCTCACTTGTATGAACGTTAACACATGGAGAGATTTATGTGGCAAAAAAGAGGGACAGCTGACTGAGTACTGGTGAAGCCACCCTGGTTATTTGGAGTTCTCTGTACTGATTGCTGCAATGAACCCCAGCAGTGGCACTCTCCCATTATTTCCTTCTCCCCAGCTCTGGGTCCCTGTAGAGAGATCCTTTGATGCTACCGCCACCAACCACATCTGTTACATTGCTGATGCCCTTCGAATGATCCCTTACCAGGGCTCACTGATCATGCTCACACTACAGCTGGCTGTGGTGTCTGTCCTGAAACTATGAATGTCCAGGACGTAGATTTCTCTGTAAGTCTGGCTTGATCTTCGAGAGCTCCTAGCAATGCCTTTCATCATTATCAGCATTCTAAACTGGGGCTGCCACTTTGCACTCCTAACATTTCAAGCAAATTTTGGAAGTCCTTCCCCAATTATTTTGCTTTGTTTTGACTTTTTGACCTTTCTTCTTTTTTTTTTACCCGTCATGTTTTTGGGTCAAGGATTCTTTAGGCACTTGGCCAATATCTGAGTGGCAGGCATGGTGTGGCTCTCATAATCCTTGTGCTGTTGAGTCATTCTCTGTTGCATAGAATAATTCTTTTCATAGGATTCCTGCTTGGTCTTTCATTCAATCTTAAAGGGCTCACCTCTGTTATCCCCCAGACATGTCCAGATTCACTGAATCCTACGTGCACACAGCATCCCTGGCTAGATTTGTATGTTCTCTTAAGAGTAATTACATTTCACATTTCTATTAGGGAGTCAATAACATTCTCAATAGACCTGATTCCCATATTTTAAAAGAATAATACTAGCAAGGATTTATTTAGCACCTTCTATATAGCAGGCACTGCCCTAAGTACTTTGCAGGCATCATCTCATTCAATGAGAGGGGAATGCTTTAATTGTTCAAAATTACAGAAGAAAAAACAGGTACCCCAAAAGGTTAAATATCTACCAAGATCACACACCAAGAGCATATATCATGGCTACACATGAAGTCAATAAGGGGATCCTCTGGACTGATTTAATTTTATCTTAAATACGGTTTTGAAATTGGCATCATTGTGTCTAATTGCAGCTGTTCTAGGCTCAGCTTAGTCATTCTCACATTGTTTTTCAACTTATGTTCTTTGGCAGAACAGAATTTTGTTAAAATATTTCATAAGTAAGTTCATACAGTAAAATTATATAAAATGTGATCTCTCTGGAGTTTTATGGCCAACTTGCCCCCAGTTTGGTTAAGCATGCTGGAAAATGCTCTCTTAGCTGGAATGAAATTGCTCTTTTAAGAATCAGAGACAAATTCCAACAAACAGTAAAGCAGTATTTCTCTTTACACTACTAGTAGAAACCTCAGTCAACAGAAGTAGCTCGGGAACTCGGGAGCTCGGTGGGGGAAATTATGCATTGTGCGACTTGGAGGGGCCTGCTGCCCCCTTAACCTGAGCCAGAAGATGGGAAGTTCCACTACCCAGGTCTGCAAATCTCCTGTCTTGTTTGGCCATCTGCATGGTTAATCATTCACTGCAAGGATTTCTTAAAGCGTACTTATTCCCAAAATAGAGAAGTGGAAGTCAGCCTCTACCACTGAGCAATAATTCCATCTCCTGTGATTTTCCCATAGGAGTAAATCTGATCAATGTCACTGTTGTTGAAATTCTCCAAGTGAACCAACTATAGAGTGCAATTTCCCCCCTGGCGCCCTCCCTCTTGTTTTCGTGTACTTTGTAACCTGAGGAGAAGTTTCCATGAGGAAGCAGAGTCTACACTGAAGTGACTGAATGATGTATGGAAGATCTCAAACACAGAGGCTGCCTTTAGACTTGAAAAAAAGAATAAAACACTGTTGTGTCCACGACTGACCGGTACGAGTAGAATGCTAAATGTTTTCCTTTGCAGAGGCGCTGGCAAAGTTCATTCCCTCAGGTGAGGATCTCACAAGATGCCCACTGTTCTCCCCTCTGGCGTCCCCATGGTGATAGAACTACCTAAATAACACTGCCCACGAGGGCTTTTCATCCCCTGGCAATGATGCTCATTCATGATTGTGGGCAGCATTCTTTGCTTTGCTGAGGAAAAGATTTCCTACTGTATTGATGCCTGCCTAAATATCAGCTAAATATAAGCCAAAAAAAAAAAAAGGAGAATTGAATTAATTACCCAGTCATTCTGGTTAGTATTTAGATTATTTGAAACAAAAGCAAGTAGGCTTTTCTTCATTTTTTTCTAGAGTATTTCTTTGAAGCCATGTAACTTGGCAAAAATCGTTATACCTGAGATTTAAATTGTTGAAGCTTCCCCCCCCACACACATTTCTTCTTCATTCAAGATTATTTTTTATCTTTCTCATTTCAATTTTATTATGGAAATAAGTGCAATTACGTGGACATTTCCAAACCACACCATTGAATAGAACTGCATCTAGAAGAAAGAAGAAAATTAGTTTACCTGGAAGTTTTTCACACTTGACAGCCTATGTTTACATTTATTTATTTTTTGAAAGAATTACCAGAACTCTAACTTGAGATCTGATTTTTGAAGGTCTTGCTTTGGGTACTGGTGCTTGGACTCCCAGGATGTCTTAAATTCCATTTAATCTTTATCTTTGGAGGCAACTTGGTTCCAAATGAAGGAGAAATTTTTATAAGCATAGCCTACTTCCGTAGACAACAGGGTCACAGATCCCTACATCCATTACACCAGGGACTTTTCCCTTCTCTTTATGTATAAGATGAAATTGTATTAAAAGGACTTGGGAGTGCTGCTAGGGTAGGATATTGGACTTCTTCTTTATCTTCAATAGGCATCATGTGTTGGCTTCAGTCCCTGACACAAGAAAATAAAGTTTAGCTGAACGAATAGGTAAAGGGTATATCCATCTAGAGAAATAGTCATTAATCTGTTCAATTTATTAGATTTTGCCTGTTGACATTTTTATTCTCAGATGAATGGCTGTGTCATTAAATGGTGGCCATTCTTCCTATTGGGAGCTAGTCATTCTGAGATGATGCTAGAAATAGTATTAGCTAACAGCTCCTGGGGGCTCCAGGGTACCTGGCCTGGTGCTGCATGTTTTCTGCGTTATAACTCATGCATCTATACAACCACCCTACAAAGTTAAAATAAGTTCTATAAAAAGGATTTATTTATCTATTTGAGAGAGAGAGAGAGAGAACAAGCAGGGAGGAGCAGAGTGAGAGGGAGAGAGAAACTTCAGCAGACTCCAAGCTGAGTGCAGAGCTAAGGAGGGATCCATCTCAAGACCATAAGATCGTGACCTGAGCTGAAGCTAGGAGCCAGGTGCTCAACTACACCACCCAGGAGTCCCCAGAATAAGTTCTATTATTATCCTCATTTTTAGATGAGGAATTTGAGTCACTGATACATTTGAGTGTTTATTAAATTTGATTGATGGGGAAGGTGGAACAGGAGAGAGGAGCTGACATGCATTGAGTGCGTAGTACATGCTAGGCATATTGCACTCGGTATTAAATTGAAACCCAAAGACATACCTAGAGGAAGGGATTGTAACCCTCTTTAAGGCAGGAAGACTAATGTTATGAGAAATAAAATCATTTCCTGAAAATACTTAGCTAGAAAATGAGAGTAAAAGGTAAATCCTGGATTTAGCAGAATCTGCCTATTCAAGATACATGATGGATCCAAACAGCAGGCTCCCGGCATCCTTTGTGCAATTTCACCCAACTTCTATGAAAGTAGACCACACTTACAGTCATAAATTTCTCCTCCATTTGGAACCACATTGACTCTAGAGATAAAGCTTAAATAAGATTTATATTAGTTTCCTAGGATTGTGTAACAAACTATCACAAAGTGGGTGGTTTAAAGAACAAAAATATGTTGTCTCACAATTTTGGAGGCTAGAAGTCCAAAATCAATCAGCAGGATTAGCTTTCTCTGAGGGCCATGAGGGTAAGATCCCTTCTAGGTCTCTCTCCTTGGCTGGCCAATGGCGGTCTTCTCCCTGTGTTTCTTTGTACTGTCTTGGCTCTATGTTTGTCTGCTTTGGTCCAGATTTCCCCTTTTTGTAAGGACATCAACCATATTGGATTAAGACCCACCCTAATAATCTCATTTTAACTTGATTATCTCTGTAAAGACTCTATCTCTAAATAGGGTCACATTGTGAGGTACCAGGAGTTACAACACCAACATATCCCCCTTTTTTGTTTTGGAGAAGAGACACAGCTCAACCCATAACAGAATTTAACCTCAGACTTTATTGAGACTAAGATATATTAAGCCTGTGGAGGGGCCCAGGACCCTGGATGCTTATGAAGCATCTCACTTGGCATTTGATCCTGATATTCAGGTTTAGCTGAGAACTACCCACTGGTTAAGGAATGAAAACAAGAGAAGTAACCACAGACAGTGCTTGACTTTAAATACTAGAACATGTAACATTAAAATTTTCTCCTAGCCAAGAGCTATGCTGCATTTCCTCTGTGCATAAGACCCCAGGAAGAAAGGGGCCATATTGCTTGGGTCTCCTACCTGTGAGCTTCTTCTAGTCTCATCGACACAGTGGGTTGACATCCCTTCCTACTCTGGAGCAGCGCTGAATGTGGGCTTCTATTGTAACTGGAAGAGCTCTGCTGGCTGCTGCTTAAGCAGGAAGATCTGAATTGGTTTATCTTCCTTAGGTTCTTCAGATCCAGCACTGTGGCAACTGGTTTCCACACTGCTCATGCTCATCTTTCAGTGATAAGCTGCACTCCCTCTTAGAGCTTTTGTCCTCCCATTTTGCCTGGGTGGCAGGTAAGGGAAATGTAACTTGGATATTTACTTGTTCTGCTGATGTGGGACACAAGTTAGAATGTAGGAGATACCTTTAGTACAAAGATTCAGGTGCAGATTTATCTAGAAATATTTTCAATGGTCAAGGCCATGTGTTCTCTTGTCCTCATGTTCTCATGTGTAATAAGATTCTAAAAGCTCACAAGAAAAAAGATAAGAAAGACCTCTGAGGCCAAGATGGTGGTAAATATCACATTGTTATCTATGCTGATAACTTGCTGTTTATTATGGGATGTGCACTGTAATGGTGGCGCAGTGAGCGAGGAACTGAGAGAAACTGGAAAAAGCTAAAATGAGGGGAGGGTTACTATTTTCTATACGTGTGATGCCCATATATGCATGAGAGACAGAGAGAGACAAAAGAAACCCTTTAGAAGTATTTTTGACACATTCACAGCCTGTTCCTAGAATGCACAAAGTATAAAAAAATCTCCTGAAGAGTCTTCAGGAAAATCTTGTTTTTTTTTTTTTTTTTAACCACAGGACCCAAATGCCATAGTTCTTAAAGGTAGGGGATAGCCTAGTAGTTGGAAACACAGTCATAGATTCCAGCTCTCCCTAAAGTCTGGCTTGTCTCTCTTACCTGATGTCCTATTTGTAGATCCATCTCCCCCAATGATGGACAGAATGAATAACCATATATTTTTTTAAATTTATTCATGAGAGGCACAGAGAGAGAGAGAGAGAAAGGCAGAGTTCTAGGCAGAAGGAAAAGCAGGCCCCCTGCAGGGAGCCCAATGTGGGACTCGACCCCAGGACCCTGGGATCACAACCGGAGCCAAATGCAGACGCTCAACCACTGAGCCACTCAGGTGCCCCCAAAACCATATTTTAAATGTGATATCCACTCCTGACTCTGATTGGTGAAGCTTGACCTTGGGACATCCCAAATGAAAAACCATGTCAGAACACAACCCAGTCACCTCCACGTTCAAGTGAGAGATGTGCACGAACAGTCAGGGGTGTGTTGACAGTTCAGTCTCAGTGTTTTCTTTCATCTATAATATTGTTTCTAGTGTGGATTGTGACTGTTAGGTTTTTGCCTTTATGAATCTTGGGATATGAGGCCTACTTAATTTGTTAGGAGGGATAGAAGTATGCTCTGATTTGGATAGGAGGGGATCGCAGACTGGGTGCTAAAGACCACAGGACTCAATCAACCAGATGTTAGTATCCATACTGCTCTCCTTCTCCCAGTTCCTGACCATCCAAGGTATCAACAATTATCAGAAGATATAGCCCAGTTAATCCAATTTCCCAAGATCCAGCCATGACTCTTCTCTCTCCAAACCTTTCTACCTTTAAAGCAGCTCATTTTTGTGTGTAACTTTTCGGAATGACATGAGAGAGAGAAAGATGCAACTTTTACTCTTTCAGTCACTTGTCTTAGTGAAATTAAAGTAAACATTTCTCTCTTTATACAATACATATTAACACTTATATGTCCTCTTTGGAAAATGATACCTTTAACTATGCTCCTAAATCAAGGTGAGGTTTTTTTTTGTTTTTTGTTTTGTTTTTGTTTTTGTTTTTGCTTTTGTTTTTTTGCTTTCTAATAATGATTTAATTACCTTATGGGTGGTTTTTTTTTTTTAAGATTTTTATTTATTTTAGAGAGAGAGCATAAGCTGGGGGGAGGGGCAGAGGGAGAGGGGTAAGCAGACTCCCCGCTGAGCAGGGAGCCCCACATGAGGCTCCATCTCAGGACCCCAGGATCACGACCTGAGCTGAGGCAGATGCTTAACTGGACTGAGCCACCCAGGTACTCCAATTATCTTATGTTTTGAAATGTTTGAAAACACTAGTAGAATATGAATTTATTCAGAAAGTGGTACATTTTGCCAATTTTTTAGTCAACAGGGTAAAAATATTTTCCCCTATTTATCCAATTCTCCAGATTTCAATAGATTTTTTCTATCTAATCTAATTTATTCTAGACTCTGATAAGGCATGAGGGTATGAGAATAGCTTTGAGGTATAGAAAAAAAGTATAGCAATGAGTGACAGGTAACTAATAATATGCTACATTGTGATTCACAGGGGGTTTATGATACATTTCTGTGTCTGTGATATGTTTATTCATCTTGTTTCCTAACACATATTCTGGGAAGTTTAGGAGCTGTGGTTTATTTTGTATTAAAGAAAATAGCCAATTATGGGTGCAAAAAGAATGCAGGAGCATTTTCTTGTGTCTATTTTATCTTGTCAATAGGAAAGAACCTGGTTTTGGAGGTGATGATATTATTTACAAAGAAAGCATATATTAGGTTTCCCTAAGGGGCATTTTTGATAACAAGCACCACTCTAGTTCTGGGCACACAGCCCTATAGATATATAAAAAGAAAGTCAGTCTTGGCATTAGTTGTGATAAATTGTAAATATTGAACAAAAGCAAAACTTCCAAGTCGTAATTGTTCAACAACATACAAAAAGTAGAAAAAGCTTTACTAACTTCCAAAAAGGAAAAATGTAAGGATTTAGGAATAGAATTAATACACTCTTTTGTATATCTTTGAATCAGAAGTTTCTATTGAAGTAAAGAGAATCTAGAATATTTTTGTAGTAAAGACACAGATTCCTTCATATTTGGGGTCAAACAATGTTTATTTAATCCATAATGGTAGCTAGGGCAACTTCTTACTAAAAGGATCAACACAGGGTTAAGGAAGTCATAACAGGGGGACGTGAGTGGCTCAGTGGTTGAGTATCTGCCTTTGGCTCAGGTCATGATTCCAGGGTCCTGGGGTCAGGATCCTGGGGTCCAGTCCCATATCAGGCTCCCCACAGGGAGCCCTCTTCTCCCTCTGCCTGTGTCTCTACCTCTGTCTCTGTGTCTCTTGTGAATAAATAAAATCTTTTTTTTTTTAAAAAAAAAAAAGGAAGTCATAAAATTTTGTATTTTAAAAATCGTGAAATCGAATAAAATCTGAACTAATTACATAGGAAAAGTAAAAATAAGTCAAAATTTGTATCTGATTATGTTGTGGTCTTGATCCACATTAAGGGAACATCTGAAAAGATAGCAATAACAAGCAACAGTGACTGAAACTTCACATTGCAGGTGTGTGCTGTGATCACCATCTCCCTTTTACAGTATTCCTAAACAAGTTTCCAATACTGACTATTGAACCACAGAGGTATTTCTAAGCCTAGCATTACTTGCCTTCTAGTGCTCTCTTTAATGGTACAAAGCAGAGATTTACCTCTGCAGAATGTAAAGCTACAAGAAAGAAAATCAGAGCCTGATTGGCGCGGGCTGGGCGGTTGGGGCAGGGGGTAGTCCAGGAGCTATAGTTCCAGACAAGCCTGAAATTGTTTCTAAAATATATAATTAGAACAAAGAAACAATTAAAACAAACAAAGAGGTCTCATAAAGAGATGAAACTTGGAAGACTGTGTAGTCATTTCTGTAAAAAGAAACTATCAGTGAATAAAAAACTAACTTTATAGCTATCATTTACAATGGAAGCCTGAAGAAGAATAAGAGATATAAATTATTTTGATGTTGCTCTATTCACTGAAATAAATACAAGAGAATACAATCTAAAAACTTGAATGTAAACTCTTCTTGTAAAACCATTCTCGGAGTAGATCATTAAGACCATGGAGGGTCCAAGGAACATCTCCAGCAATTTCCAGCATCAATGATGCATGTTTGCTATCCCCTAGCAGGCCCTCACTAGTGAGATCCCACCTTACATGAAGCTGTGTACATTTTTTTAATAAAATGAGTTTCCTTATCTGAGCATACCCCCACTGAAAGGAAATCGGAAATGTATGGAATGCCAAAGGTAGAAAACTTATATGTGAAAGCTGAGATTTAAGAATTGGCCTATAAGCAAGCAAAGAACAAACCACAGAGATCATATATTCAAGGAAATATCGATAAATTGACTTTGCTGATTGTTTTCATGCTTCTGGAGTTTGTTTTAAATTAATTGCTACCTAAAGGCAGTTAGAACTCCCTTCAAATGGCACTGTTATAATCCACGTAGACTCAACAAAGAGTCCGAGATCAACAAGGAAATGCTTCTGTTTCTTGAAGAATTTGTCTCTGGAGAGGAGAAGGCACCCACTTGCTACACATATCATTAATTAGGACCTCTTTAAAATACTATGTTCATAGGGCACCTGGGTGGCTCAGTTGGTTGGGTTTCGACTCTTGGTTTTGGCTGGGGTAGTGATCTTGTGTTGGTGGAATCAAGTCCCCCACATGGGGCTTTGCACTCAGCGTGGAGTCTATTCAGGATACTCTCTCCTTCCCCCTCTAGCTTCCCCTTGGTCTCTCTCTCTGTCTCTTTAAAATAAATGAATAAAATCTTTAAAAAATATTATGTTCACTTTGAGGTCTCATAAATGAGATGAAACTTGGAAGACTGTGTAGTCATTTTTGTAAAAAGAAACTATCAGTGAATAAAAAACTAACTTTATAGCTATCATTTACAATGGAAGCCTGAAGAAGAATAAGAGATATAAATTATTTTGACGTTGCTCTTTTCACTGAAATAAATACAAGAGGATTATTAATCAATGCAACTTAAAAAGAAGAAAGAGTAAGCCTTATAAAGAATATACTTGCTTTACTAGTTGTGCAACTTGGAACTTTTAGTAAGGAACTATATTTTTTGGAGGCTGTTTAAGAAATAGCAACTCAGCTTACTTTATATTTTTCATATACTTACGATTTAAGGGAGAGGGTGCACAAGATGACCTCTTGAATTATTTCCTAAGCCCCTGTGACGAGTAAGGTTTAAATAGAGGTAAAATTTATAACAAAACACCATAGGAAGTATAAACATATGCAAATGTCCAGCTGGCCCCAGTAACTCTCATTAATATGTTAAATATAAAGCAAAATTATGCCTTAATATTGCTGATTTATTTTAATAAGACAACTCATGGAAGATGTATTACTGTAGAAGGTTAAAATGGCCTGCTTTGCATGCACAATTTAATACACAGCCTAGGAAAATCCAACCACAGTCAATCTCAACTGATTTGGATGTTGACATTATTATTTGAGTGGGTATACTGCAAATGCATATTTGAAATCAAGAGGGTTTGCCAAATGAATTAATTAGAGGATGACTGGACATGTTTTGGGTTTTAAGTAATAACAATGTGAAGACAAAAAATTCTGAACTATAATGTTGCTTGTTTTTCTAAAGACTCACAAACTCAGTCAATATCTTATCATCATTCATTCACTTATTGATTCAACTAGCATTTATTGAAGCTTACTGTGTACCAAGCACTATTTGCAGCACTGGAGGTTCAATGGTGAAAAAAACAGACAAAAATCCTTACTTTAGATTTCAAGCTTAATTGGGATCTTAAATACTTATAAGGGACGACAGTCAATAAAAAAATAAACTAATTCAACATTAGTAGACTCAATGAAGGCAATAAACAAAGTGATTTGATAGAGAGCAATTGGGTGGGGTTGAAGGAGGTTGAGTCAGGGGCTACTAAATGTGTGGTCATGGATGGCTTGGCCCAGAAATCAGGAAGGCTGGATTTTTATCCAGTTCTGCCACCAACCAGCTGGTTGGCCTTAGACAAGGAACACCTGTGAAATGAGCAGCTTGGTTAGACTAAATCATTCCAGGAGATTTTTAACAGCCTATGGTAGGAAGAATGGCTCCCCTAATAATTTTCCCCTAATCTTTATTCGACCCCCCAATCCCTGGAACCTGTGAATACATTGTGTTATAGGGTAAAAGGATTTTTTCAGATGTGATTAAGGGTAAGGACTTTGAAATGGGACAATTATCCTAGATTATCTAGGTGGGCACAATATAATCCCATTATTCTTAATAATAGAGAATTATTTTGGAGCTGAGGAACACTATCCGATGGTGCTGGAAAGGATCCATAGGGAAAGCATGAGAAAGAATTCCTGCATCCTCTAGAAGCAAGGGCCAGCCCCCAGCTAACAGCCAGCAAAGAAATGGGGGCTGAGTGCTACAATCTTAGGGAATTGAATTTAACCCAGATTCATCCCCAAACCTTCCAGAAGGAAATGGAATCAGCTTTATGAGACTTTAAGCAGGGGATCCAGCTAAGATGTACCTGGAGATAATAAATTGGTGTTGTTTCAGACTGTTGAATTTATGGTAATTTGTTGTGACAGCAGTAGAAAACCAACCTACAGCCACTGAGCAAAAACACAGGAGTCACCTCCTACCCTCCCTTGTCTTCCATCTCTCACATTCTCCCACCCTCAACTCCAAACAATTGAGAAGTCCTATAAATTTTACTTCCATAACAGGTATTAACCACCTTCTCATTTGCAAAATTTAACTTTATCCCTCAACTGGACTGTTCCAAAACTGGAATTTCTACCTCTAATCTTATTTTGACTTCTGACCCTCTGTTCTCTGAACTTCAGCCAATAATTTACTTTTAAAAATGTAATCCTGACATTTCTCTTTGAGAAATCTTTCAATAATTCTACTAAACCAACAGATTCAAGCTCAGCCTTCAGGGAATATAAAGAATGTCCACTGCATGGCTCTTATCTACCCCTCCAGTCTCCTATCCCAATCTCTGTCTCATTCTCTTATGCTATTATGATTGAGAAGTGTGATTTTCCTCAGGTATCATTCTTAGACTCAGGCATACAGGGTATCTGTTCTAGAATCTCTCCTTTTCAGGGGGCCTGGTTCTCCTGGTCTTCCTCACAGGTGAAATGTCCGTGTTACTAAGGGGAAGAACTCACTTGGAGTCCATCCTTCCTCCTTGTGGTCCATACTACTGATGTCTGGTCTCCTGAATTCTCTGGACAAATAGCCCAAAGCCCTCCCAGCACCTGCATGGGCCTCTTTCTCTGTTTATGCTCCAGAGACTAGACTACTACCCTGGGCAGGTCTGAGGTGGGCTGGCCAAGGGCAAATGTTACCATTGTTGCCAAAGAAAGGGAGATGGGAGATGGAGCCAGCAGTGAGAAAAGAAAAAGGTAGGCCATGGGCTACAGGCTGACTCTCTTCACCATCACATTTCTAGCCTGTAATTCCAATAAGTTCCAGTATTCTGAAATACAACTTGGCCTTCTAGAATGATATGAAGGTACATTTGTCAAGGTAGGAAGATAAAACTTATTTTACGTAGCAGGGTGCTAGCTTGATTTATTTTTTCTAAATATTTAGACATAGTCTCTATTTCTACCCTTGCTTCGATCCCTGCAAATATCAAGGGTGTTTTTCCTCCCATACTGTCATGTTTTTTCCTCCTGCAGAGGACCTGCCCATCATTCTTCACCTGGCTAACTCTCACACATATTTCAAGATTCAGGTCACTGTTTGCCTCCTCCAGGAAGCCTTCGCTGACTCTTCAGGGCCTCTTCCCTCTCAAGGTGAAGTTATTCATTAAGTCTCTCCTACACTGTAAGATGAAGAGCAGAGACTGCATTTTATTCACTTTGTTGTCTCACTACCATGGTGTCTGTCACATGGTATGGGTTTAATTAAAGTTTATTGAACTGAAAACTGAAAGCAAATGGTTCATTCATAATATATTCAACAAGTATTTATTAAGGAATAAAATAACATAAAGAGGGGAAGAAAATTAGTGTGTGTGTGTGTGTGTGTGTGTGTGTGTGTGTGTGTGTGTGTGTTTAGATGGGGGAACAGAAGTGGTAAACATATCCTTCCAGGTCACATATTAGTAATAGTTGACATTTCTTGAACACTAACCATTTGCCAGAAATTGCACTATTTTACAATTATAGTTAACTCTTGCAACTCCATGGCATAGGAACTATCATGGTCTTCACTTTATAAATGAGGAAAGAGAGGAATAGAGAGATTAAGTGACTTGCCTACAGACCCAGAGCCAATCAGTGATAGAGCTTGGAGAGAGCTGCAGAGCCTGAGCTATAACCATCAGGACCTGCTACTTCCTGATGCCTCCTACACATAAAGAGGGTTAGACCCACAATGCCTTTTTGAAAAAGAGAAGATACCAAAGGTAACCCTTAAGGGCATGTGTAAATGTTAGCTGAAAATTAATTGCATGTACTTCAGGAATAAATATAGAAACATTTGAAATGTGTAAATAATAACATTGCAAAGCAAGAAGAAAAGTTTGGATTAAAATTTAAAAAAAATGATAATGTGCTCTATTGAGTGAGCTGGGGGTGTGTCCCAAAGGAAGCTGGGAGGTCTTGTCTAGAGGCCCTCACTACAGTAGAGTTTCTGGAAGCTTCATAACACAGGATGTAAGATGGGAATGTATGGGGGCTGAGTTGGTCTTCAAATCCAAAATGTAATACCAACACAAGTTTTGCATTAAAATGTTTTAAGATATAAATTGTTCTTCACAACAGTTTTTCATTTAAAAGAGGAGTTGCCACATTTCCTAAAATGATATTTAAGGCCATTTTACATGTGAACTTACTGGATTAAATCATTATTTTTAAGTTGAATTCAGAAAGCAACTGTTTTGCCATTTGGGAACACTACATTTCATGCCAAATAAGCAGTAATATTTATAGTGGGCAAAAAAGTCACCCACAGACTCTTTTGTACAAGGCATTTGTCTGTAACCGAACTTAATGTTTATTTCTTTGTTACAACTGAACTTAATGTTTAAGTTTATTATTTGGCCAAATGGTTGAAAATTTGATCTCAGCTATATAGGGTGGTCCTCTACCCCCACCTTCACCTACACTCGGCTTCTCCCAGGATTAGGTCAACATTTAGGGTGGTTTACAGGGTGTTGGGCATGGGAAGAGCTGGCAGGGGGATAACATCCACACTGGCATTTGTGAGATGTCTTTGTCTCAGTTTTGCCTCTAGCCATCATCTATCCTTGTAGGTCCCTGCTGCATCCCTCCTCATTCACAGTCTCACACCTCTTCTAATTCTCCCATTCTTGAGTCATGTCCATCCCTCTTGGGTGCAGAGGGTCATTCCATGAATTGTTCAGCTGGATGATGGAGAATTTGGTGAGGCTGTTTGGGGCCTGTCTGTCCAATACTGTTTCTGCGTCCAGCCATGAAAGCTGGAGATGCTGGAAACTTGCTCCCTCTCCAATGGCTGAGGGCTCAGATCCATGAGCTCTTGGACCCTCCAACTGTATCCTTGATTTATATGGCATCCTCTCCTCTAGGTGTTTGGCTAAAGAAAAGCAGGTCATTGGTCCCCTTCTCAGAAATCAATAATGTGTAAGCTTTCTGCATCTACCTTTTGAATTTCTCCTTCCTCATCCCAGATAATCTTTATCTAACTTGGAGCAAGAAGTCTTGCTGTTATATAATTATGTATTGTTCTAAATTTTTTGTCTCATTCTAGGGTCTAGGTTTATGAAACACTAAAGCCAAGAATAGACTTTCTTGATCTTATAATTTCTTTCCTCTTTTGACACTGTGTATGAGACATTCTCAACTTGCCTGGGCTAAAGGAACAGCCATAGGGTTGGGGAGGAGGCAAGGATGCCATAAAACTTACAAAACATTATGTCATTGTCATAGTTCAGAGAAAAACATCAGACAGAGAATCAGGAGATTGGGAGTTTGCTCATGTGATCATTTCCTCTGGGCCTCGGTTTCTTCATTCACATAATAAGAAGTAAGAGGAGGGATCCCTGGGTGGTGCAGTGGTTTGGCGCCTGCCTTTGGCCCAGGGCGCAATCCTGGAGACTCGGGATCGAATTCCACGTCAGGCTCCCGGTGCATGGAGCCTGCTTCTCCCTCTGCCTCTCTCTCTCTCTCTCTGTCTCTCTGTGACTATCATAAATAAATAAAAATTTAAAAAAAAAAGAAGTAAGAGGAGACAATTTTCCATATTCTCTTTTGACTCTAGAAATTTATTTTAACCGTTTTTTGGGGGGAAGATCTTATCTAGTCCTGGGCCTTTAAAACTCCATGATTATATATTCATGGGATTTACACCTTATTCCCACCCATTTGTGGCACGTGGAAGCAGGATCCCTTACACCTGGGTTCAGAATTATTTGAGGCTAATCTCTAATTTCCATAGTGAAAAAAATTCATATAATGGATTTGTCCAATGTAACTTAAAATTTTTATTCTCTATAATTTGGGACCTTACATACATGTAGGTTTCTCATCACCCTCCCTTCATGTATTAATTATTAGTAATAATCCTTAACTCTCTATGAACTTTTTAGCTTTCTTGTTTTTTAGAGATGGGAAAACAACTGGCAAGTACCTGACTGAGAGGTATTTTACAAAAGAATTACAATTATCTTATGAACATTTTAAAAGTGATTTGTTTTCAGGGATTGTGAACTATTTTAAACAAAGTCTCCAATTTTAAAAATAAATGACTTCTACTAATCCATCTGACATGGTCCAGTGTGTTTTTGACAATACATTCCAAAATTCAGCAAGAAAACACCCACCAAGTAATATAATAAAAGAATAATGACGCCTAGGCCACCAAGAGGAGAAATGAAGTTATATTATAAATATCACACAATGCTCTACATCAGTGTGGCAGAAAGTCTATTTATGCTGCCTGCTAGCTCCCTTGTTATTATTTTGTTCTTACTAACATAGTTGGGATGTTATATATAGTTTATGTGCTATAAAACATCAAGGCCATGTTTTTAGTATTCAGACAGTGTGAAAAGAAAATTCAAATAAAAGTCTAATTTCAGCTTTGACATCAATTACTCCTGTGACTTTAAGAAAGTCTTTTAACTCTATTTGCATTAAGAGTTTAAATGATTTCTAAAAGCAAAGGCTACTCTTAAAATGGTTTGATTCTGTACTGTTTCCTTAGTTGTAACTAGGAAGCATATCTGTACCATCTATTTCACGGAGTGGATATAGGAATTAATATTTTACTTACTCAATAGCGAATGGAATTTCTCATTCATGTGATTATTTGCTTAATGCTTATCACCTCAGGAGGCCATTAGCTGTGTGAGGGCAGAGGGAGTGTTCATCTTACCCACTGGTGTATTTCTAGGACCTAGTGCAGTACCTGGCCCATCACAGATGCTCAATTCATAAGTCTATTAAGTGAGAAGCCTCAACCTAATATGAGTGTTGACACAGGGCATTGAAAACAGGTGAGCAACACCTCAACCCGGCTTTCTCAGAAGAAAAAAATATAGAAGCATGTGGCCATGTTTTGAATCAGCCACTGGCAAAGAAATCAAACTACTTTTCTAAAAGAGAAATACCTTAAATTTGTGCTGCTCAAAGTATGGCCTACATCACATGAGCATCAACTAAGTAAAAGCTCAAAAGGCAAATTCTCTTTCTCTATCCTAGACTTTCTGATAGAAACTCTGGGATGGGAAGCCAGCAATCTGTATCCGAACAGGCCTTCTGGTGGTTCTTATGTACACCGAGGTTTGAGAACCACTGTCTCAATCATGTTTACATTTCTTCTCTATGTATTATGTGCATATTCTTTTACTTCTCTCAGCTAAGCTTGATATAGTCAGCCCCAAAGTTGTCTAGTTTCATCTTAGAGAATAAAAATAATTAAATCAACAACAATGATAGCAAATGCTCTTGAGGACTTACTATGCTCTAGGCCTTGACTATAGCACAGAAGTCTCTTGCAAACTTATGAGGCAACAAATATTATCTTCACTATTTTTTTTAAGAATTTATTTATTTATTCATGAGAGAGAGAGAGAGAGAGAGAGAGGCAGAGACACAGGCAGAGGGAGAAGCAGGCTCCTCACAAGGAGCCTGATGCAGGACTCAATCCCAGGACCCTGGGATCACGACCTGAGCCACTTAGGTGCCCCATCTTATCTATTTTATAGATCAGAAAACCAGAATTTTATTATGTTTTCCTATGGTCAATAAGCTAGTGTTTCAAATCTCAGTAGCCTGGTGCAGAGCTGGGCTTTTAACTACTACATGAAACAGATTCAGTGCCAAGTCCCTGGCTGAAGGTATACCCCTTATGTTTTGAATCCCAACCATACATTGAGGGGCACATGTGAGCAAGTCCATGCAGCTGACCCAACTCCACGTTCTGAGAGAGAGTGAAACACCTTCCCAGGAGAAGGCTCATAGGATGCCTTACATTGAGAAAAGATTTTTCCTTAAGAATTATCTTTGGATCTTTTCTCATGCAAGGGTAAGATTGGTTAGTGTCTTCTACATAAACCTTGGTGAGTGCCAAAAAAATATGATTATTTTCAGTTTGGCAGAGTTGCTACTAATCAGTCATTTCTGGAAATACTTAGACAATGGTATCCATTGTTTCTTGAGATTTATTTTCCCCCTCATCAATCTCAAAAGAGTGCTTAGAAAATGGAAGAAAGAAATATGTTAAGGCAGGATCTAGGAAAGGAGGAGGAAAGAAGTCAGATGTTGCTGCTTTATTCTCATTGTCCCACTGCTGGGGTAGGAAGTATCATCAGTGATAAATCAAGAGGGGAGAGGCAGACTGAGACTCACCTGCTCAGAGAATCTTGGTGGAGAGGGCACAGCCGAGGTGTAAGTGGTGGCTCTGCAACTGGATGTAGGCTCCTGGGGAGACCTTCCCTACCCCACTGGGTGTTAGGAGTCCAAGGCCACATGGCACCTGTGATGGCATGACTCATACAATGAAGAGGCAAGGAAGGCAGCAAATGGATCATGGTCAGGAAACAGCAACGTATGGAGAAGCCAAGAAGAAATTGTGCAAATAGAGTGGCTTCTTTAAGAGCTCTCATGGGCACTTGCCTTTCCGACATCATCCCTGGTGGTCTCTTCCACGGGCTCAGCCCAAAGTCATGAAAAATACCAAAGAGGTAGTATTGACTGAGTACCTATGATGAAAGGCATTTCACTACTCACTTTACAGATCTAATACATATAACTTCCCCAAATATCTATGGTGTAGGTGGTATTATATCCCCCATTTTATATATGAGGACCCTGAGATTTAGAGATGTTAATTAACTTGTTCAAGATCACCAGCTGGTAAAAAGTAGAGCCACTCAGCTTTCTCTGACTCTTTTTTTCTTTCAGATGCTGTCTCTTAAAATGATGAGACAGAGAAGAGAATAGGAAATTTTAGGAAATGGGGCTATTTCCTCAGACTAAATACAGAATGCTTGAGTGAGATTAGACCTCTCCAGTTACCTGAGGTTGCTTTTTTTACCTTTTGGACCTTGATTATGTCCCTGGTTGGACATAATAAAAAAGTAGCCTATGAATTTAAATAATCACTATATATATGAATATATGTAATTTTAATATACATATGAATCCTTCTCTTTTGTTGATAAAACTGATTGGTGTTTCCCAAGAGCATCAAACTGAGAATAAAAGTGAGATCATACTACTAATTTTTCTTTGGCCTTTATACTCATATACTATTATAAGCCCCCTTGTAGACCACCTTCAATTCTCAGAGTCTCCAAGGGTGTTTCATGTGGGCTCACTAGCAAGTCTTCTCATACACTATGTGATGTCTGCCGTTTTCCTCCTTTCTTTCTGCTGACATAAGCTGCTGGGTCCTCAGCACTATAAGCAGAGTTGCTCACTTGGGTTCATTCTTCTCATAGGTATCCATGCCCCACCTGGAGAGCAACGATGGCTTTCTGGTGCCTTCAGAGCTGCTGGCAGTACTCCTGTGTTATGGATCAGGTGGACCAACACCAGGAAGCATGAACATGCCTGCTGTTGGCCACCAGAAGCAATGTTAGTAGACCAAATCCATGGCTAATATCCGTCTCATGATGTACCCTGTGCTTCTCTGTAAGGAGGAATTTTTCTTGTGTGGATTTTCCTATTAGTTTGTCACATGTGACCAGACATTTCTGAAATCAATAGTGTATGCAACATAAATTCAAATGAGGACACAGATGCACATGTATACACACAAGTCACACTTCATATGTAAGTGGTCCAATATTTTTGGAAAGCTGCAGGGAAAAATCAAGATTGTATAAAATATAAGGTAGTAAAGACCATACTTTCCAAACATGTAATTATATTAATTTTTTTAACTCTGAGAAGTCCTCTGGAATAGGACACATAAAATACATAACAAGAAACATGCAAAAGGTATGTATTTATGTGCATCTTCTGAGTCATTCCCATAGGAGGCATGAATCATTTCATTTCTATCAGAATGGGGTATCCTTTATTATGGTCAAGATATCTAAAATCCCCAAATACCCAAAGGCACAGCCAGCTTCCACTGCAAGTTAGCTGATCTTGATAGAGCAATGGCAGCAAAGCAACAAAAGGTATGTATGGTACTGCACGATGACATTCTGAGTCTTGGGTTCTGAACACCAATACCGCTTCTAATGAGCTGGACAGGGCCAGGCAAAGAGGACTTCTTTGCCCTACACCAATAAGACACAAACTTGATGCTAACTAAAAGAAGCTAGACACAAACAGCCACATATGTATAATTCTACATATATATGAAATGTCCAGGATAGGCAGGTCCACAAGGACATAAAGTAGATTACGGATTACCAGGGGCTGAGGGAGGGGAAATTGGAAAGTGACTTTTAGCTGATAAGAGGTTTCTTTTGGGGGTGATGGGTATGTTCTGAAATTGGATAGTGACAATGGTAGCACAACATAGTAAAAATGCTAAAATCACTGACTGGTGATTTTTATGTCATGTGAATTATATCTTAATAAATTTTAAGGAAATAAAAAGTTTCGGATTACAAGAGACCACAGAGGCTATTTTGTTTTCTTCACTTCACAGGCCAAAACTCAGCTGTATCCTTCTAATGGAAGGAGATGCTAAAGTGATGTCTTTCTGCCAGCAACAGGGAAAAATGAAATCAGAAATTTTTAAAAAGCAGCAGCAAAAAAGGAAAGCAGAATTTACAAGGAACATGTTTACCTCCAGTGTCCAAGACCAAGTTGGCCAAGCCTGGGTAGAAGCAAAAGTCTTGGATTGGCTACCACACTGGAGGGAGAGAAGACTAGAGCCAGAACCAGAGCAAGATCAGAAGACCCTGCATCCTTCCCTAAGTGAGCTGGCCTGACCCTTAGCTGGAAAGAACAAGGAGCAGATGGCTGGGTGGATGTGTAGAAAACACGTTCCACTCAGTGCCTTGGGATCAGATAGACACAAATCAGAATTTCTCCTCCTTGGATGAACACTGACAATCTATCTGAGACAGCAGCCCCCACCTGGGATTTCCTGTCCCCATACACTGTGAGGTATTTTTCTTCCCAACCTTTATACCAACTGACAATACATATATATACATTGTTTAAAAAAAGAAAAAAAAAAAAAAAAAGGAACAGCAGGCCCAAAATGGAGTCACTTGCGCCTGTGACAGACAGCAAAACAAGACTAAACTGCAATTTCAGCCACTCCGGGGAATGTAACCTTTAAGCAGTCAACCTGGAATTACCTGATCAGCACTACTGAGGGAATGTGCCAGATAGGCCCCCATCTGTCTCCCAAAGCAAGGTGACTTGCCTGAAATAATCCTTTTATGTAGACTTCCTTAACTACCTTCTTTCTGCCTTTAAACACCTTCTATTTTATATCACCCTCCAAGCTCCCTTCTATTTGCTAGATGAGATATTGCCTCATCCATGAACCGCTGAATAAAGCCAATTAAATCTTTAAGTCTACTTAGTTGAATTTTGATTTTTTAACAATGTTTATTTATATATGTATGTATTTGTATATATTTGTTTCCATGAAAGCAGAAACTGTTTTGTTCACTGCTATATCCCAGAGCCTGAAACACCCCCTGGCATGTAGTAAGTGCTAAGTAAGTACTTCTTGAATGAATAGATGTAGGGATAGTGCCAGAGAAGCCAAAGCCCTTCTCCTTCAGATGCTAGAATAAAAGAGAATGGAACCCCAGAGAGATGACAGTTGATTTCCCACTATTCCTAGTGCAAAGGAATTTGTATTAGAATTAAACAAAGACAGTTTTCCCTCTTGCACATTGAAGTTGTGATTTGAGTTTCATAATCATTCACAAAATAAATCAATCAGGAGACATTTATGCAGTACTGAGCTGTTGTCAACTTTATATTTTTTTAGTCCCGACATAGTTGATAGCTGTAACAAACTTTGATCTGACCTTGGTGGCTAGGCTTTTTTGTTTTTTTTTTTTGTTTTTAAGACTTTATTTATTTGAGAACACACAGAGAGCACAAAGCAGGGGGAGCAGCAGGTAGAGAGAGAAGGAAACGCAAGGTCCCTTCAAAGCAAGGAGCCTGATGTGGTGCTCAATCCCCAGGACTTGAGCCAAAGGCAGCCACTTAACCAACTGAGCCACCCAGGCACCCCTTGGTGGTTAGTTCTAAAATATGGGTTGGGTGAATGAGGAAGGATAGGGTGGGGTGGTGGTGGGAAGAATCTGGGAGACTCTCAGGTTTCTTGATGAGGGCATGTAGTTTGAAAAAAGCATAATGATTTTGAGACAACTTGCTCTACTGCTTGAGGACACTGGTTTCAGGGTGATAAGACAATTAAGCTATCAGGTAAAAATAAAGGCACACCTCAAAATACTTCGAAGTATGCAAGAAAAAAAAGTGATGCTTGTTTTGAGAAGTAAAAATAGACAAATTATGGTGTCCTTGAAAGAGAAGTTTCATATAATAGACGATTCCTTTAAGAAATGATTTTGGGGGGCAGCCCCAGTGGCTCAGCGATTTAGCGCCACCTTCAGCCCAGGGCATGATCCTGGAGACTCGGGATCGAATCCCGTGTCGGGCTCCTGCATGGAGTCTGCTTCTCCCTCTGCCTGTGTTTCTGCCTCTCTCTCTCTCTCTCTCTCTCTGTATCTCTCATGAATAAATAAATAAAATCTTAAAAAAAAAAAGAAGAAATGATTTTGGGAGGGAAAAAGACTTCAAAAGTAGGTAAAAGTAAGAATAAAGAGAAGTCTTATGTGGGCTAAGTATTTAATATCCGGCATTTTATTTACGACCAGCGTGATGATGAGAGATTGAGGAAATGTACATATCCATTTAATAAGCATTTATTTTTGCCACTCAGGCTCCAGTAGTGGGGTCAGTGCTGAGAAGCCTGGGAAGTCGGGTGAGCCTGAAGACAATGACAGTACGATATTGGGCAACTGGGGAAGATATATGCATACCCACACACAGTCTTCTATACACATGGGCAGAAGCACCTATTCCAGCCTTGGGGGTGGAATGGAGTTGAACTTACCAACAAAGGCTTCTCCAAGGTTGCAAAAGCTGAGAGCAAGGAGGAGTTAGCCCAACAAAGAAAAGAGTGGTTAAGGCAGGTTGGAGTGGAAGAGGGCAGACGAGTCACAGGATTCAGTCTCCTAACAAAGGCACCGTAGACAAGAGAAAGCCCATGATTCAGGAGCAGAAATCCCAGCAAAGAAGCAGACTTGAGGGTTGCCTGATGCCATGGCTGGGTGCCTCTGGAAGAGTTGCCTGTTGTCCACACCTCAGCCACCTTCTTAATCACAAAGGGAGAAAGATGAAAATAACCAGCCTCCTGCCAGAATGAGGGTTAGAAAAAGACAGAAGGAAGGTAGTAGAAACAGATGGAGTGGTTATAAAATCATGTGATATGTAACTTCAAGATGGAGGTTTAGAGAACATCACATGGTCCACTTAAATAAGAAAGGTGGGATAAATATTTGTTATGGTTTGAGCAAGGCAATGTCTTTGTTAGGCCAACTGAGGTTCTCCAGGTAGAGGGATTAAAACTGCAGGAGTATGGGGCATGGTGATAGCACCTGGGGTGCGGCACCTGCTCTCAGAGTAGGAGATGCAGCAGGCTGGCTCAGCTCCTGACTCTGGGCTGCGTGGATCATCCCAGAGGCACTGTAAGGCCACTGCCTGGGAAAGATAAAGAAAGGAACTCTCTCGTGGAGACCACTCCCTTGTGTCTTTGGCAGGTGTTGTCATGCCGTAATGTTGAAATACTTATGGATGTGGATACCTGTGAGACCAGGAATCCATTAAACATAAGGCAAGTCCATCAAAATGAGGGACAGTAATAGTGCAATGGAAGGACGGAGGAAGAGTATCTGGTTCCTTAACATACACTTTAAAGGGAGAAGACACAGAGAATCGAGAATATAAAAACAAACAAATAGAAAAAGTACCTAAGGGTGGGGGGACTTGGAAGTTGTTATAGAAAAGAGGGCAAAGTCCATCAAGCCTTCTCCGCTGCCAGGTCACCACCAGGACACCTGTTTTATGGCCCCTGGAGCACAAGGCAAACAGAAAGAGGTCATGTAAAAATGTCCTGACTGCTTCTCTGCCTTTGTTTTCTGAAATCCACAATGCTGGGCAATACCTCTTTCCTCAGTGCACACCCACAGAACCAGTCACAACCAGGACAACCACCTGGATGTCACACAGCACCCTGGAATCCAAATGATCTCATTATTTCTTTGTCTTGTTCCCCTATCCAGCTCCTTCCTATGTTTCCTACACGAAAATATCACCATGATCTAGTTGTGTTGGCCAGAAGTGGAGAAGCTTTTGCTCTCCCGCTCGTTCAGTCTATGCGGTCAGTCCACACCCACATTCGGGTGCCTTTGCACAGCCATTGAATGCTGCCAACCATTCAAGGTTTATAGCTTTATCCCGATTTTAAAGATGAGAACCGATTTTAAGGTTCAGAAAGGTTCACTTTACATACCTAAGTATGGCTAAGCTAATCAGTGATACAAGAAATTGTAAGGCATCGTGTAAGACAACTGTAAGACAATTGTGAAGCCCAAATGACTTCCATCGCAACTCGGAGTGAAAGCCAAAAGGGCCTTTACATGACCTCCAGGAACTAGCCTCTAGACATCCTTGCTTATGTCCTACTGCCCACACCATCCTACTCCCTGTCCCAGAGTCTAACCATTTTGCTGATCCAGAAATTCACACTGAAGCTCCTGGCTTGGCATCTGCTGGCTGCTCTCCTGGAGACACCTTCCTGCTGGGTCCCCAAGGCTGCTCCGTCATGGACTCTGTGTCACTGTAATAAAGATCCCCCCTCCCAGTGCCCGCTCGCAAAGAGCAGCTCCCCGTACAGTGCTCTTTCCCCCTTCCCAGCTCTATTATGCTCTAGCACATTCATCACCACTGTAGTCTATCCTAAGGGCAGGACCTTCGGCGACTGTGCTCCCTTTCTATCTTCAGTACCTAGAACATTTATTGCAAGGGAATGAATATTGTATAGATATCTGACAAATGTGACTTCAACCTGGCAAATGCCGCTTGATGCTTCTGCCTTGCCTCACGTCATCTTCATAGCTTGTCAGGACCATCACCATGACCCCAAATGATTTAAATGATCTCCCCACTTCTAGTCCTTCCTCATTAGAATTCGTTGTTCACTTTAAAAAAAGAGATTTTTTTTTTTAAAGATTTTATTTATTTATTCATGAGAGACAGAGAGAGAGGCAGAGACACAGGCAGAGGGAGAAGCAGGTTCCATGGAGGGATCCCGATGCGGGACTCGATTAGGGGTCTCCAAGGTCATGCCCTGGGCTGAGGGCAGCGCCAAACTGCTGAGCCATCCAGGCACTGTACCCCCCCCCCTTTTAAAAAAGATTTTATTTATTTATTCATGAGAGACAGATTATTTATTTATTTTAGAGAGAGAGAGAGTGCATGTGAGTGGGAGAAGGGGCAGAGGGAGAGGGAGAGGGAGAGAGAATCCCAAGCAGACTCCACGCTGAGCAAAAAGCCAGATGGCAGGCTCCATCTCATGACCCTGAGATCACAACCTGAGCCCAAACCAAGAGTCAGATGCTTAAGTGACTATGGCACCCAAATGTCTCTAGAATCCATTATTCACTTTTATCAAATTTCACACAGGTGCCAAAGTTACCTTCCTAATATGCACATCTCTCATGTCATTTGCCTCTTCTGAGACCTTCAAAAGCCTTCCCTGCCAACATTAAATCTGCATTCCTTACTTTGGGATTCATAGTCCTTTATCACTTTGCCTCTAATTACCTTTACAAAAAAATCCCTTCAGTAATATCCTGTGTTCCAGACACACTAAGCTGCTCACTAGTCTCTGAAAATATCATAGATGATCAGATTTATTGCATTCTCTACCCACTGAAATTCTCCAGGAACCAGTGCAAATGTCACCATCAAAAGAAGGACTTCATGGGGGTAGTATTGGAAGAAAGGGAGAAAACAAAAGAAAAGAGAAAGTAAAGAAAAATTCTGATCTTAGAGCAAATAAGAACTAGCTCATGGATGAATAGAGCAAAGATTAGGGGAAAAATATGGAAAAAATATAGGAAACAGGTGAAGAACACATCGACTATAAGAGTACTAAAGCACAAAGAAAGCTGTGTTTCTTGGCTGGAAACTTTTTAGCTTTATTTGGTATTATAATAATTGCTTATTTTTTCCACCTTGTTTCAAAAGGTTTAAGTTTTGTGATAATAGCTGTGATTTTTGAGTAGAACATGCTCTGGACCAGAGACTGGGATAAAATGCTTTGAATGCATTAACTTATTTCATATTTACAACTTTATACAGAAGGTGACGCAACCCCATTTTTCAATAGAGGAAAATGAGACTTAAATGCTTTAACATCACAGCTAGTGACGGCCAAATCTGTTTTTTGGATCCATGAAAATCTGAATTGCTCATTTTTATCATACCACACAAGTCCCTTCAAATGTGGAGACATGTCCAAGATAGTTTCCTTTCTTCTTCTTCTTTTCTGGCAAGACCATCTTGTCCATGGCTACACAGAGTAGCAAACTTAAAAGTGCTATACTCTACTAAATTATAGAGCACAGAGCCACAAACCAAACAGGGACTATTCTGTTATATCAGCTACCTCTGAACTTCTCCCTTTAAACTTTCCTGTCTTTACTCAGGTTGGCTTCAGTTGCCCTCTTTTAGTAGAAAGAAATAATAGCTCTCTTGCGTTGTATTTATACCTAAATTTTAAAGCAAAAATTCTGAACTCTATACCCCATGGAATGATTTACATTTGGGGGACAGAATATCATGAGGCCATTAAGTAAATGAACTTTGGAGTCATAGAGCCTGGGATCAAATCTCAACTGTATTGTGTCTTTGCTAGAGACTCAGAGGAATTTTCTGAATTTCTTTCTAGGCCTCATTTTCCTCATCTACAAGTTGAGGAGAGTTTCAGATATATCTGATTATGGTGAACTGATGGCATTATCTCAAGGAATCCATCGGCAACAAACGAATAAAATCTCACAGTAAACAAGGAATCAGGTGGACAAAACTTAGTCATCAAATGTGGCTACCTGAAGATGAATTGGTCATAAACTTGGATTCATCTTCAGATTCAGTGTTCCTTATAAGTCTTCATTTACAGCCAATGGACCTGTGATTGGTGGGTAGGGGAAGACTTTACAGAAATTTGGAAATCCTCAAATAGCAGAGATGGAAGTGGTGAAACATTATCAGATAATAGCTAAGGAGACAGCCTAAAAACTCTTCAATAACCGCCAAGTGGAAGAGTCTAAGCCATCCCAGATGGTGGTAGATTGCAAAACATGGCCATAAATTCTTCCCATCTAGGTAGAGTTTTCTTTTCTTTACCCCTTGAATCTGAATTGGCCATGTTACTTGCTTGGGCCAATGTCACAGTAGCAAACATGATGAAAAGACATAAGAAATGTTTTCAATGGGAATAGCTCTCTTATGCTACTCTTGGGAATCCTACAACAAACACCATGTGAAAGAGCCTCCACTAGTTCACTTACTCTCTTTGTCCCTGCCAATAGCCAGCAGCCATCCGGAAGTATGAGTGAAAACATTGGCTTCTACATGGTTATAGTTGAGCCCAACAGTATATCTAGGCAATGATGAAGTCTTAAACCAAGGCAATGGTTTAAGATCGGCTCCAATCAGGGAAATACAAATCAAAACCACAATGAGATACCACCTCACACCAGTGAGAATGGTGAACATTAACAGACAGGAAACAACAAATGTTGGAGAGGATATGGAGAAAGGGGAACCCTCTTGCACTGTTGGTGGGAATGTGAACTGGTGCAGCCACTCTGGAAAACTGTGTGGAGGTTCCTCAAAGAGTTAAGAATAGACCTGCCCTACGACCCAGCAATTGCACTGCTGGGGATTTACCCCAAAGATACAGATGCAATGAAACGCCGGGACACCTGCACCCTGATGTTTCTAGCAGCAATGGCCACGATAGCCAAACTGTGGAAGGAGCCTCGGTGTCCATCGAAAGACGAATAGATAAAGAAGCTGTGGTCTATGTATACAATGGAATATTCCTCAGCCATTAGAAACAACAAATACCCACCATTTGCTTCAATGTAGATGGAACTGGAGAGTATTATGCTGAGTGAAGTAAGTCAATCGGAGAAGGACAAACATTATATGGTCTCATTCATTTGGGGAATATAAAAAATAGTGAAAGGGAATAAAGAGGAAAGGAGAGAAAATGAGTGGGAAATATCAGAGAGGGCGACAGAACATGAGAGACTCCTAACTCTGGGAAATGAACAAGGGGTAGGTGGGTGGGGGGAAGGGGTGACTGGGGGACAGGCACTAAAGGGGGCACTTGATGGGATGAGCACTGGTGTTAAGCTATATGTTGGCAAATCAAACTCCAATAAAAAATATACAAAAAAAAATAAGATCAGCTCCAGCTAATAGTAAATGAACAGGGATAAGCTGTCCTAGGTGAAGCCATTTCAGCACAAATTGCTGACCCACTAGATTATAAGCTAAAAAAGACTTGTTTTAAACCACCATTTGGGGTTGGTTTATAATCAAGGTTATACTGAATGACATCCATAGATTCACTATCCACCTATCCATCCATCTATCCTCCCATTTCTTATTCACCGTTTTTTTTTTTCTAAAAGGAACATAAGATTGTTTATAATAAAGGACTGGATACTCAATAAATTAATATAATAGGAATATTAAAAGATAGAGAAAGCATATATCCTGGTCATGGGGTGTATTATGATTTCTATTGGTTAGCATTATAGGCATACTTTGCTTTATTGTGCTGTGCACATAAGGTGTTTTCTTACAAATTGAAGGTTTGCGGCAACCTTGTGTGAAGCAAACCTATCTGCACCATTTTTCCAAAAGAATTTGCTCACTTCATGTCTCTGTGTCACATTTTGGTGATTCTCACCATATTTCAAACTTTTCCATTATTATTATATTTGAATTGCTGCAATCTCATGATAAAACTTAAATGGATGAGGACTTGCTTCTTGCAGATAGCAAGAAAGTGGTTTCTTGAGATGGAATTTACTCCGGGTGAAGATGCTATGAAAATCATTGAAATGACTGCCAAGAATTTCAAATATTAAACAGTGGCAGGATTTGAATGAATGGACTAATTTTGAAAAAATTCTACTGTGCATAAGATACTAATCAGCAGCCCATGCAATAGAAAAATAGCTTGTGAAAGGTAGAGTAGATCAATGGGGCAAACTTCAATGCTGTCTCATTTTAAGAAATTGCCAAAGCCTCTCCAGCCTCAACAACCATCACCCTGAGCAGTCTGCAGCCATCAACTCTGAGCCAAGAAGATTATGACATGCCAAAAGCTCAGATCATGGTTAGCATTTCTCTTAGCAATAAAGTATTTTTAAATTAAGGTATATACATTGGATTTTTAAAAGGTGTAATTCTATTTCACATTTAGCATACTATAGTATAGTGTGAAAACAACTTTTATATATACTGGGAAACCAAAAAAAATTGGTTGGACTCACTTTATTGCAATACTTACTTTATTGCAGTGGTCTGGAACCAAACCTGCAATATCTCTGAGGTGTGCCTGTACATTTAACTCTGAAATTCCTGAAATCTGAACCAAAAAACAATTAAAATATGTGGGTAACTAAGACAGGTGAACCACAAAGTTCCAGTTACATGCTAAGCACTTTATATTTTGTTACTATCGTTTACAGCTTTGTGAGCTGGATATCACTATTCCAATTTTATGGGTAAGAAACTAAAGACTTGAGATATTTCCCTACTTGGCTAATATGTGGAGAGTCAAAACTTAAACTAACGACTATCTGATTCTAAAATCCATGCCTATTTCAACTCAAAGCAGACAATGTTACATTATATCCATTTCTAGAGTCTCATTTCCCACCACACGCCACTAGGCTTCCTCCATTCCCCAGCTACACTTGCCAGTCCCTGAGCAGACGTCATCTCTATCCCTTCATACTCTGAATTCCCAATTCCCTTTGTCCTTTCTCACTGCTCACCCCCATTCAAGTATTCTTAGTTAATACTGCTTCTTCAAGACAACTTAAACATCTCTGAGATGTCCAGGCTGAATTAGACCACCCATGGAACCCTGGATGTGCCTTTTGAAAGACTCATTCCATGCAGCGCATCCTACCTTCTTGAGTTAGGGCGTGTATCTCATTCAGCAGTTTGTCCCTAGCACTTAGTCTAGGGTCTGGCACAGATAGATAGTCATTCAATAAATATTTGTTGAGAGAAAGACCAATTGTCTTCAACAGCAGTATTCCCAACAAATGCAAAAGCAGACCCCAGGTAGCTGATTTGAAGAACCACCTCAAATTCTCTGTAAGCTCCAGGCCCAATTATATGAAATATGGAAGGGAATCTATTGCTTCAACTATGTAGACTTTTAAGCTCAAATACAGAAAGTATCCACTTTAAGGAAAAGAGAAAAGAGGAAATGATTCCTAAATTAGAAGTGTTCAGCTTTGGGTATTTTGGCCTACTTCTCCTGCATTGCCCTGCCATCTTTACTTCTAGCATCATGACCATCATGACCCTAAATGCTGCCAACCTAGCTCTCCTACTAGGGCCACTCTGCCAGGTGTTTTGATAGCCACACCTTCCATTTAGAGCCACCAGTGCAGCCTCAAAGTCACACCTCCTACTGAGATGCCACTGAAGACTGTAAGAGAGAATAGAGAACCCTGGGGGAAATAGGGAATTTGGGGAGAGAAAAGTGAATTCTGGGAGAGAAAAGAGAAATGTAGGAGAGTACAGAGGATTGTGGGAGAGCACAGAGGATTATGGGAGAGGGAATTACAGACACCGTGGGAATGATTAAAAATTCACCTGCTGCTCTTCTGCCCACCTTTCCCACAGAGTCCATGCCCCCTGCGCACATACACACCCTTACAGTATGTGTAAGTCATGTGCCTCCCTCCTAAGCCACACCACCTTTGCTCCTTCCTGACCTCTTACTTTCCAACCCCACAACTCCTCTTGCTGGGATGACACACAGTTGTCTTCCAAAACCATACTTAGCCCCCTGGCATGGCCACTGAGAAGTGTGGGAAAGACATGGAATTAGGGGAGAACACAGAGGATTTTATTTGGGGAGAGAATTATGGGAGAGAACAGAGACTTGTAGGTAAGAAGAATTGTGGAAGGAGCAAAGGCTTTTGGAAGAGAAGGAATTGCATATATGGATAAATGGCCTTCAGTGCTTCATCTGGTCCCTCCTGTAGGAGTCATAGCCCCTCCGTTATACCTATACCCCTGTACTCATTCTAGGCCATGCTCCCTCATGCCCTCCACCCCACTCCTCTCCGGGCTTGGGCACTGTCCAGCCATATACCCTTGTGCTTCTTCATGGCTATGCCCAATCTTCTGAGGCCGTGCCCCTCGGCTCCACAGGGTTACATTTTTCCTAGCTGGGACACACTCCTTCTACCTATCTATTAGAATGCTTATCTTTCCAGACCAATCCTCCACACTCTGCCTAGGTCCTACCACAACTTCCTAGGCAAAGTTGTTTTCGTTTGCTCTGGGATCCTCCCTGCCTCGTATTGCCCTCTTACTGTGGCCTGGCTGGTCTCCAGAACTCTGCTGCGGCACACTCATGCCTCTTGGGCCTCACTCCCTGAACTCCATCATAAACATGTCTTCTCCCACCCTCTATACCCCTTCCACGAGGCCATGTCTCTACCTTCTGGGCTTTGGCAAATGCTTTCTTTCCTAACCATGTCCCCTCCTTCACTCACCATTCCTTTCCCTCCAAGGCCCCTTTCCTGGTGAGCTCCTGTGTTGACCATGGTCACTCTCTCCCCACCGTAACCACACCCTGTTCCCTCCTTTGGGTCTTGCTCCTCTCATCCAGCCATGCTCTTATCACCTCATATCTGCTACACCCCTCCAGCCCTTTGCTTTAGCCATGACTCTGTACTCCATCAATGCCACATCCCTGCAATCCACTGTGGCCACATACATCCAGTCCCTGAAAAGTTAGGTGTACTCTGTCTCAATTCAGCTCTTACTGTGAAGGGCTACATCTCCTTTATTTCTTCTTTTTGTTAAACCCTGGAAGGGCAGGGCCTCCAGGTCTCCTGAAAAACCCACTCAGGCCCAGAACTGGGCACATGGGGCATTTACACTGAACTGAGCCTTGTAGAACTGAGATCCTGGCCTAAAAAAATCACTTTCTTCAGGTTTCTCCCAGCTCCAAACACACAACTTGATGAGGAGCAACTTCATTGCTCAGGGGAGAAACAACTAGTGGAGGGATTGTGGACCATGTTCCCTCCAGTAAATTTTCAAAGCCACTAAATCTGTGTTTCTTCCAGCAAGGTTTCATGTTCTCTAACCCATCTTGTGGACTGTATCCCTTCCAGCCCTTTAGCAGACTTTAAATGCCTCACATTCCTTAGGCATCTAATGCTCTGTTGCTGTCCAGGGCCTATCAAGACAATGCCACACTTAGACATCCTCTGGTTGCAGCTATGAACCCTAAGATTACTCCATTATCCTTACTCCTTCCACTTACAACTCTGGTTCCACAAGAAACCCAGAAAGAGATTATGACTAGCTTTCTTCCCCGAATAATTCTTAGAAATACACTTAATCAGGGAGGTACAAGATTGTGTTGTCTTTTGCAAGGTGAAAACTGTATAGGTGAACTTTATAGATGAAAACTCAAAAGCATTGAAGGCAGCTGGGTGGCTCAGTTGGTTAAGCGACCAAATCTTTTTTTTTTTTTTTAAAGACTTTATTTATTTATTCATGAGATACACACAGAGAGACACAGAGACACAGGCAGGCTGAGAGGTAGGTTCCCTGAGAGGACCCCGATATGGGACTTGATCCCAGGAGACCTGAGCCAAAGGCAGATGCTTAACCACTGGGCCACACAGGTGCCCAAGCATTCAACTCTTGATTTCAGCCCAGGTCATGATCTCAGGGTCCTGGGATGGAGCCCTGTGGTAGGCTCTGCACTCAGTGGGGAGTCGGCTTGAGGATTCCTCCTTTTCCCTCTGCCTCTCCCCCAATCATGTGCACATGCATACTCTCTCTAAAATAAATAAACCAATCCTTTTAAAAAAGGAGACTATAAAGCATTGATGGAAGACATTTTAAAAGACACAAAAAAAGGAAAGATATACTGTGTTCATGGATCAGAAGAATTAATATAATTAAAATGTCCATACTACCCAAAGTGTTCTACAGATTTAATGCAATCCCTATCAAAATCTCAGTGACATGTTTTACAGAAATAGAAAAAGACAATCCAAAATTCATATAGAACCACAAAAGACTCCGAATAGCCAAAGTAATTTTGAGCAAGGAAAACAAGGCTGAAGGCATTACACTTCTTGATTTCAAACTGTATTACCAAACTATAATTATCAACAGCATGAAGCTGATATAAAGACAGACATATGGACCAATGGACTAGCCCAGGAATGAATTCGCTCTTATATGGCCAACTGATCTTTGACAAAGGTGTTGAGAATATACAATATGGAAAGAATGGTCTCTTCAGTAATAGGTATTGGGAAAACTAGATATTCACATACAAAAGAATGAAATTGGACCCTTATCTTAGAGCATACACAGAAATTAATTCAAAATGGGTTAAAGACTCAAATGTAAGACTTAACTATAAAGCTCCTAGAAGAAAACAGAGGGGGCAAATCTTGACATTGGCCTTGACAAGATTGGATATAACACCAGAGGCATAAGCAACAAAAGTAAAAATAGACTAATGAGATTGCATTAAATTAAAATGTTTTTGTACAGCAAAGGAAATAATCAACAAAGTACAAGGATAACTTGCAGAATGGGTGAAAATGCTTACAAATCATATATCTGTTAAGGAATTAACATCCAAAATATATAAGGAACTCCTAATATTCAATAGAAAAATAAACAAATAAATAGCCCAATTTAAAAATGGGCAAAGGACCTGCATAGATATTTCTCAAAAGAAGAAATACAAATGATCAATAGGTATATGAAAAGGTGTTCCACATCACTAATCACTGGGGAAATGCAAATCAAAATCACAATGAGATGTTATCTCACATCTATTAGGTGTTGGTGAGAATATGGAGAAAAGGGAAACCTCGTGCCAACTGTTGGTTACAATTTAAATCAGTGTAACCACTACAGAAAACAGTATGGAAGTTCCTCAAAAAATTAAAAATAGAGCTACTATATCCCATTCTGAGTTATGTAATCCCACTTCTGGATATCTGAAAGAATTGAAACCAGCATCTCAAATAGATATCTGCATTCACATGGCCAGTACAGCATTATTCCCAATAACCAAGATATGAAAGCAAACCTGCATGTCCCCCTATGGAAGAATGGGTAAAGAAAATACGTTATTTACATACAATGGAATATTATTCAGCCTTTAAAGAGAAGGAAATTTTGCCATCTGTGACAACATTGATAAACCTGGAGGACATTATGGTAAAATAAGCCAGACACAGAGAAACAAATGCTACATGATCCCACCTACATGAGGAATCTAAAACAAACTCATAGAAGCAGAGGATAGAATGGTTATTACCAGGGCCAAGGTGGTGTGAGGGGGAGAAGAAAGCAAGGAGGTTGAGATCAACAGGTTCAAAATCTCAGTAATGCAAGATGAATAAGTCCTAGAGATCCACTCTACACCATACTGCCTATTGTTAACATTATTGTGTACTTAAAAAAAATTTTTTTAAGACGGTTGATCTTCTGTTAAGTGTTCTTGTTACACACATATGTACATACCTGGGAAGGAAACTTTGTGTGTGAGGGAAGGCCCCCAACTTAGCAGTTTCTGCTCCCAGTACCTGGCTTCCTCCCTGCCTTTCCCTCTATCCACAGGCTGGGAGGAACAGCCTGCCTCCCCCCACCTCCCTCTGCCTCCAGGCTCCTCACTCCTCCAGTTTTATATGAAGAAATAGAGGAGGGCCTCAAAGCCCCCCTCATGAGTGCCTTCTTGCAGTGACCTGCCTTCGGGGTGTTGGGGCCTCTCCTTCACAGCTACTGAGCCCAGAGGCCATGCTGGCCCACCCGGAGTTTTAGGATGGTATTAAAAAGAATGAATCTAAAAAAAAAAAAAAAAAAAGGTGATGAAGGTGATGGATATGTTTATGGTATTAATTATGGTGGTGGTTTCATGAGTGTATACTTATCTCCAAATTCATCAAACTATATACATTAAATATGTACAGCCTTATATATGTCAATCATACCTCAATAAAGTGGTTTAAGAAAAAAAAAACTTCACAAAGGATTCAGAATAATTGTCACTGAGAAGGGTATTTTCTCAAAATTCTGCCATAAAATAAGTTTGATTCTTTCCCCAAACTCCTCTCTTCATCTTTTTCCTTTGGCCTCACAAAAACAGTAATGGAACACACAAATGAGGAGAATGAGAGAACTGTTGCTTTGGATGTGAAGAATGGAAATATTATTCTGTTTTATGTAGTTCTCTTGGAATGATTTGCTTTTTTAGAAGAATATTATTAAATAGCTAATGAAACATGCCAAAAGACTAAACATTAATTTAACTCTGTTCAATCACCTAATACCTGTATTTAATCCAAGATTTTAATGGCAACACAATAACCTTATGCCTCCTTTGGGTTTCAGAAACCACTCCTCTACTTCATTTTAGTGACTATATTTTTTTCTTTTCTGTTCTCGTGTATGAATCATGTAGACAAAATAATATATGGTGTACATATATGCTTATATTTATTTAAATATTAGTAAAAACTATAAAACAATCAAAGAGACAAAAGCCTCTGAACAGACACTCCTGGGGAAAGAGTACTTTCCACTAGCCACTCTGTCACTCATTCATTCAAAACAATATTTATCAAATACGGTGTCTGTTCCAGTGACAAATAGGAGAAGCCTAAAAGAGCTTATGGCCTGCAGTTGCCCCATCTTGGGTTTGAGACAAGACATGACTAGAAAGTTGAGGAAGGGGTTGACAGGTGGAAAAGAGTTTGGTAATCACAGATTTTCCTGATTCTATTAACAGAATATTTTTGGGTGGCAAACATAGGAAGCTACTTTAATAGTACTCACTGCAATCCTTTACATCATAGATTCTCAATCATTCTTTGTGGAATGTTAAAAAAGAAGTTTTCAGCTCTGTTGAAGAAACACCAGTTGCAAGGTGTGTCACAAGCATTGGAAGCAAATTGTTTTGAAAAAATTAAATCAGAACGGATGTAAGATGATCACTATCATGATATTGCTTTCAATCATTTGCTTGGTTAGGCAAAGAGAGAAAGAGGAGCAGTTATAACCTGGGAGTGGGACGTGAAATGCATATAGTCACAGGAGCGTATCTGTGAGGTGAGCTTCATGTGTCGTGTGCATGAGGGTAGAAGAGAGATTGAGAATTCTGTCTTAGACTATCTTCTCTGTCATTTCTCTCACTCAGGCATTTGACAGAACGAGGCGGATGACAACTGGAAGTTACACTCTATAAAAGGCGTATTTCATACTGAGGTTGGATCCACGTGCTCCAGAAACTAGAAGGCCAGTAAAAAGTGAATATTGTATCTTTAAGTCAAGAAGCCAGATTGACATGTCTTTAGCATATTAGTTTTCTTTTGCTACATAACAAATTTTCTACAAACTTAGTGGCTTAAAACAAAACAAAATTTTTAATCTCACAGTGTCGGCGGGGAAAGAGTCTGGTACTGGCTTAGCTGGGCCCTTGCTCCAGGTCCCCCTAGGCTGAAATCAAGGTGTCGACCAGAGCTCTGACCTCATCTGAGGTTCAAGATGCTTTTCCAAACTCATCGTTATTGGAAGAATTCAGTGTCTGTGGCTCTGGAACTGCAGAATTCAGCAACTGGAGCCCCCACTGTCCCCTGCCACATGACTGTCTCCACATCTTAGCAGTTTGCTTCTCCAAGGCCAACAGAAGAATCTCTCTGACTTCTTTTAAATGCTCACCTGGTAAGGTCAGACCCCGCATAATTCTAATTTAAAGTCAACTCCTAGGGGCTTTAATTATATCTACAAAATTTCTTTACCACTGTGACCTAGAGTATTCTTTGAGTGAATAACTTGGATAAAATGGACATACTGGCAGGTATCTGGGGAGCTGTCTTAGAATTCCACCCCCCACACACTGGAAATGGAAAACATTTCCCTAATGAAATATTTGTTCCTACTAGCATTGCTGCTGAGATTCTTAAAGATCCAAGAATTGCCTTTCACTATTTCCATTTTGGGAAAAAAATTATCTTCACAGAACTAGCACAGAGAAAAGTTGCCTCTTCTTGGCCACTTGGATATTCTTCAAATAGAGGATCTTGTTTTTTAAAAAAATAGATTTTCTAGGACAATTAAACTGTGGGAAGTCATGTGGGAAAATAAGACTAGTTAGCTGCAAGAAATGTAGATCATGAAAGAGACTCCACAAGAAGAGGTCAAGGTATCACTAATTAAGAAAAGATTGTGTTGAATAGCCAGTCACCTGGATTAAATTAAGTCCATTTCCTTGGATACAAAGCGCCTGGACTCTGACAGCCAGTCTGTTCTAGAATCCCTCTGTGCCTTTTCAGTAACCCACAGAAAATTTGGTATTCAATACTTTGAGTCCATAAATCCATTAAAAAAATAAGAATGCACATTACTCTCTGGGAGGTCTGTTTGTTCTAATGAGCAAAGAATAAAATAATTATCTCACACAATGCTGCAGGTGTAGAATGTAAGAGCAACTTCAGTAACTGTATGTGCAATTGATAATAGGTCTCCAGTGAAAGAACATTTTTAGATTCTCATAGTTTGTTTTCTTGTAAAGCAGCCGATGCCAAAATTAGTGCAACTGCTCTTTTTGGAGCCTTCAAAAACTGCAGTCACGTTATTGGTTTTTTTGTTTAATACATTCTATCCATATGCTGTTGGCTGGCCTATTCAGAGAGCTCAAATCTTTGTATATGCCCTTGGGGAAAGATGTGTGGCCTCGGTTTTGAGTCAGGAAGTGTAGCTTCTCAACACGCCTCTGCCTCCGACTCATGATCAATTGCTTTGGTTCAGTTTTTAAATGCCAATAAAGCTACAAGTAATAGTGCTCCAATAGTGCTCCAAAAAATTAACCTATTTTTGAAGAGTAATTGTGCAGTCCTTGTATTAGAAACTATGAAGTCTAGTTGGGTAGCATTATTCAAAAATGCATATGTGTCTGATGTTATGAGCCGAAATGAGTTCTTTTGTAAATAATTGTCCTGTGGACAGTTTACAAAATGCCAGCTGCTCAAGTAAAACAAAACAAAACAAAACAAAACAAAACTTGGCTCTGGACGTGAAAAAAACTTAAAAATAGAAGGTTAATTTTAAAAATGAAAGCACTTTTATTGGATTTACCAACAAGTAAATTGAAAAACAATAAAAATTAATTTAAAACACTCTCGAGTTCTAGAAATATAATTGCTAACTGCCTTCCTTCTCCTCCCTACCCCTCAGTAGATACTTTACCTTACTTCGCCGAGAAAACAGACCACCCCAGGAAATCCCTTCAAACTCTTTTCCCAAACCTTACCTGCAGGTGCTCCGTGAATGGCTGCCGAAAGAAGAATGGACCACCAAAAGCATAGCCCCATTCTTGACTCCTTTTCTTCTGTCAAGTAGAAGGGAGCCTCTCTTGGCTCCATCCTCTAAAGTAGTTCTTGGATCCTCCTTTGTTAGGGACCTGGTTCTATCAGTCATTTTTCTTTTGTATAACTTCCATCTCTCTTGGTTCTTTCCAATTTTTCCCATTAACAAGTAAGTATGCTTTGGCTCTTTCCTCTGATGTGACTGTGTGTGTGGATACATATACACCTATTATTACACATACAAACCCTTATACGTTGCAACTTATTTAGACATTCCCTTGTCAATAGCCATTTAGTTTGTTAACACATTTTTGCTCTTATGAACGTGTTCCTGTCTCCTTGCACACAAGTGTGACAGTTGCTCCAGGGCAATGGTCCTCAAGGGTCCTATCCCAGACCTATTAAGATAAAAGCTCCAAGGCTGTTTCTTAAAAGCCTTACAGATAATTCTAATGAGCAGCTTCAGTTGAGAATCATAGCTCTAGGGTGAGGAGTAGAAAATCTGTGTAAGAGGGAATGCACATCTCACAGTTTACTATATAATGCACAATTACTCCCCAGCGTAGTTGTATTTAACAGTATGGTAAGTTTTTTTTTCTTTCTTGCCACTGTATGGTGTCCGACATTCCCATTTTCCCCAATCCAGTGTGAAATTGCATTTGAAATGTTTTTTACCCCAATACTAGTGAAGTGGGGCAATTTTTTTCATGCATTCTTCCCTTCTAGTTTTTTTTCCTCTGTAAGTTGTCTGTTCATATTTCTTGTCTATTCATATTTCTTGTCTATGTTCCTGTTGGTGTGTTTGTCTTTTATCTCACTGATTTATAGATGGTATTCAAACTATATTCTGCGTAATAATCTTTTTTTCTATATTTACAAAGTATTTTCTTCTGGTCTGTTGCTAGTCTTTTACATTTGTAAATTCTTGGGCAATACTACCTGGGTTCAGTTTCCAGCTCTACTGCTTATGTTCAGTTGTTTTTCTTTTCTAGAACTGCTTATGTTCAGTTGTTTTTCTTTTCTAGAACTTTTCTGGAATTGATATTTTCTATTTCATGTAGATTCCAGCATCAATTAGGGAAGTCTAATGAAAATATTCTATTGAGAATCTAATTGCATTGAATTTATAGACTCATTGACATCTTTAAGAAATTGAGTCTTCCCTTTTTTTTAAAATAGGGTATTTCTCCATTTATCTAGGTCTTTCATAATGATCCTTTACATCATTTTAGTATTTTAAAATTTATGCCTTGATATGTATCTGTAGCTTTTATTTCTGTTGCAAATTGGATCCTTTTATTGTGATTTTTACTTGGTTATTACAGATGCTGAAGAAGGCTATTAATTTTTATACATTATACTTACCAAGTAATCTTGTAAAGTCATTGCTTCTAGAATATTTTGAGTTTTTATGTATACAATCTTACTGACTACAAATGACAATTTGGGTTTTATTTACTTTTTAAATCCTTCTCTATCTTATTTCTTTTTCCTGTTCTTATTTCTTGCCATGTTGAATAGTAGCAGTGTGTAAAAACAGTGACGTGTTGCCCAGATGCCTTTTCAACCTGTTGCTCCACTTACTGAGAGCACTGTCAGCAGTCAGCCTTCACTTAGTAGGCCCCTTCCTTCCAGGATTGCTTTGGCTGAAAGCAACGAACAGCAAGCTAGTTTGTCCAAGATCACAACTTTTCCTAGGTGGCCCACATCCAATGGTGATGGATCTGTCCAGTTTGGGACAACTCTGAAGAATCATGCTAGCTCCAAATCTTTCCAGAGATGGGCTGTGGCTGTTGTTGGGTCTACTTCACAGTTCAGGGTTTCCCTCACTCAATCTGGCTTCTTTCCCCACTCTTTCATTGGTCTTGATCCCAAAGGCACTTCTTCTTCTTTTTTTTTTAAGAGTGTTTGTTTATTTGTTTATTCATGAGTGACACACAGAGGCAGGCATAGGCATAGGGAGAAGCAGGCTTCCTGTAGGGAGCCCGATACAGGACTTGATTCCAAGACCCCTGGATCATGACCTGAGCCAAAGGCAGATGTTCCACCACTGAGTCACCCAGGTGCCCCCGCAAAGGCACTTCTTAATAAAGATCTGGCATGCCAAAATCCATGTCAGAGTCTATTCCCAGAACTTCATTTATGATACAATGATTGGGAGCTTTGCAGGAAATACGTCACTATCAGTCAGAATTTGGGTGACAGGCAACAGAGAATGCCTCTGGGTTGTCTGGGCAGAAAGTAAGCTCCATGAACATGGGGATGTTCATCTCTTTTATTTACCAGTGTATTGTATGTATGTACAAAAGGGAAAAAACTATGTTGAGGGGATACAGGGCAGCTCAGAAATGAGAGGGAAACCAGACACATAGTTTTGGAAGAGCAGAAAAAAATAAAAGGAGTTTTGGAAACCAGGGCCACAGCCAAACTTAAACATATGGTGAGGACACTGCCACAGCAACAGGCATCTTCATTTATGTGAATGCCTCTGAATTTATGGGTTCCACGTGTTGCTCCCTCCCCTACTGAGAGAAATCCCCTACTGTCCTTTTTTTATTCATAGCATAGAATAAAATTATATTTTCAGAATTATATTTCAAAATTGAAGTCCAGAAAGAAGTGTCATGTGTTATAACCCTAGCTGCCACGGGCATGGATCTTTTTAGCTTTGGATGTGGGAGATGGGCTCTAGGCTTCACCAGGACTTTTGAAATCAGGAACTCCCCAAACAGCAATGGGAGTTCAGAGGCTGGGCAGCCAAAAACATGAAAAAAACCCATGGTAGCTGCTAAAATTTTACTAAAAGGCAGTAGAATGCTAGTAAATATTTAACAATTGGCACTCCAGGGGCAAAAAGGCATTGATTTGCAGCATTTGCCAATTTCTGAGTGAAAATATCCCACCGGGTTGAATTTCAAGCTACCAGTGTGATGCTCTTAACACAGAGTTGGGAAGAGATGAATTCAATCCTCTGACAAGTTGGTATGAGCTGGCTCTTGAACACCATTGCAATAAGTATGATGATCATTATAAGCTTGATTTCTCCTTTGCCCCCCAAAAAACTCCTGTTCTTTAGTTACAGGCCTCCACAGCTGTTCGTAATGGAAAGACTATCTATGCCTGCTAACTCCACTGCCTCAAATCATTCATTCCTCACTTTCACTCTAAGGTCATCCACTCCAATATATATCATCTAATTAAGCTGTGGTGGCTAAATTCTCCAAATGCTTCTCTGTATTTACAGTAGCACTTTCTACCATAAACTTTTGTGTCATGCAACTCTTCCATTAGTGTGTGCAACACCACATTCTTCAGTGGTCTGATTCTCAACCTGTTCTTTTTCCATCTCTTTTATAAAACCTCCTTTTTTTTTGTCCTCCCCTTGAACACCAGGATTTTCCATGGCTCCCCATACTAATTCTAAGTGAGCCCTCAACATCCATTCCCAATCCTTATCATCTGTTAAAGAACAAAAATTCAGCTGAGTAAATGTGAAGATCAAATTGGCTTTATCAAAGCAGTCTGCGAATCAGGAAGCATGTCATCTAGCAAATACAAAGGCTCTCTGAGAAGTTGCACAAAATGGAAAGCTTTTATGGGAAGGAACGTGGGCAAGGAAGTTATTAGCAAAAGAAAACAAAGGATTTTTTTTTTCCAGCAACTGCTTGAGGAGGAAGAACAGGGGATCCTACTATGCAGATCGCCTCATCTTCTTTTGATGAGATAGAGAGGACCCCTGTGACAAATTACCTCACTGGTACTGACCAGAAAATTTCTGACTGGCTAAGACTACATTTCTGGGGGAGGATGAAACTGCAACTAGTTTAGGAATTAAGCCCCAGTTTGGTGACGTGGCCTATTTGTAAGTGACTCCATTTTGCACCTGTGGTTTTCTTTTTGATACCTTCTATTACACAGCAAAGTGGGTTTTAGAAATGGACATCTACTTAGATTACACAAAAAGGTGATTCCCATCTCCCTCATCAGTGATTGACTTGGGATCCCACAGCTGAGACCGTTGATGTTGGGCATCCTGCTGGTAACATTTATTTATTTTTAAAAAATATTTATTTATTTATTCATGAGAGACACAGAAAGAGAGAAAGAGGTAGAGACACAGGCAGAGGGAGAAGCAGGCTCTTCTCAGGGCGCCCAATATGGACTTGATTCCAGATCCTGGGATCATGCCCTGAGCCAAAGGCAGATGCTCAACCACTGAGCCATCCAGGCATCCCTTGGTGGTGATATTTATTGATGGAGTCGTGGATATGCTGACTAATTGATCCAATCTAAGACTGAAATGAAAAGTTTCGTTCCACAATCAAGGGAATTCCTTTTCTTCCCATGCTGCGGTAAACAAATAAACAAAAAATGTAATCTCGGGTGCTTTTTAAACAAATTTTATTTATTTATTCATGAGAGACACACAGAGAGGCACAGACATAGGCAGAGGGAGAAGCAGGCTCCATGCTGGAGTCTGATGTGAGACTTGATCCCGGGACTCTGGGATCACACCCTGGGCCAAAGGCAGGCGCTCAACTGCTGAGCCACCCAGGCATCCCTTGGATGCTGTCTTAATAGTCTGCTACCTTACTCTTGATTAGTCTTGGCTGCTATCTTAGTAGGCTGAAGTTGGTTCTGTTGATAACAAAGCAAAATAATGGAAGAAACCAACCAACTCTGAACATGCTGTGACTTATTTTTTAAGCTGATTTGATAGCATTCTAAACATTATAAGGCTCTTCATGATCTAGTCCCTAATTACCTTCCCAGTGGCACTTTTCTTTATTTGTCTTCTTACCCTCAAGTGTCAGTTGAGGTCCAGCAGTATCGGTATCACCAGAGAACTGGTTAGAAATACAGACCTCAGGTCCCACCCTAGACCTACTGAATCAGAATCTGCATTTTTATAAGATCCCTAGGTGACCATTTGCACATCAGAGTTTGGGTAAGTGTTGGTCTTGACCAGTGGTTCTCAAAGTACGGCTCTCAGACCAGCAGCATGAGCATCAATTATCACCTGGGAACTCACATGCTCAGGCTCCCAGACCTATTGACTCAGGGTGGTGTTCCCAGCAATCTGTGTTTTAATGGCTTTGTCACTCCTCCTCCAACACGATGCATAGGATTTCCTTTTTAGGTAGTGTTCATACTGTCTGGCTCTAGAGCCCTCTTTGAAAACTGTTGATCTATATCACTGTTTCCTAAACTTACGACACATGGAAATTACTCAGAGAACCTTAGAAATAACTGATGTCTACATGCCACTCCCAGAGAATTTGGACACAGAGTGGAGCGAGGGCACTGGGGCATTTTCAAAGCTCTCCAGGTGATTTACCTTTCATCCATTTTGAGACCACTGATCTACACTCTAACCATACTGAACTGCTTTTGCTATTTCCCCCAAACCACAAAGCTGTCTCTTTCTCTGCACCAAATCACTATTTCCCCACCCCCACCTTTCCTTTCTTTACCTGACTGACTGGTATTTGCCTTTTACCTTGATGCAGGTATCACCCTCTGCCAGAGGTTTTCTCTGACGGCTGAGTTTGGAATAAGTATGTCCACCATGTACTGATGTGGCCACCAGAGCAGTTCTCACACTATATTCCACTTTATTTCTTCTTTCTTGTCTTTGTCATGGAATTGTAGTCTTTTTGAGTGTGGTAGGCCAGCCACATACACTGTTTCATTCCTGTATCTTAACAAGACCTGGCACAAAAAAAGGGGGACTCAGTAAGCATTTGTTGAAGAAATGCACCAGGGCAGGAATTGTGTCTACTTTCTTGGTGATTATCATAGCTCCTCAAAAAATGCTCCCTGAATTCTTTATTATTGCTTCTTAAAGGAACTCGTTTCACTTAAAAGCCCCCCTATAAAACCAGAAAATGTTATAAATACAGGAAAATGTGGGGAAAAATAAAACTAGGGAAACTTGGATAACACCATTGATTAACTGCTGTATGAGGGCTGCACATTGTGTAAGTTGGGTTATTTTTCACCAGGGCCAGGATGTGGGTTCTGACTAAGACTAGATTACCTGATGACTTAACTATCGATGTAGTTAAGAGCCTGGGTTGGGGGCAGACAATTCTGGATGTGCCACTTACTCATTGTGTGTCTCTCCTCAGCTCCTTGATTTCCTTCAGCCTCAGGGTCCTTACCTCTAAGGAGCACAAAGTAATGTCCACCCCACAAGGATCCGTAAGGCTTCAATGACACAATATTTTTTCAGGCAGGTAGCACAATGCTTGGTACCTAACAAGTGCTCCATGTATGGAAACTGAGAGCTAAGAGAATATTTCTGAATTCTACTTAGGCTTGTGAGTGGCGTTTGGTGCCACCTCTGTTGATCAAATTATTCCTAAAATATAAGCTTAGTCTCCACAGGCTCTTTATATTTAACTCCTGATTATCCAGGAGCAAAAACAGAACCTCCTCCACTGCCATCTGACAAACCTATACTCTTATAGATATTGGTTTCACCTCTTTCTCCAGAACAATAGGCACATTGCAAAGTAACGAAAACCCTCCAAAAGATGGTCAGAAGGAAGAGAAGGATGAGAGGGCTAATTTGTGGATAACTGGCTCATGAGCAACAAAGTGTTGATTCTAGCCAAAAGGACCAGGATGTCAAAATGCACAGCAGACACCAACCTGTGCAAGAGGAAAGGAGCTGCACAGCTTCTCTGGAGGTTTAGTTGTAGCCATTGGCTATAAAATATAGCCCTTTGTGTGCTGAATGCCAAACTAGGGTACATCAAGACAAGAAATGTTCATTTATAGGCATCAATAAAGTGAAAGCATAAGCTGTATGAACAGAATTGAGCTGGTCAAGGACAGCTAATTCCTGCAAATACCTTGTTACTCATTGAATGTAAATGATCTACTTCTGCATTTTATCATGTTTACACAGCGATATTTTGTGGCAGCTGCTTCCAGGTTTATGTGTATTTTTAATCTGGGAAAGTCCAGGGCTTATTCATGCCTATGTTGAATAAAAGGTCACTGGTAAAAATCAGGAACTAATCTAAAACAAGAGAGGGATGGCAAGTTTTGGCAAGTGTATACCAACGTATTTCAATATTTTTTTTAAAAAAAATCCATTGTCTTGAAACAAGAAATGGCTTCTCACATTGCAAATAAAAGAGCAGATATTTCAATTGGATAAGGACAACAACAAAAAAGCAAGACCACCAAATGGTGCCCTCTACTTTTATTAGAGCCACAGAGAAGTAAGGACCTCCACAAAGATGTAGAGGTTAAAAGAGAGTAAAATGAGGAGAAAAGGAGTAGAACCCCAAACTTAGGGTATTGTATTTTATTAAACTATCATCCTATGTTACTAGGCAGTATTCACACCTTACAGATAAAGAGCCTGAAGATCAGCAAGCCTGAGTTATTTGCCTAAGACTCGCACAGCCAGTAAGCCTCTGGTTTGTCACCAAGCTTGGGTCTATCAGCTGGTCAAATCCTGAGTGTTCCTCTATATTATGAATTTTGTTTGTTTGTTTCTTTAGAAAAAAAAATGCCATGGTCAGGTGTGTTTTCTTTATTCCTTGTACCACTCAACACCTGTAGGAGAAGAGGTCTTTAGCACATGGGGTCTAGACAAGAGTTTGTGTTCTAGGTCTGTCTACCAGTCATGCTGCCTTTGACAAATTTGGTAAATGTATTGAATGTCAGTTGCCTTATCTAAAAAATAAGATAATATGAGGAGCAAGATTGTTGAGCAGGTAAAAATAACAATCATGCAAAGCCCCAAGTAGAGCTCAGCATATGATAAATGCCCAAGAAATGGTAACTATTGCTTATAAGTGAGTTCCATGCTCAAGGCTTTGGGTAAGGTGCTTATAGAGGATAGAAGTTGAAAAAGACTACCGACCTTGAGGAAATTCATCAGAAAGTAGAGGGAACTTGCCTTTAGATATAGCTTAGGGGTCTTGTTAACAGAGAAGAGACATTTGAGAGGATCGGAATTTGTATGCTGGGTAAATGTGGGTTTTTACATATCTGAAAAAAATCTTCACTTTCCATGGAATGTTTATGACATTAAAATTCATCCCACTGAATTTCAGATCATTAATATTATCACACAGGAATTCTTTTTAAGGATGGAGACAAAAATTTTATCTCCCAAATGACACACACAGAGTGGCTGAGAAAGTTAAGGAGGACACTGAGTGAATTGACCTATAAATTCATAAATGCAAATTTACTCTTCCTATCTAAGAATAAATATATATGGGATAGATAGACAAATAGATAAAATATATAATCTAAAATCTGTTTTGTGATGCAAATTTCTAATGTCAATATTCCTGGCAAGGCATTAGCAAACTAAAAAAAAATTATTAATCCTTTTGCTGTCTTGACCTGTTCTCAACCACACCCATGAGAGACATTCAGTTCTCCTAGAGGAAAGAACAGAAGGTCACAGGGGGAAAAAAAGTACTCTACAGTCCTCCAAATCTATGCTTTTGCATTTCTAGTCTCTTACCCATTAGCTTAAAATAAAAAAAAAAATGCATTTGGTCACAGTTTGCCATAGAATAACAGACTGAGTAGTGAAAACTAGGATCAAAACAAGTCTGATTTGCCCAGAACCCTCGAATAAGAGATGCACTTTCAATAAAGCAATTTGTAGGAAACTTCTTTTCTGAACATTTTCCATCCAGGTATTACATGGAATAATCCACCTGGGTATGTGATTGTGTGGACTGGTGCAAAAATATGTATTTTAACAAATTCCTCGTGCTCAACAGGAAGTACGCAGTTGAGTAATATGTCTTTTTCTTCCTGGGGCGAATTTCCCTGAGCAAACCCATAAACTAAGTAAAGATTCTTTTCCAGGACTCTTATCTTTCCCTCACAAACCTTTGTACACTTTTCCCTTTACCTCTTCCCACCTCTGTAACTTCCAAGGACGGCAAGCAACTCCAACCAACATCACAGAAAGAGCACAATCACATGAGGGCAGTGTTTGTACTATTTTTCATTCTTCCCCTTAACTCAAACCTGCTCTTCTAAATACATTTAAAGACTCCTTCATACTGAGATATGATTATTGATAAGGCTACCACTTTTGCCCTTCCTGGCATAGTTAGTAAGTGATAAGAAGCCTTAGACAAATAAATGAAGTCTAATGTGTAATTTCAAACACTAAGTGCACAGATGTGGAATATATTTATTGGGGAGGTGGGCTAAAAGGGGTATTTTTAGCTGAGCCACAGCAAAGTGGCTACTAATCTGTGTGTGCTTCAGGCAGGTTCTGTCTCATACTTAAATAGTTATGATCTTTTTATTTCTAACTTTTAAAGCCCACATTCACAAAGGAAAATATCACCTTTACCTTTCTAGAGATTGCAGGGAGATGGCCCCAAAACTCCGTGTAAAGCAATGATGATGATTAGAAAGGATCTCTGCTTTAGATCTGATGGAGAACCTGGGAGCCCCCAGGGCAGGGCATTCTGAGACAGAGGGACCGAGCACTGGATGCTCTCTCACTGGAGTTTCCAAAACGCACAAGTTACTCCTGCTCCTTTGGGGAGGAAACAGAAATGTGGAGGATGGCAGGAGCTAATCCTCCTGAAATTTCCCTCCTGCAGAGTAGAGTGGAAATCCCTTCCCTCAATGGAGCTGAGGAGCCAGAAATGACAAATCCCTTCCCGAAGGCCAACTTCAGAACAGGTTCTGCATCGTGTACTTTGCATCTGCTGTCTCCTGTATAACTCACAAGGCAAGGAAGGCAGTGTCACTACGGCCAGTGTTAAGATGTGTCTCCTAAGGCAAGCAACTTGTAGGCTTCATCCTGCTGGTACACTGAATAACTAATATCTAAAAACAGTTTGTGCTGGCCTTAAAGCAAATGCTCTTTCCCTGTGCTAATATGTTCAATATCTTCAACCTTCTGTAACAAAGACTAAGGCTATAGCTCTACCAGTGTATTTTATCAAAAGTTCTTTTTTAACCTCTATCCTTAAAACATTCAAAGCTACAACCTTCGACCTAGAGCCTTTGGCACAAATGGAGAAGAGTCCACTTTCAATTCAAGCAGACAGTTTTTTCCCTCCTCTCACCATAAAACCAAAAATGCCATGACTGCACCATTTATCAACAAGCGACCAAGGCCACTCTGAATCTTCTTTACATTTACATCAAACGTGTCCTATTTGTGAATTGATGCCATCAGGTCGATGGCATTTTCTTAAATCTAAGGTAGAGGAATCTCTTGTCAATAATACATTCAAAAGAAGTAAGACTATAAGAAATATGATGGGAGAGTCCTTTAGTTGATAAGGAAGTGAAGAGATACCAAACAGCAGTGCCCCATGAAGCTTTATGGAGCAGTTAACCTTGAGACTTGGCTGTATGTAAAGATTAAACTGCAACTTCTGGTTAACAGATTTATAGAGCTTTACAAATACCTTCGTTTCACTATTTGTGCTTTTATCTCCTTCTGGACTTTATTACTGCTTTCTGTCCAGTGATAGTCTTTATATACACAAAATGCCAAGAGATTAAACAATGAAAAGAAGTCAAAAGGTTTCCTTTGTTATCTTTAATGTCTTAAGGTTTTAATAGAGAGGCACACCTTCCACCAGTTAGAGATCCACAGAAAATGCCACTCGTCTCCCCTGCAGGGGTGACAAGCATTTCACAAGTCACAGTTCCCAGATAAAGGCAAAGGAAACGTCAAAGTAGAAGCTCTCCAGGGTTATGGTGGAAAATAACTAGCCCATGATTAGCACTTCATTGCACGTGCTCAAAATCTAAATAAACACCTCATGTGATGCAGTCGACATATTGGTAAATAAATATATCACAGTTACGCATGGTAAAAAAAAGGGACTATTGTTTTGGTTGGATGTGAATAAAGGCAGCCGCATCCATGCAGAAGATGAATTTTTAAAAAGGAAATGCAAAATTTTTTAGGCCCCATCTGGGCTGAATGATTCCAGTATTAGAGAGGCCTTCACAAAAGACAGGAAATGACAATTTTAGAATAAATTACACTAATATTGGAAGAAGAAAGAAAACAACAATTAATGATGTGAGAAGGCCTGTTCTCACCTGCCTTGGCACCTTATAAGTTCATGCCCTCTCGCTCCAGAGGCATCTACTATCACTGGGGCAAGCGACTAAGCCACGTGAATGCTATGATTTGAGGGAAATCAACATTTCTGCCTGGAAAATTAAGCTTTTCCTCCACAATTCTACCTACTAAGAGCTATAGTCAACACATTTTATTTTTTTTAACTTGGAGAAAACTGTTTTCTGATTGCAGTGAATTTTGTATACCAGCTGTCATTCTGAGTTTCAAAATTCTTTATCATATGTTTTAAAAACCCAATCATAACCAAATAATCAAATGAAAACTATTTTTAAATATTTTTTATTTTTAAGTAATTTTCACCCCCAATGTGGGGCTTGAACTCACAACATCAATATCAAGAGTCATGTGTTCCACCAACTAAGCCAGCCAGTTACCTGAGAGGTATTTCTAAATAAAGACTCAAGGAAAAAAAAATAAATAAAAATAAATAAAGACTCATATATCTGGTAGAGTATCAATTTAGGGCTTTTCATATGTGAATTGTCTTGAAGATTTTCTTTGGAAAGATGCAAATGTAGTAAAGTCACAGAAATAAAAAGAATTTTTTTATTGTCATAAGACTGTGTGGCTTAAAATCATGAAAAGAAAATCAAATGCTAACAAGTGTGGGCACTAGCAGGGAGTCTGAGCAGAAACTTTCAGGTGAATTTGCACCTTGCAATTTTAATCATTTGTGAACTTTTTACAATATTATCTACCCATAAAGGGCTTTGATATGCTGATAAAAGTTTATTTTTTAATTTAAAAAATTTCTTATTTTACCATATATATGTATATATGGTAAGAGAATATATATAGGGAGGCTCCAGTGAAAGATTACGGAATATAATTCGATACATCTCCTATTGATGTTAATTTCGATGTGAATAATTTTTAATTATTAGTTATTTTATTATGCTCTTTAAGAAAAATCAAGTATATTTGTGTGTGTGCATGCACACATGCACATGTGTAAGAGGGTGCATTTAAAATATGACTTAAGTTTCAAAAATACTTATCAGAACATTCATCTTTAGAAATAAAAATACCACTCACTCTCTATTATCTAAATAATAAAGACCAAATTCCAGAATTTAGACTTTATGGTCCTTTATGATCTAGTTCAAAATTACCCTTTCAATTTCATTGTTTCTTGTCCTTGTTAAAATCCTATCTCTAAACTAGACCATTTATGAAGTCATCAAATATATATTGAGTGCTTACCTTGTGCCAGGCTCTATGGATTCAAAGACAAATAAGGTACAATTTCTGTTCTCAAACAGCTCACAATGTAGCTAAGAAGAAGATATGTAATCAGCTATTTATAGTATTATAACTGCAATATTTGATTATGTTTAAGGCACAAGAGCAATGCTAGTTACTTCCTAGCCAGATAGGCAATGATTCAGAGAAGATTATATAGGGAAAGTACTAAATACATTAGAATTCACTAAATAGATGCATAGAATAATGTTCTAGGCTAAGGGAACATGTGTGCAGGCATGAAAGTTTGAGATAGGAATGTAGGTCAGTTCCAGTACAAATATTCGACTGTTGCTAGAACACAGAGTGCACAGGTTCACCATCTCCCCAACACCATTCATCTATTAAGTTCTTTCCTCATGGCTCCTTCTGCCACTTCTTCAGGTTAGAGTGAATAGGGTTGGTTGCTCCTGGAACCTAATGATTTGAAAATTTAATAATTTGACCTGCCTTAGACCTCAGTTTGTCAACCTCAGCACTACTGACACTTTGGACAGAAGAATTCTTTGTTATGGGGGCTCTCCCGAGCATTGCAGGATGTTTAGTAGCATTCCAGGATTCTACCCACTGGCTACCAACAGCAACCCTTATCCCAGTCATGACAATCAGAAATGTCTCCAGTCATTGACAAATGTCACTTAGGGGTGCAAATTGTCCCCCTGTTGAGAACCACTGTCTTAGGTCTATGTGTTCTTCACATGGTCACTTTAATATTGGTAAGAGTTATAATCCTACGTGATAGGAATTATTATAAGAGAAAAAAATCCATCATATTCCAAAGTCTTTAGGACCATATGGATATAATCAAATGTATAAAGACCCAAACAAATGCAAATCCAGTCAAGCAGATTTGCATTGGGTGTGTATGTGTGTATATATGGGTATGTACAGACTTCCCTCAGAGTATGGAAAAATTTGATAGTAAAAAAATTTAGCCTAGGGATGTGAAGTACATAACCATCCAGTTAACCACTCTTCCTAAATTATCAATTCTTATTTTACGTTATAAATAGAGCTCTGTGTTTATAACTCAATAGATTTCCCATCTAGGTGAGAATACTATATCAGTATTTCCAATGAGATCTCTAGTCTAATGCAACTTCAATCTGAGAAGATAATCCCCAAACTATTTGAAATGTTCTAATTATTTCCTTTTAACCCCAAGACAGTTTATGGTTAAGTATAGAAATTTTTGAGAATATTTTTGCATAAGAAATGTATCCATATTTGACACTTGTAATAACTAAGAGAATAACTAATAGAATATGTCCTGCTAGAAGCTAACTTTATGAATCTCATTGGAAATATATAATTTAAGCAATGACTAAATTTTTTTAAATTTTAAGTTGAAATCTTATAAAATTTATATGCAAAATCAGAACATTTGGAGAATTTAAGAATCACCATACCTAAAGTTTAATAGATTTATGAAAATATTGAGTTCTTGAAATGACTTGGTATTAATCTATTAAAGGTTTTTTTTTTTAAGATTTTATTTATTTACTCATGAGTGACACAGAGAAAAGGCGGAGACATAGACAGAGGGAGAAGCAGGATCCTCACAGGGAGCCTGATGTGGGACTCAATTCCGGAACTCCCAGAACTCTGGGATCATGTCCTGAGCCAAAGGCAGAGGTCCAATTGCTGAGCCACCCAGGAGTCCTTCTATGAAAGTTCTTAAAAGAGAAAGCATATATATTAAATTTACAGATGTAGTTTTTAAATGTTCGAGTGCCTTAGAAACATATGTTACATTTGCTAAATTTATAAATACAGTAATATTATCTAGATGTTGAAGTAAAATGTTAAGGAAGAACTAAGCTTTGGAATCTTTAATAATTATATATTTATTTTAAAAATGAAATAATTTCTGCAGAGTCTCTTTTTTTTTTTTCTAAAGATTTTATTTATTTATTCATGAGAGACACAGAGAGAGAGGCAGAGACACAGGCAGAGGCAGAAGCAGGCTCCATGCAGGATGCCCAATGCGGGACTCGATTCAGGGACTGAATGACCCTGGGCTGAATGAAAGCAGTCGCTAAACCGGTGAGCCACCCAGGGATCCCTCTCTTTTAAGGATGTATACTCAACCTCAAGGTCCAAAAACACCTCAAGGATATAACAAAACCCACACATTTTTTTTTTTGTAATGGTGAACAAATTTCACATTACCAATTGTGGGAGAAACTGGCCCCTACATCTCTTCTATGCAATGCACTGAGGACTTTACATTACCTGTGCAGTGTCCCTGCTAAAGAAAATGTTTAATTTGAATCTAATCATAAGGAAACAAATCGAAATTGAAGGACACATTGAAAACAACTGACCTAGATTCTTTGAAATTGTCAAAGTCATGAAAGACCACCATCAAAACAAACAAACAAACAACTAAACGAAAACACCAATAAAGAAAACAAAAAAGAATAGGAAAAGAAAAAGGGGGATGGTGGCTAGGCTAATGATTGTGTGACCCTTGGCTGGATCTGGGTCCCCAAGCTAAAAGTCTGTAAAGGATATTATTGAGACATTTTTACAACTTTGATGGGAACACATGCTTGCTCTGAAGGGATAAGGTGGTAAAATATTCAGGGGAGAAGACTTAAAGACTTCTGCAACTTGCATTTGAACAGTTAAAAAATGTGTATAGACAGTGTGCTAGCTGAATCTGATGGATATATGGATGTTCACTGTTCTATTTTTGAGCTTTTCTGTAGGTTTTAAAATTTTCAAAACAAATAGTTGACTGAAAACCTCAAGTCACAGTGAACCCATTTTATTCCCTTATGAAGCTCATGAGCCTCAAGAAGTTGGCCCCAACCTGTGGCACAGGGAACTGGCCTACTCTGAGGGTTCCCTTGCCAAAGATAGGTTCAGGGATGTGCTTGTTTCTGAATCTGGACCAATGAAATAGGAAGAGGGTTTTGCTACAGGTTTTTCTTCCTGTTGTTGCTTCTGGGAGCAAGTCTCTCTGTTATGCTTGTACATGGGTATGAGGCCTGGGACTTTGCAACCATTTTACTGCCAAGCTGAGATAGAAGCTGCCAAAAGGAACAGGGATGACAAAAGTTTCAGGGATAAATCAATTCTGAAAAGATTATGGTAGCTTTGGTCTTCCAATTATGGGAATCATTTGATTTAAGCCAGTTGAAATATTACAGCCAAATACATCATCTGCTACGAACCACATCCCTCATGAAATGACCTTCTTATCTCTATTTCAAACTGTAACTGGCAGCAGAGTTTTCAGGAGGGACTACTTTTATTTAGCAAAATATTTGGATTGGTCCTATAGGAGGAAAGGTAAGACCCTTAGGTCAGGGAGATGAGAACTAGCCTGAGTAATCAAGTAGAAGGAGGCATCAGGGTTCTCTTGAGAAACAGAAGCAGCAGGGCGTGGTGTGTGTGTGTGTATCTATATCTCTATCTCTATCCCTTATATCTCTATGTATAGACAGATTTACCTTAGGGAATTGGTTCACACAATTGCAGAGGCGTGGTAAGTCCAAAATATGATGGGGTGGACTGGTAGGCTAGAGACTCAGTGGCTCAGGGAAGGGTTGCAGTTCAAATCCAAAGGTGTCTACTGGCTGAATTCCTAGTTTCTTAGGAGGCAGTCAGTCTTTGTTCTATTAAGCCCCTCATCTGATTGAAAGAGACCCATCTACATTATGGAGAGTGTTCTCCTTTGCTTGAAGTCCACTATTTAAATGTTAAATTTATCAAAAAACAAAACAAACAAAACAAAACAAAAAAAACCTTCACAGAAACAACCCAAAAATGTTTGACCAAATATCTGAGCACCGTAGCCCAGTCAAATTAACATATGAATTTAATCATCACAATGAATAAACTGGTCAGTGTGAGAAACAAATACACTGGGATTTGCCCTGGGAGATGTTGGGAAGGACAAAAGGAAAGACAGAGACCAGTCAGAGACTTTCAAACTTAACTTTTTACATTGGACCACCTCATATGCATGCCAGTGTGTACATAACTGAAACAAAAGCTACTCTTTATCTTCTTTGCTCTTTCTTCCCTTCCCTTCCTGTCCCGTCCCTTCTGTCCCTTCCCTATCCTTCTCTCCCCTTCCTTCCCTTCCCTATTCTTCTCTCCTCTTCCCTCCCTTCTCTATCCTCCCCTCTCCTCCCCTTCCCTTGTATTTGTGTATGTGCGCACTTGTGTAGTAAAGCTAGGAAGAGGCTGACAGGACAGAAAACGCATCAGACCTTAAAATGATCACCTAAGCCAAGAGACTAAGTTGATTGTGATAATGCAAGCAGCCATGCTTCCTTTCCTCCCAGAGCTGCATATACCCATAAAGTTCACAGAAATCTTGGGGAGGGCTTTCATATGGAATTAGGGATCTGAGCATCCGCATGCAATATAGATCTCAGGGGACATGGAGGCCCAGCTGGTTACCTGTGTTACAGAAGCCATTCTGTCTACCTTTAGACCTTCATGACACGGTAGCTAGTCCCGTGGTGCTAATCCATTTATATTTTCTACTATAGAAATTGTGTATTTATCTACCCTAGTAGGATGTAACCAAAGTAGGTTTGTAACCAAAAGTATGGTTTGAGATTATGTCTTAGGTACAATTTTTATGTTTTACATTGATTAGTATAATACCTACACAGACTAATAACTCAAATATGTGTTTTTCCTGATTTTATGCATGTAGAAATCGTTACTAGGAAACACAGTAACATTGATGTGTCACGTACGAGTGGCTGAACAAATAAACTTCATGAAATTTCCCAACCATTCCCCCATTATTTTAGATATAGTGAATATAACTTAAATGTTCACTTATGATACAGAATATTGTTATATATACTACAAAATAATCAACAATCAATGTCTAAGTGACTGTGGATTCGTGCTAAACATATTACAAATCAATGACTCCAAGTCATCAATGAAAGGTGAAGTAGGGTCCAGAAACCCTCGATTAGCAACAGAATGTAGTAGCCACACCAGTGTCAGCTTAAAGGGCCCTGAGGATGATCGGTGATGTTCATCCTCATGACTGCATCTACCTTTTGACCTGGTCTATGATCAAGCTTAAGAGTTCAGAGGAGTCTGGGCCAGTGGCAAGGCTGCTATTGAGATGCTAGAACTGACCTGAATCTTTGGTACAGTGTGAAAGTTCCAAGGGACGTGGATATTATGGTAACTCATGGCACAGACTTGCAGTGCCTTGCAGTTCTCTCCAGGGTAATGGATTACAATGTATCCACATAAACTGTAGCTATAAAAAAAGGGTGCATCACGATGGCTATCCATGTGTTTAAGCAATTCTAGGACATTCCTGAGTGAACCTGTTTTTAGCATACCTGCTCAAGTCTAATGATGCTGATGTCATTGTGGACTCATAAAACAGTTTCTCTCTGTCTCTGTCTCTCTCTCTCTCACACACACACTTGTGAATCTAACACAGTGAAACTGTAAAAGAAAAAGATTGTGTAAAAGTTGTTCCTGTACAAGGAAAATGTAATTTATTTCAGAAATAATCACTCAAGTGTATGAGCTGTGTAGGCGTTCATTGGTGAATTTAGACTAAACAGGAAGTGATGTAAATTATACTTATTACACTGCTGGGAGAGAAATATATTAAATCCAGACAGCACTCAGAAAAAGTACAAGGAACTCATTGTGTTGAAGGAAATGTGCAACTTTGGTGGGAAGACAATGCACTATATGGTATGAAAACCATCAGTGGCCATCTGGGACTAAAAAAATTTTTAGGGAGCATGATTTTATTCTAGCACTGATGTATTTCTTTCTTCTTTGATAAAGCCCCAAGGTATTCTAATCCCAAGTACAATGCCATTTTAGTACTTTTAGCCATTTCATGCTATTGTTTTATAGTTGTTATATTGGAGATAGTACGAAACAATGAAACTATCAATATATGGACTAGAAATCTTAGCTATGATGAAACAACCAGAGTAAAGAGATTGAGGAAATTACAGAATTATCTAGCACTTATATAATTCCACCTATTGCTGAAGTCTCCAGGAATCACTCAGAAGAAGAAATATTAACAAGAAAATTACCTTGAGAGTAAAATAGTATCATGTGATCTATTCCATGACATTTGTCTCATTGGTCTATCCTTATGATAAAGTTTCCTGGGATGAACTGAAAAATAAACAAAACACATAACTGGGGAGCTGGTTTGGCTGTTTGCATGGCCTAAAGAGGACTCTCAGAAAATCAGGCCAAAGACAAATTTAATGTCCAACTTACCGTTTTGGTACAAAGTCATACCCAAAATGAAGCAATGGAATGAATTAGGTTCAGCCTTACAAGTTGCTACCCTGCTCACCACAGTGTAGAACAAGACTGACCTCTCTAATTTATTGGCCTCTGCCTTAATGGAGTATTTCTAGCATGGTGTAACTAAGATATTCACAAATAATTTAGTAAAAATGTACTGATCACCTATCCTCTATTACCTTTCTATATAATTGTTAGTAGTATTTACTACCATTCTCATTGTAGAATGGATTTTTCTGGTAGATCTTCAATTGAAGGACATTATGCAGGATACTTTGATTCTTCAAGTACTTATTTTAGCAATTATTCAAAAGATACTCTACTCATTAATGGTCTTATTTTCAAAGCTTCATAATCCAGTCTTCTTAAAAATGTACAGAAATAAACTAGCTTTGGCATGTGCTGGAAGATACATGAGATATGAAAAAATAATTCATTCAATTAGAGATTCCATTTTCGGCTCTGAAAGATGTATCTTTTTCATATAACTTCATATATCTGGATCACTTTTTAGTTTTACATTCAGTAAAATATTAAGTTAGGAATACTTCTTCAGGGGCTCGTTATGAAATAGAAGTCCCGCTCATTTTTGAGTATGCAGTATATCTCGTTCTGTGTTTCAAATCACTATACACAAGTGGTAAAACTTTTCATAACAAAGGTTTAATTAGAATGGTTAATAACTATGATTTCCAAAGTGTCTGTGTCAGCCTTAGTAATAATTAGGGAGTTTTGTTCCATACAAAATGCTTTATTTAACCTTCATGCCTTCATTCAGATAATTATACAAATGCATACAGTTAAAGGTTTAAACTCTATTTCGGTTCACAGCTCAATTCATAGGAAAGTTGAATACAGAAAAGCAATGCACCAACAGAATATGTCTGAGACACCATTAAAAACGATAACACTTGTTCATTTAAATCTCTGAGAATAGACTGGAATAATCATCCTCTGAGAGAATCTCATTAGGAGGGTCTCCCTTTACATTATCATAGGGCAAAAAAAAAAAAAAAATCACCATTTTACAGTAAAAGGAAAAAAGCTCTGAGTATATTTACAATACATACACTATACATAAATACAAGAACAACACTTACATAATATTAATAAACTTATAACAGGGGTTGCCTAAACACTACAGAGTATATAAATGCAGAGGAAACTATTGGGAAATTAGATCTTTAGATAAGCTGGAGAAATAAATTCATTTGCAATTAAAACTCTGAACAGAAAACCAAATGAAGATTTAAGAAATTAACACATTTGCTTGCCAGCATCATTGAGGGGGTTTTGTCCTTTAATGCATAGGACCTCCTGTGGGCATTCTGACTCTCTGGGGTCAGAGACCCAAGAGTCTTTTGTAAAATTACATCTGTTAAGTGAATCAGACGCAGCACATCTATTCAATTTGCTGTTCAGAGGCTTCGAGCCTAGAATAACTGTTTTGTAAACTAAAGGACGTTTTTGTATTTTTACACAGATGGATCGTGTGATCCAGTCATCATGTATAATGAGCTAAGTGTCAAGGAAAAGGAAAAAGATGCCTGCTTGACTTGGCCAAAGATGATATTTTTCTTTATTCCCATATATTTTTTTCAAATACTAGTGAGAGATTTATTCAGAAGAACATGACGTTTGAACTGACCCCCACACACCAAGAGCAACGTCTAGACTACTACTAATTATAACTAAGTCATTTTAAGTGGCAGGTGGGTATCTTAAAGGTGGTCTGTTCTCATCGTTTCACAACACAGAAAGTTCTGAGTACATTCTTCAATGGACAAACATGAATTTGCTGGTTTCTCTTTTTTAAAATGAGCATGTTATGATACACATAATTGCATTATGATGCAGGATGACATAATACATAAGACGATGTTTTCAAGCTGGTTTTGTAAGTAGTTATCTCACATCCACAGAGAGTTGGTTTGCCATGTGATGCAACGTGTCCCACATAGACATGGACGAAACAATACAGCCACCATTCCGTGGGGGGTAGGGGAGGAGGATGGTGATTTCTCAAAAATGAATTTTTAAACACAACAAATTGCGGACAGACAAGTTGATAGGAAAGAGCCTTGAATATAGGCACCAGTGCCCCAGTTCAACAATACCCATCCAACGTAATGACGTCTGAGGAACAAAATGTGTACTGTAGTCTGGATGTAATTACAAAATTCTGCTATGGGAAAACTAGAAACACAAGTAGGGCAAAAGCATTTTTCTATAATGTTTTATGCTGTATCTTTGGAGCATGAAATTAGCAAAGGGAAGATGCCAGTACGTCCCTGAAATGTCTTACTTTTTGATTACTAGAGCACTTTTCCTAGAATTTGACCCAAATTCTACCTTCCTCTTCACCCTCATTTCTCATCAAAAATGAATCTCTGTGAAAGTCTTGGTACGCCTGTTTTGGAAAAAGCAAGATATAATTCACACAGAGTCATTGGTTTTTGCTTTGCACAAAGGGCGGACTCCAGTGTCTCAAACATTTAAAATTTCTAGAGATGAAACCCAGAAAGGAAAAAAAAAAAAAGTACTGATGTGACTATTGTCACTACTCATCTCTTTTCAACTCACTTAGAGTTGTGGTTTTGTTGTTGAGAAATTGTTGCTTGTGAAACCCAATTAACGGAGAAGAGACCCCTTCCCACAGTGACTTGTGCATACGTTACATTTGCTCTCAGCACAGAAGGGAATTGGTTTATACAGGTTTTGTCTCTTCCCTCGGCCAAGTAACAGGGAGAAAGATCATAATTCAGGAGATTCATTTTCAGAAAAAAGAAACACCATGAGAAATGACATTCTCTTAATGTTTTCTAAGCCCATTAGTATTTCCATGGATCAATACTGTCAGAAACTTTGTCCTACACAGAAAAGGGGTGGGCGTTGATTCCTCTGACATCGGACAGCTTCTTACATAAATTCAATTAAACCAACAACAGTACTATAAACAGCTTATTCATCAGAGTATTTAAAACATTCCAAGGTGGTACTGTCAGGTGAGAAGGAAAAGGGATTCTCCATTCTCTCTCCTTGCTTGTCATCTGAATGTTTGTGATCGCCACCCCCTTAACAGCTGCCGGGGGTGGGCTCTGTTATTAACAACTCACTCTATGGAGGTGCAAACTCCAAATGCAAATTGAGCAGATTCTAGAAGGTCTACAGGTGGAAAGGTTTTTCTTATACCTACAAAGAAATACGTAGAATTGAGAAAACCCACTCTGGCTAAGATGCTTCTAGTCTTTAAAATGTTTTAATGATTTGGGATCTCCAGGCCAACCAGTTAGAAGGAAGTGACAAGTTCGGGGAGACTGGTCATTGCTGTGTATTTACATGCATGATCCTTCATGCATGACTTTCCAGGAAAAGACGGACTTCAAACCTTAGCTACCATTCTCATATCATATGCTGTCTCATACTTGGAAAATAGGGCTACCCAGCCAAGAAACTACTTCAGAGTTAGAAATACGACAGCTTGGCTGCTGGGAAGACAAGTGCAACGTGGTGCAGTGGGCAGAGTTCAGGCTTCAGAGCCAGAGATGTGTAGCTTCACATTCCCACACTGTCGTTCACTATTTCTGTGTCTGCAGACAACTCAGCCAACTCTCTGTGTCTCAGGTTCCCAACCATAAAATGCAGACCTGTTTACGGATTAGAGGCAACGTGTCTAAAAGGGGCCTAGTAGAGTGCTTGGTGTAGAGTAAGAGTTTAAGAAAGAATAGCTATTGTTTTCATGGTTTGCTGAATTTTGGACCTTCTCATTTAGCACTTTTAGACACCTCACAGAAAACAGCCCAGCCAGAAGACTTGACTTTAGTGAGATTAAAGACCCCAGCTGCTTCCCTCGGACACTTCATTGGTTCTTTTGCATCCTCTCCTGGCACGTTTCCTTCTCTTTTTCATTCTTTCTGAAACTTAGAGGAGGAAACAGTAGATGGTTTTCTAGGCCTGTGGTCTGGTTCTGGAGAAATACGTAGATCACTGTCCATTGTGGTAGCCTTCCCTGGCTAAAGCCTGAGTGTTTAATCACAGTTATACTTTTTAAAATTGCTCTTACCAAATGTTTGGCTCTGAAAGAGTATAATTTTACTGATAGCCCTCAATAGCTTGTTTGGGTGGATTTGTGCTCTGCGATGGTAAGGCTGGACAATTTCCAGGGCTCTTGCCTATTCGTATAATCTCATTGTACATTTCTATTCATGACTCCACTTCTGGCAGTAAAATAATTACAGGAAAAAGTAGGGAAGTTCTGAATGTAAATCTGGTAACTTCCAGGACCAACTGCAAACCTCGGTTAAAGCAAGGCTTACTAAGGGTCAGCAGTCTTTAGCAGACTTCTCAGGGGAGAAATGATCGTGTGGATATTCATCCCAAAATGGTTCTTGTATGAGAACAGAAAATATTAAGGAGAAAGGAATGAAGAAATGTAACGATGAACTTGTGCATTTGATATTAGTGGACAAAACAAAGGAGAACAAACAAATCTCTCTAGTGTTTTGCTCGAAATAAATTGGCTTTTGTTGACTGAGCAAAACTTTTTGAGCCACACAAGGTGTTTTGCAAGTTTGGGGCAAATCGGTGAAGTTTTTATCTTAAAATTTTAATTGCCATATGCCAGAGTGTAAGTTGAAGAGAACTTAACGTTCAGATTTGCATTCCTACATTCTGTAAGTAAGGTTAAATTAAGAAGTACTAACATAAACAAGATTAAGTATATTTAAGAATCACAAAAGAATTTTTGTGGCTGTGTGAAGATATTCAATTTACTATGTGCATATATTTATTCTGTGTGTGTGTGTGTGTGTTTCTCAAACGTGGAGAAAAAATCCAGTCTAATGAAGAATTATTGCTGTGTAAAAGTATAGGAATATCTCATTGGTCATAATGTCTATTGACAGGCACTTTCAGCTTTTAATTCATTTCTGAAAATGGGCATTAGCTTATTCCTATTGCCAGTATAGATTCATTTAACATGTGGCCATACCCATAGCACTTAATCTTGTCAGCATGTAGCTACACTTAAAACTATTCGTTCCCTCTGGAATTAAACACCTTATGGCTGTGTTTTTTGTTTGTTTGTTTGTTTTTGTTCTCATCAAGAACTGGTTCACTGAGGAGGAAGATAATCGAGGAAAGAGAATTGTAGATGATTCTCTTTAGCACAAGTAACATCCTATGCAGCTATCTCCCCCTTTTTCAGGCAAAGACGTTTTGAATTTAGAATCAGTTGTTTGCAACTTAAAATGACTTCCCTGTGTTTTAAACCATCCTGGCTAAGTTGAGACAAGTGGCCACTCCATTTTGTCAGAACACAAGGTGTGTGCTCTGCCAAAGTGGAACAGAATTCCCATGGCAATATTGCTAATTGTAAGATATACAAGGCATATCTGAACAAGTTTCTTTTTTTTTTTATTGTGATGAAAACTAGAAGCTCTTTTTTTCCCAACATACTTCATCAAACTATTTACAACCTCTGTAAAATTTGCGAGTTTGAAAATATTTTTCCACTATCACATATGTTTACGAATACAGCAAAATATTTTCACTCTATTTTTTTAAAGATGCAGTATCCTATTTCATTTTCTTATGAAAATCTGAATTTCTATTGCAACTGCACAGTATTCAGCATATTTAAAGTACCAATGGACATGGGTTGCTAAACAGATATTACTCTATAATGAAACTGTGAAAATATAGCATTTTTAAATTTTTATGTACACTTAACTATAAAATGCAAGCAAAGTCACATAGAGCATTATAAGCTGATTCCCTAATAAGGTAAATAACTTACATTTCTAGACAGCATGGATTATTACAAATTCATTCTTTTAAAAAAGTTCCTTGTCGGCATTTCCTAGCCCGCTGGCTGCTGCGTATGCAGGCGTGTATGTGCTGGGTGTGCCTGTACGGGGAAGTGGAAGGCAGTGTGGGGAGAAGTAGAAACGTACTGTGGAAGACATGACTTACCAAACCCCTTTTCTCAACAAAACCAAAATCAAATTGAGAAGATTTTTTTTTTTTTTTTGCACGAGATGCACTACCTCAGACAAACTGAAGGAAGAAATTTAGTCAATGAAATTAGAGAATACATTTACCTCCTCAATTTACAGGCGTGAGTACAGAGCAAAATCTGAGACAGGACTATGGACTATGAGTATTAAGGCTTCCCGGGCCTGATATGATCCATGAGAGTTCTCTCACGTTCATTCCCTCACATGTAGACTGACACTCAGGTTTCGTGGGTGCTGGTTTTCTTAACATCACTGTCAATCCTTGCTATAAATGTGGAAACATCTTTATAACAGCATCATGGCTACATTTCTAAGCAGTCGTAACAACATAACAAAGGCGTATTAGTATATCTGAAGGTCTCCCCTCACAGGACTTATTCCATTGCAGCTTTGGTAAGTATAATAAATAAAGTACAGAATAAGGAATACTGCATCTTTATCCATATACATGTTATCGTTCTAACGAACTGATTTCAAAGTGCAGAATGATATTTACGTTTAAAACACAAATGGCAAAATTTGAAGTTAAAAAAAAAGGGGGGGGGATTGTATAAAAAGGAACACAATCCTTGTATAAGCTCTTCCAAATTTTCAACCACAATGAGAATGGCCTTTCTAACCACCTAGAACTGGCATTTGTAAACACTGGAGCATTTTGTAAGTTCTTTCCCCCTCACCATCCTCTTCCTGGTTTCCACTTTCCAAACTTTAGAGTGAATAAAAAGTGCTCTTTTTTAAAAATGCGGGTTGTTCCTGTTACTCAACTGCTTTTGAAAACCAACGTCCTATAGTGTTTTGTCGAAGTAACGCCAGGCAGTAGTATGTTCTTTATGGGAAAGCCATTAGGAATTTTAGTCTAAACGTCTTAATAGAACTTAAGACAAGTTATCAAGCAGCCTTCTTTCTCAGAGTCCACACAGAATCGACAGGAGGGGGCTTGAGGTGGATGGGGAAGTGGGAATCTGCTTCCTAACACCTTCAGGTCAGAATATAAGGAGGCAATCTATTAAAACTACACAGTAACTTGTAACTCTTCAAATAATGTTAATTGCCCTGAATTCAATCTCTACAATGCAAAGAGATGGTCAGGTCTACCACGGCTTCTCAAGCCATTACGGCTGCCCGTGCAGAAGTTCTCAAACATGCACGTACAACCCACTGCAAACTGAAGAGCTCCCAAGTTAAAATCAAAGAATGCTTCTAGTTAGGGGACGGCCAAGTCCTGTGGATTCTGCACCTTTCCTGGTGTTCATCATCTACTACTGTGCTTTTTTTTAAAAGAGGCTAGAATGGACCCAGATGAAATGGAGGAGGCCTCTCCATGCCTGAAGATTCCTTCTCTCCTATTTAAAGACTTCATTCCTTCTCTCCCCAACTGCTTTCCTTTCTATGCGGCAAAACGAGTAGAAAACTCACCAGGGAGAGTTTGCTATGTTCCAGGACGAGCCCCGGGTGAGATCAGCAACTCGCTCACTCACGGTTTGTGCTTGGATCCCTCTTTAGAAGTCTCGAGCATGTCAAGGGGTGGGGTGGAGAGGATATGGCGTAACCCTGACTGGTTTTAGCGGTTGACTTACCTTCTCAGTCTGGTTTCCGCTCTCCGAGGGTGAGGAGAGAAAGCTCACTTCCCTGAGCCTTTCCTATGTGATCAGAGAGGAGCAGCCCATTTAGTTCTGTGCTAAATTTAAATCAAGCTGTCACTCGGGAAGCTCCCACTGCCTGTCAGTTCTATGAATTCCAAAAACCGTTTCTCCCTGTAACACGTTCAAGACCTCTCTGCACAGAGAAAAGACCAGCCCATCTTATGAGAGCAGGAAGCATGAAATCAGGTCTACCCTGTACCCGGGTGATTCACCTACTGACTGCCAACCAGGTTCCCAGGCCGCCAGGGAGGGAGGCATGGCCGTGTTGGCCACTCTCTGTGTTCTTTGCCACCGACCAGGAACCAACACTGGTATGTAGCAGGAAATCTCTTTCTATCCAGAATGGTCACAGGCAATGAGAAGTGGGAATTGTATACAGTACAGATAAAAAACTTTCCAGTTGGTTAAAAAAAAAAATCAAAAAACCAAAAAATAGTGCTTGGTGGGTCATAGATCATATAGCAAAAGAAGTTATTTCTCAATAGAATCAAAGCCCTTGTTTGAGAGAAACTGCCTGATGAGTTTTTCAGACCTGGCAGAAATTGCAGAGCACATAGTTTTGAAGATAGAATTTTACCTGAAAATCATTATGCTGTTGCTTGAACATTTAAAACAATTCCTTTTGATAGCATCCCACACGAATTGTCCTTGTTTCAATGTTTAGAGTTCCTTGCTTCGTCAGAATAAGATTCTCTGAATTTGAAGAGGATCCTAAAAAAGGATAGTTCTGCAACCGGAAATTATTTCAGAATGTTCAAACACTTAAAAGTGAGCTAGGAATATTGTGAGGTTGATTTGTGCAATTCCCCAAATCAAGTGTTTGTAATTAAGATATATTGCAAAGGTCTATGCTGGCAACCTTGTATATCTAAGCTATAAAAAATCTTAACAACAACAACAACAACAACAACAACAACAAAAAATGTCACCAAGCCCCTTAGCCACAAAAAGCTGAAAAAAAAAAAGAACAGCTTTTAGTGGGGAAAAAAAAATACGGTATTTTTCTGAAAGAATGCTTGTTGGTGATGTATTGCTTTGTTTACTGTATACTCCGCTAGTTGCAAAAAAGGCTCATAATTTTAGGGGGTGGATGGGACTGTAATCTCCCCTCACCCTCAGCGCAGGATGAGTGAGCTCAACATCCCCGTAGATGCCGAACGCAGAGCCGCTGGGCTCTGACACGGTTTAGAAAATGAAATCTGTATAGAAGAACCTAATGGAGAGTCACTTAGCCTTGGCTCTCCAAGTGAGGAAATTAGCACCATGTTAGGCTTTCCTCGGGGAGCACTCTCTTTCCACTGACTCGGTTCCAAGGAGAACTGACCCATTAACCCAAGGGTTAATTCCCTGCTCTGCCTCCTTGGCCCTTCTGGTCACTAAATAACTGTTTTCAAACACGAAAAGGGGAGCATAATCTTTAATTGTGGTACTCAACCGAGCAGGACAACAAACAGCAGAAAGATGACCTCAGTGCCGTGAGTGTAACCAAGACCTCTAAAATGCTGGGGTGTTTTTTACAATCCCTTTAGTAAGTATGAAAATTGGTAACGTGAGTCCTCAGTGAAGTTATTGTAGGAAAGTCCTTTTATTCATTATTGCTTTTCTCCTCAAGAGGCGCGTTATTCCATCTCTGCTTTGTCTGATTTTTCATGTTCACTGACTTTGCCTGAGCAGCCCCACCTCTTACCTTGGTGCCAGTGTGTCTAAGAAAGTTTGTTTGTTTTTTTGTTTTGTTTTGTTTTTTCTTTCCCCTGATTCCTTGTAATCAAATACTAGGGGCAGGAAGAGATGATGCCTAGGTGACAGAGCACTGCGATTTGAAGTGGGGCAGTAGTTTTTTTTTTTTTGTTTTTTTGTTTTTTTTTTAGACAGGCTCTTCCTATTCAACTACAGAACACCTCTGTGCTCGTCCACGCAGGGGCAGACACGGGGACTACACTCCACCTGCAAATGTCGCTGCCCCTCTGCTCGAACAGATGAACGAAACAGAATCAAAACAAAACAAAAACAATCAACGACAAACAAATGAAAGATTCAATGTTGGTTCTCTTCGGGGCATGGCATAATGACAAGTCGCGGGTGGTGCTACCTAGATGCCGTCACGCTAGTGCCAAGGGCTGCCTGAGTGCCCCCCTTTACTCTCGGGTCATGGAACTCTCCAACAGGCTTCTTCTTCTCTACTTTCATGCTGCTTGCTGGTAACAGATGGGATGTGTGTTCTATCTTACTGAGACAGTAACTAAAATTGCAGTAAAAAGAGGGTAAGGGGTGGGGACGATGGGAGAATCATCCAAATTTAAAAGGTCTCGCTCCAGCCATCAATTTGTGGCGGGCGACCTTCAAGGTATCGATAACAAAGTGTCTGACAGCTCGGAAAAACGTACAAGCTACAAACATCTTGAAATGGCAGAGTACACAGCACGGGGGCCCGTGCCTGTCTCTTCAGCGTTTGTGTCACGGATCTCCCGGGCCAGCGTGAGGACGTTTCTCGTGTAGTCGTGATGGGGGTTACCTGCAGACCGGAAGGAGAGGTGTGACTTCTTTTGTCCTGCTCTGCTTTCAGACATCGTGGGATGGTGATGCCCCTGTGTGTGGACACTGTGGAGGGGATTCAGCCCTGCTGAACGGGGTGCCGCTAAGAGACCCAGCTCTTGTGCTCCGCTGGGCGGGCAGCAGTCCTCACACCAGCATGTGCCTCCGGCGGTGCAGTGCCAAGTGGTCTGACCGGGAAAAGCTGCGGTCACAGTCCGCGCACTTGAATGGCTTCACTCCCGTGTGTTTGCGGTAATGCCTCGTCAGTTCGTCCGAACGAGCGAACTTCCAGGTGCAGCCTTCCCAGGTGCACTTGTAGGGCTTCTCTCCTGGAAGACAAAGGGACACACGCTTTGATGCTCCGCCACTTTCCCACGATCACCAAGGCAGCGCTATGTTGGGGGGTCGGGGGGGGGGGTGGGGGCACCTCTGCTCCCACCCAGTGCTCCGCGTGGTCATCTTTTGTCAGGAAACCGTACCAGCCTGCCAGCGGGTCTGGCCTCAGTCGGGTGGGGGCTTTCGATCTCGGCTCTCCTGCTGTGACACCTGGCAAGTTAGGGAACACTCCACATCCTCACGGATCGGGGAACTTACTTTTCGGCCCAAACGGCAAAAGGCATAGACTGATCACTACTGGATAAGAGAATCCCAACCGGTTGGCCAGAAAGGCATTTTTACATCGCTACCGAGGCCGCTGGGGGCTCTAATGCTCCAATGCCAGAGACTCACAAAGAATTATAAAGGGTGATTAGTTATGTTTGGTTTCGCTACTCCTCCCCTAACGTGCATCGCTTAGACGGTTTAAGGCTATTTCAGGACGCAGTGTCCATGTACCAGTCATTGGGAATATGCACAAAGTTTCATCAAAAGGTAGAGCACTCCGCCGCTCCCCAGAAATTAGGTATGAAATACATGTCATTCATAAATATCTACTTTCTGCTGGTCTATTGGAAAAGAATCCCAGATAGCTTCAGAGTGCAAAGTTTAAATAAACACTCTTTTCAGGGATTTAACTAGGGGGAGCCCTGAGGAATCATCAAGTTGGTTTTAGTGTTGAAACTCACAGTGAAAAGCAGTCTGAAGAAGTATGTAATTTGACCGGGTCCTTCAGTCAACTTGCAAGGACAGTAAAATATGCAAAGGCTTTGCTGGGAAAAGATACACTATCCATTGTCCAAATGAGCTCCCAGGGGGAGAGAGACAATGGTTGACCCAGGTGTGGGATTTTTTTTTTTTTTTCCTGGCTCTCATTCAGAATGGATGCCCTGTCCCCAAGCAACCCCACAAAAAGTTATCTCTACTTCTGTTCCTTCCATCCAATAGTCAACAACTGGCTTCCTGGCCACACACAGTCTTTGGTGAAAAGGCCCTAAGACAACGAAGGGAGCCTTTTGCAGATTCCTATGCATAGAGCTGCAGGGTGCGTACTGTTAACTCCACTTTACAGATGAGAAAACGGAGGCTCAATGTAGTAAAGTAACTTGCCCAATGTCAGAAAAAAAGATGTATTTGGCTCCAAATCCAGTGCTTTTCACTATGCTACAGTGGAACGTATAATTCTTTTCCCATGTAAACTTTGTCACATCTTCAAAGTTGGTTCTACTTTCTCAGGTACGCCCAAATCATGCATTTCTTATTTCTATTATATCATCTATTGCAATATATCATGACGATTTTATTCAGATGCCTTTCTCCTCTACTCGTTTCTGAATTTGTGGAGGGCAAGGACTATGCCTCTACCATTTCAGTATCCTTGGAGCCTAGAATAAGTATCAAACAAATGCTTGTATGAATCAGCAAAACTGCCACACACATACACACAGAACCACTAAGCTGTGTGAGAGTACAAGTGATGCCTACATGGGAGAATTAGCCTGAACTGGACCCAACAATTTTCATTCAACTCTGAAATAAATGCTATCTATATGGGTCCTTTTGGGATCAAGTGACCCTTTCAGAAGTGAGTGAATAGCACAGACCAGTTAAATCTAGAAATGTTGATGTGCTAATTGTGGGCCACAGAAAGCTCCAGGTTACTCTGAAAGGGCTCCTTTCAAGTAGAAGCCTTCTGAGTAGATTAACCCAAAACCTCAACCTTTGACTCATTCCAGATATCCTACGGAGATGAAAATCTTCAACTGCAGGTATCTATTGACCCAAGTTGAACAGAAATTTAAAAAAACAAAAATCAGCTTAAAATGATGGAGTGTCTCCTACCTAGTATATCAGTGGCAACTGTTAACATGCCTTTATTTACATGTCCTCCCCATGCGTTTGTGAAATTTATGTCATGCGTAAAGATTCTAACAAGCTGAGCTTGATATAAATCATGTCTTTGAAAACTCATCCATCTTTGGGGCACTGAGCTCAGCAGGTAGACACTTAGCCACCAAGAGGCATCTCCTGGCTCTCTCTGTCACTCTAGAACCAGCTACAGAGAGTGTAAGGCCTAGGAAGGAAAGAATACCAGGTTTTCTTAATTGAAGGATGGGTGTGGAAGTGTCAAATGTGTATGACTCTCCTTGCCATTCCAGAGTGAGAGGAAGGGGACACGTAGCTGGGATGAGCCTGGAAAGTAAGTAGAGGCCTGGAGGAGACAAGAGCTTCTAGTCTTATCTTGGGAAGGATGTTAAAGGTTTGAATGGCCCACCACTGGGACAGTTTATGGTTCTGGGTGCTCTCCGGATTTCCTTGTACACCCAGAGTAGGCACTTACTACTCTCTGATTTCTTTCTCACTATTACAATAATAGTCTTACTGTTACTTTCATTTTGGCTGTTTAATAATGGCATTTATGTCCGTTCTACCTGCAAATCCATAGCACAGAATGGCTCTTCTAGGCTAAAGCAAGTCTGTGGCCTGGTTTTTGTATAACCTTTGAACTTGGAGTGGTTTTTATACTTGGTATGTGGTTGAAAGACAATATCAAGAGGACAATTTCAAGGCATGTGAAAATTACACGAAATTCACATTTTAGTGTCCATAAATATGTTTTTGTTGGAACACAGATGTACATATTGTTTATGGCTGTCATCCAGTGATGGCATAATTGAGCACCATAATAGGGAACGTATGGCTAGTGATGCCTAGAAATTTTCTATCTGGCTCTTTACAGAAAGTTTACCGACCCTTGATGTATGGGAGGCACCTGAGCTTTTTGCAGGCTTGCTGATTATGTTAACTTATTGAACTGGAGTCCATAATGCATGCTCTTAATTCGGGATGGGTGGGTGAGGGAATATTTTGGCTATAGAATAATAGCTTATTCTCCACTTAGGACCCCAACTAAAATTCTTTTTTTTTTTTTTTTTAAAGATTTTTATTTATTTATTCATGAGAGACACACACACACAGAGAGGCAGAGACACAGGCAGAGGGAGAAGCAGGCTCCATGCAGGGAGCCCAACATGGGACTCGACCCCAGGACTCCAGGATCATGCCCTGGGCTGAAGGCAGGCGCTAAACTGCTGAGCCACCCAGGGATTCCCCCCAACTAAAATTCTAACAGTAATATACACACTTGGTATTTCATGTCAACTGCTTTAAATTGAGAGTTCTGGATTGAGTAACTCTCTGAAAAGGCTCACTCAATCCAATCTGCGTTTTAGAAATAGTTTTAGGATCTTTTCTGCTCATTAAAAATTGAAGAAGGTCTTCCCTATGTGAGTGAGTCACAGTGATGAAGGCTCCTTCCCAAGCCCTTTCAATACAGTTGTTTTACAAGGTCACTCCGACCCATGATGAGTGACTCTTCTACTGAATCTGGAAGGAAGGCATATGGAGGGAAGTAGTTTAGCAGTGTGGAATCATTTCAAATATGAATATTTTAGGGGGTGGGGCACAGGGAAAGCAGAACTGATGGTAAGGATTTCTGTGAGCCCACAAAGGTGGAGCAGGAAAACTTAGTGCAAAATCAGAGAAGTATTCTGTGAGGTGGAATCAAGCACAATAAGCAATCATGAAAGACAAGGCCAGGTGAAATGGTTCATGTGAAGTGGGTCAAAAGGCACAAACTTCTAGTTACAGAAAAACCAAGTCGTGGGGATCTAATGGAATAGCAGGGTAACACTGCATTATATATTTGAAAGTTGCTCAGAGTAGATTATAATTAAAAGTTCTCATCATACACACAAAATCATCTGTATCTGTGTTGACAGATATTAACTACACTTACTGTAGTGATCATTTCACAACATATACAAATACTGAATCACGCTGTACTCCCAAAACTGATTTAATGTACTATGTCTCGAGAAAGAAAAATAAAGATGAGGCAAAATACAAGAGGCAGACGTGTACATCCCTATTCTTGAATAAAATCAATGAAAATGAAAAACAAGCTACCAGGGGCTAGGTGATGAATGAAGGCATATAATGAAGAATGCAAACCTTTTCCAGTAGGGAGCCGGGAGGGAGAAAGCATATCTGAAAATAGTAAACTGAATTGCCTGAGTGATAAGTCAATTTTCCTCAAAAATTTCTTATAAAAGGTATACTTTCTTTTTAATATCCAGGAAAACTTAAGCATATTCCTTGCCCCTGTTGCCTCATTCATAAAACTGCAGTTTGGCTATTTTCTCTCCATGCTTAAAAAAAAGAAGAAGAAAAATGAAAATGGTACCTTCAAATCTCTCTTCAAAACTAGAGGCTGAACTACTGGGAGCAGGGGAGGAGATGGCCACTCTGACCAGGCAGAGAGCTGACTTCTGCCCTTTGCTTAAGAGAGATCTAAGTTTTGAGTATACCTGCCTACTGCCTGGCATTTTATTAAAAATAAAATAAGATCAATAAATGCTCTTTTTGGACCAGTCAAGTTCTAGAAGTGGATAAAAGAACAATTTAGTGGCTACTGCATTGTATTAAACTGTACATTGTATCTTATGCTTGTGCTTTAAAGCAATTTAAAGGCTACAATCTTATAAACAAATTAGGGTAACAGAAACTTCCTGATGTGAGTAAAAACTTATTAAAATGATAAATGCGTTTGTATGATTGATTGCAGTATGCATAAATGAGCCCTGAAAGGATGCAGAGGACAAAAATCTTTCTTCCATCTGTCTTCTTTCCTTTAAAATCTTCCTAGAAAAAAACAAAAAAAAAACAAAAAAAAAACTAAATTTAATGTTAAGAGGTCAGTGTGGTAGGTACCGAATGGTAAGTGCAATTTCCAAGACAATTTCCGTATGGAAAGAATTGGCTTGGATGATGAAAGGAGTCAGGCAACTCACAGGGTCTGTGCTTCTACTGCACATAGCTGCTGTGCATCAGGCTGAATGATGGTGACAGTAAACATGATTTCCAGTAATTTCTTCAGGAACTGTGAATTGTCCTTCAACTCATTTGAATTAGATTTCTGCAACTGTGTTATTCAGAAACTGTTTTCCCTAGAAATAAGCTAAAAATAAGAATAGCATGCCCACCTTCTTCCTTCCTTTTGTCTAATTCGCAAGTACCCTTAGAATCCCTAGTGGCAAAATCTTTGAAAGCGTAGTTAATAGTTTTCAAAATAAGTGGAAGTTTTGACTCCACCATCAGGTCATCTTTGATCCTTGTTTCCTCTACTAATCCCGTGAAATAATGAAATGATAGAAAATGGTATCATACATATCTTTACCAATAAGTTTTAGTAGGTGATTTTTCTTTGCTAAATCGAGATATTAAGTTGTTAGTGTCTACGAAAAACTGAAGGACATGATCTGGCTAATTAATTGGTAGCTTAATCCGACACCATACCTTAGGGAGCAGTTTACTAACTTGTAGATCTTCAGTTTTGAAGCGTGAAGTTCTCCATGTCCCATGACAAATCCAAGCCATTTCCACACTTTGTGTTAAAAAAAAAAAAAAAAAAAAAAAAAAGTATCTGGCCATTTTTGAGCACAATCTGTCCTGCTGTGTTCTTTAAAAAACCTGGACTAAGCTATGAGAACCTCTGAAAAAGGAAAATGTTAACCAAAACTAATAGCAAGAGTTTCTATTTTTTAAAGTGGAACAGTCCTATAAAGATGAAAAAGAGAAAAAAAAAGAACAAATGAGGTTTGTTAAGTTTTGTTACAAAATACTCTTTTTAACTCCACTTTTGCGGTTCAAATTAAGTATAATTTTTTATGCATAATTGCCTCTGTGGGGGGTGTATGAGTGCGTGTGCGTGTGTCTTCACAGGCATTATTTGAACAGAAGTCTAATTAAGTGTCCTGAGAAAATGAAACTCGTGTCAGGGTTTTTTTTCTTGCAACAGTCAACAAACTGATTTATGATGAGAACCCCTGTCTCCTTCAATCTTGGTTAAAGAAAAGGATTAAGAGTCACTAAATGCATTTCCATGACATTTACCCAGCAGAAGCATAATAAAGTCTAAAGAAAACACCAGGTATTGAATGGATTCCCAAAACCCACGAAACAAAAATAACTTTTTCTGGTACCTCCCATCTTACCATCTGAAATGCTGAAAGGTAAATGTGTACTGAGACAAAAGACAGGTTGCCCTTTCATATTAAAATGACGTGTGAGCAATACACAGAAGAGGAATGTGCAGTTTGTAAAAGTCTGGGTCAAACAAAACAGCCATGTTCTCACATCAGCTTTTCTCTAATATTTTCTCAAGCAACTGAAAAGGAACACCTTTTGCAACAGGAAGCACAGGCAATTTTTTTTTTTTCCAGTTCAGAAGTGCATTTCTGAAATGCGTCCCTGTTTAACTTTTATAAAGTTACTGGGCCCCAGACGCTGACAAATGAGCTTCATTACACTCAAGGCTCAACATATTTGCTGTGACAATCTGTTTCACTTGAGGAATGGTATTTGCATATGGGGGGGTGGGGGTGGGGAAACCAGAATCAAGATTCCTATCTTGTCCTCTGGTTTCTGTTCCATTAGTTCATAAAAGTTCACACAATTTTAGATCAGGGAGGAAATCGGGTACTTTTAAAAGGAGGAAACAGAAAACTAGAGCTGAGATTACAAAGCACCTGACTTGTCCTCAGGGTGGACCAGGCTGCTTTCTGTCTTGGTGGTGTTAAGGTGGCATAAAATAGTGAAGGCTTTGAAATCAGGCAGGAAGCCTGGTCAAAGGCTGGCTCGGTCATCGATCTGCAATTAGGTCTCAGGATGGAGTATTCGGCTTTCTGAAGCACTGTTTCCCCATCTGTCAAATGGACACACTGTTCCTATGCTTGTGAAACTAAGAAGTACACATGGCACATGCCTGAGAAATGAGAGCTGCTTAATAAAAGACTATTTAATTTTATAGTTATGAAATTTAAGGTTTTTCTGTTTTATTCCCCCTAAGAAATATAAGTTAAAAATAGATCCTATTTGCTATTAAAAAAAAAAAAATTAAAGGATTTGTGGTAACCGGATGCAAATCTTGATCTTGATTTTCTTAACATTTTAAGTTTAAAATTACTTTACAGGCCAAACAGAACAATGTAGTATTTTATAATTTGACAAGATCAAGTCAATCAAACACATAATCAATGTTATTAGTCTCCACCCCCACTGAATTGTCTGGGCTAAATTAAGTGTCTTTTTCATTATGTGTAAATGAGACCAAGTGGATTTGTTCTTTCATCCCCATGCAATTCCATAGTGGATATTTTTAATAAAAACAATATTTGCCAAAGCAGATAACACTTTCCGTGCACCACACTTTGTTCTAAGAGCTTTACGGATGTGAATTTTACCAACTTCCTAATGAAGTGGTTGCAGTAACCAACCCCACTTAACCCAGAGTTGGCTTTCTGTAGAGGTGGGATTTGAATCCCGGGAGTCTGACACCAGAGCTCTCATTTGAACCTCTCCTCTGCCTTGCCTCCTGATACGTTAAGTCACTGCTTTAACAAACCAGGATATCTGGTCGGAGCTGGATAAACAGGCTGAAAGTGTGAATTAGGACTTATAGGACAGACAATGTGTTAACACAGAGACTAGCCTTTCTCATGTGGAAATCAAGTATAAACGAACTAAAATATCCTATAACAAAAACATACTTAACTGAAAGCAAAAAGTTCAAGGTCTAAGGGTAATACTTTATTTGGCTCTTCGGAGTTTATATTTCCATGTAGTGACAATATTTATTTTCCAATGTTTCTGGTTATATTTTCCTTTCGGTTTCTTTTGCAGAGACTTCTTCCTTTACCTGTCACCTAGATGTCTACTAGGATTTTGACTCTGACTTCTTCTCACCTGCATATGTTCTCCTTGGCTCCCCTGGCTTTCACCACAACTTGTCAGGAAAAGATTCCTAAGAAGCTACACCTCAGCCTTTCTCCTAGGAGCATTACGAAGAGATCTACCATGGAAGTGGCAGTCCAAAAGCAATCTCAACATGATCAAAACTGTACTTAGCATCTACCTAACCAAGACAAGTTTCTGCTTCTGTTTTGTTATCTGGAAAAAAGGCAATCCCACCCCTGAGGTATCAAGTTATAAACTTCTCTGGTTGGGGGGATTTCTGGGACTCTTCACCGTCACTCTCTGCTTGCCCCAACCTGATGATTACACCTGCCAGTTCTGCCTTCCAAATATCTGTCCAGTTTATCCCCCCAATGGTAGGCGGTCTGTCTTTAACTTCTTGCCACCTTCCACCGATACCAATTTTGAATGGTTCTGTTTCTCTGTCTTATGTGCTACCCCTTCCAATTCCGTCTGGGTTATACTAGAGGGAAACTTTCTCAAGGACAATCTGATCATGTTGCTCCTTGGTACCCTGGACACATCCAAATTAAACTGTCATCACACCCTACTATGATTGCTGGTTTTCCTGTCTACCCACCCCACTCAGCAGTTCTGTAGAGGATGGCTTTGAGCTTTCTTTATCCCTATATCCCCAGGGCCTACACAGCTCAGTGCTAATAAATGCTTGTTGGTTCAATGAATGACACTTTAACTTCAAAAACCTCATGTTCTTTTAAAAATATAACATGCAACAGTCAATTTAAGAGTAATCTAGGGGCTGGGGGCACCTGGTTGGCTCGGACAGTAGAGCTTGTGATTCTTGATCTTGGGGTCATGGGTTCAAATCCCATGTTGGGTGTAGAGCTTACTGAAAAAAAAGAAAGGCTTCCGGGTGGCTCAGTCGGTTAAGCCTCCGATTCTTGGTTTCGGCTCAGGCCATGATCCCAGGGTCGTGAGATCGAGACTCCATTGGGCTCTGTGCTCACTGAAGAGTATGCTTGAGATCTTCTCTTTCCCTCTGCCCTTCCCCCTGCTTGTGCTATCTCTTTCTCTGTAACATAAATAAAATCTTAAAAAAAAAGTAATCTATTTTGTGAGGCAGAGTCCATCTATCTCTAGCATTCTATCTATTCTACTACCTTTTCAATTCTAATTAATTAGAATATGTATTTTTGAAAGGGAAAATAAATTTGGGAGGTTTTATTTAAAATGAGTGCCATTTAAAGGTCTGGTCTGCAAACAAATTATCTCATTTTAAGCCTTTAAAATTAGTAATATGACATGTGATTGAGTCTTCTATTTTGCTGCTCAAGTGAGGATTAATTGTGTTAATCTTTAAAACGATATATTTACTTTATAATTCTGTTTATTCTTATTTATGGAGATTTTAATTGAACTATCTTAAGTATAATAAACATTATTTTTAATATATTCTTTAGGAGTATATATATTTTCTGCAAAGATACAACTCCTCATTATCATTAATAATTTCATTAAACAGGATGCCTGGGTGGCTCAGTGGTTGAGTGTCTGCTTTCAGCTCAGGACGTGACCCAGAGTCCCAGGATCGAGTCCCTACATCGGGCTCCCTGCATGGAGCCTGCTTCTCCCTCTGCCTATGTCTCTGCCTCTCTCTCTCTCGTGAATAAATAAAATCTTTTTAAAAATAATAATTTCATTAGACAATAAATTTTATATTAGCATCAGTTAATTTTGCCATTCAGGATAGGATGACCAAAACTCAAAATCTAGGGGCACCTGGGTGGCTCAGTGGTTGAGTGTCTACCTTTGGCTCAGGGTGTGATCCTTGGGGTCCTGGGATTGAGTCTTCCATCTGCTTCTTCCTCTGCCTATGTCTCTGCCTCTCTGTCTGTGTCTCTCATGAATAAATAAATAAAATCTTTTTTTTTTTTTTAAAGAAACTCACAAGCTAGTCATTCTTTGATAGAACATGAGAAAGTACAAAGGCTGAGGATATTATTACCCCATTCCTGCTTACAATACAATTTTGATTAGTACATGGATAAAATAAACACAGGGCATGGTCATAAGATGCCCTAGTGTTTTTAACTTTTCACTGTCATTACTGATTTGTGTGCTGACACAAAAATAATTAAGAAGCAAAACTCATTTAGTAACTTATTTATTTAACTGAGGTAATAATTGGTGGCTGTTTTAAAAGCCATTACTTTTCTAAATACATGAAAAAGATGAATTTATTTTTAAAACAAATTAAATAAGGTAACGCTTTTTTTAGAGGGGGGAACATGTGCACATGCGTGGTGGGGGAGGGGCAAAGGGAGGAGGAGAGGAGCAGAGAGAGAGAGAGAGAGAAATAGAGAGAGAGAGAATATCTTAAGCAGGTTCCATGCCCAGCATGGGGTCTGACATGGGGCTCAATCTCACAACCCTGAGATCATGACCTGAGCCAAAACCACCTGAGCCAAAACCATGACTAAACCACCCAGGCACGCCAAAATAAGGTTAACACTTTTAAAACCAAATCAAACAAAATATGTACAGCATTGGTACCTGTGTTCAGATAATTGTAAATCTTAGACTCGACATGGTTCCATATAATAGTTCTCTAGGACAGGTTAAAGTAACTCCTCCATAAATGAAAACAAGTGCAACACTTTCATAGCACTTTGTTTTTGATCCAGATTACTCAGGTTCCTTTTAAGAAATGGCACTTTGATGCTTGTTCTCAGGGGTAGGAGATGTTCACCACCTGCAGTCAGGGCCAATCACCCCTTCTGGGCTGCTACAGCAACTCATGTCAAGCTCACTTGTGGCTTTCCTATCATGCTGCACAAGGTGGAAGCTTGTGGACACGGCTGTCTCCGCCACCACACTTAGAACTCCTCACCGTCTTCATCTTCACAGCAGACCCATTACTATGCAGAGAGCTGTGCACTGAACAAGCACTCAAGAGCTGCCTATTTAATTATTAATGCTTCTGGTCCTTGTCTTCTCACGGGCTTTCTAACAAAGTAAAATTTTAATAGACTCGGAAGAAAGACCAGTTCATATTAATGAAAAGCTTTAAAAATAGACTATTTAAAGTCACTTGTTATCTTATTACTTCAAAGTACTCGAATGACCGTCACTAAACAGGTAGGAACTGCTGGCTCCACACGCATAGGAATGTGGCTCTGGTAGAGAGAAGGCTGGCAGGTTATTAGCAAACCCATCAGGACCGGGTATAGTGACAATAGGACAGGATCTAAAGAAACTGGAGTTTGAATCCCAGCTCCACAGCTTGTCCACTATAGGTAAGTGGGTAAGTGTTCTAACCTTTCAGGGAATTTACGGATGTGATTAAGATATGTAAAGTGCTAATAGAGCTGAGCACCATGCCTAGGATCTGACAGGTCCTCAGGAAATGTCTGCTCTCTCCCACCTGTGGTCTCCACATCTGTTCACGGCTTACTTGAACCACACGTACCATCTTCAAAGCTTCCCTCTTCCCCACCCTCATGTCCCGTCAGATGGAAGACCCTGTTGTATCTGCTGGGGCAATGTTTCCCACAGACTTCCCTTTGTGTTGTGACATGGAAATGCCCAAAGGCTCTAGGGCCAGGGAGGATTCATTCCACCTGCCTCTACCTCTAGGGAAGGAGGGTAGTCAGTCTGCTTAACAAACCAGGGGATGCTTAGACAGTTTTGAAAAATTAAAAGAGTTTCTGAAAAAGCAGGAAGAAAGGAGGTCCCTTAGGCAGGCCATTACGGGTCGGGGGTGGGGGGAACCATGAATGAGCTCCATACAGTTGAGCACATTTGGAGATTCATTCATTTGTATGACTGAGGAAAAAGGGGAATCAGGATAGGGTCAGCAAATGAAATTTAATAGATTAACAGGAGTCAGATGAGAGGGCCTTATGCCCAGAGTATGAAGGTGTCTTCAAATCCCCTGGCCATAATAGATCATTCCCACTGTGTTGTTCAGTCATTTTGCTTCTACCTTTATTATAGGGCTTTGCACATGTGGCCTTTGTTATGACTCTTCATATGACTCTTACCTAGTACATTTATGGACCTGTCCATTGAAGATGGGGGCTCTGCCTCTTTCTTTCTTCTTCAAGAAAAAAATCCGTAATGCCTCAGACACAGAAAATGCTCAATAAGTATTTGTCTCATTAAATCTGTCTACACATGAGTTTTTCCAAGTGGAAAACTATGATTTACTAAGTATTTTAAATATATTCCTTATAAGACTATTTATATCATCCTTTGATGATAAACAGGACTTATTAAACAAGTTAGATTTCATTCAACTTTTTCTGAATTACAAAAAATTAAAATTAGTAGGGTCTCAAGTACAGAAATGATGTGATTATGGCTGCTTGTGATGAGTATACACTAAATGATCCACGCTTTTTTTTTGCCTTGAACCTCCTGGTCACATTAACAACATATACCTCTGCCGATATTCATATGCACATAATTTCAATTCAATGAATAATTACTGAGTTCCTGAGATGCGCGAGTCACCATATTTACTGGGGATATAAAACTGATGCCCCCTGTCATAATTACGCAACAATGTGCTACACGTTTATGTTCAAAAATAAAAATGAAACAGAAAACCTGAGAGTCACAGACTGAAGTAGGTTGTCTAAGTTGCCAACCAGCTGGGGCCCAAGGACAGATTCAAACTTTCGTCTCTGACTTCAACTTCTATTTCTATTACGGTTTTCTATTTCTCAGCAAGTACCAATATGCTCATACTTATGAGTGGTTTGGCCAAGACTTACCAACAACTTGTTGGGAAAGGATTTTTACCTGAAAAATGTCGGTTTGTTCTTAAGTGATTAATTATCTTGGCATCACTAAGCCCTATGCTTTATCTAACAACAAATCTAGACAGCGGGACATAGAGCTTTATACGAAGGAGTTATTTAATTAATGAAGACAGATGTGGAAGTATAAGCAGCACCCCATTACCTGATCAAGCAACTACAAGACCTATGAAGAAAAGGCCACTAATATGCATGGCTGTCCCAGAACTCACGAGTTTCTTTGTAGGAATATCATCAAACCATTTCAGAATCTCACCCAGTTAAACAAGATGTCAAATAGGAAGCAAGAAATGTAGGAATAGCAGTGAAAAATGAGGCAAGTAAAAAGAGTGAAAAAGCATGGAATCTGCAAGCATTTAGGATAGATGTGTGTGTCTGAATGTGTGTGCATGTGTGCATATATGCGTGTTCCTAATGCCTCATCATTATCTAATATTAATTACAGCACGGTATTAATTACAAAAGCATCATTCCTCAAGGGAAGAGCTAAATAATACATCATTTCCTTCATTTGTAAAAGGAAGGGCACATTTTAGAGACTTAAATCACAGCTGGTTAATAATTTTAAAGTATCCATATGAGTTAACTTCTTTGACGTGTAAAATTCAGATAGGAATTACTTTTGATAAAGCCAGACAGATAAGAAATGTGATTGCTTTATAGTTACTAACTCCTAAAATTTAGGCATACAGCTTTCATATGAATTAAAATGAATACTAGACAACACTGACTAAATAAGCCTCACAGATTTATTAGAGAATAGGATATTAAGTTGGAATATAAAATATTCCCAGATTCATTTGAAACTGAGTATTTTTATATGTTAAAATTACTCTTTTAAAAATATGGTTTTAAAGTTATATTTTCTTTTCTTTGTTCAACATTAAATTGCAATATTTTGCAGGACACTGATAATTATGTCATGTGCCACATGCCACCAGAAGGTTCTAGCTGACTTTCAGACCCTCTCAGATGAGACCCAACATCTGGGTGTAGTGCACCATCTAGTGGCTAAAAGAATCACTGATGTCTGAACGTTAATTAACTTGCTTGTTCCGCATTTTTAGAAAATACTGGGACATATATTTTTTAGAAAATAAGAGAATTGTAAACAGCAATAGCAGATTCCTAAGACTATTTCCTTCAAAAATTTATATTTAAACCATTTAATGAGCAATAAAATTCTCAAAATGAGGGAAATTCATAGTACATGCTAGTTAATGTGTAACAAAGGTTTAAATGACCATTAATTTAATTATACCACATTCATTTAAATACACTGCACACTGCTTCATGGAGAGGAGACACCATTTATACCAGTGAATAGGAAAAATGTACCTGCTGACAACCATGTGTACAGGATTGCTGAGATATATTTTTTTCCTCCTTTTTACTGCACCTTAAACAATTTACCACAGGCAAGTGTTAGTAAAGGCAGTTGAAAGTGTTCAGTCAAATCTTTATGTTATTATCTAAACTGCATGGTCTTGGTCATGACAATACACTTAAATTATTTTTAAATTTAAAAAGGCACTCTTTAGCATTTCTCTTTAAATTGCTAGTATCTAGGAAATGTTCCTCTTTTTCACTTCTACAAATGTGTTTAATTTACTGTGTAAGTTCTAAATAGATGACTGATCACGTACTAATAGAACACAAAAGATCAAGTGTTAAAGGTAAAGTTAACGTGACTTTATCAAAGAAAATTTCTTATTGCTACTTGCTCACTTCCCATAGCGTGCGTACTTGTCATAAGTCATCTGCTATAATCCCAAGCTCTACATTCACTGTTATTGGTCACACACAAATAACTTACTCAATGTGCCTGAAGCAAAGGTAAGACTAAGATACTTATTAAAAGCAAAGCAAGCCAACCCCAATCCCTATACATGTGTTGATTTCATTTTGAACACAAAGTTGAGAACTCTTGAATTATAAATCAGAAACACGTAAAGGCTCACTCTGAACTAGTGGTAGCAAATCAACCCAAATTCATTCTTTCTTTTTAAAAGGGCTATTATTTGATAACCTAGTAGGCCATGTTTAAAGAGTAAATATCTCTCTGCTAAGTGGATGAGTGGATCTGGCATGTCTTGGTTTGGAGCAGGAATTTCAACAAGGACTTGCTGATGTTGATGTGAGATCAGGAAAGAGGGACTGGAAATAGGGTCAGTTAGGTAGATTTTTTAGCTACTGGTTAATGAATTAAGACTCAGTTGGATGGAAGTCTCTGGGATCACATCTTAGGGCTTTTTCCTTAAACCTGTCCTACTTATTAACACCTGGCAAAAATGGAGATGCTGAAAGAGAGAACTAAATGTAGGTGGGGAAAGGTTTCCAAGTCATCAACTTATTAGAAGAATGGGTCCAAGTCAATCAAATGGATGTAGAATAATAATTTCCCAAACCTGAAAGGGCATGTGTAGCCCTCAGAACACCAACTCTGTCCTGTATCACCCACAGAAGATCATCCAGCCTGTGGCGAAATGTGTTCAAACAGAGGAAATACACTACTCCTGAGGGAGCCATCCCTGGAGAGACAGGTCCAATTATCAACACAACATTGGATGTTAAGGTTTAAAGGTAATCGGTTATAGGTACAAAAGATGGACAAGATGTAGATCTCAGCAGTCTTTGATTTGGATGACTTAATGGAGAGTCCACTGCTAAAAGGCTTCCAACTTTCTTTTGCATTTTAAGAGACGTCCTTTAACATAATCTCTTCCCTCCATTTGTAGTGTGGAAACTTAATAAGACACAGTGCCATATATCTAGAAAAACATGGCTAAGAGGGTATGTGATTTGGAGAAATGAAGATGCTTGTGATTCATGATGGGTTTGCGAGCAGCACCGGGCCAGGAAGTGAAAATAAGAGCATGATAGCTGGAGCTATTCTATTCAACCAGAAGGTACTCTGAGCCAAACAATGCCATGAGAGGTGATTCAATACTGATGAGATGAGGACTCTGCCCTCAGAAATTTCACCCAACTTGTCTTGCTCTCTGCCACTTGCAAAAACATAAGCTCACTGCCGTGGGAACAATACTTGACCAGGAGCCACCACTGCAGAAATGGGATAATGACAGCTCCAATCACGGGTGTTGTGAGGATCAAATAAAACATAAGATGTGTGCATGTGCAGAAAACTGCATCGCAGTGACTTGTTCTTCGTGAGAGATGACACCCAGGGGATTCCCGTAGTTAGGAAACAAAGTAGACTCTCTGGTGTAGAAGGTCCATGTGGACTCTAAGAGTCTATGATTTCATTTTATTAATAACCCAAGCTAATTAATTCTGCTTTAATATTCAAAGTTTATATTGCTTTGAATTATAATGCATACACCATGTCCCCCCTACTTTCATAGTATATGTTCACCCCTGTAAGATGCAACTTCTTAATGCCACAGAGTTAGATCCTTTACTAGTCCCTAATTAAGCTTTTTCCCCTCATCCACTGTTTATCACTTGGATAAATAGAACAGAGGTATCTGTGTACAACTGAGGCTAATCTGTATTTCAGAAAGTTCAAGGAATAACTCAAAATATATGATGATTTACTGAAGAAAGGTCCTTCTTTTTTTTAAAAAAAACCGAAATGCTCCCATTGAAAGTCAGTAATGTGACCTGATCATACCGGCAACTGTGATTTCTGTTCATTATCTAATGACAGGATGGAACATGCTTATTTGACTTTCATGTTTTTATACTCATTCTTTGCCTCAGTGGCAAAGAAACTGATTCTCAAAAACAGAGCCTAAGAAATAGATGAAAACCTCTCCTGGGGAAGCTCAGAATCAATGGAGAAGCAAGAATCTGGAATTAAGTACAAAAAGGAAAAGGATTGGGAGAAGAGAGGAAAGATGAAGAGGTAGTTTGCAAAATATGTTAAATTATTAGAAGTATTCAAAGTTATGTTATATAACATATATTATATGTTAGATGAGAAAAAGTAAACTCCAGATTCTACAATGTTTTCTGACTTTAGACAAGCCTCCTCCACCAGAACCTCATCACTCTCACACACACACACACACACACACACACACACACACAAATGATGCCTTGTCTCAATGTTTGGAGTCATGGAACAGTTTCTGTAAAGCAGCTTTGGAAACCGTCTAATAACATGACTAAATAAATGGCAACAGATGCTGGCGTAAATGATTTTGCTACCTCAGCCGGGAAATGGTGTTCATAGTGTGGTTATTTTAATATATTTGAGATGGCAATACTATTCAAAGCCCAACAGAAGCCTGTTACACTTGCAGTTTCTAGTTCAAGGCAGATGCTGGCATCCGATTCCTGTCAAGGAGAGTCATTGGATTCAGCTTGCTTGATCTGTGGCACATTGCTACCAGAACTTACCAGGCATGTGTATGAATACATTTCCCTTCCCTATCTGATTCTGTGTCTTTGGGCTTTACACATTCTAGTCACCACTTTTCCTAGAAAAGGTAGGTGGGGCCCTCTTTCAACCTTTGGTATCTTCCCAGAGCCTTACCAGCCACCACTCCCCCCCCTCCACACACACCCCATGGTTCCCAACAGGATCCAGAAGCCTAAGGAAGCCAGAGGATGCCGGCCAAGCAACACACAAGGGGCAGGACGGAAGGGGGTGCAGGGGGCTGAGAGTCACTAGGTTATTTCCTGGGTGGGTGGATGGATGGATGAGTGGATATATGAGTACATGGATGGAGATATGGATGGATGGAGAGGTAGATGGATTGGGGAGGGTGTGGATAGGTGGAAGGTGACAAAGTCAGTAAATCATATGTGGTCACAATTTCTTTCTCTGTAAACTAAATATTAAAAATCCTCTCTCTGTATATAAAATGCCAGTAAAAAGTAAATGGAATCATGTGAAAATATTTTTATACTCCTAACAGTGCTATATATAATGTATGTCAATTTTATTTTATTTTTTTGGTTTATTTGGTTATTTGGGGGAAGAGACTGAGGGGGGAGAAAACATGATCCAAGTGGTGTTTAAAATGCTAACTTTAAGAGGACCGAATGATTTTGTTCAGCTTATTCTTCATTGTGCTTTACGGACATTTTAAAATCTGCTAAACTAGACAATGGTGAAGTGGCAATACTGATTATGAAAAAGGCTAGATCGCTGTGTCATACCATCATAAACGTCCTTAACACACAGAGGACATACTTCATTGGTTGCTACGGTTCCCTAAAACTTAAGCCTTTGTTAAGGGAGAGAGGGGAACGCATTCCCCTCAGAAAGGAAGTAAACTTCAGATGACTATATAACGAGCAAGTCTAAAACGCCATTCCAGTGTACTCAGGACCCTGGAGTCAAGCAGTGGCCGCTTTGGGACTTTCAGTGACCCCCCTCCCCCGCCCTCCCCTTCCCCTCGGTGAGAAGCCCTGTACCTGTATGTGTCCTTCGATGAGCCTTCAGGTGAGAACTTTTTGTGTATACTTTGTTGCATCCCTCAAAATCACATCTGTGGATACGCCGTTTTCTGGAGTCTGGGGATTCAGATCGTCTCTGGCGTCTTGTGCTCTCAATACTAAATGGTGAAATTGAACTGGAAAAAAAAGAAGTGGAGTTAAGTGGTGAGCAACACAGCCCTCTGTTTGCATTCTAGTGGCATGCCACCTCAGCCTCACGCTCTGTAGCTTCATACAGACTCAAGGCCCCACGGCTGCACTGCCTGCTGTCACTTTCTTGAATGTAACTTCATGTCTCAATCTTGAAGGCAGGCAGCTTGGCCTATTTCTGATAAAACACTCCTCCAGAGAGAAAGACACGCTTAAAACAACAAGACAAAAACGAAAACTAAATAAAAGCAGTGGTAGGTAAGCAGATCCTCCTTATCAAAAGAAACAATCTGGAACTCTGAATGGCACTTACAGGGAATATTTTTGGAAGCCCTGCTACAGACAGACAAAATGAATGCATTTAGGAAATAACACGAGGGTCTGAACTGCACGTGACAGCATATAAAATCATGTAAAATCACAGGGTACATTTCAAAACAAGTGAGGTCAGGCTAAAAGAAATGACATCAGTACATCAATAACAATGACTCATGACAAGCTATTTCTGTTCAGTAAAATGCACTTGACATTTAACTTTTCCAGTTGGTGGTTTTTCATGGTGAGGAATAAAGTACATTGTATTTAAAGATTAGCTGTACCACCATTATGAGAAAAAGTTTTAACTATGAAATTTGGCCCTGACTTGCACGTTGTTTAATCTTCATGCCACAGTAGAAAAACAGGATTAGTTTGTAACGTCAGGTAATTGATTAACATGTACTTCTTCAAACCTTAATCTCTTTTGATTGAGGTAGAAATGAAGAATATGACTAATCGTTTTTAGTTACCCATGAAGTTCTATACTAACACATCACATCCATATTTCTACTGTAAAAAAATATACCACTGTTCATATTAAGACATATTTTCTTCCAGTTTTTTTCATGTTTTGATGTTTTTCAGAATTAATTCTTATTAGTAAATTGCCTCTTTTAGAAAAAGAGAATGATTCTGAGCAAGAGTTCTTTGAAGAAAGCGAAGTTTAAGCTTCACTTAAGCAGATTACAGGTAAAGGTAAACGCCCACCCTTGTCTTTCATCCTCCTCCCAGGGAAAACTTCTGTCATCATTTTTCTTTAAATTCAATTCTTTCATATTATCCTTCCCTATACATACCCACAGTCATAGAAACTCATAATATTGTTTTGCTTTTTAAGAGACATATAAATATCATCATACTGTTCACATCGTTTTGCAAATTGCTCTATGCTTGCCTTTTATTCACTCAACATTAAGCATGTGAGATTATCCATGTTGATGCCAACACTGTCGTTTATTTGAAGTGCTATATAACTCATCTATTCTAAGAGGTTTTTTTTTTCATATTTTAATGTCTCTAAAATCAGATGCTTCTTACAATTGATGGCTTAATGTAGTTTAACTGGCAAAATTTTTTTATTAGTGGTACATAAAGGCATGGTGCATTTTAAAATATGTGGTATTTTAACTTGGATCAGGGGTTGGTAAACTTTTTCTGTAAAGGGCTAGATAGCAAATATTTTGCTTTGACTTTGAGAGTCATACAGTGTATGTTGTAACAAATCAACTCTGTGCTTATAGCATAAAAGTAGCCATAGACAATATGTAAACAAGGGAGTATGGCTCATGTTCTAATAAAACTTCATTTACAAAACACTGAGTTGTATTTGAGCCCAATGGTTGATGCATGACTCTGATGAAACATGGGAGTAATCCAGTGAATATCTATCCCAGAATTTTAGAGTCTATTTCCTAAGCAATTGACATTTATATTATTTCTAATACTTCACTGTTACATTGCTCCAGTGATTTTTTTCTCAATGTTTCCTTCTATATGTGCCTTTTAAGTTTTCAATGCATCTTCTCACTTATACAAATAACAGATTCAGCAGCCAAATTTTTCTAATACCTAAGACAAAATATAAGTGGTGTTTATCGATGTGTGCCCTAAAGAGTTTTATGCAAGATCTTTATTAGTAGAATGAAAGAAAATATGGGATGGCTAAGCCACTTTTTCCAGCCTTCCTTTGTATCAATGTAGATTTGTGGTTTTCCATATAACTGACTCAGTTGTGGCAACTGGAGCCTATGGTGAAAAAGTCAAAATAGTGTGATTGGCATGCCCCATGAAAGAACAGCTTTGGTCGCTCCTGCAGGGGTATGCTCTAGCATACAGTGGGTTTCTTGTGAATAAAATTCTATGTGTGATGATAGGGCAACAGTGATTCATTTCTTGAATATCTAGTCATGAAAATAAATATGGATCTTGGCACTTGGGGACCTCAAAAATAGAAATTTCTGTGTCGTGATATGTTTGACATCTTTTAAGTCAAAAGAAAATGATATGGCTGTTTCCTTCAAATTATAACTTAAAATCTATAATCAGAACGGTTTGTTTTGTATAGTACTTTCTACACACTAATAAGTGTAAATATAACTATGCATAATCACACACGTATATTGTTTTGCCTGTAGTTTATTTTAGCTATTTATCTTGTTATGTATTTGTGTATACAGAGAAAAGTAAAACATAAATCTGAAATTAAAACCAAGTAACTATTAGGCAAGTCTTTAGGGAACCAATGAGGTGCAGCTTCTCTACAGCCCATCAATCTTGGAACCATTTGGCAGATGGTTAAGGAAAGCAGAGGCCACAGAGTGGCAAGATACTACTTCACTGAGACTTCTGAGTTTACGTCAAAACAAAGACGTGTTAGGTGGAAAGCCTTATAATGCTACAAAACTTCACACCCTGATTTGCCTCATTTTAAAGTAAAATGTTTTTTGTTTTGTTTTTTACCTCCAAATACTTTACTGTTAATTTCTAAAGTAAAATGTTTTAGGGCATTTTGAAGAACTATCCCCTAAAGGTATCTATGCAATAAAAAGAAAAATTTCTTTGAAAAAGGTATATATGACAAACAGCTTCATCTGGCAGAGCTGGCTTGGAAATTATATCCAATAGGTAATATTTCTTCCTGGCTTCCCTTTTAAAATGGCAGAGGCATCCTCAGAAGATGCTGAAGAACCTCTGGCCAGGCTGTGCCTTTCAGAACCACTTATTTGATCTCTTTGTAGAAACAAGAGATGTGGGGCTGAGGTGGACAGGGATCAAAAGAACAAAAGAACTTCAAACACAGGAAGATGAGAGGACACTCCAGTTCCACACAGGGTTGCTGCTGTGCTGGGGTCCATGCATGAGCCCATAGATGGCAGACAGTGGAGGGGGAAGACAACCAAAGGTGGGGGTTTGGCCAAACTTAGGCCATGGCAGGAAATGTGACAGGCAAGGTACTGGTGCCAGGTAGCTCTAGAGCCCAGAACACGGTGAACATTCAAGAAATGTTTGCTAATTTGAATGAGTGAATGAATGGATGGATAGATGAGTGTATTAAGTCAGGTATTCCTAATTTTTAATTTAATCAATTAACCCTCAATTGGTTAATTAACCCTTACTAGGATTCTTCTATTTCAAGTCTTCAGATAATGGTCAATTTTTCACTCTTAACTCCCATTTCCCTAAATTTCATATTTTAAATACTATACACCAAGTGGCTACTGAAAGTCAGAGTCTGGGTAACCATTAAAATAACAGGTACCTAAGTACCTCAGTTCTTTGCCCTAAATTCAAGAGGACGGCATTCTAAGGCATTCCTTATAATTAAAATTCTCGGTGGAGGGCCATTGAGATCCCTCTGAACATGTTAGTATACTGGTGAATGAAATAAAAATCTCCCCTTTGGCCCCAATAAGCATCTACTGAACAGGGGAGGGTGAAGAATGATCTTGCTCTTGTCCTGTCCCACTCTGAGGCTCACAAGCACGGGCATCTAGTAACAGAACAGCTAACATGCTTCTGGTGTTTCTATTATGCTCTTTCTATGCTTTCTGAGCCTGTACCCTCTGTTCAGAAGGCCATTCAGGTATCCCCAAATACACGCAAACTGGTTCTGTGCTTCAAAAGCTGGTTAAGATGGAAATGTGCAAAAACTATGGCTGCAGATGCCAGCACAGGATTCTTCCAATAATCCTTCATAATAAGCTTGGTGTAATGAAAATGGTAGAGGTACAACAGGTGCCAGTGCGTTCCCAGAGACTGCACTAAAGGCAATCTGCACAGTTCAAAAGAACAATAACCAAAGGCCCACTCCCTTCCCCAGAAGGGTTAGACCATTTGGATTCGTGAATGAGCGCCTGAGGGGGCCTCACAGGCACTGCGTGGTAATAATTAGATCTAGAGAGAACAAATGAGTGAATCATGACTTCAGTTGCACAACAGTCCCACTTGGAATGGCAAGTTAAATTAGAATTAAACCCAGAGAGGCTCGAAAAGTCACATCCAGGAACAGCTCTATTTAAAGAAGGCAGCGCATGGTTGCCATGAAAGAAATTAAGGGTAACTGTAATCAGCAGGTAATAAAAGGCCATTTGTCACATGTGACCTCAGTGTGATGAGATGCCCTTCACAGAAATTGAAGTTTTTATAGGTGTTTAAAAAAAAACAAAAAACAAAAAGCCAGGACATTGTCTAAGGCTGAAAAGAGAAAGAGGACACACACATCCCAAAATTTAAAACAAGAGCATAAAACAATGGAATAAAATAGAAAGTGCTTTAGCAAGTTCACACATTGAGTCTCAACAGACCTCCAAGGAGCATGGCTGTGGGTAATATGGCAGCTGACATTTACAGAAGGCTGACCATGCACCAGGCTCAGGTCTAAATAAATGCTTTAAGCTCCAAAGCAACTCTGCGAGGTTGATATTAATAGTGCCTCTCACTTAAAGATGGGGACACTGAGGCAGAGAAGGGAAAAACTACACTAGGATTTGAACCCAATCTTATTTATTGCTTTCTACAGACTCAGGTAGACACAGGTAGTATCAACTAGCATAGGATACAATAGGATAATGCAACAACGTAATCTGTATCATTTAAATGTTCCCTGTAGCCCAATTATAGGAAAAAAAAAAAACACAGCACATAAAAGCATTTTTAAACGTAGTCTGCTATAATAAGGCATAAACTTTTCTCTGGAGAATTTTAAGGTAAACTGCTTTTTAAATACTGCCAGTAGAGGTATTCGGTATAATTACTATTAACCTACCTAAGAAAATACTTTCCTAAGTTGTTGTGAAAAAAATATTTATTGCCAGGAAAATGTTTTTAGACGGCTGAGTTTGGCAGTGGTATGCAATTATGTCTCCCTTGACCACCGCAGCCACAGAACTAGTTTCTTTCCTTGCTGTTCCAGTTTATTTACAATTGTACCAAAAATGATTTGAGTTGGCTGCATGATAGAGTTACCTTAAGGGAAGAGGGGAACAGTCAGTTTTAAAAATATATTTTGTACTGTTTTCAGAAGTTTATTTTCAAATTATTTTGAATAGGGCAGAATATTACTTACTAGAATTGTGACTTAGTTTCTGCCACAGAATGCGTGTAAGAACGAACCACTTCCTTGTTAGTAAATCAAACACTACATTGGGAATGAAATATTGAGGCCATAAGCCAGAAAAGAAGTTGATGAGACTTTCAGTTAACCAGGCATTACATAAATCTTGGTAATAGAGCTTCTGTTCGCTTGGACAAGCCAGACTTTTTTTTTTTTTTTTTTTTGCAGGCTTTCTCTCAGCCAGTAGATGGCTCTCAGAAGCAGCAATCTTTGTATTTATCTTCCCATATGATAACAGATTTTGTCCAGCTGCTATCAAACCACATTGGTGTCTTTTCTATGATATCAATTGGGGAAAAGCTGCTATTTAGATACCCTCACTATCGAATTCCCAGAAGCTACATCCCAAGGCAGCACAGATTCACCAGCATGAAGTTCCTCTTTGACTGCCGCCTATGATTTCCTATGGAAAACTACTTTTGATAACAGATTGAAATTGTAAGATTAGCAGTTGCCAACCCTTCCAGAAGCTGTGACTAAGGCATTATACTACTTCACGTTCAAATCTGGATTCAATAAAAATAAATCCTTTTTCACAAAATGTGTAAATCAGGAGTAATACATTTGCTAAAATATGTCAACAAGCTCCATCTTAGCATATATTCAACTAGATTTTGGCACTTTTCATATGAACAGAACATGTCCAAAATGTAGTTCTAATTATTGTTTTAGGTTTAATAAAGAAAATCTCCTACTAATTATAGATGATAAGTTTCTGAATGAGCTTTTTTGGGGGTGGGTCTGTGGACGGACTCAATATATCACAGTTTTTACTTATACATGGCAGCTGTTACTAAGTGTTCATCACTTGCTAGACCATTAAAATACTCAAAATGGTTACAGGCTTATCTTTCTAGTCTTTTTTTTTTTTCTAGTCTTTTTTGATTCACCATATTTTAGCAAATAAGTTTAAAAGCCGCAATAACAAAAGGCTTAAAGATAAAAGAGGAGAAAAAAAAAGAACCATTAATGGCATTGGCTGTGATTGGTTTTATTTTCAAACTTCTGATAAATTTAGATTGCAAGGAGAGAGGAGCTTGTTTGCTAACAAAAGAGATCCATTTTCAATAAACAGTATCTATTCAAAATAGTTACTTTAGGGGAGCCGCCATATGCCTTGCAAAGACTTTACCCTCATAAAAACAATTCATGATGTAGGTTGAAACAAGTTTGGATTTCTGAATCACACTGAATTACACTGGATACTGAATGGAAGACACATAATGTACTGAAATATTCAGATGAACTTGTCACAGAATCTCTTCAGAAAACATCAGGGTTTAAATTATGTTTTACACCAGGAGTTGTAGCTGGATGGATCATTTGAATCTTATACTTACTAGGTTATTATTTTAATCTGAATTTAAGGCAGGTCCTGTCCTCCCCAGTTTGGCTGAGCTCTAGCACTCCTTATTACCTTATAAGGGCAGCACTTTACACTAATTTTACTGGTGTGGCTCTTGAGCCCATCTGATTTGGAGATCCCCTAGAAGGGTGCTAAATTAAAAAAAAAAAAGTTCTAGTTATTTCATTAAAGATAAATGTTGAACTCCTCAAGAATGCAGATATGTCTTAGGCATGCCTCTCTTGAAGCTGGCATGCCAACAGAGGCTTGAAAGGGTGAAGGTAAAGAAAGGAAGGAAGGAGCTTGAGGAACACAGTCAACCCTTTGAAGAATTTACTTTAATGTGCAGACAATGGAGTCTCACCATAACACAGCCCTATGGCAGAATTTTATATAAAGAAGTTAGTTTTTCTCTATCAGAAGCATCTTATTATAAGACAGATTCACTAACAAGATAACCCTAAGGATGTAGCCCAGGCAAGGGCAGTATATAAAACTCTGTGTTTTATTTTTTACTTTTTTTTTATTTTAAAAAGATTTTTATTTGTTTATTTGAGGGAGGGTTGGTGAGCATAAGTGGAGGTGGGAGTTGGGGGAGAGGCAGAGGGAGAAGCAGGCTCCCTGCTCAGCTCCATCCCAGGGCTCTGAGATCATGACCTGAGCCAAAGGCAGGTTAACTGACTGAGCCACCCAGGTGCCCCTAAAATGGTTTTAAATATTAAAACATATCTAAAATGTTTCAAATACATAGTTCTAGTGAGATACTGTAATGCGACCATAAATATACTTTTGAAGTGACCACCAAAACAGGCCTCCATCTATTTTATGCTGATCATTAACCAGGCCTATGTTACACTAGAGATTTCTTTTATTAACACCAGAATTATATCAGTTAACTATCTGGTACTTAAGCTTACATAAATTATTGAAATAGTTTTTATTGCTCGTATGGGGATATATAAATAACAAGACCAAGTAGATTTTATTGGTAATGTTCCACTTGAGTTTTTGTTGGTCAAAAGAGCTGTCTGGTGCCACAAATAGGCATTTTTCCTACCATCAAATCAGCATGTGTTTGGATTTTGGAAAAGAACAAAAATCTTCCCATTTAATGGAAGGAAGTTTTTACCTGTTTTTTATTTCCTTTCCTAAAAACTTTACGTAATCTTCAAATACTCCACCGGATTAACATTGAAAAAATAAGTATATTAACGTGACCCACATTCGTATTTGAAAGACATGTGGAAGATGAGAAACAGGCTCAGGAAGCTAATGAATTACCGTGCCAAAGCCACACAGCTACAGACCAGCAGAGCTGGAACCTGATGCTTGCTTCCTGACCCCTCAAGCTAGGACTTTTCTAATCTCCAATGAGGTTATAGAAATATCTGTGTCATAATTTTTACTTAGTAGAAGGAAAATCTGGCAATACCAGTATTCTTTTTTTCCTTTAGCAAACAGACTAAAATACCTACTCTATTTTACTTTTTTGCTTTGGGTGCCAGGAAACTCAGCCACAAAAGCCTCAGATTTGGTATATTTATTTTCTACCTTAATTATACAGCTCCCAACCCCAAACTATATAGTTTTAATTTTGTACAATAATTTTTTAAACGTATGTCTCATAAATTACTTTCTGCACTAAGTGGATTTTTTTTTAAGTGGAATTTTTATGTTAAACAAGGAAAACAAAAGAGTAGCATGGACTTAGAAACACACGGGAAATTTGAACCTGGGTTTTAATATGTGGACTCCTAAATTAAAGTCTTGTGATCAATAAGCTCACATTATATCTTTAAGAAAAAAAGAAAACAAGATCCCACTTCTTGTTGCTATTCCTACAGAAAAAGCATAGACGTAATCTGAAAATCTAGATATAAATTATAACTTTTCTTAGCAATGGTATTTTAGACATTTAATCTCTTTGATTTTCAGATTCCCATATTTCAAATGTGGACCTGTCAGAACAATTCGCCGATTCTTAGCCTTGGGCTCCTATTTCCTTTTTTGGTTAATAACCTTAAGATATAATTCACATATGATAAAATTTAACCTATAAAGTGTACAATTCAGTAGCATTCATTATATTCACAATGTATGGAACTACCACCTCTGTCTAGTTCCAGAATATTCTCATCATCCTAAAAGGAAATTCCATACTCATGAATATCCCCTGCCACCACCGCCCCCTTCCCTGGTGACTACTAATCTACTTTGATCCCTATAGATTAGTCTATTCTACACATTTAGGAGAAACATAATCATATAAAATATGGCTTTTTATGTCTGACTTTTGTCCTAAATTTAACATAAAGTTTTCAAGGTTCACCCACATTGTAGCATACATCAATACTTCATTCCTTTTTTAGCTGAATAATACTCCATTGTAGAGATATATCACACTTTTATTAGTTGATGAGCTTTTCAGCTATTATGAATAGTGCTACTATGAACATTTGTACAAGTTTTTCTGTGGATATGTTTTAAATTCTCTTACGTATATATCTAGTGGTGGAATTACTGTGCTAGATTATATGGTAATTCTAGGTTTAATATTTTGAGAAAATTTCAAACTGTTTTTCCAAGTGGCTACACAATTTTGTAATTTCATCGGCACTGAAAGTTGTAATATATCCTCATCCTCACCAAACGTATCTGTCTTCTTCACTTTAGCCATCCCAGTATGTGTATCTCATTGTGGTTTAGCTTTGCAATTTCCCCAAAGACTAATGATGTTGAACATCTTTTCACGTGCTCATAGACCATTTGTCGATCTTCTTTGGAGAAATGTCTATTCAAATACTTTGCTTATTTTAAAATTGTGTTGTCTTTTTATTGTTGAGTTCTAAGATTTCCACTTATTCTAGGATACAAGTCTCCTATCAAATATATGATTTGCAAATATTTTCTCCCATATCTGTGGACTGTCTTTTCACTTTCTTGATTATATCCTTAAAGCACAAAAGTTTTAAATCTTAATTAAGTCCAATTTAATATTTCTTTAGCCAATATATATTTGTTGTTATACCTAAGAAGGCTTTAACTAGCTTAAGGCCTCAAAGATTTACTCATATTTTCTTCTAATAGCTTTAGAGAGTTAGCTCTTACATTTAGATCTATGATCCATTCTGAGCTAATTTTTGTGTATGGAGTCTAATTTCATTCTCTTGCATGTTGTCTCAACATTATTTGTTGAAAATATTTTTCTTTCTTCATTGGATTGTCTTGGCACCCTTGTGAAAATCAACTGACCATAAATGTAAAGGTTTATTTCTGAACTCTCACTGTGGTTCCATTGATTTATATGTGCACACTTTAATCCTAGTACCACACTATCTAGCTTACAGCTTTGAGGTAAATTTTGAAATCGGACATTGTTAGTCTTCTAAATTTGTTCTTATTCTTAAGACTGTCTTTCCAAGATTATTTCCATATGAATTTTAAGATCATTTGTCAGTTTCTGCAAAAGAAAATGCAGTAGAATCTGGGTAGAGATTTCATTGGATTTATTTACCATTTTTTTTTGCAATGCTACCATCTTACCAACATTAAGCCTTGCAATCCATGAAATGGGACATCTTTTCATTTAAGGTTTAATTTTTTAAGAATGGTGCTTCAGAGTTTTCAGGGTTCCAAGATGTTCAGAGTTGAAGACATTCCCTTCTATTCTTAGTTTGCTGAGTATTTTTTTTTTACCATGAAAAGATGCTGGATTTGTCAAAATGCCTTTTTCTGTACCAATTGAGATAATCAGGTGATCTTGTCTCTTAGTCTATTAATATAATGCATTATATTAATTGATATTCTTATGTCAAAGCCTCATTCTTGGGTTAAATCTCACTTGGTCATGGTATACAATTATTTTTATATGTTGCTAGATTCAGTTTGCTTGTATTTTGTTGTGGGCTCTTGAGTTGATACTCATAAGGGATTTTGTTGTGTAGTTTTCTTGTGATGTCTTTATCTGAGTTTGGTGTCAGGGTAACGTTGCCCTCATCGAAGAAGTTGGGAAGTGTCCTGTGCTCCTTCTTGACTTGGGTTTCATGATATGTTTACAGTAAGAATCATTTCTTACTATGTTGACTGTTCCTATTCACTAATACTTAACCTCTCTTTGCAGCCCCAGTTTTGCTCTTAGCCTGCTTCTATGGAGCTGATGTTTCTGATATTTCTATGCTATTGGTCCTACTCTCACCTAGAACTTCTCAGATGCCATACTGTCCACCAAATGCACCATCCTGGCCTATTCCTATTCACCTAGGAAGAAGGATTAGATAAAAACTCCACAAGCTTTAAAGCATTACGCAAATACTACTTTCCAATTTCACTCTTCTCCATTATTGGTAAAAGATTATCTACAGAATATTGTAAGATATTGTCGGTAGTCTCTTAGATAAACAGTGTATGGTAATGTTTTAGTAAACTTACTGTGTACTGTTAAAATATTGCAGGTGGCATGATAATGGCTTATATATTACCATACGTAAACCTAGAAGATCATCACAAAAATTACAGAAAGATAGACAGGATGGATAATGTTATTGGCATTCTTATAGCTGACAAATAGCTGAGAAAAGTAGCTTAGGATGGGTAAGTGGGAAATAATAAGAGTTTTAGTTTATACTTCTTTCTACATCACATCTTTCCCAGAGAAAGATGAAGAACCATTAATAGGTCAAGATGGCAATCAATACTCAATCTCTTGCACATATGTACTGATAATTAAATATCATTTGCACTGTTGGTATTTTTTTTACTAGGCTTCTTTATACTGAGAAAATCAGTAAGATGAGAGAGTTTAAATTAGTAATAGTTGTATAGGTATTTTTCATCTTAACAATGTTGATTCAAAAAAAAAAATAACCAACCCAATGTTGATTCAATAAAATAAAACAACAGGGGCATCTGGCTGGCTCAGTCAGAAGAGCATATGACTCTTGACTTCAGGTTTGTTAGTTCAAGCTCCATGTTGGGTGTAGAGATTACTTACATAAATACAACTTAAAAAAATAAAAAATAAAACAAATCTATTCTGTGTGTTCACCATAGCAATGCAAATGGGCATCAAAGAGTTTTATAATCTGGTGAGGTGCAGAACTTGGATATTTATCTACCTCAAGTAGTTGGAAAAGACTCAAACCTTTGTCAATTCTAGGATCTGTGGAAGTCTAGCCCTCACCCTGTAAAATATAAGTAGATTTCTGGGAGGGTTATATTTTCAGGGCCACCTTGTTCTCTAGCATTAATCCTGATGCTAGAAACCGTATCATCTTCAATTTTCTCATCAAGAACAGCCACATGAACTCATCTGACTGTTTAGTAGCCCCTTTCACTATAGATGTTCAGAGGCTCTTGGAGCTTTGGCTCTCAGTTCCTAGTTTTCTCTGTATTTGTAAAATGCCTTTGGCTACCTCTGTGCAGCTCCCAGGTCCCATCCAGCCTCAGGCAATCTTTCATCTTGCAGGCCTTCTCTCTCTCCTTCCTCTTTACCCTGGTTGCTGCTCCCACCCCCATCTCATCTTTATTCAATAGAAAAACAACCAATCCCTTCCCTTTGTGCACGCAGGGCAGCTTTCTCCTCTGAGGGAAAACCTTGTGGCTATAGTTATATACAAGTCTGTGGCTGGGAGGTGGGAGTGGGGTTTAGCTTAAGGTCCACCTCCAAGCATTTCTAAGGACATTTTCCACACCAAGAGAGTTTTGTTCTGGAGGAACTTGGTGCCAGCTGTTAAGATAATAAAAATTTCCCCAACTTATTATGTATGCAAATCATAATTACACAAGGCATAAAAATGATATGTGATAAAGAAAGGAATAATAAAATACTTTGGGATTAAAGGGAGAGAGTCTTTAATTCTGGTTGAGATCAGGACAAGCTTAATGTAGGCTTCCAACAAGTGGGTCCTTGAAGAATACTGACAAACAGCCATGTACGTAGTAAAGAGAAAGCAGAAGAGAATAGTACAATTGGCCAGGTAGCATCAACTGTATTCCCTTATAGAGAACTGAATTTTGTAGGTCCTGGAAAAATCAGGACTTTTTTTTTTTTTTTTTTTTTTTTTTTAAGGAGGAAAATTCTGGCTTATGAAAGAATTTATTAGTGAGGAAGTGATTAAAGTCAAGGCCCTTATCAATTAGAAAGCATTTATTACCATGACTCAAAAGAAGTAGATTCTCCTGGAACCTAACTAGTGTTTTAAAATCTGAATCAGAGAGGACGGGCTCCAAGGCATTTCAGAAGTAGATCTGTCAGTTCTTGGTGATGGGTTAGATAATGGCAGGTGAGGGAGAGGAAGGAATGAAAGGTGGCCCCAGTGGCTTAGCCTGGGTGACCAGGATAATAGCAATGCCATTAACCAGCTGGGAGTCCACGGGAAGAGTGGCAAGATAGGAAACGCTAATGATTAAAATTAATCTACATGTAAACAATAGATTTATGTTTAAAAAACAATAGAGTGGCATTTTCTTTTCCTTTACTAGGCAAGTTATAATTTAAAAGGCTAGTAGAAACTAGGTAATAAAGAAGTATTTTCAGGGGTAACTTGAATGGATTTCATAAAAGAAAGCTTATAAAACAAATTTAATGGTAATGGAATTTCATTAAGTGCTGTCCAATCTGTAATTCTAAAGGCCAGGTGCTTTGTAGAGAAAATTAGACTAAAAAATGCATAGTTTTTGTTTATTCAGTCAATTAACATTCATTAAATTTGTTTGGGGACATCACTAAGTTTATGGTTGGCAGTTTACATACTTGATGACCTAGGTGATTGCTTTTCTGTTTGGTTTTAATTATAGGAGTTTGTTTTCCAGGACCTCAAAGAGATCCACTTAAGTAGAGGGAAGGAAGGACAAGGATGAAAGAAACATGTTTGGAAGCTCTTGCTATGGCCTTAGGCAGCTTGCTGAGTGTTTTACATATTAGAATAGTTTGAAAAGTGGATGGACTCAAAGACATGAGTTCAGAACTACCAGGGTAAGAACCTTGCTGATGAATTTTTAGCTGTGTCTTAGAAAAACTTATTAGCTTCCCTAAACTTTTTCTATAAAACAGTAAACCTATTTTGCAGGATTACCAGAAGGATTCAGGTTAGAAAAATAAAACATGGTGTACAAACAGGTGGATATTCAGGAAACAATTGAAGTTGTTGTGTTCCTTTGTACTGACCTCAGTGATAATCCCATTTCACAGATGAGGACTCTGGGACTCAGTCAAGCTAAGTAACGCACCTGATAGCACAAGGGTGAGGTGGATGCCATTTTTTTTTTTTTTTTTTAAGCAATTATTCTCCCAACCACCTGAAAACACTGCCTGGCAGAGGAGGTGCTCGATATGAATTTGCTGAATATTCATGAAAAGTATGTCCCATCTAGGATCCACCCCTTTCTCTAGCCTCTGAATGAGGGAGGCTCCCTAAGTTCAGTCCTCTGGCCATTTCTCTTTTCTGTTTCAACTCTTTCTGTGGGTGAGAATGTTCATTCTCACGCCTTGTGCTTGCCTTTTCACATGCCACCCATTTTCATTTCTATAGCCCCTTCTCCTTGAGCTCCAGACTCATGTATCTTTTTGACCTTCCATTTGTGTGCCAGGCAGACTTCTCTAACATAAAGCCAAACACAGGATATTCTCCCCCCAAATAGCTCCTTCTCCCGTTTTCTCTATCACAGGAAATGACCACTTATCTCCTGGTGACTCATTCTCTCTTGTCTACAATCTGTCAATAGGATCTTTTTTTTTTTTAAGATCTTATTTATTTATTCATGAGAGACACAAACACACACACAGAGGCAGAGACACAGGCAGTGAGAGAAGCAGGCTCCATTCAGGGAGCCCAATATGGGACCTGATCCCTGGACTCCAGGATCACGCCCTGAGCCAAAGGCAGATGCTTAACTGCTGAGCCACCCAGGAGTCCCTCAATAGGATCTATTGGCTCGACTTTTAAAATGTGTCCCAGACTTGAATACTTCTATCTTCACCATCATGCTCATCTCTTATCTGGCTTCCCGCTACAACATCTAATCAGAATCTTTCCCCTTCTGCACCTTTTCCCCTTCCCCCGCCCCAGTCTTTTTGTTTATTATGGTAAATACATGTAGCATAAAATTTACCCTTTTAATCATTTTTAAGTGTGCATTTCAGTGGCATTAAGTATATTCATATTACACAAGACATAAAGATAACAGGTGACAAAGAGAGGAGTCACAAAGGACTAGGGGAGTACTGGGAGAGGGTGTTTAATCTGGTTGAGATCAGGGAAGCTTAATGTAGGATACCAACAAGTGGGTCTTGGAGAATTCGGAGAAGCAGCCATGTGAGTGGCTGAGTAAAGAGAAAGCTGAAGAGAAGACTACCAGGCCCAGGTGCCATCAATTTGGGATGTTCCCTTATGGAGAACTGCATTTTGGTCATGGAAATATCATGATTTTTGTTTTGTTTTAGAAAGGAAATTCTGGCTTATAAAAGTAGAATTTACTGGTGAGGAAGTGATTAATGTCAGCAGTGACCCACAGGGTTACCCAGGTGTGGCCTTAAGAGGTAGCAGTTCCTGCCTTCCCAAAGCCATCCTGGATATGCCACTATGAATGCATTCAAGTCAGCTGGCCTCCATTCATTCTAGATTATCACCCTTAAGCCCTATTAACTAAAGTTCTTTACTTGCCCCAACCTTCCCCCTGGTTCCTTCATTCAAGGACCTATCTTCCAGTCATCAAAGCCTACATGAGGTAACTCATTTGTAAAGGAAATGGATGTACAATTTGAGAACTGTTTCAGATGGGTGACATTAATTAAGGATATTGTTCCAGAAAGCCCAGAGTTCCTGTGAATTATAATCTGTTCCTCCCAACTCAGAGAGTTAATTATCAATATAGTAAATATTTGATTCTTCCAGCTGCCAAAATAAACTATGGTACTTTAAGGCCATTTGTCTGTCTTCAAGAGAAAATAAAATGATTCATACATTTAAAAAGTCAGTATTTTATGTTCTTCCCCATTACCTCATTATCTCATAATTCCCACACGTTTATGTAGTATCAGGTGATGTGTCTACCTGTTAAGGATCATATTGTCAAGCAGGAACATGATATATTAGCAAGCACTGGTGGTGCTTTCGTTATAGGTAGCAGCAAATTTCCACATGATATATATCATGGCTTCTGTAGAATAACACTGAGGATAGTTGTTAGATGGGCTGCTGCCATGAAGGATTAATGGGGTCTGTTGTGATCAACTGTTCAAACATGCCTGACATCCTCAATGCAAGTTCAGGGTCACTCACAAAGCAGGTAAAGTAGAAAAATGAAGTACCAATGCTTTTTATGGATAAAAAGTGACGTAAACAGAAGTGCTTTCCAGTGGAAAGTTATATACTAATAAATATACTCTAGCATAAGGACACCTGGGTGGCTTAGTTGGTTAAGTGTCCGACTCTAGATCTCAGTTCAGGTCTTGATCTCAGTCATGAGTTCAAGCTCCATGTTGGGCATCACACGGGGCATGGGAGCTACTTACGCCACACACACACACACACACACACACACACTGTATCAGTTTCTAGCTTTCATTAAAAAAAATTAGAGCAATAAAAGAAACAGTTTGATTGATTTGTAATTCTCTTTATTATATACTAACTTCTAAAAATAAACTGATGATTTAGTTAAAAAATAAATTGATGACTCACGGATTTCTGAGATTTTTTTTCCTGTTTTCCTTCCAATCAATACAATGTGTTTCTTTTTCTTTGGTCTTCTATCTAGACTACCTGAGAGCAACTTCTGAGGCCCTTCAAAAACCTGATGTATTCATAAACTTAACAAATCTCTATGGAGCTTAATGGATTCAATGTATTCATTACTGGCAATGACACAGAAGGATTGAGTATGAGTTATCAGAAAACATCTGTGAATCAGATATAAAGTTCATACTAATTACCACTTTAATTTTTCTTGTTTATTGGGTAATTAAAACATTCTTTAGTGTAGAATAGCAAGACTTTGACTTTTCCTAATTTTGTCCGTGAATATTATGCATTTGTGAAAATATATGAAACTGTCTCATTTAGCTTTATCTGAAATCCATTTTTTTTCACAGCAAGAAGATTAGTTAAAGAATATGTATCAGTGGGAACCAATTAAGCATCTTCTTGGGAAAAATTTGTGTGAATTTCTCAGAAGATGGCCAAATATACTTTGGCATTAATATAGGACCATAAACCAAAGATACCAAAATATCTGAGACTTACACTTTGGTGAATGTGAGAAATAATTATTAAAATCAAGATTACTGAATTTTCTTAAATCCACTTTACTCAGCATACACTTTTTAAATGTTCATTTTATATTCATTTCTCCATGTTTGTCTATTTGTGTGTGTGAGTATAAAAAGCAGGTAGAAAGAGATATTATCTCTGATTTTTAGAATTTATAATCTGGGTGAGTCAATGTGTATTACATTTATGAAAAAAACAACAATAACAAAAGTAATACATGGGCCAAGTGTGAAACTGGAGAGTGATTCAGACAGAATCTATGCATGAGAGGGATCTAACAAGAGAGTAAGACTACCCTGAAAGGGACGCACAGTTGACAAGCTATAAAGGGTAAAGCTCATGATAAATACATCCATGATGGTTTTCATGCAGCTTCCATTTATGATGATTACTACCTTTTTTTTTTTTTAATATGTATTTATTTTAGAGAGAGAAAGAGATAGCAGGTTGAGGGGGGAGGAGTAGAAGGGCAGAGGGAGAGGGGGAGGGACGGGGGAGGGAGGGAGAGAGAGAGAGAGAGAGAGAAAGAGAGAAAGAGAATCCCAAGCAGTCTCCCCAACACAGGGCTCAATCCCATGACCCTGAGATCACAACCTGAGCTGAAATCAAGAATCAGATGCTAACTGATTGTGTCACCCAGGCACCCTGATGATTATTACTTTTTAACTCTGGATGCTGGTCATCTATTATGGAGAGGAGCAGGTCTGTAGTTAAGTGCTTGGGGCTAGAGTCAGATCACTGAGCCCCACGCATCTAATTGGGAAGCTGAGGGCAGGTATTTTGAGGCCCTAATACCTCAGTTTCCCTTCTATAAAATGGGACAAATAAATGTACTTGCCTTAGAGCATTGCTGCAAGGATTAAATGAGCTAATTCATGCAAAGCATTTAAGACTGTTCCTAACCCTTGGCTAGCTTTGCTAGTTGGCTAGCCTCAATAAATCTTACCTCACTCTGTCTCTCAATTTTCGTCTGGGAATACATTAAACGTTACTGTTTACCTCAAGGGAAATTGCAAAAGTGCTCAAATAAAATTCAGTTAAAAGATGTATGTCAATATAGCCAACAATACTGTATTATAAACTTCAAAGGTGCTCAGAAACTAGACCTTAATTGTTTTCACCACAACAAAGAAATGGTAATTATGTGACATGATAGAGGTTTTAGCTAATGCTCAGATGGTAGTCGTACTGCCAATACTTAAATGTATCAAACCAACATGTTGTATATGTAAATTATCTCTCAATAAAAAATAATGAAATGTCTGTCATATAGCCCATATAGGATATAAAAGAGCATAAAGTCAATAAAATATTTGAGGAGCTTTATATCTCTAAAAGTTTGCAAGTGCTTGAGAGCAAAGGTGGGGAGAATGAACACACCATTTATGCTTCTTTTCTCATTATTGTTATCTGATGTTCTCTGGAGACGCTTTGGCACCACTGTAGACTGTTAATAATTTCTGAATCATTATTACATTTACATACAGCTGATGATAAGCAATCAGAAAACATTCTAAAGTAGCTTTGCCAATGATAAAAACATTTGTAAATTTATCTGGGGTTAGCACATTCTTGGATAACTTTATTTTTTAAGCAACCTACATTTCAAATCCAAACCAGACTTTTTCCCTTGTGCAGAAACACATTATCTTCTAAGAATCATCAGAATTTGCTAAGACGCACAGGTATGTACAGTCCTGAGCTGGTATGGTGGCCTACAAGGGCCCAGCACTTGTAGAATCATTCCGTGTTGTGGGCTTCGGGACCAAGAGCCTGTGACTTGTTTGCATGCTGCTAAAGTAACAAGAAGCCTTCCCACCTTGGAGATATGCAAGGTAAACCTGCAGCAGACCTATCACAGAAGGTCACTTAGAACTGATCATGCCATGCCTCTGTTAGTTTTATTACATGAATTCAATCCCTGATTATTTCAAAGCAACTAGTTGGACTTTCTTTGCCAAATGCTCTTTTATCTCCAGAAGCAGGAATCAGGGAAAGCATTCTTGAAGCACCCTCTCTGAGTCCTGAGGGGAAAGCATTTTGTGCTCTAGCATATGTCTAAGTGTGAGAGCCTCTGTAGCATATCAGTGTGTGGGCAGATTTTAGGAAAACGCAGGAAAAACAGCAGAGCAATCTGCTCTGACAGACAGTACAACTTATGTATGAAAAGCTTCCCCAGTGCTAATGCGATTTACGCATCCGTAAGACAAGCCTAAAAATTCCAGGAGCAAAGGAAAACATAAGGCATAAAATGGGACACAGTCTCAAGTGCTAACATCTTTACATATCCCATTTTTTAGAAGTTTATAATAACTCCTTCTATCCCTATAGCATCTCTTCTCCGACAAGTGAAATTTCCTCCAAAGACGTTTTATTTGTTTGTAATGTTCCAATTCATCCTGACAATGTTTCCTTGGAAGACAGAGAAACTCGTCTGCATCTTAGAGGAGAGAAAAACCAAAGTGCGATAAGGCAGCCTGCAAGACTGGCCCCTGCCCCTGGGAGGGGGTTGAGCCATCAATGCTCCCAAGACCCGCAAAAACTCTGGGTTGGTCAGATACAACCGTGGTTTCAAAGCCCTGAAACTCTCGTTTCATTGTGGGACACGAACTTTGCTTTCAGATTTACAAAGAATAATAGTAAAGACTTCTACTGTGGTCCCCTGGATCACAGTTATTCTTACGTTTCTTAGCCCAACAACACATTCTCTCTTAACTTCATGGCAGTTGTCGTCTTAAGTCGCATACCAGGGAACTTTCAGAGCCCTGGGATGACTATTTTGAATTATTTCCTGTATGTAGGGCTAATAGAGCAAGGCTATAACTCTCCTCTTTGACCCTCAATTATAAATTTCATTTGTTTATCAATAGTTCCAGTGCTTTCCATGGCTGACTTTAAAACAAATTACGAACTTAAATTTATAGAAAGTGATTTTATACAATAAAATACCACTCTGATCTCTTGAAATATTCCATGCAAGGTTTAGTTTTAACAAACTTGTGGAAGAAGATGTCATCATGAGATTGGTCACTCATTTAGTATTTAACAAGCATTTACTGAGCACCTACTATGTGGGAGCACAGCACTAGGCTCTAGAGATCCAGTCGTGAGGGAGGCACTGTTCATCTCTGCTCTCATCTGTTCCATATCTAATGCAGTCTACCAAGTGACGAGAGACTTCACGTTCCTGCAGCCACTTACACTAACCTTTTAAAAGAGTTTGGAAAGCCTATTGAGATGGTGATAGAAGAAAAACACGATAGAAGCAAGGGCAGTGTTTATTACTTCAGATTCTTGCTACAGGCATTAGACTTGGGTAAGATTCCTGAATATTTAGGGCATTCTGTGGAACATGCACAATTTTTCACTTGGAAAAGCAGAACATCTTAAGAACTGAACCAAATCTCTGAAATTACTTGCTAGCTTTACTCCAGTCAAATCTGAGTTCAAAAGATAGAGCATATATAGATTCTCGCCTCTACTTAGAGTATGACAAATGGTAATTTTCTGTTCCCTGAACTTTTTGGTATTCAAATCATAATAGAGAACAATAGCTAACATGTATGGAGCAACTAAATGTTTGCCAGATACTTGGTTAAATCTTTTACATGTATCATCTTATTTAGTTCTTCCAACACTCTAAGAGGGGGGCATTAGCATTCCATTTTACAAATGAGTAAAATAAAGCTTAGGCAGATTAAGTAACCTTAAAATGTGTGGGGTCCAACAGTAGATGGTGAGTAATATTAACCCTCTCAGCACTGAGGATATGGAATGGTGGAGCGTATGCTTGTGAACAACAGCTCAAGTCGTACAATCTGGTATTGCCTTTAAGGAGACATTTCAGCCAGGAGAGACGGGAGTCTGCTCTCCCTGGGAGGAACCCGATATGGCTCAGCTTCCTACTGCTCACAGGAGGGACTGTTTCTCACTGCTTTCACATTACTCTTTTATTAAGTCAGGGAGACTCACAGTTTAGTTGTGTTCTCCTCAGCACAAGGAAGCAAGTTAGCCATTAGCTCCGTCCTTCCTCTGCTCTTTTGTTCTCCTATATAAGAAAAGCCAGTACTGTTCTATTAGTTTCTTCACTTATAAATGAGAATAACCCCTAGACGGGAGGCAGGAAGGAGGGAGCATATTACATTTCCAATGGACTGAGGACACCAGCCTTTTTAGATAGCAGATTCCTCTTTCTTCAGTTCTGGTTGTACTTAATTCCAAATCTGGAGCCTAGAGTATGAGCAAGTTTGGAAGAGGCCTATTCCGCTATGAATTACAGACTGCATGCGGCAGGTGTTGTTACCATTACTCACTCTTGCAGAATATTGGCAGAAAGGGTTTACCATGACTTCCCTCAGGATCGACTCTTTTTATGTAGAGTCCTAAATTCTGCTGTCTGATCAGTGCTATCTTCTATAAAATAGACTACAGTTTTAAGATCCTGAAAGCACCAGAGAATTTAGCTTTGCTTAAAGACTTACTATATAGTTATTAAACAATTTAAAAATTGTATTTAGAAATTAAGAGGGGGAAGAAACGTACCAGAAGGAACAATTCTTCATTTGATTAGAGTTACATGGAAACTTCTTTTGAAATGGCTTCTAGGGATCCCTGGGTGGCTCAGTGGTTTAGCGCCTGCCTTTGGCCCAGGGCGCGATACTGGAGTCCCGGGATCGAGTCCTGCGTCGGGCTCCCTGCATGGAGCCTGCTTGTCTCTCTGCCTGTGTCTCTGCCTCTCTCTCTCTATCATGAATAAATAAATATAATCTCAAAAAAAAAGAAATGGCTTTAAAAAATCTACCAAATGACCTAGCATGTGTATCATGTCTCACATATACTGATGTGCATTTATGTGTGTTTGGAAAAAGCTGATCCTAGAAGCACATTTTAAGAATTGTTTTGGCAATAGCTTGCTTCAGAACCACCAATAATTTCATAACAATCACCTTTTTTTAAAGTCCCTCTGGGATAATGAGAAAAACCAAGGTGGTTTCTAAGACAGTCGTGGCATTCAAGAAAAGGAGAGAATTCATGACTAGAAAGTACAGAGAGTTCTTCTAATTCACTAATTCCTTGAGGCAGTAATTGTATGTCAAGTATTCCAGAGAGGAAATTGATCTATACCTTTAAAAAGGTGTTGAAAAGCAGTTTTAAGAACCCTAGTAACCTCTCAGGTTGATCTGGAGACTTTTTTCCTCTATCTATAAATATGCTTCCTTACTTCAAAAAAATCCAAATGCCAAGATCTAAGGCATCTTTGTACTGAAATAAAATAGAGCTGGTTTGTCTGCTTTTTATATTCTCCTTCCAGAAACAATAATTTAGATCTGACTTTGGACAGCAGAGGTTAGGTGATCCAGTGCTAAAGCTGTAATGAGAAGATCTAGGTGGGCCAGCTCTGTTGCACAGTGGCTTCGTTACATAGCATGAATCACTGAATCTCTATTTTGGACACTGACAAAAATGGGATCAATAATACCTGATGTTAATGCACCAAAGGTGGGCTGTGAATTTCCCATAAGACAATGGCTGAACTAGGATTTTATTTTTTAAGATTTTATTTATTTATGCATGAGAGACAGAGACAGAGGCAGAGACATAGGCAGAGGGAGAAGCAGACTCTCTATCGGGAGCCCAATGTGCGTCTCGATCCCAGATCCTGGGACCACGACTTGAGCCAAAGGCTGATGCTCAACCACTGAGCCACCCAGGTGCCCCTGAAATTGGATTTTAAAAGGATAGATATATGTCCCTTCTAGTAGGGATCTTTTTCAAGACAGGTTTTTAAGGAACACGTTTTGGGAAATCAGTGGTAGGAGTGGAGAATAGGTAGCAGGGGCCCGAGTGTTGGAGGTCTTGGAGCTTTGGTCAGCTAGAATGGGGTAGGGTGGTGGCGGTATTGGTGAACCACTCCAGAGCTGGGGTGCATGCCTGGAAGTACAATGTCAGAAAGGGAGGGAGGGCAGCAAGTACTGTCTGAGCTAGCATGACAGCAGCAGCATGGTCATCACTTGCAAAATCTGTATCAGGATATTAAGAAACAGAACTACAGTGTGACACACAGATACAAATTACAGATACAGATACAGATACAGATATACACACGGGGTGAATGTTTGTGTATGTCCTTCTTCTTTAATATTTGAGCTCATTATTTTCTGAGTGTCACCAGTTGAGGACTTAAATTGTGGAGAAGGCTTCAGTGAGGGCTAACTCTTCAGAAATGAAGAATGCTGGTATTTATGCATCCTGGCGTTAAATCCTGAGATGATGGTTGCACCTAGAGGTACAGATCTTCCAGCTTTAGCCAGGTACATCCTCTGGACCAAGGCCTGCTAATATAATCAGTCATTTTTATGAGGACCTACAATTATAGCTATTATTTATTGATTAGAAAAACTTACTCATTTATTACTTATGAGAAGTTGCGGTTAATGCATTTGTATTCATCTTTAAAACATGGTTCTTTACCATAAATTGTCTATAGTATGGGGTTATTTTTATGCATGTGCTCTTTGATTCCTGGGGACTATAAGAGAATAGAGAATGCATATTACAAATGCATATTCATTTAAAGGATGCATATTGCAAATGCATATTCATTTAAAGGATATGTTTCTTGTAAGGAAAGGATTCCTTGTAGAGCAAGGAATCATGAAGTTGTGAAAGAAGTCACCACGAATGGGGCTCTGACAACAGCTATGAAGTAGGTTCTGGTTTTCCTCCTCCAGTGTACTAAATCATGTGATACTAAGATCAACTGGAATGAGGGCTGAAGGATATACTCTAACTCATATAACTATAACCACGCATTTTTAAAAGTATTAAATATAATTATTATATCCCCAATAGGTATCTAACAAAGGTCATGTTAAACCCAGATTGTGACAATGACTGGTTTCATAGTCTGTGAAAGCATCATGTGCGAGAATTACTATATTTCACATACTAAATCAAAGTACCATGTGCAAAAAGAAAAAGAAAATGCTCCTTTGTCAACACTTGTTATTGTGCTGCACATCTATAATTTCTAGAATCAGAGGCTCTAAATCTATTGATAAGTGCCAACTTGCAAGAGCAAGGCACTGTTTCAGACAATGTCAAGCAATAATGGCACCATGATTCTGATTTAACTCAATGCTATTTTCAAAATACCCAACAGTTTGAAAGCACACAAGTCAAGGGCATGTCACTACACAACTGAATCAATAGCAGTGAAAAACATGAGTGGCCCTGTGATAAATGATGCATCATTTTTACATTTCAAGGACAGTAATGTCCTATTAAGCAGGCAGTACATGCTGCCTATACCAGGTAAAAGGTTCTTAATAAATGTCTGACAACTTCAGAATGGGTCTCTCAACCCAGAGAGAAATAAGCATTCTAGTGTCACTTCACAGTGGAGTAGCATCAGGTTGGTAAAGATTCACAGGGGAAACCAGCAAACAAAAATACTGTATTTCCATAGTTAGATGTGCGTATATGTACCTGGGCAAACAATGATGGGATTCTATTAGTGCAATTATTTTTCAGTGTATATACATGGCAAACCACATTAGGAGAAGCACTGAAGGGGCAAAAGCAATGAAGATCAGACACATTTCTTTAAAACTTATAAATGAACTTTAAAAATGTAAGTAATTTCTACTCATGAATTCCATTATCTTGAACAGCGTTAGCTCTGAAGGCCAATACATGAGGCAATATCTAAATCTTCAAATAGGCACAGAAAGCCCTACCTATGACAGAGAAGTGACATCCTCTTTATAAAAGGCCAACAACACACAGCCACAACATACCTGCCAACTCATTCAAGAGTCTGCACTCTTCCGGTAAAGACAGAAGCTCCTCAAGAGCACCTTTATATTCCCAGTATTAGCATAGTGCTTGGCACAGAATAAGTGCTCAAAATAGGTCAGACTTCCAATTATAAACTATTTTAATAGAGCAAATTTTGGAAAAACTCTTAAAACATTCCAGAAAATATTCTAAGAGAATTTGAACATTTCAGTTTAAAACCATGCCCCACTCCTTTCAGTCTTCCTTCTTCAAACATTTCTTGAGTGCCTACTATGTATGGCCAGGTCTTTTGCAAGGTACTGGGGACTTAGAGCCTAAAAGATAAAGACGTGCACGAGCACGTGCGTGTTCACACACACACACACACACACACACACACACACACTCTCTCTCTCTCTCTCAATGGTTGTGATAAAAATACTTGATGGAGACCCAGAAGAGGAAGTGATCAATCCAGCTGTCATCAGCAAAAAGGTAAGGACTTAAATTGTGGAGAAGGCTGTTTTCATTAAAGGAGATTATACAAAAGGAGATGGAACTTTGAACATGAACACAAACATTTAAAAGGGAGGTAAAGGAAGAGGAGTGAACAGAAGGGGTGCAGGAGAGATATGAAGGTCCGTTTAGTATATCATACCGGGGAATTTTGGTCTCAATTGTGTTGTCTACAAAGAGGTCAAAACACTTTCTAGATATTAAGGAGATAATTAACATTGGCTACACATAAACTCCAGTCTTACATAAACTAGCTTTGCCATCTCCTTAAAATAATAAGAGCCCAGATCTCTTGAGTCTGCTAAACACTATCCTCAGAGCTTTGTATGTATTGGCACCTGTAATCCTCTCAAGAGCCCTGGGACAGGTATTAATAGCAAGCCTTATATTATAGATCAGGAAATCGAGGCACAGAGATATTAACTAATTTGCCTAGGGTCATAGAGTTGATATGCAGTAACCAAAAAATGAAAATAAGCAGGGTGATTCTTTAATCTCTAATCTGCCTCTCCTCATTTTAAAGGATAAATAATAGTATCTTTTAGAACATCTCACAGGATGGTTATGAGGAATAAATGAAATGATATGTATACAACTGTGTGAAAGTATAAAAAGCTTAAGAATATAAGACATCACTGAAAGGTGGTTCTACCAAAGGACACCATCCATTTCCTGAGGAAATCAGGACTTCCGTTTCCCTTTGGAGAGAAGTGTTTAAAAAAAAAAAAAAAAAAAGAGTTGGTGGAGAATCACTTTGGAGACCTCCCTCTACCACCAGAGGATGAATTATTTACCAGCAATATAACAAGGCATGCCTGGGAGCAAACTATTGATTTCAGTGCCCCTTTCTAATTCTGTATCTGGTTCTTTCTGTCATGAGGTGGCACATAACACACATGAGGCAAAGTCAGACGTAAATGACGTCTGGATGACTGTCACTGAGGAAGTGGCTAATTAGAAGTTGGCATTTTAATAAAAATAATAGCTGACATATATGATCCTGCTCTGCCCAGACCTTTAACCCTAATTAACACATTTAAATTTCAATCTGCTGAGCTCTGAGGAGTTATTTTTGTTTATTTTGCCTCAGAGGAAAATGGTGGTGAGGAGTTTAATGATTCCCTTAAGCCAAAGAGCCAATAAATGTAGCAGACAGAATTTGAACTAGCATCCCCTGATCCCAAAGCCTCTGCTTTTTCCACTGAGTTCCCTGGACTTGTTTTTTGTTTGTTTGTTTGTTTGTTTGTTTGTTTAATATTTATTCACCCTGGGTCAGTTTTAAAGGCCTTAAGAAATTACTGGAGAACAGAAATCTACATTGAGTACTTCAGAGGCCACATCTCCCTCTGTGGCCAATTACACCGCTAGATTTGCTTTGATGGACATTTCCTATAGAGTAAACAATCTCCTCTTATTTTCATCAGGAGGCACATTCTGATGTGTGCTTTGGGACCCTGGACCCATGGCTGCTATGATCGTGGGGAGGTCCAGCTTCTTAGCTCTTAGAAAGATAAACGATTTAACTTTTTATACCAACATGGATTGACACTTTGCGCAGTGCCATTTAAAATTCAGTACCTGTTGAGCCAACTAACAGATTAAAGAGAAAAAGATATTTATTCTCTGTTCATCTGAGAATGTCATATGCCTTAATCCTGTTAAACCACAGACCCCGCATTTAAATCTTGTTCCAAATCCTATTTCCAGAGTTGTGATGTTTGTGGGTGCTCGTGTCTTTGAAGGCATGGCAATAAAAATGAGAAGATTGATTTTCAAATCCATCAATATACACAAGAAACAAAAAAGCCACTGAATTAGCACATCCAAAGGACAAAGAATTAAAAAAAAAATTACCCACACAAAGCCCATCCAGGAGGTGACCCTTTTTTATTGGACTAATTACAAGGAAATCTAAAAGGGCAAGCTTTTATTAATCAAGCTCTTTTCACTCATCCATGAAGAACTGCTAGGCAGGAAGAAAGCAAAGAGACAGGGTGTTAATGTAAGCCTGATAATTAAATTCAGAATCCAGTGGATCAGAGGGAAGGGCATATACGGAAACGTCAGGTGGAGGTAAGAACTAGAACCCTAATCCCTCATAATACTATATGGTTTGTGGAAACAAGAGAAAAGGAAAGCCATCAAATACACATTTTAAAAGCATCAATAAAAGAGGCTACATTTAAGAGAAAAGTGAACAGTGAAAATAATACCACTGAGGCATTTTGTAACATCTTGTCTTCCAGAGCATAAAGAGCTTTGCTACATAATCTCCTCCATTTATTTTCATATCATTCTTGTGAAATATAGAGGCAAGAGCAGGCATGAGGGACTCGATCTTGCCCCAGATCACATAATTAGAGAGTGACAGAACAGGTCCCAAACCTCTGAAATTCAGGTCAGTATTTTACCATTATCCTTCAAACATTTTGTCCAATGTAATAATTCTAAGCAGAGAAAGGGTAGAAATGATGTAGCCAATGTTTAAAGATGTTTCTAACATGAAAAAAAATTCTTGTTGCCCTCTGAATCTGAATATTTCTACTTGTCATAAAGTACTGAATAACGGGCAGTCCGGGTGGCTCAGCGGTTTAGCGCCGCCTTCAGCCCAGGGTATGATCCTGGAGACCCCAGATCGAGTCCCACGTCGGGCTCCCTGCATGGAGCCTGCTTCTCCCTCTGCCTGTGTCTCTACCTCTCTATGCACCCCCCTCTGTGTGTGTCTCATGAATAAATAAATAAAATCTTAAAAAAAAAAAAAAACTAAATAAGGAATGAGAAACAGCCATGAAAAAGTGAAAGGGGAAACCACCCAAGTTGAGACCAGAGCTCTGATCCTAGCTTAAATTTGCAGTGCAATCTAAGCCTCAGACCGAGCCTGAGTTTTCCCACCGCCAAGATGAAGATGTTGAAAGAGATGATTTATTTCATTGATCAATACATATGCTTTAGCCGGCCGTGCCACATGCCGTGCTGGCAACCAGGAAACGATGATCCTCATGATGGAGGGTCTCCATCTAGAGATGGCAAGGTGGGAAGATAGACACACAGGTTAAAAAAAAAAAAGGATGACCATAAATGGTGATGAGGGTGATAGTGTGGTTCATACAGTGGCATATGATCAGAGAGGAAGAAGAGGTGGATGGAATGGGGGACTGCAGGGAAGGCTCTGCAGTAGAGAATTCCTAAACCGAATTTCTCAGAATTCGTTTTCCTGGTGAACAAGGTATTTTTGGAAAACCCACGTTCAGGGTGGCTGGAATGCAGGATCCACAGAGGCGGGAAAGCAGGAGTCTTGCAAAAGGCCTCCTTGTAAACTGTGCTTAGGGCTTGAGACTTCGGAACAACAGCAAGATCTGGTAGGATTACAAAGAGAAGAGCACCCCCCTTGCATTTTACAGAGATCACTGCAGGCATGGCAAGGACTGGATGCGCGCAGCGCCAGAAAGGGATCTGAATCCAAAGAGATCAGTTAGGCGTGTAGGTTAATAGTTCAGGCAAAAGATGCCGAGGGCATGGGGGATGAAGAGCCAACATTGGCGAGAAGTATTTAGGGGGAACAATGTTGGTTTGGGTAATCAAATGGATTTTGGTTTTGACAGAGTGGGAGTTACTATGAGGCTTCTGGCTTGGTTGAAAAATGAAGTTTTTGAAGAAAACTGGACCCGGAGAATATGAACAAATAGATGCTTATTCTAGTCCTGGTCTTAAGAAGTCAGGGGACTTGGTGTTTTGCAAAAAGATGCCTTCGTGTATCAAGAACTATTTATTCAGCTGAGATTGGATGTCTCACCAAGCAGCTCTGGGCAGGACAAATACTGGGGTAGGTGGCATTTTTAGGATGGGCCATTGCCAGTTGCCAGTATGCAGAGGCGGGGCCAAGAAATGATTGAAAACCTCACTGTTTGCACCATGAGGATGCACGCAGGCTGCAGTAGGTGCATTGCTACAGCTTCCGTCTGATTTACCTGTGGGTACCTGGAGCTCAACCACTCCACTTTAGAACCACCAACTGATACTTTGCAAAATTTTTAACTACAGATTTTCCTCATCTCAAAAACTTTTCTGTCCCTCAGCATCAAATACAGACATACACATGCTCCCCCTTAGGAAATATCATTCCGAAGCCAATGGTGCCCCAATCTGTACCTACAGACTTGCCTTCTTCTCTAAGCTCGTGGCAACAAGGACAACTTGCTCAGACAAAAACTAGGTGGTGCCCCTGATTCTTCTCTTTTCTTCATTTTCTTCCATAAGCAATAAGCTGCTGACACGGTCTTCAAAACATAAGCTAATTTCATCTCTCTTTCTCCAGTGATACCACTCTAAACCACCATCCTTTCTCCTCAACCACTCACTGCCCCAGGCCCTTTACTCATGCCCCTGCTTCTACTCTTGTAATCCTTACTCCCCAGAACAGCCAGAGTGAGCCTTGAAAATATGTATGTGATCATTTCATTCTCCTCCTATAGCTCTCATGACACCTAGACTGTAGACCATGTGCTTCTGTCCCAGCCAACTTCTCTGACCTTATTTGTTACGCCCAACCCTCACTCACTCTGGTATGTTCCCTGAATGTTCCAAATTCGTTCCCATCCTATGGCCTTTGTTTCTAGCACGTGGAATAATTTCCCCAAGATCTTCATACAGCTGGCTCCCTCTCATCCAGCTCCCAGCGTCTGTGTCACCTCCTCTCAAGAGGCTTCTTTCTGACCAAGCCTATCAGATGGCATCCCAGTCATCTCCACTCATCTCTCTGTTAAACTTTCATCAGGGTACTCATCACTACCAAACATCTGTTGGTTGTCTATTTCACTCTACTACATGCTAAGCTCTAGAAGGGCAGAGGCCCTGTTTATCTTTTTAAATACAGCATCCTCAGAATGCAGACGAGTGGCCAGATCATTGTGGGTGCCATGATTTTACAGAATGAGGGAACAAATGAACGAACACAAATACTCTGGCAAAGTGATGATGCTACTGAGTAAAAAATAATTTCTGGCAATTTCAAGTGTTCAGGTTTGTGAAAGTGATATAGAATGTAAATACTCAAATTGCAGCTTAAAATTGAGTACGGGCTAAGAGAAAGAGCAAAGATGGCAAGCCCACAAGGCAGCTAAGCAGAGAACAGATTCAGTTAATGTGTGCTAAGGCAGCAGTAGGATTTAAAATAAACAAGGAACACTCTGATTGCTATCCTCATTTTCTAAAAGGTATTGCCAGTATGTTCTGGTATTTTCTGGAAGTCCTTTTCCCCTGAAAACCATCATCACAATCATCAACCACATTCAATCAAGTCTCCCATTCAGGAGGGGAGAGAGGGCAGACATGTAAACTCACAGACATATTCTCTTCCTATTTTCTCGCTTCGCCATGCCAATTTTGTGTTTCTTTCGTACTACAGGAGGCACCCTTCACACAGCTGACATTTGCACATAGTGCCTGCTGGGGTTGTGCTCTATGGCAGGCCTGAAAAGAGGAATCGCAGGCCAAATGTGGCAGCCCAACATTTCTGGCTGTCTAGGCTTCTTTACGAGGGAGGCTTTTCTATTAAAAATGTCATCGCAACCTAATTTTTAAAAACATCAGTGCTATGTAGAGTCAGTTCCTTATACCCAAAATGAAAATGAGCCAATCTGCCTATTATTTTTGAGACTGGTGCTGTGTTCGTTTTAGGTTTCAGCTTCGCTTAGGTGAGTCTCAGGATCCCTTCCTCTGAATGGTATCCCTGGGACTCTCTGCTCTCATCTCAAAGATTTCTCTCCTACCTGCACTTCTCTGAGAGACAGGAGAGCACCAACCACATGATTCAATGCAAAGGTAGCCTTCCAGGAACTCTTGGTATACTATTAGAAAGAGATGGTGTGGATTATGGAAAATATATTCTCTATTAGGGAGGGTAATGAAGACTCTCTCAAATAACTGAGATCGTATGGTACAGGAGAAAGATTTCTGATGACTTCACATAAGTTTTTATGATCGAAAACAAGGTTATACTGTCTGCAGAAGTAGAAAAACCCACTAGGGTCAGCAATATTTCATAGGAAACACTGGCACACGGCCAACAGGGAAGGGGATAGAATGAGTCTAGTCCCACTTAGGGGTGAGGACTGAACCAAGGGGCTGCATTTCGGTTTTATGATACTATGACATCAACGTCTACTCTCCAGATCTTGAGTGTTCACAGCAGTCTCAGAATTTACCAACTTCTGCCTCTAGGTGGCAGCAATCTCCTTCTGCTCTCAACATGGTCCTCTTTGGCCTTTGTTCCCTGCCTCCACTCTAATTCCACACTTCCTTCCCTTCCCCAAATAAATACTTCACAGCCTGTAAACTTTGGGGAGGATTACTGTAAGCTACTTTCACTGTAAGAAATCAGTCCGTTCTTGCAGCTAAGCCACAGGGTTCTTCAAAGAGTACAAAATAATTCAGGTCTAAAGTGAAAAATAATAGAAAGCGATTTTCTTTTTCCGTACCTATCAACAGCAAACCCCAAGGAAAAGCAGTGTTCTCCTTTAGAGTCTTCTGAGGGAAAAAAAGGCCAAGAGGAGAGGAATGGGAAAACTGAAGGAACTGGAGGGATTTCAATTTTACAATAATGTTAATTTAATTTGATGGGTGATTTTAAATCAGTGCTTTTCTAAAGGATGTAATTTGCTATATCCACTTGTGAAGGCAGCCCAAATATAGTACAGGATGAGGAGAAAAGATTTAATGATCACACAAAATCGGTGACATACAGAGTTACCCTTCTGTTTATATGGCCTTCATAGGAACTAGGGTAAACTGGCTCCATCTATATCCTAAAAAGCTATAATTCCTACTTAGATGTAATGTGTGCCCTTTCTGGAGCATGGTCTTACCCACAGATACTCATCTACTCCGGGTTCTAAAATTATATTAAGAAGGACTCAAGAAAGCTGAAGTCAACTACAGCTTCATTTGAAGCTGTAACAGATGCTGGGCATATCAGAGATTCACGCAGGCGGTGGTAAAGATTCCTTTTAAGTAAAGCTGACATGTGGCTATGGGCTAAATACTTAGGGTTTATGAAACACAAGGTGATACCAAGAAGAGTATTACCTCTTTAGCACTCTTCCCTAGATCTAATTTGAACAGTTTGGGTCAGACACCACGCATTCATTTAATAGAAATACTGAAGTGCAAGAAGCATAAAGACTAATTTAGTTTAAGTGCCACATTTATACCAGAACCCAAGCTTGTTGACTCAAGCTTTACTCGTTCCATGGGAGGTTCTTCTGTTTTATGTATCTTATTACAATAACTATGTGTGTTTGGTTTTAAAGGCTACATTTTAAAATACACAATTCGAAGTAGGATTTCAGAGAAAATGGATGGTTTAGGGGGGGATTAGGCTAAAAAACTAAAAGTTTTAAGGAAAATGGGAGTCTATTTTGACTAACCATTGTTCTTATAACTTCTTGTAACCGTTCAATAATTGTTAACAAGATCTGAGACAAGCCACTTACTCTAGTTACAATTGCAGATTATCGTCACCATCCAAAATACAAGAAAAGGTAGGCTCCACAAAATAACATTGAAGTTCATTAACTACCTTGCATGGCAGCTTCTAGTTCACTGAATCACAGGCTGAGTCTATGGTGCTTGTTTATGAAGTGTGGTCTTCTTACCACTGATTGGTACCAGCATGGCCTCCTCCTCTGGGAAACTCATTACATGTGATCTTAGTGGGACTGTTGACCAAGGCACCCTTTCTCTCTTGGCCATGGGCTGGGAACCTGAATTGGGCTGGGGCCGATCAGACTCTGCCTCACTCTGTTGTGGTTTGGAAGAGGACATCAAGGAGCTGGAGCTGAGTCCCTTTAGGCCTACACCTGCTTATTGAATCCCATTCCAGGACCCTGGGTGCTGTCCTGCTTCCTGTGTCTCCTGGGGCCCAGCTCCACTGATTCATAACCCACCTCATGTCCTTTTCTATGAAGTTACCTTTTTGATCAAGTTGGCCAGACTCAGTCACTTTCTATTACTTCTGACAAAAGAACCTCACCTGATAAAGGAGACTAAGGTGAGTGAAAATTCAGACAAAGGCAATGGCTACCAGTAGACAGTGGGTTCCAACAGAGTCTGGAGCCCTTCAGCTCCCTATTTATTTTTAAGATTGATTTATTATTTTATTTCATTTTAATTAGTTAATTAATTTAGAGGGTGAGCAGACGGAGGGGCAGAGGGAAAGGGAGAGAATCCCAAGCTGACTCCCTGCTGAGCATGGAGCTGGAGCCGGGGCTCCATCACATGCCCTGGAGATCATGACCTGAGCTAAAAACAAGAGGAGCCAAAATCAAGAGTCCACAGTTAGAGGACTGAGGCACTCAGGTACCCTCCTCTAGCTCCTGCTTAACTGTGGGCCTAATGGAACAGGTGTGACTAAAACTGGTATGCTCTCGGCAGATATTAACTTTTTGGATAAATGTATCACATACTATCTATTGCTCTCTTAAAACTGATTAGAATATATTAATTATGAGGTTATTGATCCTCCCTTACATAACCAGTGCTGTACTAAGAAACATAATAAATAGCTAATTTTAAAGAAATGACTAGGAAACTTTATGAAAATCTAATAGTCAGCTGAGAAAAATCATAATACGGTGAGAATATATTTAATTTTGAAAGTGTTACTTCACTGTCCATGTACAAAGAAATCTCCACAGCTAGAAAGATGGTATTGCAAATATGACTGATAAATGAAGATCAAAATAGTACTGACACATCCAGCATTCTCACAGGGATAGCCCCTTAAGATCTATCATCCTGCAGTATTCCTAGCACTCGAGAATACAGTAGGATTTTTTATTGGGTCCCAATATTAGTCATTACATCTTTCAAATATCTATTTAGAAGACAACTATGATTAGCCAATGTTTCATTCCAAATAAATTCACTGAAAAATACTATGAATGACTGAAAAAGAATGTGACTTTTCTAGATATGGAGATTTCTCCATAAATATGTGGAACGTGAACTTACAATTATATAAAATAAGGTCTTTCTTCATTTTAATTTGATATATTAATTAAACATGGTTTGTACTGGTACTGTCAGAGACACACATTTTTTTCATACTGGAACACAGTTTTACTCTGTGTTATTCATTAATGACTGCTGCATACCCTTGTTCTTCATGTTTCCTATAACACATCATTATTTTAAAGTCCTACTTCTGAACAGGTTTAACAGGGAGGAGAATGTGATAGAGAATAATGCACACTGTACAATTTAAAACTCTATAAAAAGCTATGGTTTAAGTAGCTTCCCCAAAGTAACTTGTGATTTCAGATTGTGTAATTTGAAATATCCTTAACCAGCCTAAAAAGATAACAATTATCTGAAAAATATTATAAATCCCAGAATTATAAACAATTCACTTTTTTATTTTACTTTAGCTTACTTTGGATTTAATTTGCACTTCTTTTTCTGGTTTCCTAACATGGAACCTTAGATTAGATTACTGATTTGGGATCTTTCTTATTTTCTAATAAATAGATTTGATGCTACAAATTTCCTTCTAAGCACTGCTTTTGATGCATTTCACACATTTTGGTAAGTTGTGTCCTCATTTTCATTGACTTAAGAATATTTTTAAATTTCTTTTAAGTGATCTTCTGTGACCCCGTGTGTTATTTAGAAGTGTGTTGTTCAGTCTCCATGAATTTTTGGATTTTCCGAACAAGTCCTTTTGAATACTGAACTAATATTCCTTGGTTATGCTAAAATTAGATAATAAGGGGCACCTGGCTGGCTCAGTTGGTGGAGCATGTGACTCATGATCTCTGAGTTGTGAGTTCAAGTCCCACGCTGGGGTAGAGATTACTTAAATTAAAAAAAAAAAATTGTTAAGAAAAATAAAAAAAGGGGTGCCTGGGTGGCTCAGTGGTTGAGTGTCTGCCTTTGGCTCAGGGTGTGATCCTGTGATCCCGGGATTGAGTCCCACATCGGGCTCCCTGCATGGAGCCTGCTTCTCCCTCTGCCTGTGTCTCTGTCTCTCTCTCTATGTCTCTCATGAATAAATAAATAAAATCTTAAAAAAAATAAAAACAAAAAAATAAAATTAGTTAATAAAACAGAAATGTTTTATTACATGATAGTGGCACACCTCGACTACGGTGCTAGGAAGATCCCGGGAATCAATAGAGTCCAAAGACAGGCATTATAGGTTCTTCCATCAGGTTTTCAATAAGACACTAATGTGCTTCTGAGTAGCAAGCCAGGAAAAACAAACTCCTCTTGGACTTTAATAGAAAAATGTCTCAGAAGCGGTGACCTTTATGGCTCAGCATGATCTTATAGTCCTAATTTTTCTATAATTAAGAAAATAATTGCAGAAAATAACCTTCTTTAATTTTTTCCCCCAAACCATCTCTATTGTGACTGAAGCAATACTAGAGACAAAAACCAGCTGATACTAACAGGAATGTGAAACACTTTTATCATGAGGTTTCTTGCTGAAATTCTGGGTAATGGAGAATTCAGGAAAATTAGACCAAAGGTCCTTAATAAGGTCAACCTGAAAAACAATATACAAGTTCAAAGTACACATAATTGTTACCAAGTTATGAGGAGGTGGTGGAAGTAATTACAGAATTTAACAGCTGAAACTGGATTATAACATATCAAAAGATGTGAATTTGGAGGGAATTAAAATGTAGCAACACCCTGGAGGCACTTCTTTTCATTGTAATTCAGTATGAATACAGGGTACTTGCAAACTGGTTCACGATTACGTGAACTATGGCCCATTCTCCGAATCTGTTATCAAACACTGGAGAGAGCAAGCTTCCAAACTAAATCTAAAGGCAATGTGCTATTACTTATTTGCCAACAAGTATGGATTAAAAAAACCCATGAGGCCTGGCAGGCCATTCTGGAAACTACAATTTACACATATTAATGTCCGTACATATTATGATAATTTTTGCTCTGTAAACCAAGAAGCAAAGCGGTGGAATGCTCTGGTAATTAAATAACATAATCAATATTATCTATAAATAATGAGCATGCAAGGATCTATAGGATGCTGAGTAAGCACTCTGGCAAAGAGCAACTGCCATCTGTTGGGAGTGGGCTATGATGTCTTCATTAGGGCCATTCTTATATTTTCCTTCTCTCCCAGAATCACACCAGGGTTACAAGAATTTCCCAGAGAAAACCTTCTGCTTAACTGGTAATGAATTAAGTACCTACCTTACTTAATCATTAGCTCTACCCATAGGTAGCAACGTTACGGCAGCAGAAAAACGACTGGACAGGTTTGTAGAGACCTGAGTTTATGCCCATATCTGACATATTATCATGCTATCTTTGGGCCTCCATTTCTACATGTGGAAAGTGAGACAGTGAACTAAACTTGATGATGTTTACATTTCCTTCAGCTCTGAAATCGATTCCTACATTTGGAAATGCTCTGCCCCTCCCTCAAGGACTAAGTTCTCCATCAGCTTTCTGACAGGTTTCCAGTATTGACAATTCCAGTGCCTTCCTCTGTGAAGGCAAAAGTTTTAAACAAGAAGTGTTCTTATTTTTATGACAAAGATACATACTAGTTTCTTTCAGAAAGATTCTGTGAAATCACATCTAACTTTTGCAACTATGCATTTAAATATGAGTTCGTTGTAGCACTATACAGCCAACAATAAAACATCGCAGTGCAAAGTTTCTTTTCTACTATCTACAAAAATTTGTGACATGGAACTTTGTCATATCCAAATATGAAATGTGATTCACATTCAGAATGTGTCATAATTTGCATAGTTACACTATTAAAACTGGAGCCTCTTGGTGTATACAGCTATATCACATCTCAGGCATGTTGGTAAGAAATAAACCATAATTGAGACGGGTGGTAACAGCATCCAACTGGTTAGAACAAATTACTTCTATTTGCTGATAATTCCTGTTAATAATACTTTATTTTCTATGCCACTATATAAATAGCCCATAAAAATCTCTATTACGTAATGTCCACTGCCACTCTTGCATAAGAGCCCTCGATGGATGGTGTGGGTGCACAGCATAACCACCGCCATGATGATCACCAAAGAACAATATAAACCCAAGTCTTCTAAAACTTTAGGAAAATAGCAGGGTCAAGGCTGGAGTGACAAGAAGAGAAGGGTGAAAAGCTAAAAATGAGCATATACCAATGAATATGTCTTTGGAACACTGATCCAGGACATTTCTGGAGCCTTAAATCAACTTCAGAGACATTTCCCACTACATCTCTCCCTGTCCTGCTCCAACCTACACATACACACCAAACACAGGTTCCAGATGTCTATTACATTTTTGAGAATAAAAATACAGAGGGATGCACATGGAAACAGCCACTCTCTGCGGACTGATAGCAGAATATAATAGCTTCATACCAAAAGATCTGTAAAGAAAGTAAATCTATCTGCACATTCAACTCTCTAATAAACCGGTCGCACTTCCCCCCAATGGAACAAAATAGTTTTTCCTGCATTATTACATGCGAGAAAGAGTGGTAAATGCTCTACTCTAAAAAAGGTCTTTATAGTTATTGGAGAAAGGAAGGTATGATTACCTCTGCCTAGGATCAGTGGTGAAGGAAACAGACAGATGTGCCCATGAAAGAGAATGAAATTCACACGCTGAACCTCATAGGCTTCATCAATCTTCAAATCGACAAATATTACTATAGTGGGTGGCAGGGAGGGGAGAGCCATTCTAAGGGACGGAGTTTATGTCCAGCTGGATTGCTATCTTTGATTAATTGAATATTAAATGAGTTGTACAATGATCTCATGTTCTTTACAAGGGTGCTAACATATCTGTCATGAAGTTCTTATTGACATTCTTTAATCCCTGGAAGTTAGCAGATAGTTACAGCAAACCTGGCTCGATCCTAACATCTGTCACTGTACCCATTACATCCTGGTGCTTTCATCTCCTCCCTGGATGTACATTTGTTACCACATTTTCTTTCCATTCAAGCAGGTTTGTTTGCCTTGAACAGACTTTCTTTTCCACAGATTACTTCAGTTCCAGAGAGAAGAAATGCTGCCATAGGAATGAGGCCAGTGGATGCATCCTCTCATATTAACATTATGCAAAGGAAAACACTACTTAAAATTTTAAACTGTCTTTACTCAATAATAAACACTGGTTTCATAGCTCAACCACAGCCACTGACATTTATAACCTACCAATTGTCATGCATTTCCTATGCATAACTTATAAGTTCAAATCTTTTCATGTTTTAGTGAAGCTTTATTGCTTTTCTAATGAACAATGTTCTTTTAACTGATTGGAGCATTTGCTAACCCAACTTTACAAAATCATCCAGCATCACTCACATACAGTGTTTGCAGATCTAACTCAAACCAGAGCCAAGCTAGTGTCGAATTTATCTTATAATTCTAAATTATCCCAAACTTCTTTTGGGGGAAGTTCTTCTTTTTGGGAAACAGTCACTTTCCCTTTATCTCCATTGCTGGCGTGAGTATTTAAAGTTTCTGAATTTCCAGAGCCAATCTTTCACAAAGAAAAAGCAAGCGTTTATCACTGAACTACATGTAGATGCTGGGTGAGTCACTGGGCTTCTTCCTAGCCAGCTGATTTATTTCCATATACCAGTTGCATAGCATTTACTTCAGGAAAATTCAAAGTAGTGTATATATATATATATAAAATAGGAATTTTAACCAACTTACGACCAAATAAAGCACATGATTTAAATTCATGTATGTTCCTACTGTAGTTAATTTAGAAATGTCCCAGGTCCTTTAACACAAGTTTCAATATATAATGGAAGCAATAACTCAACCCTCTGCTTTTCCTACTAATTCTGGGTCTTTGCTCAGAAACCTTCTCTGGGATAGATTTTCTAAAAGTTCTCCTTCTTGATACTTTTTCTCTTCTGCACTATCCATTCTCGAATTGATCTTAAATAGAATTGATAACATTTTCCTCTGATATATTTCCTTAGTGCATTATCCACATTTCATTACGTATTATATGTTGTTTATATAACATTGTGTATTATATGTGCGACATCACACACACACACACACACACACGCATACACTACCCCTCCCTCACCTTCAAGAGAGCGAGCCCCTCGAGGACAGAAACCATGTTTTATTTATCTTTCTAATCTAGTGCTTTTCACAGTGCCAGGGACTGTAAATAAATGTTGCTGAATAAATAAAAGTTGAATTTTCTCAAGGCTAGTAGTAAAAATCCTTTTTGTTTTTCATGGATTACTTCTCTGGAGATAAAAGTGGTTTAAACTTACTAACCAAATAACATGCTATGAATTATGTAGGAACAAGTTACCATTACTCCAATACTTCAGAAAGGAAGCGTGAAGGAAAGAATATTTGTTATTTACTCAGTAATCCACATTTAGCCATTGAGAAATCAGTTGTTAGAAAATGGATATGCTAACTGGCAATGCTGTACTGTATTCCTTAGTTGATGTTACTCACTTGAACGTCTCATATTCTCTGTATGTTCTAAAGTTTCTTTAGTACAGTATGCCTTGTACTGAGAAGGAATATCAATTCTGTGCAGTCAAGAAAGAACCTGCTTCTCCTTTCCCTTTTGTGTAATGGGCATCAGCATTATTATTCTCTTAGCTTTCCAGGTTTAACAGGGGACAATATGCTTTAGCGACTGTGAAAAACCATGAAGGATGCCCCTGCTTTTAGACAGTGTAGAAGCAAATGGCTATATTCTCTGTGCTCCATTTCCCCCTCTGTGAAAAAGAAAAGCATAATATTTAACAACATCACCAAGCTATTGTGAGGGTTAATTAGATTTAATGGGGGAAGGGAGGTGAGTTGATTACACACTATTCAAATTCAAAGAATCATTATTTTGTGTCTAAAAATAATCCTGATTTAGGAATAAAATTAATTTGGAAGCTCAGTCTTTGGTAATCATCTTCCCATACTTAAAAAAAGCCATAGTTTTTAATCAAAATCCCATTCTAAATACAATCTAGTGAAGTACAAATGGAGATCTGTGAATTTCCATTCACTTTTTAAGTAATACGGTGCATGGTTCACTTTTTTTTTTCCTTTCTTTTTTTGAAGATATATTATGTGTAGAAAAGTTAATTTTTTGTAATGGAGTAAACAAATCTAGTACATTAATTTTTTGTTTCACAAGAAACATTTGTGAAACACTTTAAATTGCATCTTTAAAGAATTCATAGACAATGTTTTGTGACTGTAATAATTTTTCAGGTCATTTCTGATAAG